>NC_138549.1:96140491-96831586 GCF_964273705.1 Natrix helvetica | reverse complement strand
ACTGTTTGTGTCTTCTAGCAGTTGTCTGAATTAAGACAGCTGATTTTATAGATAATTTATTATGAGGAAAGTAGTAATCTTTTCAGATAAATGTAGTGCAGCTGATAACAATTATTCCTTAAATTCTGTTTATTATAATTCAATGGGAGAATCCTTCCTATGGAGGCTCAGTTACTTGGATTATATGAAAGTGCCTCCTGTGGGGTAACTTTGCTATCTCTATGTAAAGGCTGGTCATCATAGCTGCTTACCATCATGCAAAATACAAATTACTGAACTAAATACTATGACCAGGCATGTTTATATTAATTTTTTTTAATTGTGCATGCCTTTAATTTTCCAGACTTATTTCCAAATACTTTTAAAAGTAAAATTTATATTTATTTCTCTAGATTATTTATTTTAATAGATACATATGCATTTTTGGATCAGTTAGAAAACCAGATGTTGAACATTTTAATAGGCTTTTATTTAGATTGTTAAATGTTTTATATAATCTTCAATTTTAATTGCTTTTTGGCTCTGTACGATATCTTCAATAAATAGGCCTCTAAATCTTCACCCAAAGCCATAGAGAATAAGGAAGATGACTTTGGTGGGAATATTCAGGAACCATGATCTAGGCCAAGGGTGTCAAATGTGCGTCATCACGGCAGTGTCACGTGATGCATCACAACTTTTGCCCTTCACTAAACCGGGTGTGGGCATGGCCAGTGTGTGATGCACCTGGCATGTGGGCTGCAAGTTTGACAGTCCTGATCTAGGCAAAGGGTTTGAAACATTTTTTAAAGTTGAGAAGAATGACAGAAATTGGCTCAGGCAGATGCCTTCCTACATAACAATCACTTGCAAGATTCTGTTATTATAACTAATCTCAGTAAAAGTACTTTTGGCTGTTCTGCAGAATTGATTTTCTTTTCTGGTTTACCTAGTAGGACTGACACACACTAACTTCTTATATGTTCAGAGCATGTCTTAAATTCTTATACATGCTTTCATCATATTTGTGATATCTATTTAGAACATCATAAATTAACATAAAAGTTAAATCCAAAATGTTTCTTATTGGCAGTAGAGAAGATAATACTTGCCCTTTCCCGGTACTAAAAACTTAGATTGTTGGAAGTTGACTGCTATTAATGATGGTCATACAGTAATCTTCTCCTCCTCCACACAAGGAGAACCAGAACTCCAGAAAAGCCAACTGGTATTTAGCTGTTTTTATAAATGCACGGAATGATAATTTCCAGCTATTATGTGGAATAGCTGGAGAATGCCATTTCTACTTACGAAGTTTTTCGAACTATTTTCTATGTTTTCAGTGGCCTGACTCTAATAGTAAGGTAGCCTTTATGCCTTTCAGAAGTATATAACTATTTAATTATAATAATCTATCATTGTGTAGATTAGAATGCAAAAAATTACAAGTTGAGGAATATGGCACTTGCAAATAACTTCAAATAAACAAAATGGAAAAATTTGTAAGGAAGAAGAATGCAGAAATTAAGAGTAAAATAATATTGAAAGGGTCAGAATTAGAAATGAACACAAAAGGTAATTATAGGAATGTAATTCAGTATGTAAGCAATACTATATTATATTAAATTTTCTTCATCTGATACTAGTTCATAAGCAATATGATCTCTTTTCAAAAAGAGATTTTGATTCTTTATATCAACTTTAATTTTTAATGGATTAAGTTTTAATCCATGATGGTTCAAATCCAGAACCAGCTTTATAAAAATATCTAAAGTAGTTCCAGATATTCAACAATTCCTATTTTACTGTTAAACCAAATTGCATGTATTATTGTTAAAAATAGTAATATATTTTTGACTTGTTTTTTTCTGATGAATAATACAACTTATTTCATTTTGTAGGTAATCATGGCTATTATTGCAATAAGTGGAAATAACTCCCAAAAAACAGTATCCTGTGAAACTATAATTTTTGCTCTTCGAATGGCAACATGGAATCAAATATTGGATCCGTGGGTATATATTCTTTTGAGAAAAGCTGTTCTTAAAAAATTGTATGAGATTGCTAGAAGATTTTGTGGAATACAGCTTGTTAATTTGTCTACATGGGAACTCAATTCCATTAAAAATTCTTTAAAAGTGGCAGCAGTTTCAGATTCACCAATTAGTTCCAAGCTGACAAATCAACAAATCAGTATAAGAGTACCATAAAGTGAAGCACAGAAAATGATGAAAGTAAAGGTTTATAATTGAAAACCAAGAAGTGGCTCCAATTATAGATATGTCTCAATCTGGAATTGCTAGTACAAGATGTTTGACTTGTGAATATAAAGAATCTTTTTTTATTGGACATGCACAGCCAAATCTAGTGCCAAATACAGGTAATTCTGGACTTACAACAGCTTGTTTAGTACTATTCAAGTTACAGTGGCACTGAAAAATGTGATTTATGACCATTTTTCATAGCAATAGCAATAGCACTTATATACTGTTTCATAGTGCTTTCCAGCCCTCTCTAAGCGGTTTACAGAGTCAGCATATTACCCCCAACCATTTGGGTCCTCACTTTACCCACCTCAGAAGGATGGAAGGCTGAGTCCACCTTGAGCCTGGTGTTATTCAAACTGCCAAACTTCAGTCAACAGAAGTAGCCTGCAGTACTGCATTCTAACCACTGCACCACCATGGCTACGGCTCATAGTTACGTCAACAGTATCCACATGATCGTGATCAAAATTCAGATGCTTGACAACTGGATCATATTTATGACCTTCTGACAAACCAACCAACCTTCCGACAAACAAAGTCAAAGGGGAAGCCAGGTTCATTTAACAACCAGGTTACTAACTTATCAACTGCAGTGATTCATTTAACATCTGTGGCAAGAAAAGTTATAAAGTGGGGCAAAACTCACTTAACAACAGAAATTTTGGGCTCCACTTGGACATAAGCCAAGGACTACCCATATTTCAGGAATTTCTAACACAAAAAAGGAGGCAATGATTATTATACTTAAACTTATTAAAAATGTTTAAATAAAACCTCAATAAAAATAAGATTTTAGTGGCTGTGAAATAATTTTGAATGAAGTAGAGATTTAAATGTTTGGGGTTTATGTTAAAATGAAACTAAAAACATATCGTCAAATGTAAATGCTTAACAGCAGAATTAAAATAGATTGTTCTTGAAAATGTTTAGTTCTGTTGGATTTGATGACAATATGCATACATACAGTATGTGACAGAATTTAGAGACTAGTATGTCCAAACATCATAACTCTTGAGAAATAATATTTTGTTAACACTTCAGGTGGGAGCAGAATGAAACTAGGGCAAGCATGAAAAACTAGATAATTAAGTGACTTAGGGTTGAATTTTACAATGGATGTGCAGTGAAATTATGTAAAAAGCATTAATTTTGAAAATGTTCCTTGGCTTGCTACTATAAAGCTTTTGCTGTTTTTTTGCAAATATTTTATCTAAATCTTATAAAACAGATGGAATATTACTTCCTAAATGAAATAGCCCTGCATTTTGGATTTTCTGAGCAGAAACAAATGTATATAAATTGGTATAACACGATAAATTAATTGTGTTATCTGAAAATTCCACCCTACAACTGTAATGGTTACTAAACCATTGGATGCTACATTATATTGATATTTTGAATTATAGTCATATGATTATACAATTACTTCCAAAGTATTTTGAGTGTTTAAGACCACAGTCAATTCACATGTATGCATAGAAAAGTTGTATAGCATATATAATATTATATGTCAAATGTTAATTTAGGTTTAGTTTTACTGTTATTATTTCATATTATACTTTGCAGGCTCATCTTATTAATAGATACACAAAAGTCAAACACTTGCTGGTTTTATTGAAAGTAGATTCAGGCAACATTAATGTGAAGATTACATCATACTTGGTTTGATAAAAGAATGCATTGCATTTAGTTTAAATCATAATATTTTACATGTTAAATGTAAAATACATTAAATATGCACAATAAATTTAATTTTCAATACACAAAAGATTAAATAGAAGCTTTTTATACATATTAATATATTATTAAATTAACAGCTTATTAATTTGATTTACACATGTATAAATACAGACTCTTAAAAGAACGTATATATGTTCTCTCTGTTTCTCTGTCTCTCCCTCTCTCTGTCATAGACCTTAGCTGAAGTTAGCATCATTTCATTGTTTGTATATAGTTTCACATAGTTTTGTGTTGTGGCCCAGCAGGATCCGGTTGAGCTGCTGATGGACTTGGATAGCGAGAAACCATATGAGTCTGCCCTGGACGATGTGGAGGACACTGTGCAGGGTTCAGACTCAAACCAGGGATCAGAGAGGCTGGTTGGCCACCAGGAGGTGCCTGAGGCATGGAGCAGTGGGGAGGATCAAAGGCAGTTTGTCCGTGATGCTAGATTGAGAAGGGCTGAGAAACAGAAGCAGCAACTCCGTAGACAGACTCACAGAAGATGATTAAGCTCAGGTAGTTGTGGGTTGGTCCCTCCCAAGAGAGATTATAGGTGAAGTGTTGGGAGGGGACATTTGCAGGAAACAACCGTTCAAATTAGTAGTTAAGAAAATCTATTTGTGTATTCTAGCCATGTCTGCTTGTTTGGACTATCTGGGTTGCTTCATTTTGAATTATCTGGGTTGCTCCATTGAACATCAGTTGTCTGGGCCCTCAGCCAAAGGATTCGTTATCTCAGTAATTAAACAGTGGCAAACAGCCAAGCCTGTGTTCTGGTTTATTCACAGGCGTGGAGGGGGGGGGGTGTCAGAACAGTTTTGTATAAAATGTCTGTATAAATTTACAGAATAGAATAGAATAACAGAGTTGGAAGGGACCTTGTAGATCATCTAGTCCACCCTCCAAGCAGGAAACCCTACACAATTTCCAGATAGATGGTTTAGATTTAGTAAGGTTCTTAGGATCTCAGGTAATCAAGTGCCCACTTTTTTCCTCACTTGCATTATATTGTAGTTTTGTTTAAAAAACAAAACTGGCAAAGATAATTAAAATAAAACTTTACAGAATGAAATCAGTGTGCTAAAGAAATGCCAGTGTGCTATTGCTATTATCAGTAGCCTATAATATTTTATTACTATTCATGTCTACATGCTGATCATCCAAAAGAAATATAGGCAGTGTTAGCTATACAAGAGAGAAATAAAGAGAAAATGCAAAACTTTATTAACAGTTTTCCAAGTTTAGGCCTGTACAATTTCTAACCTACCATACTGAATTATCTCCACCAATTATATAAAAGCAGCCTGCCAAGTGTCTCTATTTTTATGTTCCAGAAAAAGATCTTAATTGTTGAAGTGTAAAGCTGGTGAAAGATATTTTCTAAATTGCTGATGTGACAGTGATAGAATAATCAAATGTTAACATTTAGATGAAGAATTATAAAAATGTGGAAGATATCCAAATTATTTTGTTATCATTTCAAATTATGTGCAGCTTTCTTGAATAAATATCATCATCTGGTATTAGGATAGAGCAGGCTTGATATATAAAGAGCAAGATTACAGTTCAGTGATAGGGCATGTACTTATACATGGAAGGTATTAAATTTGTAGTATCTTCAGGAAAAGCTGGAAAGGGGCTTTTTCAAAGATTTGTGAATTGCTGTTAATATAGTCAATACTGAGCTAGATGGACCTCAAATCTTATTTGATATAAGAAGCCCTCTAATCTATGTTCCTATAACAGATTGATACTATCATTATACAATGCAACCGAGCCCTCTCCCTTTGCTATGATGTTTAAAACTGGACTTTTGAAGATAGAGTCCACGGCATTACTATGTTATATCCAATTTACGGTACATAATAATATTTCTATTTATTCAATGGTACTTCCCTCTACAGTACTTAGGCCATGCATCTTGCAAGTTTCTTCTGGGTGCTCTTCAAATTTCTGGAGTAGTTTTGGGAAGAGGGAGAGAGATGGTTTAGAAGAATCAGTTCTTTTACGGATTTTATTCCTTCACTATAATAATTCTTTTGGATGAAAACCTGCCTAGTGTGTTTGAATGGTTGGATTAGTCTCAGCGACTATGATTGATGCTCAACAATAATGTTGTGGAAATCTTCACAAATGAAAAGAGTAAATGATATTTAAATTTGTGGGCTTGGAGATGCGTGTCAAGTGAATAAATCTATATGTAAATTGTATGTATTTTTTCATTCTGGCTGTATTGTTTTCATTCTGTATGTATATTTCTATTTATAAATTGTATAAAATACAGAGTGAATGTATGATGTAGTGCCTCATTAAATTTATTATAATGTGCCTTTATTGTTATGATGTGCTTGGAATAGCAAGGGAAAATCGCAAATGCTGAAAAAAAGTCACACTGTGAAAGTCACAGAATATTATTGCTGGGAATATTATTGCTGATGTATGGTTTCAGTATTCAGTACGCTAACTTTTTGTGGTTGCAAATAAAGCTATTTAATATTTGCTCCTTTTGCTGTTTTGTCCTTGGAAACAAAAATAACATAACACTATTACATTCCACCAGACTTAGGTAGAACATTTGATCATCTGGATTTCTTTTTCTGTACCTTCCTCACTCAACTGGACAACTTTTAAGAATATCCAAAGAACTTGCATGTCCAGGACACAGACCAAAATATTTTCAGAGTTCAAACTGTAGTTGGATTTTATATTAAGAAGTACTATTTTAGATGCACTATTCTTTAAACAAATAATATACTCTGCATTATAAACAAATATATTAGAGAAAAAGATTTTAGCCTAGTCTTAAATTTCTGATTTTCCATGTGTGGAGTGGGAATTCAGATAGAGCAGTAAACTTGGCTAAATGTTACCCACTAATCCTTTTAAAGGTAATAAGAGGCTCTTGATATTTGTTTGCTCTTTATTTACTTTCATTTAATAGATTACATCTAACACACATGTTGTTCCCTTATAATAGGGGCCTTAGTGAACAAGACCATGGAATACCTGTCTTTTTTGAATTAATAATCCTTTATGTATAAACTCTGGAGATTTGAATTTGTATCCTTATCTTCAGAGAGGTAACAAAGGTCCAACAAACAACAGATCAAAGGGGAACCACAAAAATAAATCCTGGAATCTTTACTCTTAAGTTTTTTTTTTTTAACCAGCGGTATAAAGAGAATGTTTACAAATTGGTGATGACAAAAAAAAATGGATGCAATAAAACCCTAGAAGACAAAAATAAAATTAACTCTTAATAAATCAGGAACATTAACTAAAAGTGACATAATGAAATGCAGTGAGGCAATTGCAATCTTTTTCACTTAGGAAACTAATTGATATACAGCTATAAGATATAAAATATTTGGTTTGGTAATAATTTTGAAAAAGGTAGTAACCGGTTGCAAACTAAATTGAGTCACCAATTCAATGTAACTATATTGTATCATAAATACAATTTTAAAAAATCAACAGAAGTATATTTTCTAAATCATGGGAAATCATCATTTATCCATTGCATTTTGATGAAACCTCATGTCAAGTTTAGTGTCCATTTTTGGGCACAACATTTTAAGAGACATTCAAAGGCAAACAGGTTGAGAAAGGAAAATTCCAATCTAATTTAATGTATGGTAAGTTAAATAAAAAGTATAAAATCAAAAGATTATTTCACCTTGTTTTTAATAACTTCCTTTCATGTTTTATTAAAATAACAGATTGGAAACTGTTAAGAGATTCATTGAGGGCCACATGGAGAGTGCATGTGAACTTGCTTTATGTACAGGTCTCTAGGTCAGGCCTGACATGAACAGAGACAGATCCCAATTCTCTCTTAAGTGATGTGTGTATTTTGATCCGAGCAAAGATGCTCAATCCCCCATAAGGCTGGTAAAGGACTATGTACAATATTTCAGCAAGCATTTATACTTTTTTGCATTGCATAAGTAAGGAAAAATACACTCATTAGAAAGGAAACACATATTATCTATGGAACAAGACAAATATTAAAATAGCCTTATCACATCCTCTCAATTAGTAAACATAAGCAATTTCAGCAAAGTTTATTTAAAGAAACTATTGTGATTTCCGAGAAGCCAGAGCAATTTCCTTTTAAAGATTTGTTGCTGTCTCAGCTACCTCTGCTTTGCAGTTTGCACACTCAGGCATCTGTCTCCCAATTAACACAATTCAACATAGGAACTTTCATCAAGATCACTTAATGAGAGTCTGACCAACACTAGAACCTCAGGTTTGGACATTTTAGATTTATGATGAAATGCAGCAGGGTTGTTCACTCTGGTATCCAAGTACTTAGTTATGATGTTTTTCCTGGATTCTACCTGTTCCTCAAACACATTTCAGCCATTGCGCTTTCCTTCTCTTCACCAGAATTTTTCTATAAATATATTAGAATTCCATGGCATTAATGCTATTCAGAATGATGCCAAAATTATATTGTGATATTATCGTGCAACTCTGCCCTTTGGTCCTTGCATCATCACACTGAACAGAGATTTATAGGAGGTAGAATTTGTGTCACATTGAACGATTTCATTATTGTTCACCTTTCTGCCTTGTAGACACCTCTGAGACCTCAGAATCTAGGCATGCATCCAATATTTCTGTGTGGATGTCCTACTTTGGTCACATTCAATTATCATTTGAAGATTAAAGCTACAACAAGTGTATATTTTAGTTGAAACCTAGGGAAGGGTTGCCTTTCGAAGGAAAAACATCTACTTCATGTGCATGAAGTTCCAGACTCAATCTGTGGCCTGGCACTTGGAAAGATCTTTCAAGGCCCTTCCCTTAAAATACAATAATACTCAGTAAAGATAGCATTGAGCAAAGTAGATCAATGATTTAACTTTTTGGCTGGGTTAGGATGTAATCCACAAAGAATGGGGTAAAGTGTTTAAACCAAAGACAAAGAGACCACAAAATGGCATACTACTGAAGCAAAGCAGGACAAGACAGGGCCCTGATTTTAAGCTGCCCTGAGTTGCTTGATAGTGAGATTGGCAGCATATAAATTTAATAAATAAATAAATAAAAAGTAAGTGGGTTTTGTGTTGGAATGGACACAATCATTATGCATTATTATAAGTCAGCTAGACTCTCTCTTTTTTGGCTTTTTCAACAAATCCTTGTAGTGTTCCATTTTCAGGTTATTAAAAGCCTTGAGATGTGTTTCCTCAGATTTCTAAATATTGCCTCTTTCCTGAATACTAAGAGCACTTAATGCATGTCCGTGATTTCTGCGCTACTGGCACGTACTCCCAGATTCCTCTGAACATCTGCATTAATAAGTGTTCTTGGGAAACTATTTTATGAAGGTCAAGGGTAGGATGTTTATGATTACTTGTTCCATTGCTAAACTTACATAGGTACTTAACTTTCTCCTTGCTTAATAATTTATTATTAAGTGCTATATCATTAGGTCTGAAATGTTTTTTTAACTGGCTTCACACTGAGAGCTTGACAATTAAAATCCTAGAAGCATGCTTGGCTTCAATGCTAAAGTAGAATAAAAACCCTGTTGCATCCAAAATCATCTACAAAAGAAAGAACTAGATTTAGTGGAAACTTATGTCATATCTAGTCAATATATTTTCTTAGAAGACTGAATATAAAGAACATGAAAGGCTGGGAAGAAAACCAATGATTATAGTCTTTGTGTTCTTAAAAATGCACTTGATTGAGGCCAGTATTCAAAACTGATTATACTAATTAAGCTAGAGGCCATTATACTGATTAGCCTCAGAGTACTGTTGAAGAAACACATCTGTTATATAATTGTAAGAAAAGATACTATCTTTATTAAGCCAAAATCAGTTTAATGTTTAAAGGGAGTAGGTAGGATAGGATAGGATAGTTTTAAGGTATCCGTTTAAATCTTTGTCTTTGAGATAACTAGGATTTGGGCTTCTTTGAATTTCAATTTTTTACTGGAAATCCAGGTATTTTTCCTCTCTTTTTTATCCTTTCTTCTTGGTTTGTTTAATATCAATAATTCCAGATAGATTATTAGGGATTAAGTATTACAAGGCAGATAACATGAACAGAATACCACTGACGGTTAGCTATAACTCACAGCTCAAGCCATACAAATGTATTCCTAATAAATCATAACACTTATTGAATAATGACATTGTACTTGGTGGTGGCCCATATAGAACCACTCAACTCAAAGCCAACCTGCCCTCACCTTACCATCACAGGTTCCAAAAACTTCACAGAAAAGGCTAGAGGCACTTTTACATGATAGTCCTCTAATGTTTTTCTCCGCTATTATCTGCAGCAATCACTTTTGGATTCAACATAGGATAAAATAGCTAATCAGTCCTTCCTTCCTTCCTTCCTTCCTTCCTTCCTTCCTTCCTTCCTTCCTTCCTTCCTTCCTTCTTTCCTTCCTTTTTTTCAGTTGATCAAGATAGAATGATGTTATCTTCAATAACCAAAAATATATACGATCTATTTGGAAGTTGGAGTGAAAATTCTTTCTTTAGAAGCATCTATAATAACAATAACACGACACACAACTATACTTAAGGCACACTAGAAAGTTTGGAATTCAGAAGAAAGAAAGAAAAATAGTTATTTAACAAAAATCCAAGTATTATAACCATTGTGTTATTATAGTATTAATGGCAGCCTTCAAGATCTTGGAGGGTATGGTAAACATTGATTCAGTTAAAGAGGTATTCCTTGATCTGCAAAGTAGTCAATGAATTTAGGATTAGCATGGAACAAATTGAAGCTTATTATCTGAAAAGAAAGTTTGAAATAACATGCTATGGAACTTGATATGATTTGAAATTGGAGCAGAGAAACAATCTTTTAGATTGCTTTGATGGTAAGTGGGTACTGAAGTACTCTCTACCCATAATTGTATCAGCAGAAAACAATATTGTAAGAAATTTGTTGTCTCAAGGCCTAAATTTATCTTCTGTAAATGTCTTCATTTCAAGTCACTTGACATCTCTCCAAAGTACACTAGGGCCTAAATGTAATATATTTTACACTGAGACTGCTCACAGATTGTGTCAGAAAGCATTGACAAAATGCTACTCTAACACTAGCACAACTAAGGATGAATCTGTTCTGATTGATTTCATGTAGATTATATCATTTCTATGCTGCTCTCCCAACATGGGTTCTTAATGTTTCTTGCTTGATTGTTATTATACTGCTTTTAATTTGTATTCATGGTAATGGTGTATGCAGTTGCTCAGTGCCAAATGAGAAAGCCCATAATGATTAAAGTCATATAATAATCTAATAAAAATATTGAAGATATCCTACTTATGGAGCAGGATGAAGGCAACAAGAGGAGATAGCAAAAAAGATGATGAAAGTTTGTCCATGGGTCCTGGTTAGGGACAAGCAGGAAGAGATTCTTGGTCCATTCTGAGCTTGCTTGTTTCTTGCAGACATTTCATTACCCTAACTAGGTAACATCATAAGTGCTAGTTAGAAGTGCTGCTTGCTGTCAGTTTGTATTCTGGTGTTTTGCCTGTCTGTGTGGGTGGGGGCAGTCTTAGGGATTCCTTGGTTGGACTGTTTACTGATGGCTCTTTGGCAGTTTCTTGATTGGGGTATTACTTGATCATTGGTCTGAAGTTAACCTTGGAATTACCATAATCTAGATTTGAGTGCTGATTACTAGTGGAAGAATGCTGGAGTCTTTTTCTCTTTTGGGCTGGAAGTAGGAATAAGACCACAATTTAGCGACCTACAGTTTTTGTAACTGGCAAATGGTTGGTAAATAAACCAAACCCGATATGAATTATTGATGTTAATGACTGCTGAAGCATTATATTAACTCCATTATAACTGATCGATTACTTTAAAACAAGAATTTGAAACGTAGAGAAGACAAAGGCATTTTAATTTGTGGAAGAGATTGACAATACTATGTGCTCAGTTTTCTTGCAAGAAATATAAAAACAATTTTGCTGGCGTTCAATTGAAAAATTCAATTATAAAGTGTTAAATAAAAAGACTGAACTAGTAATCTGGCATTTATTTTTGGTACTAGATAAATAATATAGATTATATATGTAGTGGACATCTTTATGTTTGTGATTTAATAACTTCCATATTTTACCATCTGGATATTAATTATTTGTGCAGAGGATGCATTGCAATTTATAGTGATAGGTACACAGATATAGAAATGGACATCTAGTTTTTTGACTGGAGAACTGACTTTATTCCTGATTCTAAGATACTGATTCTATAGATTAGCTTATTAATTATCAGGTTGTTTATTCATAATATTTCTTCATTAAGTCAGCCACTGTAATGCCTTAGCCTACCTCAAATCAAAGACTGAAAAAGGGTTGTTTAGAACAAAGAGTATTATCCCGTATGTTGAAGGAGCCAGTTTGATATAGTGGATAAAGCACAAGGCTAGAAAACAGGAAACTGTGAATGCTACTCCTGCCTTAGCCCTTGAAAACCAGAAGGGAAATTTTGAGCCAGTCGCTGTCTCTTAGTCCAACTCATCTCTCAGAGTTGCTGTTGTGGGCAAAAATAGGAAAGGGAAGAAGTATTGTATGTGTTTATGCTATGTTGAGTCTCTTATT
The DNA here is from genome assembly GCF_964273705.1 of Natrix helvetica. Lineage (NCBI taxonomy): Eukaryota > Metazoa > Chordata > Lepidosauria > Squamata > Natricidae > Natrix > Natrix helvetica. The sequence continues at coordinate 96,819,024 of NC_138549.1, read as the reverse complement.
ACAAATAATAAACACGGGATAACAATAAATAAATGTAAATAAATAGTACCCATGACATGACCTCTGGGTAATTGGTTCCACTGTCAAAGTTATTTCTTAATGTGCAGCTAAAGTTGGCTTTTTATTTTTATATAAAAGGGAAAAAAGTTATAAAAGGTGGTAAAAGCAATGTCACAATGTTGTGCAGGAAGCTGCTACTTTTTGGAGGGGGTGTAAGACACCACAATGATGTAGACATTGGGCGTGGCTCCCATTGCAATGCTGTAACACTCTACTCCCTGCTTGCTCTGTTTGTAAGATGTTGCTGCCGTTAAATATTTTAAAACATGCTATTAAGTTTTCTCCCTTAGGTTCCCAGTTCAGTGCTAAACATTGCAAAATTCTGATAACATAAATATATTCATTCATTTTCATAATTTAATTTTGATATCTATGTAGAACCTTCATTATAGCATGAATCTATTATGGTAAGATAAAAAATGTATTAGGCTAAGACTATTTTTGTGCCAGTACATAAATGATTACCAAACTCCATGCAATCAGAAACTCTGAAAAGATTGAGTAAGCAGCTGAAAGCTAAATATTTTTGATCTTTTTTGACCTCTAAACTTAGAGATTAATTCAATCTGAAATGGAAACTGATTAAAAATTCAACCTCTGATAAAGTACTTCTGGGCTAGTGACACTCTATGACTTTCATTATCATGAATAAAAACGAATTCCTCATAGAATAGCAAACCCATCTTTACATTTTCAATTATTTGGGCAAATTAATGTAGGCTTCAGACTTTTGGTATTGAAGATTTGTTTAAATAAATAATAACAATAAAGCAATTTAACTCTGTTATACAGATTTCTTGAATTGTGGAACCTTTCAGATCGACTTAGGTTCATGGTATCTTGAATATGCATATTTAGCGTATAATGAGATTGTAGTGAGCACAAAGTTAATCCATCTAGCAGAATAAATCTGTTGTGACAATTTAAATCATCATTTTGCGGTGTGCAATTATGATATTCTAGCACAATTATGGGAAATAATGCAATGATCTTAGCAAATTTCCACTGAAAACTGCATTTGCTTTCTTAAGAAGATAGCTAATGCCTTCTAGACTAGGGATGTATAACAATATCCCTTATAATTGGCATAATTATTTTGAACTGAAGGTCTCTCAGAATCTTAGCAAATTTCCACTGAAAACTGCATTTGCTTTCTTAAGAAGATTGCTAATGCCTTCCAGACTAGGGATATATAACAATATCCCTTATAATTGGCATAATTATTTTGAACTGAAGGTCTCTCAGCATTTATTTATTAGTTGTTAGAAGAAAGTCATAAAAAAGGTAAATGCTTTCCTTTTCTTTTTAGTCTAGTGGGACCACACTGGCTAAATTTATAGACAACCAATAATTTCTTTGGTGGATAGATTTGTCATATGCAAGACAATACCATCTGTATTTTATTACATTGCCGGATGGGTTTGGATCCATACATCTTGAAAAAATATATATGAGAAGTATCAATGCAATTGTAGTGTTACTTCTGCCATTTTTTACTATACTATTATACTAAATTATATTATATTTAGTGCCCAATAAATTACATTATAATTAGTGCCCAATAAAAAGACAAAACTAGGGAACTAACCCAAAGTGCTGGATTACAAAAACATTGAATTATTGGACCTAAGGGAGGAATTCCCAATCAACAGTGAGAATCACTGGAAATTGTGGAGCAGACTGTAAATGCTTTCATATCATCACTGCTACAGTGGCTGTAGATAATTATAACATACTCATTAAGAAGAAGGGAAATTTTCCATGGCCCCATCATGCTCCACACTATATTTATTAGCTTTATTTTTAGTTGGGAAGCAGCCATACTTTCGAAGAAAGCAATTGTTTAAATTCCTTGAAAATGTGACTATAACTGGAAGCCCAAGAGCATTCAAGGGAATAAACATAATGCTGGAAATTGATGTTTTGCTTTGCTAAACTAGGTTCCTATTAATTTCTTAATTTCATCAAAGATTTATTCCTTTGGCAAGGAAATATCCACAGCCAAACGTTTGGTCACACACTCCAGAGTAGTAAGTCAAACAATGGTCTCTAGAATGAAGAAAAATCAACCAGATGTATTTCCAAATCATAATGATTTGGTTTGGTGAGGTAAACCTAAAGATGCATAAAGATTCTGAAAAGTTTTTGAAAATAAAAGTAATTGTAAAATAATAAAAATAATAAAAGTAACCCAGTGGGTTGCCATCAAGGTGGCAAACCGACTACAGCTTGCACAAACTATACAATGAATGGTTACAAATACTTGGCATGGCCAGGCTAGTGAAATGAAGGACCAGGGGAAACATGATAGCAATGTTCCAATATTTGAGGAGCTGCCACAGAGAGGAGAGGGGGAGTGTCAACTTATTTTCCAAGGCACCTGAAGGCCAGACAAGGAATAACAGATGAAAGCTGATCAAGGAGAGATTCAACCTAGAAATAAGGAGACATTTTCTGACAGTGAGAACAATCAACCAATGGAATAGCTTGCCTTCAGAAGTTGTGGGAGCTTCATCACTGAAAGCATTCAAGAAGAGACTGAACTGCCATTTGTCAGAAATGGTGTACAGTCTACTGCTTGGGCATGGGGGGGGGTTAGACTACATGACTTACAAGGCCCCTTCCAACTCTGTTAATCTGTTAAATCGATAGATGTTTGCTATGAAAAGTGAGAAAAAACTTGGATGCAAAGAATCTGGATGCTCATAATTTGTAATTATATGGAGGAAGGAAGAACAGAAGAAAGATGTATGGATAACTTGATTATGGAATAAAATAAAAAGGCTTTCATGAGATAGCAGGAAGCTAGCAAGCAAATTGGAGTTGTCTTTCTGATATGAGGGCAGAGGAAAAATATGGAAAATACAGAAAAAGGTATGCAATTAGGGTGCAAATACACCAGTATTTGCACCCAGATCTAAGGAATTCACTTGGCAGACACACTATTTTACCCAAAGAAGGAGAAACCAAAGCTGAAAAAAATGGCTGGGAAAAAGAACAGGACGTGATTAGTTTAGTGAAGCATCTTGAAGAGATTAAAAAAAAAAGCAAGAGATTTCAGAGACATAAAGTGAAACTGAAAGTTTATTTTGAGAGCTAGGGAGAAAAGAAGCGGAGATTTAAAGATAGATTTCTCCTGAATCAGGCAGCTTAAAAAGACCACAATAGACAGAAAACAGATGGAAGACCTAAGGGTCCAGCTAAGAAAACAAGTGATAGAAAGGTTACTCAGGAGTAAGTGATAAAAGGAAAACATCCAATAATTTTCCCCTACTATATATCCCATTGGTGTGCCATCTTGCAGCTCATATTGGAGGGAAGTGATAGATGGCTTGTATTACTTCTAAGTCAACTCCAAGGTTCTGGCAGAAGAAAGGACTGATGAGTGATGAAGTATACAGCCTATGATGGCTTGGGAACAGATCTTATTGAAGAAGCGCTTGAAAGCTTCTTCATCTCCTTTTACTTCATTTGCTTTTCGACTTTTCTCATCCTTCTAGTCTTTGGAGAAATCCGAGTTGACTTAACTTCTACAATTTATTTTTCTCATTTTAGACAGTTTCTCTTCATGCTATTCTTTGCATTGTCTGACTAAAGAGGTTGTTGTGACTCTAAGTTCTTAAGAATACCATCTTTGACTTTCTAATAATTCTGTTTTAAAAGAAAAATAGTTATATTAATACACATTCTTAGTTTGGTGGATTGACATCACATGAACAGTGCTATCACATCAGGTATTAAAATGAAATGAACAAAAAGTTATTTTGCTGAAGACTATAAAGGGAGAGATTTTAAATAGAACAATATAAAGGAATAGATTTTTAATAACTCACCTGAAAACAAAGCAAAAGCCATTATAAAGCTCTTATTAAAGTTCTGATGATTTCAAAACAACATGGCTACCATACACAGAAGGTAGTCTCAATTGAGGAATTGATGGTTTTATTTAATTTACCATGAATGGTAAACGTCCATTATAGATCAATGGTTCTGTCGGCTGGAAGCTCTCATGCTGTTCTGCAGCCCAGAATTTCTATCCCATTGTATGAAGAGTTAAGCCCCTCCGCTCCTACTATAACAGAGAGAAGGACTTACAGGTAGTCCTTGACTTACAACCATTCATTCAGTGACATTTGAAATTATAACTGCATTGAAAAAAGTGATTTACAATTGGTCCTCAAACTTACGACCATTACAGCATTCCCACGTTTATGTGATCAAAATTTGGGTGCTTGGCAACTGACATGTATGTTTGATGGTTGCAGATTCCTGAGATCACGTGATCACAATGTGCGACCTTCCCAGGCGGCTTCTGACAAGAAAAGTCAACAGGGGAAACTGAATTCACTCAATGAATGCATGATTTGCTTCGCAGGCATGGCAAAAAAAGGTCATAAAATTGGATGTGACTCATTTATCAACCACCTTGCTTAGCAACCGAAATTGGAGATTCAAGGACAGCATTTCTATCAAATGCAGTTGGATTTTCTTAAGCTAATTAAACATAAATAATCAGCAAATCCCAATTCAGTTCAATTGAACTCATATTTCCATGAAACACAATCTTTAAAGCTGGGGAAACTCTAATGTGAAAATACAGTGTTTAAATTCTGGAATGACATAGCCTATTCAAAACTGACTCCCAGCATTTGAGGACTCATACTCCCATAAATAAGTGTCAGTAGTATAGATATAACATGAAGCTGAATGTTACAAGCCAACAATGTACACTGTAAGACACAAAGCATGCATATATTTAGAGCCCCTCAAGTTGTTATTTAACTATAGTTGTTAAGTGTGACAGAAGCAATCATTACTTAAATACCAAAGGAGCAATCATACTCAATTACCTCAATTAAATAGAATTTGTTTTATCAACTCAGGGCCTTATCTCTATCTACTTCTGGAAATGCAGATCCCAACATTACATTCAAGGGTTTCATAGAAATCAATAATTTCTTGTGATGTCATTGTAGAAAACTTGGTTGCTTTGTGTGCTGAATCTGAGAGATTAATATTTGGAAATCTTGTTCATTGCTAGTCCTGTAAACAGTATAGTTCACAGAAAATCCCATGCTAATGAATTCAGATCTTAAATGGTAGGCCTCCTTCCCAAAATTTGCTACCCCACATAGTTTGAATTGCTTAGAACCCACAGTCTTACTTTACTTTACTTTATTTAGATTTCTAGACCGCCCCCTCTCCCGAAAGGGACTCGGGGCGGTGTACAGTCAAATTAAAACACAAATACATAGGAATAAATATAAATACACAAATCTTAAATTAAATGAGGAGGTTAGAAGACTGTATCTTAAAGTAAAGCAGTTAAAACCTTAAAAACATCCCCAATTAAAACCCAAACCCAATTAAAATAAATCCCCGGGAGGTAAAACTAAGAGAGTGCCAGGCCAGCTGATTGAAACAGGTGAGTCTTTAACTTTTGACGGAAGGAACGGAGGTCGGTGGTGGTTCGAATGTCGGGGGGGAGGTCATTCCAGAGGGTTGGGCCCATCACAGAGAAGGACCTACTCCTAGGTGTCGCCCGCTGACACTGCCTAGCGGACGGCACCAGGAGGAGTCCCTCCCTGTGTGAGCGGATAGGTCGCAGGGACGTGTGTGGTAGGATGCGATCCTGCAGATAACTAGGTCCTATGCCATGGAGCGCTTTAAAGATGGTAATCAATACCTTGAAACGCACCCGAAAGGCCACAGGTAGCCAGTGCAGCTCGCGCAGGAGCGGTGTTACGTGGGAGTAACGTGTACTCCCCATGATAACCCGCGCGGCTGCATTCTGTACTAGCTGCAGTCTTCGGATGCGTCCCAAGGGAAGCCCCATGTAGAGGGCATTGCAGTAGTCCAGGCGAGACGTCACCAGCGCATGAGTGACTGTGCGCAGGGCACTCCGGTCCAGTAGGGGGCGCAATTGGCGCACCAGGCGAACCTGGTGGAACGCCCCCCTTGCCACGGCTGCCACATGGTCCTCCATTGACAGCCGAGCGTCAAGGAGGACGCCCAAATTCCGCGCCCGCTCCACAGGGGACAGTTGCTCGCCCCCTATGGCCAGCGATGGTGTCAGCTGGCTGAACCGAGGCGCCGGTACCCACAGCCACTCGGTCTTGGAGGGGTTGAGTTTGAGTCTGTTGTCCCTCATCCAGACCCCGACGGCTTCCAAACACCGGGACATCACTTCGATAGCCTCGTTGGGGTGGTTTGGGGTTGAAATGTACAGCTGAGTGTCATCAGCATACAGGTGGTACTCAACCCCAAAACCACGGATGATCTCACCCAGCGGCTTCACATATGCGTTGAACAGGAGAGGCGAGAGGACCGACCCCTGCGGCACCCCACAGGTGAGTGGCCTCAGGGACGACCTCTGCCCCCCTGTCAACACACATTGCTTCCGGTCGGAGAGGTAGGAGCCGAACCACCGCAAAACGGTGCCTCCGACTCCCATCCCCTCCAACCGGCGCAATAGGATACCATGGTCGATGGTATCAAAAGCCGCCGAGAGGTCTAATAGGACCAGGATAGAGGAACAACCCCTATCTCTGGCCCTCCAGAGATCATCAACCAACGCGACCAAGGCTGTCTCAGTGCTGTACCCAGGTCGGAAGCCGGACTGGCGTGGGTCTAGATAGTCGGATTCGTCCAGGTGTCGTGGAAACTGCTGCGCCACCACATTCTCAACAACCTTCGCCAAGAAGGGGAGGTTGGAGACTGGACGGTAATTAGCTAGCTCCATTGGGTCGAGCGAAGGTCTCTTGAGCAAGGGTCTCACCACCGCCTCTTTCAAGGCGGTTGGTAAGTAACCCTCACCCAATGAGGCGTTCACCAGGCCCAGAAGCCAGCCTCGTGTCACCTCCCAGGCTGCCAGTACCAGCCAGGAGGGGCACGGGTCCATTGAACATGTGGTGGGTCGCAGCCGTCCACGCAACCTGTCCAAATCCTCGGGGGCAACAGAGTCAAACTCCTCCCAGAATGGTCTCTCAAGACTCGCTGTTGACGGCTCGTCTGGTCCACTGACGGAGGTCCATCCGCTCCGGACCTGATCGATTTTGTCCTGAAGATATTCTCCAAACTCCTCTGCTCTTCCCTGTAAGGGTGTCTCTCGCGTCCCTTGCGATAAAAGGGAGCGGGTCACCCGAAACAGGGCGGCAGGGCGGTTATCCGCGGACGCAATAAGGGCAGCACAATGTCCACGCTTGGCCGCTCTTATTGCCACAAGGTAAGTCCGCAAATAGGCTCTTACCCGTGTTCGGTCAGATTCGGAGCGTGAGGACCTCCACCTGCTCTCTAGACGTCTCCTGTGGCGCTTCATCACCCGTAGCTCCTCAGTAAACCAAGGAGCCCGGGTGGGTCGATGCCGCAGGAGAGGTCGCAAAGGCGCAACCCGGTCCAAGGCCCCAGTCGTCGCCCTATTCCAGGCGATCACTAGGTCCTCGGAGCGGGAGCGGGACAAGGCTACAGGTATTGGCCCAAGCTCCGTCTGGAATCTATCCGATTCCATCAGGTGCCTGGGGCGGTACCAGCTTGTAGAGTCTGGTTCCGCCTCCTCGCGGTGGGGGATAGCGCCAGGGAAGTCCAGCCGGAGGGATGAGTGGTCTGACCATGACAAGGGCGTGATGACTAAGTCCCCTATTCCCAGATCACTCGTCCACTGTTCAGATACAAAAATGAGGTCCAGTGTGTGGCCCCCTTCGTGAGTGGGGCCCTGCACTAATTGGGTCAGGTCCATGGCCGTCATGGAAGCCATGAACTCCCGAGCCACCTCGGAAGCCGCTCCCGTTGACGGCAAGTTGAAGTCCCCCATGACCAAAAGTCTGGGAGTCTCAACTGCCATCGCTGAGATTAGCTCGAGGAGCTCGGGCAGGGCTGCTGATGCATAGCGAGGAGCCAAGTATACAATCAGCAAGCCCCACTGCCTCCCTGGGCCCCAGTTCACACCAAGGGACTCACACCCGGGTATCTGAGGGACAGTGAACTCCCTCGGCTCTAAACATTCCCGCATAACCACCGCCACCCCACCACCCTTACCCAGGGCCCGGGGCTGATGGAATGCCCGGAAACCTGGTGGGCACATTTCCACGAGGGGTAAACCACCCTCGTGGCCCAACCAGGTCTCCGTTATCCCTGCAAGGTCTAGCTCCCCCTCTGAGATCAACTCATTAATGAGGGGGGCCTTGTTGGTGACAGACCTTGCGTTGCAAAGCATCAGCCGCAGGCCCTGGCTCTGTAGCACCTGTCCACCTAGACTGCAGGGGTTGGTACAAGCGACCGGGCGTAGCCAGCAGCCACGGTCTCCCAACCGACCTTGGGATCTTCTTTTGTCCTCGCATCCCCCCCTCCCCGCGACCGTTGTAATCAAACAACCCTCTGTTGGAATAGCTTGTTCCCTCTCCCCCCCCACTCCGCTCACTTCCCTTCTAGACTCACCTGTTCGTCTGACACTGGCTTCCCTCCTGGCCTGGTTATCCCCCCCTCCCTTCCCAGAACCCCCTAAAAACAATATAAAACATTTAGCTAAAAAGCCCCTCAGCTTCCTCTTCTTCCACCTCTCGGGGTTCGCAAACCCGTCATCAAGGCTGGCCCTTGAGAGAGCCAAGGGCCATACCTGCGAAAGAGGGGCCTCCCGCAGGCGGAGCAGGTCAGACCTCGAATAAATTAAAACGTTGTAATAGTCCCAGTAGGGTAGGGGTGCAGATGATGCAAAGTTAGTAGTTAATAGAGTCTCAGTGGAATGGAGGGTAGAAAGTTAATACATAGAAGAGTCTCAATGGAGGGTAGGGGATATTCCAGTGTCCAGGTGGTACTTGGTACTTGGAGGCAGGGGGGGGGGGAGGGCAAGAAATGATTAAATATCCCAGGTGGTAGGGGGAAGGCAAAGGTAGCAAAAATAGTGGAGGGTAGATGAAAGTTCAGCTCAGTTGTTTCCAGGTGGATACAGCCCCCCCGATGGATGGGGGGGGGCATTCTTGGCCCAGTTGCTTAGCTCCCATTAGAGTCAGCAGGGCCCTGGAGGGGTATGGGAGCAGCCAGGAATGATAAAATAACCCAGGAGTCCCTGGCTGCGGCTCCCTCCCTTCGTCTGCTGCCGCAGCCATCTCCCTTTGATCCTCCGGCTGCCTCTGCCTCTGGCTGCTTCCCAGCCCTTCTCACCTATCAGCTGATTACTCCAGTGTCCTGTTGCATCCCATTGCTCCCCCTTAAGCCCTTTGATGTCTCTGGGGCCTCCGGAGCCTCTCACCCCCTCTTCCTTGCTCCTCTTCTGGCTTTTCGGCTTTTTTCTTTTGGCGTTTTCGGCACCAGCGCCATCTGCGCAATCGCACCACGCCATCGCCATTACTCTCTCCTTGCTGTTTACAGCCCTCCGAGCCTCTTTCCTCTCCGCTCTTCACCGACCACCCTGTCGGGCTAGGATCAGCCCGAAACATGCCTGGGTGGTCGGGCTGTCCAACTCTCGACCCCCTTCGATGGTATGGGGGCCGGCAGCAATCCCTACCCGGTCGGGAGCTCCATGGTGTTCCTGGAGCTCAGAGGACGACCGCCATTCGTAGGAAGCTCCTAAGTCTAATCGGGAAAACCGTTGGCACCTATATCCCTGTTCCTTTAACAGAAAAATTCCAAAGTGTCAAATTCCAGAATGTGAAGACCTTGGTATCGTAAATAAATCTGAGGGGATTTGCACATTTTTGGGGATTGCACAAGAAGAGCTGGATTGTTGTCAAAACTTGATTCCACTCGGTCTTGACGAACTGGCTTTGGTAAACAAAGAACATGGAGTGAGAGGTTTCTGGCATTCCATACAGAAACCTAATGCTTTGCACACATCTGGATCACTGCCAGATCTTGTTCCCGCACTGCCCGGAGAAACCATATGTTACAACCAGGAAAACTAACAATACAAAGATAAAGTTTATTCCTACTTCAACATAATGTATCTCTGAATGTACTGATTGTCATTGCCTGTGGAGATATTATTAAGGTTGTTTTTTTTTTTAAAAAAAACAACTATCCAGAATTTATTCTGTCATACACAGTCATAAGCCTTTGTATAATCAATAAATAAACAATACTTGTGTTTTTGGAATATTCTTGCCTATTCCATAATCCATAGAATGTGAGCAATGTGATCTTGGATGCTTCTGCCTGAGTCCAGCTCATTTATCTGTCAAGTCTAGATTGTGAAATCATGAGCATTACCTTGCTTGCATGTGAGATGAATGAAGCTGTTTGGTAGTTTGAATATTTTTAGCAGGATTTTTGGGGGGGAATATATCATCTTTATAGCTGTTGCTCTAAATTGTCTAATCCTACAGCTGCCTTTTTTTAATCAGCCTTAGCAGACCATGCCAAACCAGCAGAGACTGGTTTTGATTCCTTCTCTGGCATGATAGATTTCAACATGTTAAATAAGATAAGGGAAGATTCTTACCAGTTATTCCACAATAACTCATCCACAGGATTGGAACTTGATTCCTCATTAATGTGTCCTCTTTCTCACTGAATTGAAACAATTCAATCTGTCTCAAAATGAAAACTCACACGAACGTAATTAACTAACAGCACATACTAAAATTAAACTAAAACATTTAGTTAAATGTATCTCCATATTTACATTCTCTATTCTGGGCTGAGTTAAAAGAAAGATTGTTAGATTAAGAAGCAAGAGCACATTAGGAACATGGGAAATGCTTCTGCGGTGTAGAGCTCAAAGCAACACATTCAAGCCCATTGCCCCCAAAAAGTAACAGTCCAGATGAAAAATTCCTTGTGCATCTTTCAAAGTAGAATTAAGAGTTCCAAGTATATTTTACCCTCCTACCTTTCTACAAGGGCCTGAAGTTCTGGCCCTTCCAGTTGGCCTGGGGACCCAATAGGGGAGTACATCATTGGAGTTCATTGCTGGACTAACCAGCTGACATCGCCTCTCCCCTGCACTTCCCACTCCACACAGCTCAACTTTTAAATGTCATATTTCATATTTAATGCAATACTTCATTGTACTTTCACTTTAATTTTATTGTTTCATTCCTTTTTTCATGCCTGCAAGCCATCTTTTCTTTTTGGGACTTCAGGCCTGCCATACTTTCTATTATTCTACTATGCATTTTCTATTGTGGGAAAATGGAAGGGGGGATTATACAGATGTGGTGATATGTAGCCATAACAACATTCTTTCTAGAAAGCCAAGATCATCCTTTGTCTATGCACCTGGCTGGAACTGGATGGGAAGCTGCCAGCATGGCCGCGGAAGATTGGACTGTGTGATGGACTTGTGGGTGTGGGGGCAGGCTCTTGAACTTTCAATTGGGTGGGAAAACCTGGAAGCTTTCAAATTTGGGTTTTCCCAGATGTGCCAACATGGCTCTTAATATATTGAAATTTTGAGGAATCCTTTGCCTTCGACTCTGATTTACTTTTGGATGCTATTTGGAACCCTGACACCTTTACTATGGCTATTTTTTACATTTTTATTATTTTTTCCATTTTATTGTTGTAAGCCACTCAGGGTACCTCCACCAAATAAGTTTTAACAAACAAACAACAACAAAAAAAAAACAAATAAATTTCAGAATATTAGTTTTAAATCAATTTTTGAATACTAAGGAAACTGCAAATTAGTGAGAAGAGATTTATCATTGCTCCTCAATTTGTGTTGTGCTAAATATTATTTCATAATTATGTTAATAATTATTACATTAACTGACAGTTTAAATGTGTTGTCTGCATCAATACACCCCCTTTTTGTGGTTTTTTTTCATTTTTAATTCATGAATCAAGTTGATTGATTCTTTGTTGGTTAAATACGTTTATGAAGAACTCTTTCATTGTGTCTCTCGTATTTCATTCAAATAGCAATAGCGCTTAGACTTTATGTCACTTCACAGTGTTTTGCATCCCTTTCTAAAGGGTTTTACAGAGTCAGCATAGTGCCCCCAACAATCTGGGTCCTCATTTTAGCGACCTCAGAAAGATGGGAGGCTGAGTGAACCGTGAGAATTGAACTCCTGGAGTGAGCAGTGAGTTAGCCCTGCAGGACTGCAGGGCTGCATTCTAACCACATCCCACCACTTCTTAAAAACATTTCTTTTGTAAGCAAAGGTCCACTTAAACTAAACTAAACAATGAATTTTGATTCAAATTTATTTTTATAGTTGTGCTTTCAGTTGACTTCCAGGTCAAATGAAAACGTTTTGTTTTCTAAAAGTTTAGATGTATTGCCTCTGAAACTTTTCATAGCACAGCTATTTAGAAATCGTGCAAGTGTTCATAGACAAAAAAATAATAATAATTTAAAAAGAATTTGTCCAGTTTCGGCTTCCAAACAACTTTTACCATTTTAGTACAAATATATCTGTACACACTTTTATAAAGGGGTTAGATGGCTCAATGCTCTTTGTTTCACAGTCACTACCTGAGTCTAGTCTAGTGTTGCACTGATATTCTATCCCAGCACTGCAGATCAAGATGGAAGCACTGAAGATTTACTGAGTCTCTTTCATCTTTAACCATTTTTAACTATAAGTCATTTTGCTATCTTCGGGACTGCATGATTGTCTTAGCTTGCAGCAACATTACTTTTCTAATGACCAGTCAACTCTGCACAAAACTGGTAGCAAAAATATGCATATGGTGTAGTTATCAAATCTGAATTAAAATCTGTAAATTCTAACTAATTGATTGGCATTAACACATAATGATAGGTAGTTCCATCTAAACGAAGACAGATATGCATATACCGTATTTTTCGCCCTATAAGACGCACTTTTTTACTCCAAAAAAGAGGGTGAAAATCTGGGTGCGTCTTATAGGCCGAATGTAGCCACCTGGGCAGTGGTGGGTTTCTGCTGGTTGGTCAATGAACCCGGAAGCCCCGCCCCTGTCACTCACTCGCAAGTCCATGGCGTTTTTTTGCATCGGGGCTTGCTGCAAGAGAGAAGGAGCTAAGACCTTTTCCGGATTGATGGTGGTGGAGGTGCAGGCCCGTACTCACTAAAGCAAGTCCGGGGAAGTCCTTTGCACCAGCTGAAAAAGGTCTTCACTTCCCCCCCCCCTTGCAGCATGCCCCGATGCAAAAAATGGCGAGATCTCTTCTCAGAAATGTCTTCTCGGGCTGGCTGGATCTCTCTCCAGATCTTGTGGCTTTTCCAGCGTTTTCTTTTTAAAAAACACCTGTCCGAACTATCTTGAAAACCTGTGATGTTGCTTTGGGAGGGGGCAGGCGGCAGCATTTGCCCCTGCCGCCCTCCCTGGGCACCTGCAGCCTTGGAGCCTGCAGCTTTAAAACAAGCCTTTGCACAGCTGCCCGTCTTTCCCCTCCGAAAGCAACCTCGCAGGTTTTCAAGATCGTCTGCAGAGGCGTTTGGCACGAACTCCTCTCCTATTCCTTCTTCTGCGGGGGGGGGGGGGGCTGCCTTGCTTGTGTGTCTGTCGGTCTCTCCCTCTCCCTCCCTCCCTCCCTCCCTCTCTCTCTCTCTGTGTTTCTCTCTCCTCCCTTCCTCTCTGTCTGTCACTCTGTGTGTATATGTGTGTGTGTGTGTCTGTCTGTCTGTCTGTCACTCACTCAATCACTCACTCTGTGTGTGTGTGTGTGTCTGTGTCTCTGTCTGTCTGTCCCTCTCTCCGTTCCAACTGGAGAACAACCTTTTCTGTCCCCTTACCAGCCCATCCGGGAAGATGAGGAACGCGAGGGGGATCCCTCCCCCCCGCGGATGGGCTCCGAACCCATCTTTTCTTTTTAAGCAGGCAGCTATCAGAGAGAAGAAGGCAGCACGGCTTTTGCAGCCGAAGATCGCCTGCTTAAAGATCGCCTGCTTAAAGATCGCCTGCTTAAAAAGAAGCCACAGAATCTTCTTTCTTGCCACAGAATCACCACAGTTGCTAAATTAGTAAAATGGTTCTAAAGTGAATCTGTCTTCCCCATTGACTTGTCAGAAGGTTGCAAAAGGTGATCACATGTCCCCGGACATAAATATGAACCAGTTGCTAAGCATCCAAATTTTGATCAGGTGACTATGGGGATGCTGCAATGGTTGTAAATGTGAAAATGGTCATAAGTCACCTTTTTCAGTGCTGTTTTAATTTCAAATGGTCACTAAACAAATGGTTGTAGGTCAAAGACTACCTTATTTTACTGAAGTGCAATACAATGGTTAAGAGTTTAGACCAGGTGTGACAGGAAGATTGCATGTTGGCTGGTAACACCATTTCTTCTTTCAGGGTGCACACTTGACATTAGTCAAGACAGCTCTTGAAAAATGGGCTTGGCTAGAGAGCATGTTTTGTTGTTTTCAACTATTTAGTTGGGTCTGACTCTTCGCGATTTTTTGGGCATGACTTCTCTATGCTACCCTCTCCAGCACAGCTTCTTTGAATTGTTGGATCTCCAACTTTACATCAGATTTAATGCTATCAAGCCAGTGTGATCTTTGCTTACCATTTCTCCGCTAACCATTCCTAGCGTCATTGCCTTCTCTAATGAATTCACATGCATAACGTGGCCAAAGTAAATCAAGTAAACAGTATCAAAAAGAAAAAAAGTTGGAAAGACAGAACAAAGAAGAAAGAAGGAAGGCTAAAAAGCTAAAGAGAGCTGAGACGGTACCCACAGGGAAACAGATTGCCAAGAAATCAATAGCAGGTCTTGGCAAACATTGGCAAATCTCTTCAAAATGGCCAGTGCTTTAACTTATGAGCAGTTTGGAGCGCTGGCAAGGGCCAAAAGTCTGGATATCTCTAAAAGCCCAGGAAACTTTCATTCTTATTTTTCTTTCAAATCAGCTGACCATTCTACTTTATTAATAGCTGTGCTGGGACCAAAGGACTTAAGGGAATACTTAATTACATTAAATTTGTACGTGCACTGTGCAACTGATGAAAAACACGTGCAAAACATTATAGATGTTTGCAGTGCAACATTAAATAAAATTGCTGGAGCAAATGTTGATGGGAAAATAACTCGATGGGTTATAACTTTCAGACAGATGAAGGGCTGTTTATGCTTCTTCAGGGAACTTAGTGGACAAATTATACAAACAATAATTTATATCAATTACACTACTATTTAGCTGCCTATTTTCTCTTTAGGGTTTATTTTCGGGGTGGGTGGGTTGGAAGACAATAATCTCAGCCCTACATGGCATGGGACCTGGTTATTTCAGGACCTCTCCCCAATTACATTTTTCCCTCGAGATCATATTGTGGGTTATTTAGGGAGCAGGGGTGGGTTCCGGCAACCACTACTGCCACTTTGCTCATGGGCGCACAGCGCATGCATGTGCAATACAATAAAAACTGTTCTGCGCATGCGCAGAAGCCAAATAGGCACTGCTGGGAGAACTGGTTCGGGGACGTGGCAGGCCTGGGTTACTGATGGTTCAACTGACCCAGGCTGCCAAACCACTACCAGTTCGGCTGAACCGGTAGGAACCTACCACTGTTAGGGAGGTACATTTAGTGAGTCCCAGATGGCAGGCCTTCCTGGGCATGGCACTCACCATGGCCCAGGTCTACACAGTGCATATTGCAATACACAGTTGAAAGGGACCTTAGAGGTCTTCTACCCATTACGTCTTGTGCTATGGAGAATAAATTGGCCCCCTCTTTCCTGTACAGCCCTTCAAGTGTCTTTATCAAGTGTTATCAGGTCTTAGGGAAGCCTAAGTCTTAACAGAATAACGGAGATGGAAGGGGCCTTTGGAGGTCTTGTAGTCCTGGGCATGGCACCCGCTTTACGACTATCCTCCCTCCTGAAGTTAGGCTGGCACCATCACTCCTGATTTTCCAGAGGCCCTTCAAGACTTGTTTGTGTCCTAAAGCCTGGGGACCCCAGACAACTGGCAAACTAGTAAGAAAACTCTATTATTATTAACATCTCCTTACCCATTATTATTTTTAGTTGCATTATTATATAGTTTTTAATGTGTTTAATAATTTTATTTGTAAACTATATATTTTTTAAACTCTGTTGTACACCACCCAGAATCACTTGTTTGTGACATGGACAGCTGTGTAAATTTGAAAAATAAAATGAATAATAATAGAATAAATAGAATAAATTTAATTTGTTAGCCGCTCCCTCTCCAAAAGGACTCGGGGCGGCGTACAATAAAAACCCATACAAATATACATATACATACAATACATATACACATACATATAAACACATACACGTACATGTACATGGAGGAGGTAACAATCGTTAAAAGCATACAATAGTAATCATAGAATTAAAATTAACAATTAAAATACCCTCAGTTAAAATTACAAATTTAAAAAAGACTGTCAGGAGCAATGGGATAAAACTATGGTGAGAATGAGAATCAAGTAGTTGACCAAAGCAAAACTTTGAAGGGTTGCTTTGGGTTGTTGAAAGTTTGTGCAAAGCATCCTTGTGGAGATGCTCTCAAATCAATGTGGTCCCTCGCTTCTGAGTAACAGCCTCTATTTCCAGCTATGAGGTCTCCTGCCACAGGAGACCTCACAGCTGGAAATAGAGGCTGTTACACATGCACAATCACAAGTCCCTCCAGTTATTGATGTGTCAGTTAAGTCTGTAATGGGGTGCAGAGAACTTCAGCAAGGTAATGTATATTACTTCCATATCAAATTATCTCTGACAAGTGAAACCTATCGTGTTGAATTGCAGCCACCTCACAGGCTTCAAACAAAAAGGATATCTAAGAAGGAACATAAAAAACTTGACTATTGTATGCATTCATCCAAGTTCAACTATCATTTAGGATTGAATACGGTTTTAAATTTGCATCTAATTAGAATTAAATTAAATTTGCAATATCATAATTAGAAATCACGCTTTTGTAGACTGTTATAAAAAATACAGATGGCATGAAACTTAGTCTGGACATTCAGCACAGCAGTAACAAAACATGTAGATTCTGGAGAAGAAATTGTGCAATTAAAAATTGGTATATGGATGTGGTTTTGAAAGATGTTCAGTCTTTCACATAACTGAACCCATGCATTATGGGACATGTCACATGTGTCTTCACATTGGCCTCCTCAAATCAATTACTTTTTAATATTGGCAGCTGCTGATGCTCCACCATCCTTGATAAGAAGCCTGTTGCTACTTACCCTAATGTCTCTTCTGGAAAAAAAATAAATCAGCTCTAATCAAGCCACATGCTATCCTATATGGGGTCTCCTTAGGCCATTGTGGAATATTATAATGATGGTGCATGTAACTGAATTGCTGCTATTCCAATCTGATATAGCCAAGGAAAAGTGAATGGGAACAGAAAACTGCTAATGTGCAGAGTTCTAGTATTTTGAGAAGCATTATAAATACACCCATAAAAAAAGGAATAGATCAGAACCTCTTCAGTTATAAATATGCCGATCCAATGAAAGAAGAACCCTGATCAGGAATTTGAGTATGCCATGATTAAAAAAAGTATTCCAAAGCTTATGTGCCTATGAAAATATTTCTTTTTTTATTCTTCTGAGGCATGCCCAAGGAATATTTTATGATTTTGAGAAAAGCAATGACATTTATTTCAGTTTGATGCTTAGACAATGTTTTCTTTGGAATTCAGAAAGAGATGCTGAGAAATGTCCCTTATAGATTCCTGGCAATTTTGCTAGTTAAAACACAGTAAAAAGTTAAATCAGCAACGAATTCCCTAAATATATTGTTAATATAAGATACAAACACGCACAAACCCCCAAATATGGAAATATGAGTTAGTAAGAAGGGGACTGGATTACAAATAATTCCGGTAATAGAATTGGAGAATGATTCTTCAATTATTTAACTAAAGTTGTGTAAAGGACATCTGATTACTACCAGTAAGTCTTTCTACTCAATGAAAGAATCCAGATTAAGGTATCACCAGCAAATGTCCTTCTATACTCCTGAACGTAACGGGAGCATTTTTCTCATATCTTTTGTCTGAATTTTTGTTTTTAAAAATGCAGTTGCCAAATATCAAAGACATGTTAAGCAATGTTGGACAATTGTCCCCCGTTCCCTCTGCCCCAAACAGGATGCACCCAATGTAAGTTGTAAGCCTTGGCTTCAACCAGATATGACACAGCTTTCTTCTCTTGGCAGTATTCTGGAATAATTTTTATGAGGCTAAAATGCATATTTGGTGTTATGAGTCACTGGTTAAGAATTAATTCTTTCACCAGATATCTTGGTTTTGTAAACTCATTATGAAAGATTTTGAATCCCAAATGAAGAGCAAAGATAACAGGAGAAATTATTAGTTTACTCTATATAATAATATTATGTTTCTTTAATGGATGCTTATATTAAAGATATAGATTTTATTTTTCAGAAGAATTATTGTACATAGTCCAATTGTTGGATTCATTTATTTGCATCTTTTTTAAAAGCATAAATTAATGCAAACCTAATGTGTAAAGGCTTACAGTAACAAAACATAGAAATTCCATCCTTTGTTTTCAATACGGTTATAATGGCTATGAAGGCGCATATTCTGATCAGGATTTGCCCTTTATTTACCTTTACAATCTTCCAGAGAATTGTCAAGCCATAAAAGATATCTCACTTGACTGTTAAAAGTAACTTCCGAAAACATATTTAAAGAAAAAAATGTAATTGCAAGGCTTCCTAATGCATGTGAATGTGATTACAAATATAACTACACAGTGTGTGCAACAAAAGAGCAAAAATGTAGAATTACTCTTTTCTGGTGTTTACTATTATTGTAAGTAGCATCACTGATAATACAATTCATAAAAATTTGTATAATGCTTCCAAGTGTTTGAATTCCCCCTCCAACCCCCAAAACATAATCTTATGTAAAGCCTGCTTTACTTAGGATGCTGTATCTGAAATATTCTTACAGACACGTAAGAATTTCCGCATATCACAACTGATTTACTTTCTTACTGGAAAAAAGATTCAGTACTGCAGATTTTGATAGTGGCTTGTGATTCCCATCTTGTGGATAAAAAATAGCATGCAGATTGTTAGATACTTGCTCTAACTACAGAGGTTTAATCCTATTGGTCGAAGGGTCTGATAGGGCTACTGTCAACCTTCGCTGGATTGTTCTCACTTGTTGTACTTAATAAAGAGCTGTTGTTACCATTAAGCCTGTGTGTGCATATCCATTACCCAATCTAACACTGGCAACGAGGATGGGATTGGAAGGCAACTAGACAAACCTAAAAGAGCGTAGCAATCCAGCAAGTACACCCAGCCCGGAACTCAGCGCGTCTTCGAGCAGCCATTTTTGAGTGGTAAACTCAAAATGCCCTCTGAACACAAAATGGCGATGCATGCCCCACCGACTCCATATGACCCAGTCACTGAGCACTGGGACTTGTACTTGCTATGATTTGACTGTTTCCTCGATGCAAATGACCTCATGGGCCTTTCTGAAGGCTGAAAGAAGAACATGTTCCTCAGGTACTGTGGCCAGGAAGAGTTCGAGATGGCGAAAGACCTCTCTGAGCTGATACCACTACAATCAGTCACCTGGTCTGTGCTTCAGCAAACACTATGCGGCCAAGCCGTCCAAGCACATTCACCAGCATTAGTTTAACATCAGGAACCAGAAAGAGGGTGAGTCTATTAATGAGTACATTGTGGCACTCTGCGAGGCTGCAGCATACTGCGAATTCCGAGACCCGGACGAGCTGATTCTGGACCGCATAATTTGCGGCTTATGGGACATTAACCTACAGAGGAGGTTACTCGCTAAATCTAACCTCACTCTACAGATCGCCTTGAACAAAGCCAGGGCATCTGAATCAGCCGTCAAATCTACTGAGACTCTGCAATGCCAAAGTGCTCCACAAGACGCACGGAAGAATACACGCGTACATCGCGAGGCTGCAGAGCCTGAGAGCTCAGAAGGCAAAGAAGATGACAGCTGCTGCATGTGCAGTAGCCGTGCCCAGCCGATGCTCAAATTCAAATCACATCTCCTGCCTTGCGCTAGCTGCGGAAGAGACCATGCCAGATCGGCTTGCCGTTTCCGCAATGCAAACTGCCAGCACTGCGAGTGAAAGGGGCACATCGCCAAAGTGTGCCAGAGCGAATACCCTGCCACTGACTGACAGCCTAGAAATGCAGCAAATCACCAACCGAGGCCCAACCGAGGGGCCTGGCAGGAGCCACCACGGTGCTCAGAGAGTGACAATAGGGTCACCTACCACACATCAATCGGCCAAGTCCGCACCAAGCGGCCAAAAAAGCTGAAGGTCATAATCCTCATCGAGGACTCTTCATGTGAGATGGAGATCGACACAGGGTCATCACTGACCACCATACCATGGTCTACCCTGAAGCAGGCTATCCCTAGCCTAAAGAAGCAGCATCTTCGCACCCCTGACATCCACCTACGTGATTACCAGGGAAACTGGATCCCCATCATGGGCCAAGGCACCTTCCAGGTGAAGTTCAAACAGTTCAGCGGGAAACTCCCAATGACAGTCAGAGGCAACCTGCAGAACCTCCTAGGGTTAGATTGGTTCCAAACCCTGGTCCTAGAGTTGACCAGTATCAACGCCTTGAAAGACGATGGCACTGGAGCCATCTTTAAGGAGTTTGAGGACATCTTTAGCACTGGTCTGAGTAATATGTGGGGACTCCAATTTCCTTTAGTTTGGATCCCAACATAGCCCCAATGAGGCTAAAGCCCAGGAGAGTACCTTTTGCTCTCTGCCCCAAAATTGACAGGGAAATTGACAAGCTCATAGGCCAGAGAATCCTAGAGCCGGTTGATCATGCACACTGGGAGACACCTATATTGACACCTGTCAAATCTGAGGGGTCTGTCCACATCTGCATGGACTACAAATGCACAATCAATAAAACGTTACAACAAAGCACTTACCCTGTACTCATTGTACAGCATTTATTACATTCTTTAGGCCTAGGCAAAGTATTTGCTAAATTGGACATGGTGCAGGCATACCAACAATTGCCTGTAGATGGTGCTACAGTGGAGGCCCAAACCATTGTGACGCACAGGGACACATTCAAATGTCACCGCCTGCAATTCGGCATTAGTATAGCTCCTGGACTGTTCCAAAGTGTCATGGAATGGCTTTTGCAGGTGATTCCAGGAGTCGTCCCCTATTTCGACGACAACTTGGTATCAGCTGCAAACAAGGCACAAGTTTTAAAACATACGAACAGTTTTGGCTCGAATTATAGACAAAGGCCTCCATCTTAAAAAAGAGAAATGCCAAATTAACGTGCCAAGGGTTGAATTCCTAGGGTACCTAATCGATGGCTCTGGGATTCACCTGACCACACAAAAAATCAAAGCAATTCAGGACGCCCCCACACCTTGCAATCAAACTGAGCTGCTCGGGCTCTTTAATTTCTACAGCATCTTTCTTAAACAGAAAGCCACCATTGCTGAGCCCTTACACTGTCTCGTGGCTAAGAACACAAAGTGGTCCTGGGGCAAAGCCGAGGTTGCTGCATTTGCTGCAGTAAAATGACTCCTGTCGGCAGATTCTTTCCTGGTACAGTACAGCCAGACCCTGACCTGCAATGCTTCCCTGTTCAGTGTTGGCTGCATCCTCAGCCACGGCATGCCCAATGGAACCAAAGCCCCTATTGCATTTTACTCTAGGACCTTGTCTGCTGCAGAGCGGAACTACAGCCAGCTGGACCATGAGGCTTTGGCTGCAGTGGCTGGAGTAAAGAAGTTCCATGAGTATCTTTATGGCCGAGATTTCAAACTGGTTATGGACCACAAGCCGCTGTTGGGCTTTCTGACTGGGGACTGACCTACCCCAGTGTCATTATCACCCCTCATGACCAGATGGACCATTTTCCTAGCTGCCTACTCCTACCGTCTTATCCACCGACCAGGCTTTAGGGCATGGTGACGCTCTCAGCCGTTGCTCACTGCCTGAATTTCTCGCTGAACCTAGTCCCAAGATGCCAGTCCTCATTGAGTGCCTTGAGACTGGGCCAGTCTTGTCCAGTGACATTGCCCGTCACTCTGCAAAGAACTCCACCATCAAGCAAATTTTGAACTGGGTGTGGAGGCGGTAGCCCAAGGGGCCTGTTGGGGCTGATTTCAAAATGTATTTTGCCAAACGCGAAAAGTTATCAGTTGTAAATGGCTGTTTATGGGGGGGGGGGACCGGGTTGTTGTTCCACCCAAACTGTGCATTGCAGTATTAGAGGCTTTACACGTAGGACATCCTGGAATTGTCAGGATGAAGTCTTTGGCTAGGAGTTACGTGGGGTGGCCTAACATGGACAGAGAGATCGAACAATGGGTGGCTACCTGCACACCATGCCAGGAGTCCAGACCAGCTCCCCCAGGGGCACCCACTAAAGAGTGGGAGTGACCTCAAGCACCATGGTCTAGGGTGCACATTGGCTTTGCTGGCCCAGTTCATGGCCAGACATTTCTCGTAGTTGTGGACACCTACTCAAAATAGTTAGAGGTAGTCCTGATGACCTCCACTACAGCAGAAGTGGTCATCAAGGTGCTACGGAAACTTTTCTCCACGCACTGCCTGCCCGACGTCTTGGTGTCTGACAACGGGCCCCAATTCATGGCCATGCAATTTGAGACCTTCCTAGCAGCTCAGGGAATCAGGCATGCACTAGTCACACCATTCCATCTGGCCTCCAATAGTCAGGCAGAGAGAATGGTGAGATCTGCAAAAGAGGCCCTCTCTAGGATGGGCCCGGGAGACATGGGTTGACCACTAATTGCTAATTCAGCACATCACACCCATTACAGGGAGAAGCTTCTCATAGGTCGCCGGCTAAAGTCCCACTTAGATCGGCTACACCCCAATTATTCTGCCTCATCGCCCCCAGACTCCACAAGCCCCCAGACTGATCGCCCCCAGACTCCACAAGCAAGATTCGGACTTTTAGTGTAGGGGATTCGGTATATGCCCACAACTACGCCGGGAGGAACTCTGTGGATTCCTGCCACAGTGATAGGCATTACCGGCCCTCGCTCTTACCTCCTAGAGCTCGAGGACGGCAGGAATTGGAGAAGGGATATTGACTAACTCTGTGGCCACCTCTCCAACTCCACTCTTAGACAACCAAGGTAACTCCTGCATGAGTTAGCCAAAGCCCTACCCAAACGGAGCAAACACTCACTCCTTCCACAGCCAGCTCAAGCCTGAGAATACTGGGAAACTTATCTGGTTATGTTGCAGGCCTGCAGCGAGCTCCGAGCGAACCGGCTCTAGAAGCTCCAGCCACGGCCTGGGAAAGGTTCCAGGAGCTTCCACCAAGCAGAGCTATGGAGCAAACAGGTCCGTCCGACCTGTCCAAGGAAAACCCTCCTACTGAACTGAGCTGGTCAGGCAGAGCTACCCAAAAGTCCGCCTACCTGCGTGACTATGTAACTAGTAGGATTGTTCCATCCAAGAGGGGAGGGGTGTTAGATACTTGCTCTAGTAGTTTCCACCAAGGTCCTCTGTTCCGGTGGGAACAGAGGTTTAATCCTATTGGTCAAAGGGTCTGACAGCTCCCTATAAAAGGGCTGCTGTCAGACTCAACCTTCACTGGATTGTTCTCACTTCTTGTACTGAATAAAGAGCTGTTGTTACAGTTAAGCCTGTGTGTGCCTATCCATTACCCAATCTAACACCAGTCTTTTTCTTGTAATGATTTTGATTCAAAAACAGGATTATTTGGTTTCATAGAAAATCAAACAGTTGGAAGCCACAATGATGATCATTAGCTGGGGGTGCTGATTTTGAATTTTCATAAACTTTGAGAAAAAAAAACCCCTTTCAGCCGATTATAATGCTTCATTTGAAGACAAGAAAAAAAATCTTGATGACAAGATTGAAAAACTCTTGAGGGCTTTGTACATTAAAGCCCTCCTATTCTACGACCTCTTACAATATTAGACAATACAGTATCAGCAGTAGAGAGTTTCTGAGTTTTATAATCTCCCAGGATTTGAAATGGGCACCTAACATTAAAACCATAATTTAAAAGACACATAAAAGAATGTTCTTTCTGTATCAACTCAGAAAGTGCAAATTGCCCCAGGAGCTTTTGATATAGTTTTACAGAGGAATTATTATGTCTGTCCTTTACACTTTTATAACTATCTGGACAGGTACAGACTTCAACAGATAGGATTGCAGAAAAAAAAAAACTTTGCAACCACCCTGACTTCCATTGAGGACCTGTATACTGCATGGGTCAGAAAGAGGGATGAGAAAATATTTACCCCTCACATCCTGGACATAAAATATTTCAACCTCTCCCCTCAGGATGTCACTATAGAGCACTGCACACAGCTAGAAACAGAGATACTTTTTAATCTTGTGCCATCACTCTGCTGAACACCTTATTACCACAGTACTGTATTATGTCTAAGTATATTTACCCATGCAGTAGGGCTGTATTACTATTACCCTTCTCATCTTTTCTACTTTTCCATTAGAATCTTATAATTATATATTTTGATGTTAGTATGCTGAGTTAGTAACACTGAGAGGTTATGCACTGGAGACAAACTCCTTGTGTGTCCAATCACACTTGGCCAATGAAGAATATTCTATTCTATTCTATTCTATTCTATTCTATTCTATTCTACTCTACTCTACTCTACTCTACTCTACTCTACTCTACCTACTCTATTGAGACATTCTCCAGTATATATGTTTGTGTGTGGGTTTTAAAACAACTACAGGAAATTAAATGAGTGAAAAGACTTACAGGGATTTATTTCTTCCATTTTTAAATCATAATATCTTTTTGTGGTGGGAGGGATATAAAAAGATTAAACATTTTAATGCTTTAGTTCTTCCAATACTCTTGCAAATGACAATGCTTTTTATGCTGTCCATTTTTATGCTGTCCACAAGTCTTAAAGTTGCCAAGGCTGGACACCCCCGATTTAGATAGTAAGTGGGGACCATCAAAACTGTGGAAAACCAAACCCCAGAGAAGCATTCAACAGGAACAGGAAAATTTCCCTCAGAGAAAAGAAAGACGGGGCCACTCCATTTTTTCTTCTGCTTCTTCCAAAGCTATTTCTGCCAGGTGCCATAGTATCACATAGCAATAGCAATAACACTTAGACTTATATACCAAGTCAAGGTGCTTTACAGTCTTCTCTAAGCGGTTTACAGAGTCAACAATCTGGATCCTTATTTTACCAACCTCAGAAGGATGAAAGGCTGAGTCAATCTTGGGCTGGTCAGAATTGAACTCCTGGAGTGAGCAGTGAGTTAGATCTTCAATATGGCATTCTAGCCAATGTGCCAGCACGGCTTTTATGATGCCATAAAGTATCAAGGCCCAACCCATCATGAAAATGGACTGAGGGAACATATTCTGAATTATGTCCTCAATTCTTTTCTTTTTCCTGTTTCTGTATGTGCCTCTTGAAAAAGTACAGAAGGAACAAGCATGATTTCACAAGTAATCTTCAGTCAAGATCTTCCGAAAGAGAAAAATGTCTCTTATGAATGGATATTCACAAAAAGTAGCTTTCGTATAAACATTTCTACCTTCAGTCACACTTAATTTGAAAACAGCATTTGCAGACCTTACGTGCCCACAGAAAAGATAAATGTTCTTTTTTTCCCTTTTGAAGGAGAATTCAGTGTGATTTTTATGATGAAAGCTTTGAGAGGTGATTAGATGAAGAAGACAATGTTCTGTTAAAGACTAGCCAGTTTCTCACGAGCGATAATTCCCTAACCTTGGTGTACAGAATGAAGGCTTGATTTTATTTATTGAATCCACCTCTTATTCTGAAAAGATTTTCATTTTAGCACATTGCCTACCATTTTGACAAAAAGGCAAAGGAAGTTGCCACTTCTCTCCTGATGAGTAAATCGATACTGAGCAATGTTCCCTCTAATTTTTTTTCTGTGTAAGCAGAAAAGTATAGTGTTTGAGCGGCACATTTTCATGCCTGAGCACCTGATTTTTTTTCACAGATGTCACCTAAGACAACAATGGAATCAGTGTTATTTGAAATTCAAAGTTATGTTTATTCAAGGTACCCCCTTAATTAAAAGTGTTATATAATATCAGTATCACTTAACAACACTCCTGCTTAGCAACCAAAATGTTGGTTCAGAAACTCTGCCATTTGAAGTGCGCAAGTCTTAAAGCTGTCAAGTTACAAGACCTTTGCACCCCTAACCCTTTAGAAAAAAAGACCCCAGGGGTGTTCAAACTTGACAGCTTCTAAGACTTGTGGACTTTAACTCCCCAGAATTCCTCCTCCAGTCATGTTGGCTCAGGAACTCTGGCATTGAAGTGTGCAAGTCTTAAAGCTGTCAAGTTACAAGACTTGACAGCCTTTAAGACTTGTGGACTTCAACTCCCAGAATTCCTCAAGTCATGTTGCTCTTTCGCGTCGGCGCCGCTCTGGCTACCTCCGTCCAGACGTGGCAGTTGCGGCGATGTCATCAGCCTGGATCTGCTCCATCTTCGTTTTTTTCACCGGGGGCAGGACCGCTGCTGAAGATGCCGACAAGCCCCAGCCACCACCAGAATAACTGCTGCCGCCTCCTCCTCCAACAGCACCACCACATTTGCTGCCCAGCGCTGCGGCTGAGGTGAAGCCGTCAAAGCTCCCGCTGGTGCACCTGCCCGTGGCAGCAGTGGCAGTGCCTCCCCCTCCGCTCGGAGCACCTGAGCTGGGCCCCACGTTATCCCTGCCTCCTCCTCCTCCTCCGCCACCGTGCTTTTGAGGAGCAATGAAGCCTTATTTTTCCTGCTCCCGCCCCCTCCACTGCCTTCCTACTGGCTCCCGCGATGGCGCTACCATCAGGTTCCTCCTCGCCACCTCACCTTTGCCAGGGCTCCAGCGCCCTTTTCCCCTCCCACGGTCAGTTTGCACCTGCCATACAGCTCCCGCCCCACAGGAAAAAAAGGCCTCATGGCTCCTCAAAAGCACGGCGGCAGAGGAGACAGCGGCAGGGGTAATGTGCGGTCCAGCTCAGGTGCTCCGAGCAAAGGGGGAGGCACCGCCGCTGCTGCCATGGGCGGGGGCACTGGCGGGAGTTTTGGTGGCTTCACCTCAGCCGCAGTGCTGGGCGGCAAATCCAGCAGTGCTGTTGGAGGAGGAGGTGGCAGCAGTTATTCCAGTGGTGGTGGGGGCTTTGGCGGCTTCATCTCAAACTACACAAACTACTGTCAGTCGCCCCATGCTCATCAAAGAAAGTCTGTGGAGGTCCTTTCCGGGCGGCCAGTTCTAGCAGCCTGCAAAGGACTTTCCCGCGCTTGCTTTGCTGAATACAGGGCGACTGACGGTAGTTTGAGCGGCGCAGTCTGCCCCTAGGAGGTCCTAGGAGACCGGCCGTGCCGTGTAAGCTCCGCGCCCGTGCTAACCCTAACCAGGACAGAAAATCTGAGGCCCTCAGCTTCCAGAGCCTGTGACATTAGAAATCACTGCACGGCAGTTGGAAACTGCTGTGCGGTGCTTTCTTGCCACGTGCGCGGCCGCGCGGCCACACACCTTAGAGGGAACATTGATACCGAGAGATATTTTTTCTTGCAATCAAGTAGTTCGTGATCATAAATAAGTTCTTCCCAGCAGTGTGGGAGAAAATGCTTGAGAGAGACAGCGGGACAATGCATCATAAACCAATAAGCCTATCCCATTTCAAAGTTAATGGAAAAATATGTTAGAATAACTCAGGGCCTAAAATCTTATGTGAGGAAGGTATCCTTTTTATTTCTCCAGGGCTCAAGTAAAGCATTGGAAATAATGGATATGATGAAATGATGAAAGTAAGGTTTAGTGTCAATTTTTCACAACATGACAAACATTGCTAAAATAATATTACCCAACTTGTGAAATAGGAAGTATAACATTTTTTAAAAAAATCCTTAATATTCCAGTGTTTGTTTTCAAGGACCACCTAGACATGCCAGGAGCAATATAATATTCCTGCTTTTTACAGGCCTTCAAGACAATGAAAAACAAGTCAGAATATATCCATAACATTAAGCAATGAGTATTCAAAAGCTGCAGTGAGTTTGGAAATTTCCAAGGGAGAATGAAAAGTATTTCTCTCTGGATCTTAGTTGTTGTTGATTCTGGTGAGGAAGGTACAATGGCTGATCTATAAAATTTGTATGAAAACCAAATAGTGATAAAGCCACCCCTTCTCTAATACACAAACAACCAATGGTATAATACCAGATTTTCTTTTAACTTTGGAGAAAAGGGGTATCTCCTATGGCCAGTTAGATATTCTGTAACTTCTTGTACTTTCCTGTGCCAACAATGAAGGCTGTGGTATGTTTGAGGAGGATAGTAGTGATGGTGGGGGGCAATGATAGAAAATGGCTATTCTTCAAATTGTATTTTTTCCCAGATTGCTAGAAAACTTGCCATCTAGTCAAACAGCCTGTCATGTTCTGAGGCTTGCTAAGCAAACACTGAATGTCACCTCAACATCACAAAGTCCCACATAGATCTGGGAATGAACTTTGCAAAACAAACAATGTATAATTCCTATATTTTCCCAGTTTCCCCAGTGTTTTTTGTTTACCACCATAAAGCTCTTTTGAGGAAGAACTGTTCAGGCTGCACAAATCTTTCTGATTAAAGCTGAGCACCTAAAAGCATTTTGCACCTTACAATACACAATGCATAATGAGTGACATCTCTGATGTAAAAGGTTTCCTACCAGTGTAAGTCAGACAATGTTAGACAATAATGGTATCAAAGTGGCACAAATCAGAACAGCACCTGATGTTTAATTATTTAGTCATATCTATATATCAATAAGTGGTGCTTTTGAAGAGTGTACAGATGCATTTTAACCACCCCATTGCCTAAGAAGCTTTTGGTTTCTTCGTGTTTCATCTATATATTTGAGTAAAGTACTCTTTATACCATTGATGATAACGATAGAGTGCTGCTATTTGTATAAATGCTTAATGACATGCCTTGTTTGTTAGATACAAACTTGATGTTGTTGCCTTGATATAATTCCGTCAGTTTAATCTGTAAAATTTTGCTAAAGTAGACAGTTATAATACAGTTGCCAAGTGTTCACCTGAATTATGCCTAATAAACATTTTAAGGCATTGCAATAGAATTTTCTGCTCGGATATGCATGCTCCATTCCTTACTAATATAGGATTCAATTTTTAAAATGTGTAAAATTCAATATGTACTCCACTCTGAAATTGTACAACTTTGGGAGGCTTACCAAATGCAGCTACAAAACACAATAAATGCATGGAAATATATTGTGCAAAAGAAAGTCCAGTGAAAATCAACAATTAACTAAACAACCAAAAGAAGAGTCTATCAACCATTCTAGACAAAGACTTAGGGGTAGAAAAATATTTTATAGGCTCATTTAAACAGGACCAGAGTGAAGGTTGTATGAATTTTGCACCCAGTAGTGTTCCTGAAGGCAGGTAGCAAAATAGAAAAGGACCACTTTATGGATTTCATCATGTAACGTTACTTAATCTGTGGGATATGGAACATGTTAATTCTGTTGACCATGTTAAACAGGCAGAAATTCAGAATTCCTTTTGTTGCAGCAGAACCAACCAACCAACCAACCAACCAACCAACCAACCAACCAACCATACATAGAAATTTTGCCTAAGAGAATTGGTCAAACTCACATCAAACTCGCTTTACAGCACTCTTTGGACAGTTTGTAATGTCAGCATATTGCCCCCAACAATCTGGGTCCTCAGTTTACCAATCTCAGAAGGATGGAAGGCTGAGTCACCACTGTGCTCCATCAGAATTGAACTGCAGATCTGGGTAGAGCCTATAATAGTACACTTTAACAAATGTGCCACCAGGGCTCCTTACCACATTGAATAATAAAAAAACCCTTTAAATATATATTATGACAATTACTAAAATCTATATTAGTTAGAAAAGAGAATCATATGCTAGGCCAATGTTCTTTTCTCAGTATTTCAAAATTTGGGATACTTTGATGAGGCATTGTTCTTTTTACTGCTTGACTAAGTGTAAACTAAGATCCTTTGGGATACTGATTCATCTTTTAGCTCTTTCAATCATGTAAAGTATGAATGTCTTTTCTTCATTAAATCCAGATGAATTATGACATATTGAGAAGATACACAAATAGATGTTATGCATAAATCTGGAAAATACAATTTTGCTTTACTATACCATCAGCTTAATGTCGAATTTTAAAACTGGTAATTGCTAAAGAAATATTGATTGCCCTATATTTGTATAAAAGATTCTCCTTTAAAAAAAAATACAAGGGTAGGAAGACTAGCCAGGAATATGAGTCATACAAAGGTGAGTGGGACAGGATTTTCTAAATTTGGATCCATATCTGAGACTATAATGTGGTACAGGAATGTACGTAAATACAAGTCTGTGTTGAGAGGGCCATCATGTGGCAACTGAATAAAATATTCTTCTATAGAATCAAAGTTTAAGCTGTGTAATAGCCATAAGGATTAACATCTCTGTGGGTACAAAACTTGAATGTAATAAGTTTCAAATAATGTGTTCTGTATATATGAAAAATAAAAGCTAAAACAATTGAAAAGATAATTAAAGGACATCAAGCAACTTTTAATGTAATAATTGCAAAAACCACTGAAGGAGTACATCTCACTCAGCTCTGAGAATTTTTATTTGAGGACTCAGAAATGAACTGCAGGCTTATATTTATGTAAAGCATGTTGTTTGCATTTTATCTGTTCAGTAACTCTGAAGACTAGATTTGTATGTAGAGAGGTGCATTATATACATTGCTTGCAGTAATTCAAAACAGGGGATTGTAAGATAAAAACACACCATAATGTTTTATACTACGTAACTTGATACATGATACAATAAAAGTGAAAAACCAAAAACTCATTCCCTCAGAAAATGTGGTTATGGGATCAAGAAACTTCCAAAACTGGTTACCAAATTATAATAATATGATAACACTAGAAAAATATTGTATCCATGACTGAGGAATAACTGAAGAATAACCACATGGGGTAAATTTAATTTTATATAGTTTTAAATGTTAAATGTAAATGAAATGAAATTTTTGCTTGTTATCCAAGTTAAGGATCATGTTTGGCCTTTAATGATGTATGGATAGACTGCATTCAATCAGTCAAAGATTAAGTGTCGTCCCCAGACCACAAAGTAAGCAGCTTATAAATGAAAATTTGTGACCCATGGGGGACAAAAAAATCTACCATGGCAGCAAAATGAATTTTGAGCATATACTGCTGAGTTTACTTAAACATACTGTATCTATTGTGAATTTATTCTCCTTGTAGCCAGAAGATACATCAAGAGCTAATGAGGAAAGATTTACAGAAGGTATCCAAGTTTAAAATGAGAAATTTTATAATTATCATAGTTATTAAGCAATAGACAAACTTTTCTCTTAGAGTCATAGTGGAGACATTTGCCTGGGATGGTATGAAGATTCCTGCCTCAGGAAAGAGAGATGGACTAGAAGACCTCCAAGGTCCTTTTCCAATCCCATGATCCTTTGATTCCAAGTAAATGATCATACTAGTCTTATTAAAGGTGTATCCTTTCAGGATTGCTTTCCTTTTTTTTTTTTGCTTGATTATTCGCTGAGTGTATTTTATAGAAAACATGAAGCACATTGGAGATCTTTCCCAGTGCACCATTTTTCAATACACATGAATGACCTGGGAAAGAAAGGAGGAAGGATAGGAAGGAGGGAAGGCAGGGTATATAGAGAAACAAGGCTTTCTTTTCAGTATTGTCACTTGTCATTTTCTCTTGCAGTGCTAAAGATTCTGGGAAATGGTGTCTGCCTTCCTCTCAACAAGTCCTTGTTATTCCAAAGGGGTATAGTATATTTCTGCTGGATACGCATGATGAAATGTGTGATTTTTGAGCCCACGCAATTACGGTAAGAACCATTCTGGATGAGAAAAAAAAATGGTTTGAGAAGGTAATTGCTGCAGATTGGAAAAATGACTGCCAAATTCACAATGCTCAGAGTTGATCGAATAAATGGTGAAACTATTTTATATGAGTACCCTTGTTCTTTCTCAGTGAAGAATAGCTATTTTGTTCTTTTCTGTGCGCTGCTTTCCATGTAAAAAAAAAAGTAATCACTCTTGGAAAAGGATGTGTGATTATCCGAGCCATGGATCAGAGATGTGTGATTCTTGACTGTTTTGGTGTATGTTCAAGGATCAGGAACATGTTGTCTCTTAATTATTACATTGGAGGGATGGGAGGCAGAAGTGGATGAATAATCCTGAAAGCACAAGGAAAGGAAAAGGAGATAGCTATGGGCCTTGTTCCATGAGGACTTTTAGACAAGTGAAAGCAGAAGAAATGCATTGTGTACCTGATAAAAATGATGCTGCTGTAGGAAAATATAAAAATGTAACATAATGGCCTCAATAGCACCAGTATGTACTGTGGCCTTGCACCTTTCTTCTAAATGCTGTACATGTCATTCTCAATATCTGTTTACTGTACCCAGGAATTTATGACTGAATTTCTCCTGAATGTTATTTATATTATGGTTTTCTACTAAACTAACAGAGCAATTCCACGAACTAGATTACCAGAGAAGGAGTGTGAGATAATGAAAGAAACTTTTTCAACTATCTTGTCCTGGATGATATTTGTGGAACTGGCTGTGTATTCTTAGGTTAAGAATGAAAAAATGCATACACTGAACTGAAATCTCATGTCCTTTCACATGTTCCTGCCTGCTTGTTTTTCTTCCCATATGTATTCTTTTTCAAAAGGTTCCTTTGTTTTAAGAGAAGGCAGTGTTGCCTTAGTAGCATTGTTAGACTGATATGAATATAAAATCCCTGTTGATTTGTGAAAAATAATCCAGAAATCACTCCATAGAATTAAATTCCTCCCCACCCCCTACTCTATTGTTGGATACTTGAAAAAAATGGACATTTTGAAGCTCCTTCCAATGCTTTGGTGTATGATGTTTTATGATTGAATTGTAAAGCAAATATTTTGAACCTGTGCTTGATTTTACAGATTGATCATGAACATCATAATAGTCATTTTGTGAAAATGCCCTTAGCATCCTATAGAATCTATCATTTGTTGCTTTATCAGTCCACATCTTGGCCTGGCTACACTAATTCAGATTATAGACAACAAATTGGCATAATTAAATATTCTTCTATCTAAATTATATTCCATAGGAGAACCTTCTGACATATAAGTTTCCATCAATACTACAACTTTATGTGCTGATTATACAGCCTCACCAAATTTCTACCTCTATGAGAAGCTTCTGCAATATTCCCAGGTCCCTAACCACAACCTTTTAATTGGTCAAGAAACCCCTGCTTTGTTATTTATTTTATTTGCTTTCTAGTGATACAGTCTTACTGTATATAACTGCCAATCAACCTATCAAGTCATTGCTATGTGATTCATTTGTTAGTCTCAAATATATCTTTTTAGAAGGTCACTGATGATCAAAAACATCCTATGTCGCATCTCTCTCTCTCTCTTTTTTTTCCCTCCCTCCCTCTTTCATTCGGAGACATTACAATGGTCTATTGTCTGTTGTCTATCATCTATCTATTTTTCTCCACTAAGCTGTGCTCAGGTGATCATCCTATTTTAAGGCCGTGGCAGATGCCGGTAGGAGAGAGAAGAGTTGCACAGCTACTTCTTTTCTGTTATGGGCTGAACACACTTAGGACACACTTTCTCCTGACCTCTTTGGTCTTGCCAAGATATCTCTTCTTCAAGTAAGGCAGGGGTGTCCAAACTTGAGAACTTTAAGACTTGTGGACTTCAATTCCCAGAATTCCCCAGCCAGCATGGCTGGCTGGGGAATTCTGAGAGTTGAAGTTCACAAGTCTTAAAGTTCTCAAGTTTGGACACCCCTGAAGTAAGGAAAGGCAGGAGGGGAGGCTGGTAATAGTAGAGGCAGCATTGCTTCTATTATCGTTCTATTGATAGCTGATTTGAGAATTGTAGTGGGAAAAGTTGGGTCACAGCAGTTAACAGAGGCGATGAAGAAGTCACTACATGGCTCTACCTCTAGCTGTCTGTCTGTACTATGGGGATTATTGTTTGGTTGAGAAGCTAGTTAGCAAGAAATTACTTTGATTTTCATTTCAAATCAACTGATGGAAAAGTTGACTAAAAATACAATTTATGACAAAGGGGCACAGAATGAAATCAATATGGATTTTGCAAAAAAGAATTTATGTACTTCCAACCTTCAATTTAACTGAAATGGAGAGAAGTAAAAATGCTAGGTTTTTTTTATAAAAAAAAAAGGATTTCTTTTCCAGTAAAAAGAAATTCAATGAAAAACTCATGAAATATGTCATTTTAATTAACACGCCGCTTTAATGACACTTTAAGTAATTTCAACAGAGAGAAAATAAAGGAAATGAAAATATGGTTGCTTTTTTCATTAGCTTTTGGAGTGCAGTCCTTAATAAATGAGATACTTATTTTGGATAAGATGTGGCAAATTAAAAGATTTAACTAACAGCAACATGCACATGTTGTAGTGTTTAGTTCAACGGAATTTACTCTGTGATTTTCTCCCCTAGCTTGGTTGCAAATCAGGATATTTTTCTCCCAAGAAATCTTGTTGACCTGTTCTAACCTTTCTTTCTTACTACAAATTTATTTGCTACATATTTTCCAAAACAAGCAACAGTTTATATCAGTTGACTCTTAGAGATGTAAATAAGCAAGACAAGTGAATGGAAGTATACTTCATTTCTGTTTAGTTCCATTGAAAGAAAATGACTGGATCTATCGAATTAAAGACCGGCAATGAAGAAAAGCTGGTACCCACAATTTTCAATAATGCTATAGGATACTAGAAGAAAAGCAAAAGTTGGGTTTAGATATTAACGAAGCAGTCGATTTTATGAAAAAAGTCTTATTCCTCATAAATATCAGGTAGACTACATCATCTAAAGCTCCAAAGTACCTTGCATCCCTAATTCTTCAAGTGTTAGCCTATAATTTACTGAATGTATGATTTAGACCTCAGCCTGCTGTTTGGAGTGGGATTTCTTTTGCAGTCCTTCACATTTTGATTGAAATACTTTATTACATTATGGTCCTGATAATAGAAATACACTTTAATCAGTGTGCTGCTTTCTTCTCTTATCCACCTTCAGAACCCAGCCAGGCTGAGGCAGCTTCCTGCCAGAGCCCCGGCCAGGGTCTGAGGGTACCCTAAGCTGTCAGTGGAGGGGGGCTGGCCCCGTGGCAGAGTTGGCGAGCAGGGCAGCCTGGTGTGCCACTTCCTGTTGCATTTCATACACACTTCCTCCTGAGGTCTAGCCCGAAACTCTCCCTTGTTGTTTCCACCTGGAGATCCTGATCCTGTCCTGGCTGGGCCCTCTTAGTTTAGTCAGAGCTGATGCGGCTTGTTTGCCTTCCACTCTATGGTTCTTGTATGTGCTTTTCTCCAGAAATGTTTGTCTATCTACAATCCTGTTTGCAAAAGTTTCCAGGGTTTTAAAAAATATTTCATTCTTTGGGCCCACCATTTCTAACACCCCTCCCTTTTGGGCCTCCCAGCTGCACCTAGGCTTTAAGGTGGCTTGGGCCTCCTCTTCTTTCTAGTTTATTCTTCCTCAGCTCAATCTGCAGGATAGCATCCTACCACACACGTCCCTGCGACCTATCCGCTCACACAGGGAGGGACTCCTTCTGGTGCCGTCCGCTAGGCAATGCCAGCGGGCGACACCTAGGAGTAGGTCCTTCTCTGTGATGGGCCCAACCCTCTGGAATGACCTCCCCCCTGATATTCGCACTACCACCGACCTCCGTTCCTTCCGTCAAAAATTAAAGACTCACCTATTTCAATCAGCTGGCCTGGCACTCTCTTAGTTTTACCTCCTGGGGATATATTTTAATTGGGTTTGGGTATTTTAATTGGGGATGTTTTTAGGGTTTTTATGGTATATTTATTTCTTCTACAGCCTTATCTTCTCCACCCAAACGTATCTAACTGTTTTATATTATTGTATTTTTATCTGCATTTGGCTGTACACCGCCCCGAGTCCCTTTTTGGGAGAGGGGGCGGTTTAGAAATCCAAGAAATAAATAAATAAATAAAATAAATCTACTTCACTTAAAAGGATGCCATCAGCTTAAATTTTGGAGATAAGATCCTGCCAGAGGAGGGTGAGAGAAATCACTAGCCATTGCAATATTCTGTACAATCTGGCATCAGAACAAAAGCCTATTAGCAGTTTTAGCAGCCTCACTTAATGCAATAACATTATATTGCTAACTGCCACTTATATAGTATCATACTTTGAAACTGTAAGAACAAGTCCTTGTTCTCTATGAAATTCCACAGAGGGAATGATACAAGAAGAAAAGAATAAACAGGAAAAACACTTGTGTTCAGTTGATGTATTTAATACTTAATTGTACCTAGAGATCGGTAATAATAGTATTCACTTCACTTTTTAAATGATATATCTGTAACTACAATGATTATAACATACAAAGATTTTTTTTAGAAGAAAACTGTTTCTACCTAAATCGGTTTTTCATTAACATATTTATTTCACCAGCACTTTTCCAGATTCCTCTTATATAGTTTGATTCAATTGCTCTACAATTGCTACAGTATGTCCTTTTTCATTTTTCTCCTTAATCTATCTGCAACCAGGCTACCAAATACCAAAGGAGACCCAAAAACTTTATCCTGCCCCATACATCTCTTCGGCCGATTCGCTCACACAGAGAGGGACTCCTCCGGGTGCCGTCCACTAGGCTGTGCCAGCGGGCGACGCCTAGGGGAAGGGCCTTCTCTGTGATGGGCCCGACCCTCTGGAATGACCTTCCCCCCGACATTAGAATGACTACGGATCTCCGCTCCTTCCGTCAGAAACTTAAAACCCACCTATTCCAGCTAGCCGGCTTGGCCTAATTCCACCTATCCCACCTCAGTTCTATTTTTTAAATTTTTAGGATTGGTTTTAGGGTCTGTTTTTTAATTTTTATAAATTGTACAGGGGTTGTTTAATTTGATTTTTACCTATGTGTATGAATGTATGTATGTTTTAAATTTATTCCTGTACACCGCCCTGAGTCCCTCTGGGGAGAGGGGGCGGTCTAGAAATTTAATAAATTATTATTATTATTATTATTATTATTATTATTATTATTATTATTATTATTATTTCAAAGATCAGATCCTGTTGATAAGTTCACATTTGAGAACTTTCCTGAGAAGCTGGAAGGTAACTTGAGAACAATTAAAAAAACTCATCATATTTGTGCCACAATTTCATAGCCAATAAATTATTATTTTCCATAAATGCTGCTTTAACATGCTTTTCTCTTGATTCTCTGAGAATATCAATAAAGGGACAGATTTTTGATGAATGCTGGTAATTAAAAGGGTAATAATGCTGCTTCTTTAGGTCAGATGTGTCCAATCTTGGGGCCAGCTGCATGTGGCCCTGGACAGATAAAATGCACCTACACAAGATCATAAACTTTTAAAATCATTATGTGATTTTTTGGTGATTTTAACAATACAAGTAGTCCTCAATCTATGACCACAATTTACTATACAGATAGTTCTCAACTTATGACCACAAATATTTGTGACTGAGACATTAAGTGAGTTTTGCTTCATTTTGCAACTTTTCTTTCCACAGTTGTTAAGTGAATCACTGCACTTGGTAAGTCAGTATCACAGTTGTTAAGTGGCTTCTCCCATTGATTTACTTTGTCAGAAGTTTACAAAAGGTGGTTACATGGCCCTGGAAAACTGCAATCACCTGCAGTACTGCATTCTAACCACTGTGGCACCACGGCTCTTGAAAAGAACGTTGTTCTGCCCAATATTCTTGAACAAGAGGTGAAATCCTCCATTCCATGGGGCTAATCTTCCTGATCCACCTTCTTCATTTTCATCACAGAAACTTTAGGGAGGCCCATCTCACAACATTTCCGTTATCACTGATTCCTAAGAGGCTTGACCTCAATGCTCCAATTGCAGAAGATGTATCTCACCCTGGTCTTAAAACCTGAATGACTATATTCCATGAACAGATCGAGAAGGCTACAGTCATCTGTAAATTTATTAAAACAAACATTCCATTCAAATCAGTAGACATAGTTCCTTGTCAATATACATCATGTTGCATGGTTGCTATCAGTTTTGGGTGTTCCTTGCTCTTTTCAATGTCTTCTCCTCCACCACAGTCTCCTTGATCTTATCTTGACTAGAGTTTAAAAGGCTGCAACATACCTTTGCTGGCTGGAAAACATCTAATGCAGTGATGGTGAACCTTTTTTGGCTTGCGTGCCAAAAACGGGGGGGGGGAGCGCAGGGGGGTCATGCGTGGATGTGCCAC
The DNA here is from genome assembly GCF_964273705.1 of Natrix helvetica. Classification (NCBI taxonomy): domain Eukaryota; kingdom Metazoa; phylum Chordata; class Lepidosauria; order Squamata; family Natricidae; genus Natrix; species Natrix helvetica. The sequence goes on along the minus strand of NC_138549.1, from coordinate 96,780,683 downwards.
ACCCATAATGCTATGCACACTAACCCAGCATGCATGCGCACATGACCAGCACTCCCCCCTCTTTTTTGCATGCTTTTTTCTCCCTCCCCAGGCTCCAGAGGCTTTATAGGAGTCTGGAGAAGGCAAAAACAGCCTTCCACACCCTTTGGAGCACGAAAAAAACGGCCCTATGGGCAAACCAGAAGTTCAGGAATGGACTTCCAGTTTGTTTTTAGGGCCAGTTTTAGCCCCCCGCAGCCTTCAGGAGCCTTCAGGAGGCTTCCCTGAAGGCTCTGGAGGGCAAAAACTCTATGAGCAAATCGGAAGTGGCTTTTGGTTACTTCTGGTTTGCCCGGAGGGCCAGTTTTTTTTACTCCGGAGGCTTCAAGGAAGTCTCTAGAGGGCGAAAAATGGCCTCAAAAGAAGGCATGCACGCTGGCCAACTGACAAGGTAACGCCTCGTGTGCCCTGACAAATGGCTCCACGTGCCACCTGTGGCACGCGTGCCATAGGTTCGCCATCACAGATCTAATGTTTTCAAATCAATATATCTTTTTAAAAAGTGTTGAAGGAGCATCTTTGTTGTGTTTTGTAAAAATCAAAACAGGATCCATTTCCCATAAGAAGCTGTTTACGCTTCTAAATGATTTCTAAAATCACTTTTCTGTTTTTGTCATTTTATTTTTGTCGCTATCCTTCAGTGCACATTGTGAATTAAGTTGCTTATAAGGTTTCTAGAACTTTTATTCCAAAAAGCAGTAATAGTGAAAATTATTTAATAAAAATGAATATATCATATTTCAGGTATAAATCAGAGCTACAAGACAAGCAAGGTAGAAAAGCCTTTGGTCACTATGGAGGGAGGGAGGAAAGGAAGGAAGGAAAGTTGACTGAAAAACTGTAATCTATCACTAAGAATAATATTTATTAAAAAGTTACATGTACCCGTGCAAAAGGAAGAAAGTACCCGTGCAAAAGGAAGACAGCATATCATTAAAACAGACTACTTTTCAATTGTAATGCTACCAATGGCTTTTGAATTCTGAAACTACGCAACCATTTTTGGGGTATGTGCATATCAGAAAGTATTATAAATGAATGACATTCAGTTTTTGCAGCTAGTAAGTCATGTTAAAGTACATATTACATTCAGAAATGTTACAAAAATAGTAATTTGATAACAGCAACAGTTCCAAATGATGTCAGGGTGCCTTTTTGCCTGGAGCAATGCAGCAGGAAAATGCAATTCTCTTGATAGCAAATTATGCTTTATTTTCTATACAGATGCAGTTAGCAGATAGTTCTGGTTGAACATGACTCTTCAGAACTGAAACACAGATATCAGATTTTCCTGGCAGTGAACCAATTTCTGAGTTTTGCTAAAAGCTACCATGATAATTTCCCTTTAGTTAAGTATTGCATGCTGGAGATTTACTGTGACAATCAATTGTTTGTTTCAAATTAGCCTTTTATGAAAAAGTGAAAATAATAAGTTAGGCGACCCTAGCTGTGAACTTTAGATTTTATACTTTTTTTATACTTAAAAATGTATTTTGTGCTTTAAAGAGCAGCACATTTGCTATTTCTGGATCCTTCAATGGATCATTTACTCAGTGTTTGAAGAGAAACATGGCCTGTCTCTCCAGAATACTTCTGGATCCCTTCAATGGATCCAGAAATATTCTGGAAGAGATGAACCATGTGTCAGCATTCCAAATAACACTCAAAATTATATCCAGAGGCAGAACTTTCCTCAAAGTTCCAATTTATTAAGAGAGACATGAAATGAAATGAAATGAAATTTAATTTGTTAGCCGCACTCTCTCCGAAAGGACTCAGGGCGACGTACAATAAAACACATACAATATACATATATATACAATACCTATACAAATACAAATAAACACATACACATACATGTACCTGGAGGAGGTAACACTCATAAAATATATATAAAAATACAATTAAATAACTATTTAAAACACCCTCAGTTAAAATTACAAAATTTAAAAAACCCGTCAGGAGCAATAGGATAAAACTATGGTTGAGCCAGGCCAGCTAATTGGAAGAGGTGGGTCTTGAGCTTTACACGGAAGGAGCAGAGATCAGAGGTAATCCTGATATCAGGGGGAGGTCATTCCACAGGGCTGGGCCCGCCACAGAGAAGGCTCTGCTCCTAGGCGCCGCCCCCCGACACTGTTTGGTGGACGGCACCTGGAGAAGTCCCTCTCTGTGCGAGCGAATTGGTCGTAGGGATGTATGGGGCAGGACGCGATCCCGCAGGTAACTAGGTCCTGTGCCATGGAGCGCTTTAAAGATCGTTATCAAAACCTTGAAACGCACCCGATAGACCACAGGAAGCCAGTGCAGCTCGCGCAGGAGAGGTGTTACATGGGAGTACCTAGTACTCCCCATAATCACCCGCGCGGCCGCATTCTGGACCAACTGCAGTCTCCGAGTGCATCTCAAGGGAAGCCCCATGTAGAGAGCATTGCAGTAGTCCAGGCGAGACGTCACCAGCGCATGAGTGACTGTGCGTAAGGCATCCAGGTCCAATAGAGGGCGCAATTGGCGCACCAGGCGAACCTGGTGGAATGCCTCCCTTGCCACGGCTGTCACATGGTCATCCATGGACAGCCGGGCATCCAGGAGGACGCCCAAATTGCGCGCCCGCTCCACGGGGGCTAGCTGTACGCCCCTGATGGCCAGAGATGGAAACAACTGGTTGAACCGGGGGGGCGGAACCCACAGCCACTCCGTCTTGGAGGGGTTGAGCTTGAGTCGGTTGCCATCCATCCAGACCCGTACGGCTTCCAAGCACCGGGACATCACTTCGACGGCCTCGTTGGGGTGGTTTGGGGTGGAAATGTACAGCTGGGTATCATCAGCGTACAGATGATGTCCCACCCCGAAACCACGAATGATCTCGCCCAGCGGCTTCATGTATGTGTTGAACAGGAGTGGCAAGAGGACCGACCCCTGTGGCACCCCACAAGTGAGGGGGCTTAGGGTCGACCTCTGCTCTCCTGCCAACACACGTTGCGTCCGGCCGGAGAGGTAGGAGCTGAACCACCACAAAACGGTGCCCCGAACCCCCAACCCCTCCAGTCGGTGCAACAGGATACCATGGTCGATGGTATCAAAAGCCGCCGAGAGGTCTAATAGGACCAGGATAGAGGAACAACCCCTATCTCTGGCCCTCCAGAGATCATCAACCAACGCGACCAAGGCCGTCTCCGTGCTGTGCCCGGGTCGGAAGCCGGACTGGCGCGGGTCTAGATAATCATTTTCCTCCAGATGTCGTGGAAACTGAGAAGCTACCACACTCTCTACAACCTTCGCTAAAAAGGGAAGGTTGGAGACAGGACGATAATTGGCTAGCTCCGTTGGGTCCAGGGAAGGCTTCTTGAGTAAGGGTCTCACCACCGTCTCTTTCAAGGCAGCCGGAAGAGACCCCTCGCCCAATGAAGCATTCACTAGGCCCAGGAGCCAGTCACGTGTAACCTCCCAGGATGCCAGTACAAGCCAGGAGGGACACGGGTCTAGCAAACATGTGGTAGGTCGCAGCCGTCCACGCAATCTGTCCAAATCCTCGATGGCAACCAAGTCAAGCTCCTCCCAGAGTGGTCTCTCAAGACTTGCCTCGGACGTCTCCACTAGACCACTGAAAGGGACCCATTCCTTCCGGATTTGAGCGATTTTATCCTGCAGATATTTCCCAAATTCCTCTGCCCTGCCCTGTAAAGGGGCTTCCCGCGGCCTCTGAGACAGAAGGGAGCGGGTCACCCGAAACAGGGCGGCAGGGCGGTTCTCTGCGGATGCAATGAGAGCGGCACAATATTGACATTTGGCCACTCTCAATGCCACAAGGTACGTCCTTAAATGGGTTCGTGCCTGTGCTCGGTCAAATTCGGAACGGGAGGATCTCCAACGACTCTCTAGGCGTCTCTTGCGGTGTTTCATCACCCTTAGCTCCTCGGTAAACCAAGGGGCCAGGGTGGTTCGTTGCCGCAGGAGAGGCCGCAAAGGCGCCACTCGGTCTAAGGCCCCGGTAGTCGCGTTGTCCCATGCGATCACCAGGTCCTCTACCCGGTGGTGGGTCAGGTCTACAGGAGGTGGCCCAAGCTCCATCTGGAACCTATCTGGTTCCATCAGGCGCTTGGGGCGGAACCATCTAATATCTTCCGGCTCCGCCTCCCCGCAGTGGGGGGTAGCACCAGGGAAGTCAAGTCGGAGAAGTGAGTGATGTGACCATGACAGGGGAGTGATGGTTAAATCCCCTACTCCCAGATCACTCATCCACTGGCCAGAGACAAAAACAAGGTCCAGCGTGTGGCCTCCCTCGTGTGTCGGGCCCTGAATCAATTGAGTCAGGTCCATGGCTGTCATGGAAGCCATGAACTCCCGAACCCCCTCGGACGCTTCTCCCACCGATGGCAGTTTGAAATCCCCCATCACTAAAAGTTTGGGGGTCTCAACCGCCACCGATGCGATCAGCTCGAGGAGTTCAGGCAGGGCCGCTGATGTATAGCGAGGAGCCAGGTATACTATCAGCAGGCCCAACTGTCTCCCTGGGCCCCACCTCACGACAAGGGACTCACACCCGGATGTCTGCGGCACAGTGGACTCCCTCGGCTCTAAGTCTTCCCGAATAATCACTGCTACCCCACCGCCCCTTCCCTGGGCCCGAGGCTGGTGAAATGCTCGATAACCTGGTGGGGACATTTCCAGGAGGGGTAAACCTCCCTCGTGGCCCAACCAGGTCTCCGTTATTCCTGCGAGGTCCGGCTCCCCCTCAAGAATTAGATCGTAGATGAGGGGGGCCTTATTAACAACGGACCTCGCGTTGCATAACAACAGCCTCAGGCCCTGGGTCTGCAGATCCTGACCACCTAGTATGCGGGGATTGGTACAAGCGACCGGGTGTAACCAACAACCACGGTCTCCCAACCGACTACGGGTTCTTAATCTGTCCTCGCGCCTGCCCCTCCCCACGACCGTTGGAATCAAAGAGCCCTGTATTGGAATGATATCCTCCCTCTCCTCCTCCTTTCCACTCCCTCCCCTCAAGACCACACCTGGTGACCTGGCTCTATCATCACTCCTGACCTCCACCCACCCCCCCAACCCTGGAACCCTTACAAATTCTTAAAAAACGCTTTACTAAAAAACCCCTTAAATTACGCTTCCTCCACCTCTCTGGGTTAATAAACCCGTCCTCAAGGTGGGCCCTCAAGAGGGCTGGAGGCCAGACCTGCGAGAGAGGGGACTCCCGCAGCTGCAGTAAATCCGACTTCGTGTGTATAAGAATCATATAGAAAAATCATAGGGGCAAGGTTAATTAGTTACAGATGCTGAAGATGTATCATAGTTTGTCGTAGATATTATCCTAACCCTAGGTGGAAAGGGTAAGTTAGTGGGCTAGTCGACTATCCGAGTTTCTCTAGGGAGGATCTCGGGATGGTATAGGAGCCGGTAAAGCAAGATGTTAAAAGGCAAAGCCCAAAACACGATGGTAAAATAAATTAATGAGGTTTGAAGCTGTGGCAAGAAAGTCAGTACTCGATAAAGGCAGGAGGGAAAAGTCACACCTTCAGCAAATGTCCACCTATCCCCCTGGTGTCTCTCCTCCATGACCAGGCCCAGGAAAAGATGGACACTTGCCTCCTCGGGACCCCTGCAGCTCATCTTCGCAGGGGCTATTGTTAGATGTTAGACATGTTAGATGTTAGACATGTTAGATTCCACAACCTTAGATTTCAGGCTTGCCATTCCAGTTGTCATTTGCTCTAATGTGCTTCACTCAGCTCCCCCTCCGCCAGCCGCCTCATTTAGCTCTCCTCTCTTCTCCTCTCCTCAACTCCATCCACACAATGAAGCGGTCCTCCAGCTTTCCGACCAGCGCCCCGGCCAGCACGCCAACACGCCAACACACCAACACGCCAGTCACCATCATCATGGCTCCGCACGTCTCTCCGCCTCTCCACGCCTCTCGCCTCTCACCATTTGTCTCTCTGCTGGTACATCTGTGGAAACCCGAATCTGAAAGCTTGCAGGGGTTTCCCACCCAGGTGAAAGTTCATGATCTTTCCCCCACAACCACAAGTCCATCACATGGTCCAATCTTCCACCGCCATGCTGGCAGTTCCACCCATCCAGTTCTGGTCAGGCTCAGAGGTGTAGAGAACAAAAGATGGCCTTGGTTTCTAGAGGAAATTTTTTATTTTGACAACAACACATTCTATTCTTTACTATTCCCCCTCCCAATTCCCCACTAATTAAACAGCATAGTAAAATAAGAGAGTGTGGCAGGCCAAAGATCCTAAAAGGAACCGGCTGCAGGCCTGACATCATGTTTCTCTTCAAAGACTGAACAAATATATACCCCCATGATACTGAGGGCTTAATACTCACTTGCTATACAGTATATAACTATATGTTGTATAAGGTAAGAGATATTCCCATTAAAAAGGGCTTTAAAGTAGAGGACTATTAATTTATTACAGTTGCATTGTTTAGATTTATTTGAATGTCCTAATCAGAATATTGCTTCCCAGTGACGGAAAATTGATCCTGATCCAAATACTAATCCCCCCTTGACAATTATAAAGTTACAGGCCTTGAGAGGAGATGGATATATGTTGTTTAAGTGAGTTATTTCAATAATAATAAAAAGGAAAGATAATATCAATATTAATTGACACCTTGGGTGCAATGCCAAAACATCTGGAGCACTACTTGAACATCACTGACAGTGACAAACTCACCATCAGTCAATAGCAAAAGCCAGCTTAAGTTACCAAGTTTAAAACCTTACGTTGTGTTTTTATCTTACATCCTGCAATGGTATCTGTAACACCATCGAAAAATATCTGCCTCTCCTGGGCTCTTGGCAAGGATAAAAATGCTAAATCCAACCTAAGCATCTGTGCAACCAGGGATAATAATACTATTCAAAACTCTTCCCCAAACGACTCTTATTTGGAAACTGTAGCTTTGACTGAAAGACAGACCTCCCAATTCTATTTCCTCTCCTTCCAGGATCCTTCCGTATATGGAGAAATGCAAATAAAGAAGCACATTTGTGTCTGAATGCAAAAACCTGTATTTCACATTCATGCAACATTTTCAATGTGATTTGATGGCTATACTATCAAAGAATTTCTGGAAGACAAACGTTGCTTTAGTGATATTCCTCAATATGACTTTGTTCATTTTTGTTCATGTATAAAACATTTCGGTTTGCTGGTACAAAATAGTCCATCAGATTTTTATTTTGTTTTCTATTTATACAGAAACCCCTCCCTCCAATAGTGAGATGCCTTAAAACTATGTAAAAATGCAAATTGTACAAAATTGCAACTAATAAGCACCCTTGATCATCTTTTTGTTAAAACAAAAACATTTTTCTTAAATGCCCCAAAATGGAATCAGTCTTTTTGTTCAGTAAAGATGTAGAAATGCAGCATCTGCATTGCTAATTCTGGTTTAGTATCTGTATGGCTAAATAAAGCATTAAGAAGGAATGGGAGAAACAAGAGTAAAGGCAAGCAAATTTAAACAGTCTTTGCCTTTGATAATAAGTGACAGTGGGCAGGATTGTAGCAAGTCCCGAAAACTAGATTTTTGCAGCTCAGTTGCTTCTTCCCCTTAACAAGACATGCACAGATTATTAGGTCATTGTTGGAGGCTCAAAAGCCTGATAAAAATAAATCAGCTAACTACTTTATATCAGTGAAAAGCAGTCAGATATTATGAGTAATAAATGCAATTGCTCTAACCTGGGATCTCTCTATACTAAGTAAAGTCTTTCAAATGCTAAAAATAGTCTCTAGTCTCACAAGGGAGATTTTTCTAGCTCCATTTTCACCTACAGTATAATAGATAAGTTGTTTTGAAGACTGATGATCCTTCGGATGACTCATTTTCTTCTTTGGGAGAGAAATTTCCAATAATTTATGTTAATGAAGAGCAGATGGAGAAGTTATTATCTTTAGAAAGACAGCAAGCTTCATTTTCAGCAGACTTTTTTTAAATTTGCAAATCAATGGCTGTTAACTATGAGAACTGTGACTGATGTTTTTGAAGAAACCATTTTGCTGCGCAGAAAAGTAAATGACGTTGTTTGAGAACTTTGTCCAGAACTTTGCTGACCATAATTTCTGTAACTCCTATGAGAAACCCATCTGTGATCAATTACCAGTTCAGATAAGCAGGAGAATCTACTGTGACTTGGAATCCATCCAGTCTTCCTCTGATCCTACAGTTGCTAAGAGAATGTGGATCTGTGGGTTGTAATAGGAGACTGCCAGTGAAACAGGTTATGATCTTTGTTTACCTGAACGGTATTAACAGAAGCCATTGGGAATCTTGCTGAGAGGTAATCTGCATTCTGAATCAATTTGGCAAAGTGAAACCACAATCTCTGGATCTAATTCTATTATTTCATTGCCCAGCATGTTTTATATACTATCCCAGAGATCTTATTCATATAGATATTCTGGGTGACGTCACCCTGATCCTAGTTAGTAATAAAATGAAAGCTGTAGAACTAATGGTTCCAAACCAATTCATATATAGTTTTCATCAGATTTCCTGAAGGTGTGTGAGTGTATTTCACATACTGTATATCATCTGGCTGCATGGTACAACTCTGATCAGGACTGGTAACCTAATCTATATGTTTCGTAACTTACTAAAATGCTAAATTGAGGTGGCCCTGGTAGCTATTTATGTGGGAAGATAGGAAGGAAGGAAGAAAAATGTTACCTGGTAGAAAGGTGAAAAATCACAAATAGAATCACAAGTAGATTAACAGAGTTGGAAGGGGCCTTGGAGGTCTTAAAAGACCTTCAACCCCCTGTTTAGGCAGGAGATCCTATACCGTTTCAGACAAATGATTGTCCAACATCATCTTAAAGACTTCCAGTGTTGGGGCATTCACAACTTCTGGAGGCAAGTCGTTCCACTGATCAATTGTTCTTACTGTCAGGAAACTTCTCCTTAGTTCTAGATTGCTTCTCTCCTTGATTAGTTTCCATCCATTGCTTCCTGCCCTGCTCTCAGGTGCTTTGGAGAATAGATGTGAAGATGTTCAAATGCTAGTAGAAAGATTGTGACCATTATGTGGTCAATTGCAAAGAAGAAATGTTTGTCGAAAGAAGTAAAAACAGTGTATACAAGAGAGTGCTTTTGCCAACTTTATTACATGGAAGTAAGCATTGGATGTTTCAGTAGAAATGTGTAGTGCACAATGCTTTGGAAATGAGGCTTTTAAAAATTATGTGTGCTAAAACAAGACAAAATGTCTAAAAAGGGAGGGATACTGAGTGAATATGGAGGAGCTATAAATCAGTATGAAGCAAGCACATCAGTTTGGTTTGGATCTATAAAGAGAATGAATGAAATGTGAACTTCAAAAGAAACATAGGCTACATGAATATGTTCATATTTGTCATGGCACTATTCATGATCATTTGCATAATCACCACAATTTTCTAAGCTACAACAGGATTAGTGATGTTGATTATCTTTAGGTATCTATTATTCTTATCAAGGGTCATTTCTTTAGTATTCATAATGAACAGAATGTGAAATTTTGCCAAGCCCTCCTATTTAGATACTTCTTGAGATATATTACAGTCTAAATCAGGGCTGTTAAACTCCTGGACACACCCACACCCACTTCAGCAAAGGGGAAAAAAAGCCCCGATACGTCATGTGACACCACCATGATGACGTGATTTTGACACCCCTGATCTAGATATTTACATCTGAAAACTGCCAAATAAACCCCACATTGTTTTTTTTTTAAATAACAGCCAGAAAGTTTAGCCTTTGCATTAAAAACTAATACAAAGAAAGAAACTTGGAAATTTTGGTAACTGTAGTTTCAGTTTGTACTATAGTAGTTATATCAAATAGGAAGAGTCTTCTCTGCAGCTGCCCTTGCATTATGGACCATCCTGGCCCCAGAAGTGAGATGAGCCCCCACTCTCCTGGCCTTCCACCAAGGGCTCAAAAATTGGCTTTGCAGACTTATGCGGGGAAACAGAAGACCATGCAACTGTAGGTCTGGCTGGTCCAATGGGAGTCACCAGCCCCCTCCTCCCCACCTGTATTAACTAATGCTAAATAGCAATCTTGGACATTTTTAGCTTTTTGCCATTTTGTAATGTCATAATATTATTATTATGTTTGAAAAATATTTTTTTCCAATATATCAACTAAAGTGAGAATGGCTGCAAAGTATTCTTTTCAAACTTGCTAAACAGGACTATTCATTAGTCACATTTCTTTTAAAATGTTCCATAGAAGCTATGGGAAATAACAGAAATTGTGACTTTTGTCAGAAAAAAATTGAGCACTTTCTGTTATTCTGTTCTTTCAGTTATTGAACCTGTTGAATAGATTCCTAGAACACAAAATAAACTAAAATGGTAACTTCACATTGATGCTCAGAAGGTCGGTGGTCTTGGTAAACCATTGTTAAAGTTGTTTGAGGCACTATTGAACTGAAATAGCATTTCATGGCTTTATTACATTTATATTATGGGTAGAGTAGATTACGCAAATATGATTAGTAAATATTTATAAAGCTATACTTTTTAGATATTTTGGGAGTCATGTATTTGAACTGTCCTTCTCTTTGTCAAGGAGAAGGAAGAATCTGATGAGAGAGAACTTCTTAGACCAGTTGGAGATGACAGATTATTTAAACCCTGTGACTTTTACTTTTCAAAGCTAGGTGAACAAATTTTGGTTTATGTCATTTTGGTTATGTCAGTTAAATTTGTTTCAGTATTCTTATCCAGGCATACACATCATCAAATAAATAATTTACTTGTCATGATGGACACTGAGGTAGTCAAAGTGGCATAGAATTATTGAGATAACAACATTTAAAGCACCAGTGAAGAGCTCCAAAAGGTTTTCTCAAATTGTATAGAAAGCAACAAAATGGAATGTGATAATAAATACAAAAGTCAAGTGACATGTCTTGAAACAAGAATCATATATAATAAGTTCTGCAATGTAAAGTGATAAAGTATTTTATATATTCTATGTTAATATTAGGATTAAACTGAGCAGCACGGTTTGTACATTAAGAATGTTGGAAAACTGAAATGGAATGCCCTTTTTAATTTGTGTTAGTAGATATATTTATCAATGACACATATAAAAGATAAGGAGAAGGAGATAGAATATACTGTAATATCATGCAGGTTTTTTTTTTTTAATAGCACTGGTTCAAAATGGAAATGATGGAAAGCTACGACCCATCATTTTCTGTGACACTGAGAGATTGGAAGAATAATAAGGAGGTAGTCTGCTGTTGATGAAAGGCCTACCCTATTAAAAGGTCACATTCCTAATAGATTTCAGGTGGAATCAATCATTTTAATGCTCAAGCTTGCTTGAGTTTTTAAAATCTCTTATTTATAATTTTAATTTATTTATGCAAGATTGCTGACTTTGTCGTTTCATTACAATGGTTTCAGTGTTTTAATGTTGTATTTCACATACTTTTCAGTATAAAAGAGTTTCACATCAGTGATTCTAGGACATGGCAGCTAATGAAAATACAGATGCACAAAAGCTATTCCAGGTTGCAAGCTATTTGTTAGGAATAGACTTCTCTGTAGTCAGTTTCCTCCATAACATCTATACCAGGGGTGTAAAACTCAAGGCCCAGGGGCTGGATTGGCCCATGAGGTGTTTTGATCTGGCCTGCAGGGTCACCCTGGAAACAGAAAAAGACTGGCCCACGGTGCCTCTGTCAATGAAAATGGAGCTCAGGAGGGCTGTGTGTGGCCCTCCCGAGCTCCATTTTTCCTGGCAGAGGGTTGCAGGAGGCCATTGCAGCCAAAAATGAAGCTTGGGAGCCCATTTTTGCTGGCAGCCCACTCGGGCCTCCACAGGCAACCCTACACGAATGATGTCAAGCTGGTGCCGCTCCCCCTCGAGGTCAAATACAACCCTGATGTGGCCCTCAATGAAATAGAGTTTGACATCTATACTCCTTTCTCTCTAGATGATATTCAAGTAATAAAGTTCAAGAAGCATTTTAAACCATAGTAACAATACCCAATATCATGCTGAATTGTTCAGTGAGCCATTATTTCTTGGGTGAATTTGTTTTACACAAACCATTAGTGTAATGTTATCAGAGATATTTTGAGGTTTTCAAGTTTTGAAATTTCCTGAGTGACATATTTATTTCTAGGATTTAAGTCACAATATTTATCTTTAAGACACCAAGTCAAAAATAGTCTGTACATTGTACACAGTATTGTTACTTAATAATAGTAATAGCAATAATAACAACAACAATGTTGTTTACTCAGGGTTGACTGTTGGATGGAGCATATGGACAAATTCTTGCTATCTTAATTTATGATGTAAGTCTTAACTCTGATGACTTAGTCCAACAATAATCCAGAATATACTTCAAATCTATTTTATCTGTTGATGTCTTCTCCATTAACAATTTTTGCAAGTCTGATGCATTCACTTCACATACCCAGAGTGAGTTTCACACACTGGTTATATGATTTTTGCAAACTATTTTCTTAACCTGCCTACCTAAGCTATGCATAACCAAGAAGAATTTGAATCATCTACTTAGGATAGCTGAAATGACTTGGGTATTAATTCCCTCTTGTATATTCTTTCTAATCTAACATTTACTTATTCATATCTCTGATTCATATATTTATGAACAGGTAATCTATCTATCAAATAACTCACCAAGAGATCTGCTCATTCCATGAAGAAAAAAGTAAAGACTAAATTGTTCTCCTAATCTAGAAAAGATTCAAGATGAATCTTGAAGAAGATATATAGAATTAGAGTATTACTTGTTTGAACTCACAGCACAACCAGATCTGTGGTCTATTGGAAATCCAGTTCTCATAGAAACAGATGTTTCTATACCTTGCGGTATGGAATATCTGTAGACCCATATTATCCACTGAACCAAATGCTGGAGAAATTCTGGCAACCAGGAACCTTGAAATCAGATGACTTTCCACCTGGCTCTGATCTATTTGATAAACTTTGGATTATGCTTTAACCTCAATGGCCCAGGCCACAAGCTGCCAGAAAGGAAGTGTCTTACATTGCAGAAAGATCATTTCTCTCAAATCTTAGTAACAACTGAACAGGTTCCAAAACATTAACAAGCATGAATTTGCTTTAGGCCTAAGATTAGGTGGAATATGCTTTAAGACAAAAATGATTGAACCTGTGAAAATAGCTGGCCTTGCAAATAACTATGTAACTTGTTTAGGAGATAAATTATGGTCTAAAATCTAATATAATGTTCCTTTCAAAAGAGTGCTGTATTTTAAAGTGCCATAGCAAATAGAAGTGGATGCTAGGTTTATTAGAGTTGTTTTAGACTATTTTATTTCATTAAAAGTGCATGCGGGGGTGGGTGGGGGTGAGGTTTGCCCTGTTGTTGCGCGTGGAGAAGGAAATAAAGGTGTCCCATATGTTAAAACAATTTACTGTATTATTTTATACCCTTCAGTCTGGCATAGTGGTTAAGGCATCAGAGTGGAAACTGGGAGACCATGAGTTCTAATTTCATTTTAGGCACAAATGAAGCTGGGTAATTTTGAGCCAGTTATTTTACAAGGAAGCAGTGGTAAACCACTTCTGAAAAACCTTGCCAAAAAAACTGCAGGGACTTCTTTAAGAACTGGACACGATTGAAAAGAAGATCTATCTTTCTATCTTTTTACCTCCCTACCTTTCTCTTATATTTTTTATTGATCTCTTGCAGTGGAAGTCCCTTAAAAATAAGAGGAAAGGATTTTCTACAAACCTTAAATAGTGCTTAGTGTGTATGTTGGCATCTAGTCTAGACTGGTTACGTTTGAGTTTATGGAGTGGATCTTAAATGGCCCTGCTTATTACTTGGGAAGCACACAAATAAAATTCATTGTCTCCCTCTGCTGTCCAATTCAACCTTACTTATACTCTGGATATATGAGAGGAAAAATGGACAGCTCTATACTTATTTCAAAGATTCAAAGATTCAAAAGCTGTACTCGCACTCTTAAAAGGATAGTACTCTTTCCAGAATCATATTTTTATTGATATTAAACCAAAACCGAGTATTTGTAGAGCAAATTCACATCAAATGTGTAAGTATTCCCCTCATTTTATACAGTCAACCAATTTAAAAAAAAACATACTGCCATAAGATCAGCAAATATATAAAAATTAGAACCATACTATTTTAAAAATACCTTTAAACCATTCATCAGTTAAATCACACATTTTAATGTGTGACATTGTGTACACAGAAATGTGACCATAAAGTATCTTATTTTAAAAAATGGAATATTCCAATTCTGTATTCCAGATTTTTTGTAACTAACTAATATGTACTCTTATAGAATATTTTTTGTTTTCTTTTAATAATACGACAGCTTTGGAATTTTGGAAACATATTTCAAGACAGAACAATTCCAGAATTAAATGCTGCGGATAAGGATGGGCTAAAGTACAAAATTAGAAGATAGTTTAATTGACTATAATGCTACTCTATCTGAAATAATTTAAAAACACAATAAGCCACGAACTGCTCAGAAATAGTAATACTTTTATTTGTGGAAATAAATATAACTATGGGATTTAGTCTGGTTATATGGCCTGGTCGCCTCCTTGTGGTGATCACTGGATAGAATACATAGTCTTAGGTCTGGTTTTTTTGAATTACACCTGAACTAAGATTCCCAACTCCTTCTGTTGTGCTAACCAACAGAAGGGAGTTCTTTCTGTTGATTTCCAAGGAAACAAAGACTGAAATGTGTTAGTCCTTCTGGAATCCAAGACAGGGGTGGGTTGCAGGCGGTATGCCCCTGTATGGGCATTGCGGTACAATGCTCCGGAGAGCCCACTCGCCTGCCCGAGCTCCTTACCGGTCTTTTAAGTCTTCGGTGCTTCCGCGCACAGCACGTACAGCATCTGCGCAATGCTCCGCTGAGTAGCTAGAGCATCGTGGAGGCTCGCGGAGGCGCTAAGATGCATGCACACGCTGTGTGCATTCATGTGGACGCCACCGGGCCCGTTCCAATCATATCCACCACTGATCCAAGACTACAGCAGAGATGGAAACAAAGCATGAATGACCTGTCTCCTAGCTATAAAACTGGTTCTAGTCAACTTTGCTGCTTTGCTGGTGTATAATTCCCATCTAAGGGTAGTTTTAGTATACATAAATTTCACCACCATCCCAAGGAACTGGATGCCTAATAAGTCATGGCTGTTGTATCAAAAAGACAGAAGTGGTATCAAGAAATTGATGAAGCACTAATGAGACATGTAAATCAACTCTGGCATGAAGGGGATGCTTAAAACAGAGTTTTTCCAATGGATATGTTCCCTGGACTCTCTATAGAAGCCACCGATAAAAGTATTTAATATTTCAAATATTCTCCTTCAGTACAAGCTTTGGAAATCTCAGAACTGCCTTGCCAATGGACTCGACACCACAAATACCTGGCCTCACACCTCTCACTGGAGAAATACAGTATTACATCATGCTATTAAACATTTTCAGGGGCTTAAATCAGGAGCAAAATCTCAGTATTGTGTGCACCATGTAGTCTTGCAAACTTACCCCACAGTAAGATGCAGAGCTTCAGAAATATCATATCAAGCAATTTTCACATAAATGGAAGCTGATCATTATATGACATCACACCACCTAATTAGACATTGGTCTAATAAACTAATATAAAAGGCAAACTATGCAACCATATAGCATCTGAATAAACTCCAATAAAAATATGATATCCATTCTAATGCAGAAATTGAAAAAAATATTTTCGATTTCTGTGGGTCTTGGATCTCAGAACATTGCACACTGTTCAAATTGACACTGCTTGGGTGTGTCTGTTCTAGCATTCCAAAACACTCAAACCTGTTCTACTTTTTATGTTTTGTGTTACTTCTCAACTGTTAATAGGTTAGGTTTATATTGCAGGGTTTATGTCAAGCTATGTGTTATAAAATGCATATACGAAAGGGTGAGAGATTGAGAAGGAGAGAGGAAAAGGGAATGGGGGAGACATTTTTTTCTGGAAAGAAAGGAGTTGGTTGACTTTGGGATCCTACACCTACCACTTGCTTTGTTTTGAGCAGGAATTGACACACAATACAGCCCCCAACAGATAAACCAGGGGGGTGGAATTCAGCAGGTTCTGACCAGTTCTGGAGAACCAGTAGTGGAAATTTTGAGTAGTTTGGAGAACCGGTAAATACTACCTCTGACTGGCCCCGCTCCCACCTATTCTCTGCCTCCCGAGTCTCAACTGATCGGGAGGGAATGGGGATTTTGTAGTAACCTTCTCCTGCAGTTGGGAGGGAATGGAAATTTTACAGTATCCTTCCCCTGTCATGCCCACCAAACCACACCCACCAAACCAGTGACGTGCGGTGAGGTTTATGGCTGGTGAGGCAGCAATTTCTTTAGACTTGTGGACTTCAACTCCCAGAATTCCATAGCCAGGCATGCTCAGTTCTGATTTAAAGCGACAGCATTTGTTTTCCTTCTTTCTTTTTCTTTTTCTTCTCCCTTCCCCTCCTTCCTCTCTCCCTCCCTCCCCCCTCTCAAACAAACAAACAAACACACACACACACACAAGTTGGATTGTAGTGTTTAATTCCATGTAGCTGATTTACAGT
Source organism: Natrix helvetica (assembly GCF_964273705.1). Lineage (NCBI taxonomy): Eukaryota > Metazoa > Chordata > Lepidosauria > Squamata > Natricidae > Natrix > Natrix helvetica. Next base: position 96,764,003 of record NC_138549.1, on the reverse strand, counting down.
GGAAAGGAAGAGTTATTTTTGCCCTGTCCAATCAGCTTTTATCTTGCATTTTCTTTGATAAAAGGGACAGAAAGATGGTCTTTGGGTTCCCTCTTTGAATGAGAGAATCCGTTTTAGTCAGAACATTAAAATGTAATAAAATGATCTTCCTGTCTCAATCTGTTTCATTGGAAAAGATGCCCGCCTGAGGAAAGAGCCTTTCACGTCTCTGAAAGTCAGCCCAGGGTGGGATCTCTCCAGGATGGGTGCAGGTTTGGCTTCCAGAATGGGCAGTGCAGGCACCGGTGGGCTTCTCCGGGCTCCCGCCTTCCCAAAACGCGTCCCTGTTTTTGTGGAAAGCAAAATAATGGAGAAGAAACGGGGAAGCTTCGGGTGTAAAATGAGGCAGTGGAAGAGAGTTTTGCCCTTTGCTGGTGAACGTGGCCTCATTCCACACCTGAAGCTTCCCCGTTTCTTCTCCATTCTTTTTCCTCAAAAACAGGGACGCGCTTTGGGAAGGCGGGAGCCCGGAGGAGCTGACCGGCGCCTGCACCTCCCGCTTTGGATGCCGAACTGCCGGCCGGGACTCCCCACGGCAGCTGCTTCCCTGGCCCACGCCGCCTGCCAGATGGGACGACGGGAGCTGTGAGGAAGCTTCCAGGGCTCTGAGCGTCCACCTGCCGCCACCCACCTTTCGCTCCACAGAGAAGAGCCAAGCGGCGCCGGCCTGGCTCCCCGACCACGCCCTCGGCACCCGAGCCCTCCGGTCGGGGTCAACCAAGGCTGGTCTGGCTCGGGGAGGCCAGCCATCCCATGAAGAGTCCGGCCCAGCCTCCTTGCCGCCCTCTGCCTCGGGATTTATTTATTTATTTATTTATTTACTTCGATTTATAAGTCGCTCCCTCTCCATGAAGGGACTCGGGGCGGCGTACATATACAAGCATATGACAAGAAGGAGGAATATACATAAAACATTTTTACAATTCATAAATAAAATAGCCATAAAGTTAAAAATAATAACAATAAAATTAAAACAATTAAAATACCCTAAAATTTGAAATTTATCTTTTAAAATTGCCAGGGGGATTAGAGAATATAGTTCTAATTTAATTTAAGCCAGGCCGGCTAGTCGGAACAGGTGGGTCTTGAGTTTCTTGCGGAAGGAGCGGAGATCGGTAGTTGTCCTAATGTCGGGGGGGAGGTCACTCCAGAGGGCTGGGCCCATCACAGAGAAGGCCCTACTCCTGGGCGCCGCCCTCTGGCACTGCTTAGTGGACAGCACCCGGAGGAGTCCCTCTCTGTGAGAGCGAATTGGTCGCAGGGATGTATGGGGCAGGATGCGATCCCGCAGGTAACTAGGTCCTGTGCCATGGAGCGCTTTAAAGATGGTAATCAACACCTTGAAACGCACCCGGTAGACTACAGGGAGCCAGTGCAGCTCGCGCAGGAGAGGTGTTACATGGGAGTACCTCGTACTCCCCATAATTGCCCGCGCGGCTGCATTCTGGATCAGCTGCAGTCCCCGGGTGCATCTCAAGGGGAGCCCCATGTTGAGAGCATTGCAGTAGTCCAGATGGGACGTCACCAGCGCATGAGTGACTGTGCGAAGGGCATCCCGGTCCAATAGGGGGCGCAATTGGTGCACCAGGCGAACCTGGTGGAACGCCCCCCTTGCCACGGCTGCCACATGGTCATCCATAGACAGCCGGGCATCTAGGAGGACACCCAGATTGCGTGCCCGCTCCACGGGGGCCAGTTGCTCGCCCCCAATGGCCAGCGATGGGATCCACTGGTTGAACCGGGGGGCCGGTAGCCACAGCCACTCCGTCTTGGAGGGGTTGAGTTTAAGTCTGTTGTCTCCCATCCAGACCCGTACGGCTTCCAAACATCGGGACATCATTTCGACGGCCTCGTTGGGGTGGTTCGGGGTGGAGATGTACAGCTGCATATCGTCAGCGTACAGATGGTATCCCACCCCAAAACCACGGATGATCTCACCCAACGGCTTCATATATGTGTTGAACAGGAGGGGCGAGAGGACCGACCCCTGCGGCACCCCACAAGTGAGCGGCCTCAGGGTCGACCTCTGCTCCCCTGCCAACACACATTGCGTCCGGTCGGAGAGGTAGGAGCAGAACCACCGCAAAACGGTGCCCCTCCAGAGATCATCTACCAACGCGACCAAGGTCGTCTCTGTGCTGTGCCCGGGTCGGAAGCCGGACTGGCGCGGGTCTAGATAATTCGGCCAAACGAGCGCCCTCTACTATGAGGCAGGAGAACTGGGTGCCTCCCCTACATCAGGAATTTTAAGGCTTTTAACCCTTGCTTAACTTAAGGGTTAAAAGCCTAAAAGTTCCTGAAGTAGGAGCGGCACGCAGTTCTCCTGCCTCATAGTAGAGGGCGCTTTTTTAGAGGCTTTTTTAAACAGTTAAGCAGTCATCCACGGTGAGGCAGGCTCAGGCAGCAACTAGCTCAGCCTGACCTCAGCTCTCGCCTTTTTTCTTTTACATTTTTTTTTATTTTCATGATGACAGTGGTGAGGCTGTGCCTCCCCTGCCTCCCCTGACTGCACGTCACTGCACCAAACCATGCCATGCCCACCAAGCCATGCCTACAAAACTGGTAGTAATTTTTTTTGAATCCCACCTCTGAGGTACACCATACAAAACTTCACAGGAAAAAAGAAAGTACACGTTTGATCTTATGCTGTGGAAAAATAGGAACTACGAAGCAATTTCTAAAGTATAGAGAAGAGAACAGCAAGTATAGACCACTACATTTGCAAGTTTTTAATGTGGGATCTTGAAAAATCTTCATTTCTCTATTCCCTATTACAGGGGTCCCCAAACTTGGCAAGTTTAAAACTTGTGGACTTCAACTCCCAGAATTCTCCAGCCAGCATAATTCTAGGAGTTGAAGTCCACAAGTCTTAAACTTGCCAAGTTTGAAGACCTCTGCCCTATTACAATAGAAAGTAAGCTATATCCTACCAAAGTCCTCTGGTTAAGGAATACCTTTCTCTAAGTGACATGGTTTGCTGGCAAAACATCATGGTTCAAAATTTAGTGTTTCTGAACTGAAAAGTATTGGAGAAAATATGCGTCAAATTACCTGAAATGCTTATAAACCGGTATCTCTACTCTCAAAGGTTGAACTAAACAAAAAGGCCACTAGATGGCATGGCGGTCTCACGATTCAATATTAAAAAAAGAGAATTGCCTAGCTTCAGCTGATTTTGTTCAATGCACTGGTGCTTTGAAAAGTGATAGCAAGTTGGATATTGCAAAATATCCTTGTCAACCAGTTCCCTGAGAGGTATGTTTGCTAGCAAAAGGCTAGACAGCCATCTGCATGGGATACTTTAATTAGGATTCTCACACTGAGCAAGGGGTTTGACTTGATAGCTGCAACGACTACATTCAACTCTATAATTCCTTGATATTCCTCTTTCACATAGCCAGCCAAATACTGCACATGACTGTGTTACAACATCAAAGTCAGTTCAAAGTAAAGGTAGCTGAATTGTTTGTTTTATTTTTTAAAAAACTGGTGTTCTACTTTATAAGCTGTCCAGACTCCACTGGAATAGGTAGGTACATTCAATTTAAATATTACTACTACTACTACTACTACTACTACTACTACTACTACTACTACTACTACTACTACTACTACTAACTTGTGTTATACATTTTCTCTGGATATAAAAATGGCTACACGTTTAAAAACCCTTAGTCTTTCTCAATATGGATGACATTTAACATTAACCCAGACAAATATTTTATCGGCTCTGTCGCTATAAGGAAGACTTCAGTGTATCCCCTTTGCTTCGCATCCATGATGCCACAAGATGAGTGCATCTGTTTAAACAGATCTTATATTATCCTGCATATTTTGTTTAAATGTCAGATTGAAATCTTTGGTAGCTGCAAGGTAATCATTCTTAGTTAATTGACTATGGAGGCTTGCAAAAAGATTGAGAAACTATTGTTTAGTCAATGTGTTCAATGAATCTAGAGCTAAAACTAAAACAGGTTGTCCTTTATCTTCTCAAAGAACCCAAAATCTCAAAAAGATCATTTAGGTCATGAAATCCAATCAGATTCAGGAATTTAAATTAAGGCAACTCAACAAATAATAGTCTTCTTTCACCCAAATGTTTTTAGTGAAAGTGAGCATATACTTGCTCACATTCTGGAACATTGAGCTCAGCTCTCATCTGATTTTAAAAATTCCACTGTTTAACTAATTTTTGGTATGCCAGAATGCCCCCAATCCCATATTTCACTGTCTTATTTATTTGATTTAGTTATATACTGCCAAATTCCTTATGGGTTCATAGCAGTGCTTCTTAGCACGTTAATTGCCACTCAATTTTGGGTCACCTGCAGAATTTATAAGCATTCCCTGTATCATTTCAATTCAAATATTAATAATTTTTTTGAATAAATAAGGTCCTGAGACTGAGTCTGTTGATATACCTCATTCCATTTCATGAAGATTCACCAATTGGCACTCTTTGAGTAAGATGTTCCAACTTGCACCTGAAAGCAGGACAAGAAAAAATGGGTGGAAACCAATCAAGGAGAGAGCCAACCTAGAACTAATGAAAAATTTCCTGATAGCTTAATCAGTGGAATGAGTTGCCTTCAGAAGTTGTAGGTGTCCCAAAACTGGAGGATTTTAAGAAGAGATTGGACAACCATTTGTCTGCTTCCTGCTTGAACAGGGGGTTGGACTAGAACAGGTCGTCAAACTGGTGGCCTGCCATGCCCACCCTACCTCCGCAAAGACAAAAATTATCATGATATGTCATGATCCTGCCCATGATGTGATGGAGTTTGACACCTGTGGATTAGAAGAATAAATCGGTCATTCTTTTATTCTGCTATCCTGCAATGATCTACCTAATCGTTATGACCTCCACCCTTCATTAGCTTTTAGTAGTAAAGTTCAGTTACTTAGATGTAAAGTAGAAAAAGTGTTTGGGATTTGATAGTCACACTGAATTCATTTCACCCGTTGATCCCTCTTAAATAAACTTTTTCTAGAGTTGCATAATAGCTTCATAGTCTCATAGAGTTTTGAGATAAGAAAGTCGTAGGCTGCCTACGTTCTGACCTAAGCATAGTGCACAAAATTATCTGGTATAACGTCCTACCTGCAAATGACTACTTCAACTTCAACTGCAATAATAAATGGGCAAACAATAGATAGAAACTGAAAGTATACTGCTCCAAACTCAATTGCAGAAAATATGACTTTACAATAGAGTGGTCAATGCCTGGAACACTCTACCTGATTCCGTTGTTAGTTCCTCAATCCCTCATATCTTTAAGCTTAAACTTTCCTCCGTGGACCTCACACATTTCCCAAAAAGTTCATAAAGAAGGCATGCATAAGCGCACCAGCATGCTTACCATGCCTATCCTACTGTCCCCATTGATATGTACTCATTTTATGTGTTCATGGCCATGTTATATTTATTTATATCCATTTCTTTGTACCAATTTCATGCGATAATGTACAGGGCTATACTAATGCCTGTTATCTTGTACATATTGACTAACTAACTAACTAACTAACTAACTAACTAACTAACTAACTAAATACCCCTTTCCCACTTCTTGAAGACAATATTTGCCTCATCAGTTCTCCGAGACTTCCCAACATGAATGCATTGGCATTTGGCCAGTCAATCACCAAGTTCTTTTAGCATCCTAAGATGCAATTCTGCTGGCCTGAAAGGTGTGAACTAATTCAAAATAAACAGATGGCCACATTTTACAGTTCTCCACAAGACACCTATCTTCTTGTTGAGGGAAATTGAACCAAACAGGAGCAGCTCTTCCTTTTCTTCCTTCTTTTAGCTATTTGTCATTTTCCTGTTTTCATTTTGAACATACCTAAAGATGCCTCTTGTTGTTGTTCTTAGCAACCATCATCAATATGAGCTTTAGCTATTCTGACATTATATCCACAATTATGGACTAGTTAGAGATGCGGTGGCTCAATGGCTAAGACAATGAGCTTGTCAATCAGAAAGGTCGGCAGTTCGGCGGTTCGAATCCCAAGCGCCATGTAACGGAGTGAACTCCCCTTACTTGTCCCAGCTTCTGCCAACCTAAGCATGTAATAATGCAAGTAGAAAAATAGGAACCACCTTTGGTGGGAAGGTAACAGCATTCCGTGCAACTTTGGCATTTAGTCATGCCAGTCATGTAGATGTCTTCAGACAGTGCTGGCTCATTGGTTTTGAAACGGAGATGAGCACTGCCCCCTAGAGTCGGGAACAACTAGCACATATGTGGTGGGGGGGAAGAAGAGCCTTTACCTTCACTAGTTTCAGTGTTTTCTCTTAGTGTCTTTGCCTCTTGCACTTCCCATATGTGTCTTGTCTTATTTTCAAATCTTCACTGAAACTGTTGTTAGATAATCGCTACCTTTCTATGTTCCTGTTACTTTCAGTTGGACTCAGGCATTCCCAAACTAAGCACAGCTGGTACCCTCTGCCATCCTCTGAAGGAGAAAGTTGCTAGCAACACAAAATGGGAATGTATAATTTTAGCAAGGATTGTATACCACTAAATGCTGTCACAGTTAAACATCTACTTTTTAAAAGCATCTTGTTTGATGGATGGATATTAGTGTAGGAAGCTAACACCCGCTCCTCTCCTAGGAAAATGAGATATTGTAGGAAATATTAAAAGGGGAGAATATTTCCCCTAAACGGGAGGCAGAAACCCAGCCCCCCTTTGTCAATGGGCCTTTAAGGCCTGGGCCAGTCTATTCTACATAACAAAGCTCCACCTCCTTCAGGCAAAGCCATAGTAGGAATTGCCCAAAGCCCTTTCATTACATCATCACCTAGCAAGAGTCAACCAAGCCTGGGATTCAAAAGACAACATACAAAGTTATCCCTGCATGATCCCATGGGAGTCTGACAACCAATCAGAACACAACCTCAAATTCAAAGCCCAACAGAGAGCATATCCTAGGCACCTTCAGCATATCTTCCTTTTTTTGCCCCAGGACCTCAAACCATGTGATCCTCTTTATCAAGAAACCTTCTTTCCAAGCAACTTCCATGAATCTAGTTTCTTTTTCTCCACTTGGAACTGAACCCGGAAGGATATTTCTTCCAACATTAGCCTACAACTGTATTATTTTTGTTTTGTCATGTCTTTTTTCTCCCTAAATATGTGCTATCTACAAGATTACAGAAGTCGGCCATTTGGATTCCTGTGCGCTTCATCTACAATGAAATTTCTTTTTTATATCCTATATTTTTTAAACACATTCCATTCTTCAGTATATGAGTCATTAAATTATATTTGCTTTCTTGTATTAATGGTCAGGACTGGGATTGTTTATTTTTCAGGATATTATGGTTAAAACCAGTGAAGGGATTGGATATTATGAGCCAATGTTCGGATTCATTATTAAATCATTTTACAGACTCATTAAAGCAATCTAATGTTTTCATAACATGACTAATTTTGCTCTCTTTGTATCTCTTTGTCAGTTTAAATGACAATCAAATGTTCCAAGCAGAATAGAGGGGTGCTGAGCCTGCAATAATCACAGTGCAGGCGAAAGAACCTGGTTGTGTTAATGTTAGCTGAGAGAATGTAATATCAGAAAACACGATAAGCCAGGGGTGTCCAAACTTGGCAACTTTAAGACTTGTGGACTTCAACTCCCAGAATTCCCCAGCCAGCAGAGCTGGCTGGGGAATTCTGGGAATTGAAGTCCACAAGTCTTAAAATTGCCAAGTTTGGACACCCCTGCGATAAGCTGTTATTAGATTCAAATGTGACAGAGTAAATGTAAAGGGAAAGTTTAAAAAAATAAACCAAAGACATATGGCTTTATGACAAAAAATATGATATGAACATATTAAAATATAAAAATATGCGCCGCGTGGGGGGCCAAGGTGGAGTGTGCCCATTTGGGCGTCTGGATGGAAACCAGGAGTGAGGGCGAAGGTATAAATAACGGTTGGGGTGGCCTGGAACATCGGAGGCCATTGGAGGCCCTGTCTCAAGGCCATGGATAGGCCTGAACAGTTACCTAGGCCAAGGACAACTGGGCCTAGAACGCCCCCCCCATCTGGAACCACCTTGGACTGTCCCCCACCTTTCTGTCATCTTTCTGTCATCTCAGCCATCTCTTACCACCTGAGGATATTCGATCACTTCCCGCCCCCCCCCCTCATGCAAGTACTAATCTGGACATTGGACATTGAGGCCTCCTACTTCCTATTGAGACTCTACCCCGTTTACCAACTTTTTATCATCAGCACCCTTACCCCACTGGGTTAGTAACAATTTATTCGAGGTCAGACCTGCTCCGCCTGCGGGAGGCCCCTCTCTCGCAGGCATGGCCCTTGGCTCTTTCAAGGGCCCGCCTTGATGACGGGTTCGTGGACCCCGAGAGGTGCAGGAACCGGAAGCTAAGGGGATTTTTAATAAAATGTTTTTTATCTTTTTTAGGGGGTCCCAGGGTGGGGGGGAAGCCTAATCAGACCGGGAGAAGGGCCGGAGCCAGGCAGACAGGTGAGTCTAGGAAGGACGGGGATGCGGTGGCGGGGGGGAATATAAAGGTCACTAAAGCAGAGGGTTGCCCTATTGTAACGGTCGCGGGGAGGAGGGGATGCGAGGACAGGATAAGATCTCAAGGTCGGTTGGGAGACCGGGGCTGTTGGTTACGCCCGGTCGCTTGTACCAACCCCTGCAGTCTAGGTGGACAGGTCATACAGAGCCAGGGCCTGCGGCTGATGCTTTGTAACGCAAGGTCTGTCACCAACAAGGCCCCCCTCATTAATGAGTTGATTTCAGAGGGGGAGCTAGACCTTGCAGGGATAACGGAGACCTGGTTGGGCCACGAGGGTGGTTTACCCCTCGTGGAATTGTGCCCACCGGGTTTCCGTGCATTCCATCAGCCTCGGGCCCTGGGTAAGGGTGGAGGGGTGGCGGTGGTTATGCGGGAATGTTTAGAGCCGAGGGAGTTCACTGTTCCTCAGATACCCGGGTGTGAGTCCCTTGGTGTGAACTGGGGCCCAGGGAGGCAGTGGGGCTTGCTGATTGTATACTTGGCTCCTCGCTATGCATCAGCAGCCCTGCCCGAGCTCCTCGAGCTAATCTCTGCGACGGCAGTTGAGACTCCCAGACTCTTGGTCATGGGGGACTTCAACTTGCCGTCAATGGGAGCGGCTTCCGAGGCGGCCCGGGAGTTCATGGCTTCCATGACGGCCATGGACCTGACCCAATTAGTGCAGGGCCCCACTCACGAAGGGGGCCACACACTGGACCTCATTTTTGTATCTGAACAGTGGACGAGTGATCTGGGAATAGGGGATTTAGTCATCACGCCCCTGTCATGGTCAGACCACTCATCCCTCCGGCTGGACTTCCCTGGCGCTATCCCCCACCGCGAGGAGGCGGAACCAGACCTTATAAACTGGTACCGCCCCAGGCACCTGATGGAATCTGATAGATTCCAGACGGAGCTTGGGCCAATTCCTGTAGCCTTGTCCCGCTCCCGCTCCGAGGACCTAGTGACCGCCTGGAATAGGGCGACGACTGGGGCCTTGGACCGGGTTGCGCCTTTGCGACCTCTCCTGCGGCATCGACCCACCCGGGCTCCTTGGTTTACTGAGGAGCTTAGGGTGATGAAGCGCCACAGGAGACGTCTAGAGAGCAGGTGGAGGTCCTCACGCTCCGAATCTGACCGAACACAGGTAAGAGCCTATTTGCGGACTTACCTTGTGGCAATAAGAGCGGCCAAACGTAGACATTGTGCTGCTCTTATTGCGTCCGCGGATAACCGCCCTGCCGCCCTGTTTAGGGTGACTCGCTCCCTTCTATCGCAGAGGGTGCGGGAGACACCCTTACAGGGTAGAGCAGAGGAGTTTGGGGAATATCTTCAGGACAAAATCGATCAGATCCGGAGCGGGTGGACCTCCGTCAGTGGACCAGACGAGCCGCCAACAGCGAGTCTTGAGAGACCACTCTGGGAGGAGTTTGACTCTGTTGCCCCCGAGGATTTGGACAGGTTGCGTGGACGGCTGCGACCCACCACTTGTTTAACGGACCCGTGCCCCTCCTGGCTGGTACTGGCAGCCTGGGAGGTGACACGAGGCTGGCTCCTGGGCCTGGTGAGCGCATCATTGGGTGAGGGTTACTTACCAACCGCCTTGAAAGAGGCGGTGGTGAGACCCTTGCTCAAGAGGCCTTCACTCGACCCAATGGAGCTAGCTAACTATCGTCCAGTCTCCAACCTTCCCTTCGTGGCGAAGGTTGTTGAGAATGTGGTGGCGCAGCAGCTCCCGCGACACCTAGACGAATCCGATTATCTAGACCCACGCCAGTCCGGCTTCCGACCCGGGCACAGCACCGAGACAGCCTTGGTCGCGTTGGTCGATGATCTCTGGAGGGCCAGAGATAGGGGTTGCTCCTCTATCCTGGTCCTATTAGACCTCTCGGCGGCTTTTGATACCATCGACCATGGTATCCTATTGCGCCGGTTGGAGGGGATGGGAGTCGGAGGCACCGTTTTGCGGTGGTTCGGCTCCTACCTCTCTGACCGGAAGCAATGTGTGTTGACAGGGGGACAGAGGTCGTCCCTGAGGCCACTCACTTGTGGGGTGCCACAGGGGTCGGTCCTCTCGCCTCTCCTGTTCAACGCATATGTGAAGCCGCTGGGTGAGATCATCCGTGGTTTTGGGGTTGAATACCACCTCTACGCTGATGATACTCAGCTGTATATTTCAACCCCAAACCACCCCAACGAGGCTGTCGAAGTGATGTCCCGGTGTTTGGAGGCCGTCGGGGTCTGGATGGGGGACAACAGACTCAAACTCAACCCCTCCAAGACCGAGTGGCTGTGGTTGCCGGCACCTCGGTTCAGCCAGCTGACTCCATCGCTGGCCATAGGGGGCGAACAGTTGTCCCCTGTGGAGCGGGCGCGCAATTTGGGTGTCCTCCTTGATGCCCGGCTGTCAATGGAGGACCATGTGACAGCCGTGGCAAGGGGGGCATTCCACCAGGTTCGCCTGGTGCGCCAATTGCGCCCCCTACTGGACCGGAGTGCCCTGCGCACGGTCACTCATGCGCTGGTGACGTCTCGCCTGGACTACTGCAATGCCCTCTACATGGGGCTTCCCTTGGGACGCATCCGGAGACTGCAGCTAGTTCAGAACGCAGCCGCGCGGGTTATTATGGGAAGTACTCGTTACTCCCACGTAACACCTCTCCTGCGCGAGCTGCACTGGCTACCTGTAGCCTTTCGGGTGCGTTTCAAGGTATTGATCACCATCTTTAAAGCGCTCCATGGCAGAGGACCTAGTTATCTGCAGGATCGCATCCTACCACACACGTCCCTGCGACCTATCCGCTCACACAGGGAGGGGCTCCTCCTGGTGCCGTCTGCTAGGCAATGCCAGCGGGCGACACCTAGGAGTAGATCCTTCTCTGTGATGGGCCCAACCCTCTGGAATGACCTCCCCCCAGACATTCGAACTACCACCGACCTCCGCTCCTTCCGGCAAAAGTTAAAGACTCACCTATTTCAATCAGCTGGCCTGGCACTGTCTTAGTCTTACCTCCCGGGATTTATTTATTTTAATTGGGTTTTAAGGGTTTATAGGCTTTTAACGTATTATATTTATTATTCGATTACAGTCTCATAACCTCCTTCACCAGTATTAATTTAATTGTTTATGTATGTATTTTATAATGTATTTTAGTGACTGTACACCGCCCCGAGTCCTCTCCGGGAGAGGGGGCGGTCTATAAGTGTGAATAATAAATAAATAAATAAATAAATGGTACGCACACACAGACACATCCACAAAACACCCAAACCAGTAGGAGTTGGTCCTATCAACCATCAATATGTAAAATGGTAAACTACCTAAAATTAATAAGATAAACTGTTCAGTAGTTATAGTTTAAAGTTGACTTTTAGTAATATATCAGCAATATTTTCCAGCTACTTTATTATTTATTTGTTTATTTGATTTTTTTTAAAAAAAACATTTTTTAGATTTTTTTTTAATGCCAACTTTATTATTTTATAAGGTAGAGAACATATATAGTTCTCCTCCCTCCCATAACTTTCCCCACAACAAGAATCCTGTGAGGTGAGTTGGGCTGAGAGAGCTGAGAGAAATTTAAAGTTTGAATGGTTGACATGGGATTCAATCAATGTTTGTATAGCATTATTAAGGAAAAAAAAATGAATTTCAATGTATTGGTGATTCCAACTATCCAGTGTAAATTATAACTTTGGGGAAAGATATGTTTTCTATATTCTATGTGTGTGTGTGTGTCTTTTGTATTACTAGAATTTAAAATGTCTGCTTTCCTCGCCAGTAGCCTTGGTGGGATGTTTTCTGTCTCTGAAAGACGCTCTCACGACTGAACTGTAAATGAATACAAATTGTGTCTTTAATAGCTGAGAGAGATGGGGGAGGAGGGGGAGAGAGTGAGCAAGCAAGCAAGTAGCTTCTCTTTAAAATGGAAGTAATACAGTATACAACATACCTAATCTCTGTCATTAATGAAATCAAAGGAAGTGAATTGTCCTGCTCTTCTCCCTCCTTCCCTGAAGGGAGTCTTATTATATTTGAAACCACTTTGGAAGCAAAACTTTGCTTGACTTGGAATGAATCGTCACTACTAAAGATAAAAAGCAAGCAACTTCTCTATCCTTATTTCTTTTCAACATGTTGGATGTCAGTTCTCTTCTGGTACTAGTGGGCTGCAGCTGAGAGTACCAGATTACATTCAATTCAAATGTACCGGTTTAGTCTTTGAATGCACCGTATAGCTGGATACAGGTTCCTCTTGATGTTGGGGGAAAAAAAAGAATTGACCTGTTCTCTCTCTCTCTCTCTGTTTTTTAATGGAAACTGGGGAAAAAAATAAAATGAAACAGAGAATATTTTTCTACCTCACGATTGCATTTCACCTGCCTTTATGTTATGCTGTTTGGTGGGAGATGAAGAAACTTGTGGCCCATTTCTAAATTACAAAGAAAGAAAGCTTTGAAAGTTACAGCACTAGGCAAAAGAAAAAAAAAGGAGGAAAAAAGAATTAGAGACCTTCAGTTGATGTGAAACAGGGCATGGCATCAATTGAACATGAGTTTTAGGTAAGGAGGAAGATACACACTTTCATCAAAAGAGCTGTGTTCCAGGAGGAACTGAACTTTTCATGATGAAACTGAAGATGCTCAGTATATTTTTCGAGTCATAGCTGGGGTCAACATGTGTTACCATGGCATAACTCCAGGCAGTCTGAAAACTGTCTAAAAATATACCTGGTTTAATTATATCCATCCTTTCTATGACTGGATTCCTCTGAGGAGAATAGCAAGGACTGGAAGATGTTACAATGATCAAATGACATATGCATTTGCAATTTTAACAAGAAGCTGTGTGTTCAAGAAGCCGATGCAACAGAAATATTGAAATAGGGATATTTCTGGTATCTCTGCTGTTCACTTTAATCAAAGCCTGGTAACGAATATAAAAATGAGCAGCAGGACTCTAAGAAGTAATTCTTCTCTCTTCTTTTGCAAATTCAATTAAAAGAAAATAAAACCTTTAACTGTGAACAAATAAAATAGCTTTACTACTTGCATTAGAGAAATGCAAGAGAGATAGATAAGCAGTATCACACAGGTACAAGGATAAATTTTACAGCGCTGAGCTCTTGAATGCATTGGGATGAATCCTCATTTTCTGGTAAAGAGGATTCATTGAAAACCCAGCAGTCTGTATTTACTGCCCGTTTTAAAGGTACAGTTCATATCTAACCATAACCATAAGGGCATGCGGTGGCCTAGTGGTTAAGATGCTGGGTTTGCTGACCAAAACATTGGCAGTTTGAGCCCCAAATACCACATGATGGAGTGAGCTCCCGTTCTTACCCCATTTCTTGCCAACCTAGCAGTTTGAAAGCATGCAAATGTGAGTAGATAAATAGGTTCAACTTTGATAGGAAGGTAACAGTGTTCTGGGAGCCTCAGTGTTTAGTCATGACCATGGAAGCATTTTCAGACAACGCTGGTTTCCTCAGATAGGAAACGGAGCTCCACACCACTCCCTAGAGAAAAACTTTACTTTTACCACACCACTTCTCTTCTTCTCTCTTTGCAATTGGATCAGCAAAAGTCTGATGAAGCCATTTTTTTTCTTCCTCTATTCTTCCTGACTGCTATATCTTTCTTCTGGGCTGGATGTCCTCTCTGATCCAATCTGCTTCTCTTCCTGGCTTTTCAAAGCTGTGTCCTTTCTCACTGATTCACTGGGCAACTTCCTCAGATATGAAACTTCCAGGATCTCTCTCCTTTTTTTTTTGACAAAACTCTATAAACCTAGTCTCTCCAAGTTCTCTTTCTTCCTTAGTGGCTTCAGGAAGTGGGACCTCTGATTAGTCAAGTGAGAAAAGCTTCCTGTTTTCTGCCTTTTATCTCTTGCTTAGCATAAGTCGCCTTTATTTCGTTAAAACTTCATCTCTTCTTTCCTTATTTCTCAGTCCACCTCTCTCTAGGCCAGTGGTTTCCAATGTGAGTCCTACGCCCCACAGGAGGGCAATTTGATTTTTAATGAGGGCAATTTGAACCTTGTTTGAACCAAGTTAATGGCCTTTTAGGTTTCCTTAGTAGAGTTCACTTTATGAGTAAAGAAAGAATTATATGCTAGGGGCGGGGTATCAGGATTTTAAAGATGCTTAGGTGGGTCATGGCTAAAAAAAGGCTGGGAACCACTGCTCTAGGGTAACCTTTTCCTTCTTTTTCCTAATCTTGCTCTAGGCCAGTGTTTCTCAACCTTGGCGACTTTAAGTCCTGTGGACTTCAACTCCCAGAATCCCCCAGCCAGCTATGCTGGCTGGGGGAATTCTGGGAGTTGAAGTCCACAGGACTTAAAGTCGCCAAGGTTGAGAAACACTGCTCTAGGCTAAACTTACTCTCCCCCTCCCACTTTCTCTCTAGTTATGGCTGTATTGCCCCCACACCACACCACAATTTTTAATACATTTTCTAACTCTCCCAAGTGTTGTTTCTGGCTCCCTGCTCCTTGAAACCACACACATTATATCCACAAGTCCCTACTTCTAATTTACTTCACTAGCTCCAAGCCATCTAGCAGCAGTCATTTTATCTCTCTCTTAATCGTCTCTTAATTACTTTTGCTCTCAAGGTTCCTATTCCTCTGATTTTGACTTATTTCAGTTTCCTGACTTATTCTGGCCAACTTCTACCAGCTTGCACCAATCCTTTATTCCAGTAATTATTTTTCAAACTTATGGCGAGCAACAGGGTTGCATATATCAGAAGGGTATTCTCAATATAATTATTACACAAAATTGGAGGAACAGGATTTTTGTAACATTTCCTTCTTGATCTGCCTTCTCAGCTCATTGAAACCTTCTCTGAGGCTTCAGTCCCACGTTTGCTTATAGACAAAACTTCTTCAAGTCAAACTCACTTAGTGACCCCCTGGTAACACAGAGAAGTAGTTTAGTGCTGTATTTACTGAAAAAAAAACCCTTATATTTCCAGACTATAGACTGCAGTGATGTGCAGTGAGGTTTATGGCTGGTGAGGCACTGACACAGTGGTGAGTTTCAAATTTTTTTAGACTTGTGGACTTCAACTCCCAGAATTCCACAGCCAGGCATGCCTCCCCTGCCTCACCTGACTGCACGTCATTGATAGACTGGTATTGTTTGAAGGTTCCCCATCAACACCCTGTTGATGCCTGACCTGTGTAGCTTCTGAACTAAGACAAGGTACTGTAAATTGGATGTTACAGATTCTGTATCTATATGCTTATTTGTGGTTAAATGCAATGGAACTTTCTAGTTCTGAAATAGGTTCATTGGCCATATAATCACAACTAGTCATTGGAAAACAATCTAGATCAGGAGTGTCAAACTTGATTTAATTGACTCATCAGGGTTGAAACACCAGGGTTGTGTTTAACCTCAGGGAATGGGGTGGGTGTGCCAAGGTGGGCAAGGCCAGTTTAATGTCACTTGTGTTGGTGCCTGTGGTGGCCTGAATGCTCTGCCAGCAAAAACAGCCTCCCAAGCTCCATTTTTGCCTGCCACAGCCTCCTGCAACCATTTGTGAGTGAAAACGGAGCTCAGGAATGCCGCCCTCCCAAGGTCCATTTTCACTGGCAAAGGGTAGCAGGATGCCATGGCAGACAAAAACAGAGCCCGGCAGCCTATTTTCACTGGCAGAAGCACAGGGGGGGGGGGGGCAGTCCTTTGCTGTTTCCAGGGTGGCCCCGTGGATCAGATCTAAATACCCCATGAGTTGGATCTGGCCCTTGGGCCTCACGTTTGGCACCCCTGATCTAGATTAATCCAGCTTTAAATACGGCAGCACTGATATTAGGATCTAGAGTTCATTGCCCCTAGTTTTATAAACACAGCCATTTGGTAAGGCTAGATCTCCCCCCGCCCCAATAAAAAAATCTGAGGGGAAGATGATTAATCATTTGCACTGTTTATGTTTGCTTTCATCTGGAATAGGCTTGGCATGATACCTAACTTCTTCATGGAAGTCTTCAACACATTATGGGCTCCTACTATGATGTATTCATATATTAACTAACTTCAAAACTTATCATTTTGACAATCTGTTTTAATAATTGAGTTGGCTTCTTGCTAATAAATAATGGTGGTATTATTTTATTTTCAGCTGTATATTTTCTGGGGATAAGGCACAATAAGAAAGACCATGCAAATTTATTTAATATGATGTGCATTTATTGAGACCTTCATCCAATGATTAGCAAATCTGAATTTTTAAAATTTATTTCCAATTAGCATAAACTATTCACATTACATAGGACTTCCACATCCTTCAAATTGTTTAGTTCATCTATGGGCTAAAGTGTTTGTCTGAAAGAAGTTATCTGGGAAATATCTTTCCTATCTTCAGTCAGATCTTGCCAACAAGACCTTCTTGAGTCTTCTTGCATCGTCTTGGGTCTTTTTGGATTAAATCAAGTCCGTTTTAGTTTCTGCCACAAAAACACAATCAATATTAATACATAATAGAATTCAAAGCAAATACATTGGAAGAAAATTTGTAGGCTTTTTGATTATATAAAACAGTATCATTATCCAGTTGAATTAATAATGAATGTCAAAACAATTTTTGAACAGGCTTGGGATTACAAAGCATTGGGATTACATTTCATTTTCATGATTTATCCCTAAATACAATTGTCAAACAATCAAACAATTATTATTTTCAGGCTGCGTTTTTTTTTTACCAGATACAAATGCTGTCTGTTCACAAATCACAAATCCCATAAAGGAAAATAATTCATCCTAATATTTCAGGCTCCCAGTTTCTAAATTAAGGAGCAGAGCATTTCAGGGAAATAACTGATTTCCCAATTTAACTAGAATGTGACAGAACAACAAATCCTGGTCAGAAAAGGGATAAATCTTGGTTTGAAGAAAATAAAATCATAGGGTAGGAAGGGACCTTGGAGATTTTCTAGTCAATCCCCCTGGCCCCTGCTCATCTTTCTTGAAAACATCCAGCAATGGTACATCCACAACTCCAGAAGGTAAGCTGTTCCATTGGTTAATTATTCTCACTATCAGGAAATGTCTCCTTAGTTCCAGGTTGAAACACTCTTTAATGGGCTTCTACCTATTGCTGCTTGTCCTATCCCTAGGACTTTGGAAAATTAAGCTCTCCCCTACCTCTCAGGTACTGGAAGACAGCTATCATGACACCCCTAATTTTTCTTTTCAGTAATCCCAGGATGTGCAGAGTGATCCCTTAGGAAAATAATGTGGCATGATATTTCATTCCTCAATTCTTCTTCCTGTGCCCAAAAGTTTGATCACTACCAAACTGGGATGGAAGCATATGGTCAGAGGTTACTCCTAGTAGCATTCTGTAGATGGGATACAACTGCTAGAATTAATTAGAAACTTCTGAAGGTTGCACTATGGATGTCTACCATCACAACCTTAACTTTATATAATTTCTTTTCATGTTTGGGAAAACTATTGAATGACAAAGATTATGTGCCAGTTCTTTCTTAAGTTCTCTATAAATTTTTGTATGTATCCTTATGAAACTAGGAGGCAGAAATAGAATAGTTTCTTTCAGATTTAGCATTATGTGGACATTTTAAAATTAAAAGCACCATTATTCAATCCAATACGTGCTGCTTCAAACATTTATAAAAACATTTATAATCATAATTAATTTCTATCTCTGAAATGTTCAAACTTCAGAAACCTGCAATACATACCTGAATCCTGCTGAGGTTCGGGAATTAAAAATCAGTATTGCTCAGTGCCAGCAATATTCTTTCCATTGTAGTCTCCACAAAGTCCACAGGTTTTGCCTTGTGCTTTTGTAGAAGTTTTTATCTATAGAACAAATGAGATGTTGCCATAGAAGCTCAAGGGATTTTTTTTTCTTGCAATATGATTTTTTAAAAGTAAAAATAAGAAATTCTTGCACAAAAACAGCAGTCTGACTTACTCTCAGTATGACACCATCATATTCCACTTTTTCCAAGCCGTATTCAACAGCCTTGATAATAACATTATTGGGTGTTCTGAAAATTTCAACGTTTTCTACAAAGAGAAAGCATAGCTTTAAAAGGCTGGCTGTTTACTACAAGAGTTTTCAAACACACATACAAACCCTTAGAGATAGCCATTGCATAATTCTATATAAGGGACATGGTGGCTCAGTGGCTAAGACGCTGAGCTTATTGATCAAAAAGGTCGGCAGTTCGGCAATTCGAATCCCTACCGCCGCATAACGGACTGAGCTCCTGTTACGTCCCAGCTTCTTCCAACTTAGCAGTTCGAAAGCATGTAAAAATGCAAGTAGAAAAATAAGAACCATCTTTGATGGGAAGGAAACAGTGTTCTGTGTGCCTTCGGCATTTAGTCATGCTGGCCACATGACCACGGAGACGTCTTCAGACAGCGCTGGCTCTTTGGCTTTGAAATGGAGATGAGCACTGCCCCCTAGAGTCAGAAACAACTAGCACACATGTGCGGGGGAACCTTTACCTTTACCTGAATTCTATATGATTCTTGCTTCAGGATTATTTCCATGCAGTCATGTTTTCTATCAGATCTTTCAAATTCTGGGATGCCAATTTGCCCCAGGTACAAATATGCACATCCAATTTGTGGGTGGGATGTTATTGATAAATGTTCCTTTCATTTCAAGTGCATTTTGCTACCTTCTTACGGTACATAGAAATTACTAAGTAATTCAAGTTTATTTTTTTAAATAAAAATGTTAAAATAATTATTGAAAAAAATAAAGTAACGGAACCAGACCCAGTAGAGTACATGAGCTGATTTCTATTATTTAAGATATAAAATATGGCACCAGATGCAGTACCTCTGTTGTCTTCTTTATTTGTTGGTATTGGTGCTTCATTATGTAACACATTCAGCATCCCTGAGGAATCCTGGATTATGATTTTTCTGCCATTGGGAAAAACAAAAAAAATGCATTTTGTTAGAAAGTTAAACGAGGAGAAGAAGAAGAATTAGCAGAAAAGAGTCAGCCTTTCTCTGAAGAAATGCTTTTGCTATACCCACTAGAGCTTGAATAGATGAAATTTGGTTCAATGTACTAAAGTTGCAGCGGACTTGATGATCTGGTAATATGGAAACAGATACCATTTTTTTTTCTTTTTATGACCCTGTAATCTCTTTTATCGGTGTGGAATTGGGATAACTGAATGGAGCTGAGTGTTTACTGGCCAGATGCCCTTCCTGATGCCTGTGTAGAGTGTGCAGCAGATTTTTTTATTACCATCCTGATAGAGTAACATCTGTTGCTGCCTAGGATTGAAAAGAGGCCATGTTCTTATATAATTCAGATTGGCCTGAAAAGATTTCCCACTGGTGATCTAGCTAGAGCAGGGGTGTCAAATTCAAGACATGTGGGCTGGAACTGGCCTGCGGGATGCTTAGATCTGGCCCATGGGTCTGCCCTGGAAACAGTGAAATACCAGCCATGGTGCCTCTGCCAACAAAAACAGAGTCTAGGAGGGCTACATGTAGTTCTTTCATGCTCCATTTTTGGCCACAATGGCCTCCTGCAGCCCTCTGCCAGTGAAAACAGAGCTTGGGGATATCACATGCAGCCTCCCTGAGCTTGATTTTTACTGGCAGAGGGCTGCAGGAGGCCACCAGAGCTGAAAATGGAGCCCAGGTGAGTCGTGCATGGTCTCCCCAAGTTCTGTTTTTGCTGGCAGAAGGCTGCAGGAGGCCATCATGGCTGAAAACAGAGCCTCGATGAGTGATGTTGAGCTGGTCATGCCCACACTAGCCATACTCCCCCCGCCCCCGAGGTCAAACACCACCCTGATGCGGCCCTCAATGAAATTGAGTTTGACACCCCTGAACTAGAGGAATAAAAGGCTGTTTCATTGTCAACAGCAACCGACACTGAGGGGGGCCCTGGTGCTTTCTGAACTTGGTTGTTTTCTTGCAGATGTTTCATTACCAAACTAGGTAACATCATCAGTGCACAAATATTCTCTTTTATTGGCTCTCACACTGAGTTACTTCAAATCATTTAGAGCACTTCTTCTATACCATGACTCTTCAACTAAAACTAAATGTCATAAACTGAAATAAATAAAGATTCATGCTACCTTACAATCTCTCTATTGTTTTCATTTCATTTTTTAATTGATTTATTATGCAAATTATAAATTAATAAATCATTAATTTGTTCTAAATCTGTTATGTCGTCACATTGTTTGAAAAATACTTGTATATAAATGACACAATAGGTAACAGTAATTTCATAGATTTTAATGTAAGAGTATTTATGACCAGTCTATGGATAAAAGATTATCAAGCACCTGAGCTACTGTATAGCTCTATTTCTTTTTCTTTTTTTACTAATTAGTAAATTAAAAGTATTTCTCTGTAACCCACATTCATTGTTATAAGCTTGTCCTGTAATTCTATAAAGGTGGTAGACAGCCATATTATATTCTAGAACAGTGATGGTGAACCTATGGAACGTGTGCCACAGGTTGGAGACAGAGCCCTCTCTGTCAATATGTGAGCTGTCGCTCCAGCTCAGCTCCATCGAGCAGGCGCACATACCCCCTGCAGGCCAGCTAATTTTTGGGTCTCTGTCTCACATGCATGGGGGAGGCATGTTGCATATGGGAGATGCATGCACATGACCAGGGGGTCGCATGCTCATGCATGGGGGCAATCAGGAAGTGCAAAGGAGTGCAGTGCCCCCCACGGCCCATTTTTGGTCCTAGGAGGCTGCAGGGAGGCCTACTAGGTGAAAAAGCGGGGCGTGTATGCATAGGGCAGGGGGAGTGCGGGAACGTCATGCGCGCATACACAGGGGGCATTGCACATGGGGGTGGTGTCGTGCACACATTGCATTATGGGTATGGGCTTTCGGCACCCGACAACAAAAAGGTTAACCATCGCTGTTCTAGAATATATGTTTAGGAAAGGCAACTAGTTATTGTTAGCAACATTTTTGTGCTGTGTTGACTTTTTGAGAAGTAATTCTGTAAATATGTTATATACTTATGAAATAAGATAGTATGAGATCCAATGATTTGTATGGATCACATGCTTTCCAGCTTTTATTAGAAATTAAAAAAGCATCCCTACCATGTTTCCCTGAAAATAAGACATGCCCTGCTAATAAGCCCAATCGGGCTTTTCAGAGCATGTGCCATAATAAGTCCTCCCCCAAAAATAAACCTGCCCCCAACTATTTAAGCGCATGCGCAACCGGTCCCCACCATTACCACTGTACCACCTACCGGTGCAGCTTGCAGGGCAAAAAGAGGGCTCGCCGCAAAAACAGCGGCAGGTGAAGCAAAGTGCTTCTACCCCCCGCCCTTCCCTCCCACGCAAAAAGAGCCCGCTGCAAAAACAGCGGCTGGCCAGTAATGCAATCACTTCCTCCCGCCTGTTCCTTCTCGTTCAAAAAAACCACCGCCCACCCTACCCCAATGGTAAAGGCAGCCTGCCTGGTTCCCTTCCCCACCGTCTTTTTAGCGAGGGGTGGCAGGTGGGGGGTGGTGAAGTGAGGCGCGCCTCTTACCTTTCCAGGTCCGTTGTGTTCCTTGCCCTTTTGCCCAGTGAATCCCCTTGTAAAAAAAATCTCGTGAGTTCAACGCATGAGTTTTTTTTACAAGGGTCTTCACTGGATGAAAGGGCGAGGAACATAATGGACATGGAAAGGTAAGAGGCGTGCCTTGTGGCCCAATACTGCCCACCTTGCCCCAATGGTAAAGGCAGCCTGCCTGGTTCTCTTCCCCGCCCTCTCTTTAGCGAGGGGTGGCAGATGGGGAGGAGAAGTGAGCCACGCGTCCTAGCACTACCAGAGACTGACAGCTCCGCTGCATTCCTCGCCCTTTCGCCCATTAAAGCCCCTTGTAAAAAAAAACCTTGCGAGTTGAACTCATGAGGTTTTTTTTTTACAAGGGGATTCACTGGACGAAAGGGCAAGGAACACAACGGACCAGGAAAGGTAAGAGGCGCACCTCGCTTCTGCCCCCTGGTTCCCTTCCCTGCTGTCCTAAAGGGACAGCAGGGAAGGGAACCAGGAAGGCTGCCTTTATCATTGGGGTGAGGTGGGCGATGTTGGGCCGCGAGGTGCGCCTCTTACCTTTCCAGGTCCATCCCGTTCCTCGCCATTGTGTCCAGGGAAGCCGCTGGTAAAAAAAAAAACCTTCTCGCAACTTCAAGAAGTTTGATTGAACTCGCGAGAAGGGTTTTTTTTTACCAGCAGCTTCCCTGAACACAATGGCGAGGAACGCGACGGAGCTGGAAAGATAAAAGGCATGCCTCGCTTTTCACCTGCCCCAGAAAATAATAAGTCCTCCCCTATAATAAGCCCAAGGCCATATTTCGTGGGGCAAAAGAAAACAAGACCCTGTCTTATTTTCGGGGAAACATGGTAGCAGATGATGTACATTTTACTCTTCACCCACAAAGAACCACAGATTTCTCATCACATGTTTAGGCTTGCTAGCATTTCCATGAATGAGCTGAGTTTTAAACGATCAGGTTGAAATTCATTCTTGTAAGCCCCTGTAGGGCTGTGTTAGTTGGAATGTTCAAACTTAATGGGATTCTAAGCCCTTCACTGTTTGTAAAACCTGGTCATCTTTGCATGATTTTACAGACTTGAGAAATTAAAAACTCAAATGATAAGAAACCTCTGATCTAGAATGACAGAATAATTTCCAAGGAAAAAGAAAACCATTAAAAAAAATATTGAAAAAGAAGTTACTGGAAAGAAACTTGAAGTAACTGTCTGTTTGTTTAAACTTACGCTGAATTAATGGATATGTGAATTTCTTTTGGGGAACCTGGTTTGGGATTGTGGATCCATATTTGGAATTGTGATTTATAACTGCCAGATGTGGTGCAATCCTTAACTATCAGAAGGTCACATTCTCTGTTGGCAATACTCGTGTTGAATGCCTTGTTGTCAAAGGTTGTAATCATTTCACCCTGCACTTCACACACAGCTGATAAGGAAATAAATAGTAGGGTCAGAGTTAAACTTCAGTCCTACCTATTGGAAAGTGAAAAACCCAAACAAACCCTCAACTTTTGCCAAATAATGACATTAAACATGGAATCATTTATAAACCTATCCTGCTACATACACAACTAAGATAACAATTTCAAAGCATGTTGCAAATGATGTTTGCTAATATATTTACGTAGGAATAAGGCTTATTTAAGAATCTCTAATTGATATGAGTGGGACTATATGCTAAGGAGCAAAAGCTCAAAACAATGGGTTGGATCATTATTGATTACATTATTATAATGACAATTATATTATTACATCATATTTAATCATTGTTAGGATTAAAGTGGGTACACTGAAATCAACCAGACTTAAATAACATAATAATTACCTTAAATCTCAGTAATTTCAACCAGCCTCACTGAAACATTAAGCTTAGATTCAGCTCTATGCTAACCAAAAAATTGCAGTGAAAAGATGAACATAGTTAATACTGGTTAGTCTATTAGGTAGGTACTGCCTTAGTGTAAAAACAGCATTAATTTACCTTCCACTTCTTTGGACAGCCATAAAGCTACATTCGATTTGCTTAATTTTGGATCCTGATAATATGGTATTGGGATGCCCATGGGAAGAAAATCAGGATAGAAATCATCCATGTAAAAGGTTATCTGGAAAGAAAATAGTGAAGACACAAAGACCAATGCTGCTACAAACGCATTTTGACTTAACATTTCACTAAGAGAAATGTTTATCACCTAAAACCATTATTTTATTTATTGAGCCATAAACAATCGATTGAAACAAAACACAAGAAGGGGGAACACATGTTCTTCCATTCACCCAGCTCTTCTTGGTCACAATAATTTTGTATGGATTATAAAGGGGTTAAGAATGAATGCCTAAAATAGTCCCTAATATGCAGATTAAAAAGCAGATTATGGAGAATTGAGCTGTGACCGTCGTAAATGCATAAGGGTTACGGAGCACCTGATTCTAAATTATTTGACTGCAGAGACACTGCAGTGGTTGTAAGTGGCAAGGACTGATCATCACATTTTTTCAGAGATATGGATTCAGTTGCTAAATGAATGGTCATTAATCAAGGACTATGTTCTCTGTGCAAGTCCACATAAGGGATGAAATGCTCTGAAGTCTGCTACCAGTTTGCTTTGTGCGCACATGCATGCTTCATGCACACATGCATGTTCCATGCACACGTGCATGCTCCGTGCACATGCACGCCAAACATGTTCTTCGTGCAGGAGCAACACAGGCGCACCGTAGGCTTACCACAGGCGCTAAGAAGCCTTTTCTGCAAAGGTACGTAGAACAGCGAGGGGGGGGGGAAATAGCTGGGTCGCGCGATTTATATTCTAGTGAATATAAAACATGCAGCACAGCTGATTGTCAGAATTTTTAAAACACATTTTGAAAGCATTTTTTTACTACCGGTTCAGGCAAACTGGCCCGAACCACTAGCATTTCACTCCTGGTCCACATTGCACTTGTAATGGGTATTGTTCTGAGCTCTTCTTGTACTTTTTTTGCTAACACCCGAGAGAAAATTTGGTCTTTCCATTGAGATGTCTCCATTGAAAGAGTGTGTGTTTCTTATCAGACTTTCCCCCTTGTTGACTTGGGTTATGTGCCAAAAAACCTCAGCCTCACCTACCTAGTTGTTGCACTAGGTAGGAAGCAAAGGAGGTGGGGTTTCATATGTGTAAGCTGAGTGACCATAAGGAGAGATCCACTTTATAACACATTTTCATTGCGTAAATATTCTTAGTGGTAATAAGGATGCCTATTTTTTGAGCAAGTCTACCTCAAACTGAAAAGACTCAGACATTTATTTTTCTGATCCAGTTTTCTCACTTCATAAAAATCTTCCCAAGTCAAGTAATCTTACTAGGATTTCCAAGAATAATTAAAGCATGTTTAGTGGATAAACCTGCCCAGATAGGTGGCCAATAGACAACAGCAGAGAAAATCTTCTTCACAGGTTAAAAAGAATAGGGAAATGGCCTACATTTAGGTCTCTTAGTTTAGAAAAGCATACCACACAAAATAATTAAGGACAGGAACTGATATAATCTACATTTTCAACTTTAAATGATCTCACTATCATGTCCTTTGAAATACCTGCCTGTGGCACTGTCTATCCTTTCGACTATACCATTCCATTAATTATCAAAATCCAAAAGTGGAACTGTATTAATAATTTGAGAAAATGGAAAATGATCACCTACATCAGGAACTTTAATGACGGTAACATAAGCTTCTGGAGATTTTTCAATAATTCTGACTATAATCTCACGCGCACGATTCTTCTTGTCATAAACTACGGAAAAGCCTAAGCGATATGCAATTGCAGGAAGTAAATACATAGACCTAGGGAAAAATCAAATTATAAATGTGATTTATTTCAGAAAAAGGCTGAAACTTCTCCACCTATGGAATCCCACTCCCCATAATCCAGCAATGTTCTCTCCCACCCAAAATTAAGAGTGCGGTTAGAAAGCCTTAATTCCCTTTCCATCATCCCAAATGGACTGAAATGGCTGCTTGGGTGTATTTGTGTTTATGTGTGTGTGTGTGTGTGCGTGCATGTGCATGTATTGTGGGGATAAAGGAAAAGAGATTGTGTAGGCATTTTTCTCTCCATCTCTAACCATAAGACCCTTCCCCCAGGTTTCAACAACATTTGTTCCCATATAGGTACTCTTTGGCTTACAACATTTCATTGTTTGAAGTTTTAAAAGCATTGGAAAAAGTGACTTAGGATCATGTTTCACACTTATGATCATTGTAGCATCTCCATGTTCATGTGATCAAAATTCAGCCACTTAGAACGGACTCATATTTATCACAGGGTCATGCAATCATCTTTCTGCGACCTTCTGACAAACAAAATCAATGGGGAAGCCAGGTTCACTAAACAACAATGTTACTAACTTAGCAGCTGTAGCAAGAAAGGTTGTAAAATGGGGCCAAATTCACTTAGCGATAGAAATTTTGGGCTCTGTTGTGATTGTAAGCTTAAGACTTCCTGTATTTCTCACTAAGAAATTTAACTCACATTCATTGAAAGAAACATTTGAAAAATCCACAATTGGAAGAATGAGAAGTTACAGAGATATTACCGGAAAGAATGTTTGTGGAAAGGAAGCTTGGTCCATTTCACTTTCAGTTGGAGAGCTTTATAAATTGCAACTTCGCCGATGGACCGCTTGAGTTCTATTTTGTAATCCTTGCATTCATGTCCCCAGCTCAAAGAATACTTGAAGAGGATGTAAACACAAATGTGATAGAAATTAAAAGAAAAACTGTGTGTAGGGTTATCATGGGGTTGCATCACCTCATTAATGGACTTGGTATCACAATTTTGGGTAACCTAAGGCTGTTAGCCATGCCAAACTGCTCCAAAGGATTTGGAGAAATATTTTCTGCTCCATCATAATTCAAGCCTGATGAGTGCTATTAAAATGGATAGGGGTATGCTGAATGATTTACCGATTACTGGTAAATCAAAAGAATATTTGTGGTTTATGCACTTTGATTCTAAAATTCCTTCCTCCTAAAGACTTGATTATCATTCTTCCCCTCCCCTGTTTTGTTACTCTTATAATGTTAATCTGGTACTGGAATCCTTTTAAGAGCCCTATTTGAAAATACCACTGATTTTAAATGACTTTGATTTAATATAAAAATCTGGATTAACTTTAGGCCAGAAATGTCTAAGAAAGTTTTGGAATACATTGGCTTCTGTAATTATTTAGTTAAAAAAAAAAGCAAAAGAGAAATAGTAAAATAACCACTAGAACAGTGGTTCTCAACCTGTGGGTCAGGACCTCTTTGTGGGTCGAACGACCCTTTCACAGGGGTCGCCTAAAACTATCGGGAAACACATATTTTCGATGGTCTTAGGAACCAAGACACCAATTTTATGGTTGGGGGACACCACAACATTGAGGAACTGTATTAAAGGGTCGTGGCGTTGGGAAGGTTGAGAACCACTGCAGTAGAATAACCTATGATTAATAATGGAATGTCTATGGAGGTTCTCAGTCATCCAGGTCATGGTTGTCCCAAAGATGCTTTTTCAAGAGACAACTAAACTTTTTGGTTTTTCTTTGAAGACATTTCACTTCTCACCCAAGATGAAGCTCTTCTTGGTTGATGAAGAAGCTTCTTGGATGAGAAGCAAAATGTCTTAAAAAAACCCCCAGAAAGTCCAGATGCCTCTTGAAAAAGCACCGTTGGAATTAATAATGGAACAATTCAAATTGTTCAGTATTTTAATAGGTACCCATCAGTGGCGGGTTCCGGATCCGGTTCCAACTGGTACGGTTGGAATGGGCCCGGCGCTGCCCTCATGGACATGCACGGTGCACACACTCACGTGCACAGTGTGCACGCACATGCCCCCGCAAGCCTCCGCGATGCTCCAACTGCTCAGCAGAACATTGCGCAGGTGCTGTACATGCCATGCACATGTGCGGAAGCGCCAAAGGCTTAAAGGACAGGTAAGGAGCTCGGGCAGGTGAGTGGGCCCTTCGGAGCACCATACCGGAACAGTACCTGGTGCTCCAGGCAGGCTCTGGTATGCCCCTACCACCTGCAACCCACCACTGGTACCCATTTACCAATGAACACCAAGAACTGGAGCTCATTCTTCCAGATGTACAGTTTGACTGACCAGCTAAGATACTATGCAGAACTCTGAAATTTCCAGGCCACTGTAAAGGCCTGAGATTGAGGAAGACATAGATCACAGAGGTGAGGCCCTTCTCACCTCTGTGATCTATGTCTTCCTCAATCTCAGGCCTTTACAGTGGCCTGGATATATAGTTGTATAAGGCAATGCAACTTTCACAATGGAAATTTAAAAAAAAATACCTGGGATTTGGAAGGTAGCACAAGGCTATCATAACATGCTCTCCATTTAGTTTGGTTGAGTTGACCTGCAACTACTTTGAAATGGGTTTTGTTGTGGTCGTGCTTTTCATACAAGGAAAAACTGTAGCCCTTCTCTTTGTGGTCACTCCTAACTGCTTCAAACACAACAGTGACATATGGCAGGAGAAAATCTCCAGGAGTTGTTGCCTAAAGAGACAGACAAAAAGATGTGATTTTAATCCATGTTTCGATTAGGTAAGATTCCGAAATTACTTCTTTGGTGAATTGGATAAGCAGCAGATAAGGAAGAGGGATTTTGAGCCAGCTGGTTGGGTCCATGGGCCAGGGGGAGAAGGGAAAGAGGATGGAGATGTGTCCCTTCCAGAAATATGCAGGTTGCATGGTGCAAGAAAAGATAGGAGGGGCACATCTCCACTCTCTTTCCCTTCGCCCTCTGGCCCTGCACCCAATCAGCTGGTAGCAAGCCTGATCAGCAAATAGCCATTGGCTGCTTTTGAACCAAGGGTGAAATTTTAAAGCTGTTAATGGCAGTGGCCAGTGAGGGTTGAATGAGGGAGTTACTCAGATGCCTGCTGGTAAGATCAGGCTGGCTTTTGTTAAGTTCCTCCCTGGAAGGGAGATGGCCTTTGGAGACACACTAGCGGTTTATGGTTTGTAGTTTACAACTAAGAGTTGTAAACTTAATTCTATGAAGCTTGTTTTCTGGAAGAATTGTATTGCTAACTAGAGCTTAGAAAACTTGCAATAGGCCAATCTTAGAGTACTGTTCAACTGTTTGGAATCCCTATCACATATCTGCATTAGTACAATCGAGCGGGTCCAGAAGTATTTTATGAGAAAAGTTTTGCGCTCTTCTGTACATAATAGAATTCCCTATGCTGCTAGACTCAAAATTCTTAGTTTAGATCATTTGGAACTGTGTCACTTGCGGTCTGACTTAGTATTGCATGCAAAATTGTACGTAGTAATGTTTTACTTGTAAATGTTTTTTTTCTGTTTTAATCACAATAATATGCACGCGAACAACTGCCTTAAACTCAATGCAAACCATTCACTGTAAAATATGATCTTTTGTAATAGAGTTGTCAAAGTCTGGAATGCTGTACCTGATTCAGTTGTCTCAACTACACATTTTCACAATTTTAATCACAAATTGACTTCTGTGGACCTCACTTCATACTTAAGAGGTCCGTAGAGGGGCATGCATAAGCACACTAATGTGCCTATCATCCCTGTCACTGTATTTTTACATTGTTCCTGTTTTTGTTTGACAAACTATAATAAACAAACAAACACATACATACATAAACTGCTAAATAATTGCCTAATAATCCTTATCTCAACTGGTACATTAATCCTTAATCTTTTTCTGAAAATACACATACCATTTGCTACATCAGATTCCTAACAATGATTCTTTTTAGAAGCATACCAACTTCTTTACTTTCCTATTAATTATTTAAAAACATACCTCTTCTCCCCAGCTGGACTTATTTCTGCTGCTTGCATCAGAATAAGACGATGGACTGCTTGACTGCACCATGTAATACAACATTTAAAGAGAATTAGAGATACTGAGTGGCAGACAACAAAGGTAGAAGAATGGAAGGGAGTGATGAAGGTCCATCAAAACACAGGAGGGAATATTTTTCTGTTGCAGTGTCCTAAGCATTAATTGTTGAAAGCTATTTTCAATTATGTTAGAAGGTTGTGATATCTATGCAAATAGCAGCAGTCTACATTTTAATGTTTTGATGGAGGGGATGGCAACAAAAAGTTAAAGCAGTCAAATCTACATGCAATATCAGATATTGTATTGATATAACAATTGGTTTGTCCTTTCCCAAGTACCATCTAAAATAGTATAGGCTGTATCTTATGGATTGGGTCACCAGATTTCAGTCTTTCTACTTTTTGGAAGGTCCTCCAGGAAGCTAAAACAAAGAACTGTACTTTCAAAAGCTTGGGATATTTTAAGACACAATTCTGAAAAGTCCGTATGAAGCTAGACTGATTTGATCAGAAAAGCATGCATGGTGGCGCAGCGGTTAGAATGCAGTACTTCAGGTCTAACTCACTGCTCACTCCGGGAGTTTAATTCTGGGCTCAAGGTTGACTCAGCCTTCCATCCTTCTGAGGTCAGTAAAAAAAGTTCCTAGATTGTTGGGGGAAATATGCTGACTCTGTAAAACTGCTTAGAGAGGACTGTAAAACACTATGAAGCAGCCTAAGTGCTATTGCTATCCATGGTTTGAAGTATTGCTATTCTGTGGACTGACTGTATCAGCCCAGGATACTCAGTACGTCTTGTCTCACACAAATCAGGTGAGAAATCTACAGAAACCCTAAAATGAAAGACTTGGTGTAATATATGAAGCAGGATGAAACAATTGTATTATTGGGGCAGACTTTAAAATCTATAAACAAATGCAAATATCCACTACATGCCAACTTACACAAAAAAGCCTGACTGTTGTTCATTGACTGAAACTACAATGAACTGATGCCTGACCACTCAATCACCATTTCAGGTATGTGTGGTGGTGGGGTTCTTTTTTATGGATTGGATTATAGGGAGGTCACCACTCATTCCAGCATTTAGAAGTAGGCCTCTCTTTGCTTCCAAGCAGCATTTCTCTGGAAGCTTCTCTGCAGCTGCTTCAGAGCTCTGCCGAGCCTTGCAGATTGATTGACTGGCTTACTCTGGTTTAAATATAATGGCAGTTATATGAAATACCTTGCTGGTAAGTCATAAAAAACAGTCTCTGCTGGTTAATTTATGAGTGTGAACTGGGAAATATTGTCTTCATTCTGTAGCTGACAGATCTGCTTGAGTTAAATTATTTTTCCATCAACTTTCACATTCCACAATCATGTCTTATTTGGATTCCTTTTCTCCAAAGAAGAGTGGAAGTATCAAGCATTGGAATCTCTCCACGTTAATATAAAGAAAGGTCAGTTGAAAATCATAATAATATATTGAAACTCACCTGTTCGATCTGGATTTCCCTGAAAGGAAGCTTTGCCAGGTCTTGGCTTTGCAATTCCTGCAAAATGTCAAAGAAGAAAAAGCAAAGCAAAGGTTACCCAAATGCACACGGCTGCATGCATGCATTCATGTCGGAAGCACCGAAGCCCTTCTGTGTTGAAAGGATTAGTGGATCACATCACCATTGGCCAAGGATGCCCAGTTGGGGGTTCCTTTCATGCACCCATTAAAGTGGCACCTATTTATCTACAGGCAATTACTCGCTCTCAAACGGCTAGATCAGCTAGAGCTGGAGAGAATGACAGGAGCTCGCCCTGTCACACAGCAGCACTTGGGTCTCAAATGCAAGTTTGTTGATTAACAACCCATGTTGATCCTAACCATGCAAGCCACCACACTCATAGATGCATATTTCTAAAGGAAGAGATAAACCAGATCCCAGCCAACAGAGATTCTGAGCTAATGCTCCCTGCAAGGAAATATTTCTCCTAAGTTAGAATTGATGGGTACCTTCTCATCATTGTGGACCGCTAGCCTCTTGGTGTGGCTCTTTTTTTGCCCATCTTTCGCACCACTTGGATAACCCTTCTCCTGTTGTTGTCTTCCATAAATATGCGTATCATTTTGAGTGCTGTCACTGCTGTCACTGCTGTCGCTGCTGCTGCTGCTGCTGCTGCTGCTGCTGCTAGTATCATCAAGTTTTTGCTTTTTATCCAAAGAATGATGCTGTTGGAACTGGGGTCTCTTCTGACCCTGTTGTTCTTGACCATTATCTTGCTGCTGGCTGGTAGGAACTTGTTTTAGACCTATAATTTTCTTCATACCACTCTCACTGCTTGATGAACTTCCAGTGCTCACATCAATGCTATCTGGAAAGACCTAGCACAGGATATACCAAGAGAGAAGAATATCTGTCATCTCATGTAATCTGAAGGCTTAGGCAAATTGCTATGCGGAATTAACATTGCAACAGCAATACCCTAAATGTTAAAAGCACAGGCTTTTATGCATAGTTGGAGTGCATATTGAAGAAGTGAGGGCACACATTTGAGCCCTACAGTTAACTTTCCTAAAGAGCTAATTCTTCTGATGTGTTGAGTAGAAGATAATATAATTGCATTTGGCTTAATGGTAAATTGTCATGCTGAGATCTCCAATCATATGTTTCTGACTTGAGTAGTTCACATGTATGAATGGGCACTATAGGACTATAGTCCCATAGTGGGACTATGGTGGTACTATGGCAGATTGGCTCATATATGTACCTTCACTTCTTTCAGATGTCAACTTGTCAGTGCAAATGGACCTCTTGCAGAAGGTTGATCTCATGGAAGTTTATAGGTCACATTCCATGAACGGTAAGCATTGCTCTTTCATTTAATGGCACTCTATCATATTCATACTCGTAACAATGCTGTTCACAATAGTTGGCAACTTGTCTGCACTATAATTTATGGAACTAACTGCACAGTTCATAATGGGTGTGAATTTTGGAGCTGTCAATATGAAATTTGGGAGTATATTAATTTAGGGCTTATTTATTATTGTTAATCATTTGAACCTAATAGCCTCTCTCTTCCTAAGGGATAAAAATCTGTTTTTGTGGAATAAGGCCATGATTGTTATTCATCCTCACATACAGTCTCTGTGTTTAAACAAATGAGGCTCAGCACCATATAAATTGTGTTTATTACTCTGCAGAGCAAAGTATTTGATGGATTTCTTTCTGAAGAAATTAGAGGAAATAATACAGTTAACCAAAGCCCTAACAGTCAACACTGTATTTTCAAAGTCAGAATAACTTGGTGTCTATAAAGGAAAAGCATATTATCCTAATAGTATACAGTAAAACTCATTATTTATGTAGTTTTCTATGATACTTTAAGACAGTGGTGTAATCCATAATGTTTAAAACAATACCAGCAGAACATCAAAGGTTTACATTTGGGAGGAAGACTTGCATGGTTGCTATCTTACCATCTCCCCCCACCAAAATAAATACCTTTATCCGCTTTTTAATAGCTAGTTCCTTTTCTTCATGTTTTAACAAATGCACCATCTGATCAACAACACGAGCACCTCCTCGAATGGTGAGTTGTAGCTTCTCAATTGGGCTATTTAAATCAGCTGAAATTATTTTAATTGTTATAAGTGGAACTTATTGATACAATCATTGTTTATATATACACATACGTACACACACACACATATACACACACGTATGTACATACACATATAAACACTGTGTGCTAGTGACATAGTAACACATAGGACCACTTGAAGTTTGATATTAATATGGATTTAGCAATAGCAAGTAACAGTGCCTACCTGACTTTGGCTATTCTTAAAGTAGCCATAAAATTGGGGCTGCTTAATATAAAAACACCAGAGTTTCTAAGACTTTAGGCAAGAGTGTAGACTCAAAAAAGCATATTGAATAATGTATTAGCTAACCACTACCATATTGTTGCCAAGAAAAATGAATATATCATTATCAGAATGAACCTTGATTTGAGGGCACCTTTATTTTTGTCTAAAGATCCTATTAAGATCCTACTAAGATCCTACTTAGAACTACATATTCTAAAATATTATCAGTTTACTAGCCCAATTATTACTGTTTTCTCCTAATGCTATTTTTATACAAAAAATATAATACATAATGTTGCATTATTAAATGTTTAAACGAGTTCTGGATTAAGGATCGGCAATAGAGAACAGTAATCCAGAACAGTATATAATTTAAATTAGCAAGTGCTAAAAGAATTATTGCTAGGTTAACCAGTAGAATTTCACCATCTTTTTGAAATATACGTCTGAATTCATGTCATTACTATATCATTTATTTAACCTAATTACTATGAATAAGTGTCATGTATTCTACACTGCACTATGTGTGACAGTGCAGATTTTTACACATTAGAACACAACACTCAAAAGCTCCATTTATATTGCTTTTTTCCTGTAGCTTTTAAGTTTTTGATATAAACTAGAAATTTAAACAATGTGTATATATACATATAAATATACTTACATTCCTTGAGGGAGAATTTTAAAACATGTTCTCCAATGATGTTGCGTATAGTTTTTTGTGCAATACTTGCAGTATTCAAATTTGCCCAGTGAAAGCAAGCCTTACAACCAAATGTACAGGTTTCAAAGCACTTTGTTTGGTGAAATGATTCTAAATACTTTTTCAACAGTGCATCGAGATTTTCAGCTGATTTTTTTCCTGATAGAAGTGCGTCCTAGGTGGATGATGAACATATTCAGACACATTTTCCCCCACAGTTTATTTATTTATCTGATGGTAGCCATGTTACTTTTTTTGAGCAAAAACACAGTGATAGTGATAGCTTAAAAGTTAACTATCTATTTAATTATAAAATGACATGATATTACATTGGTTAATCTTTAAGGTAACATTATATTCTTTCATATTTCACTCCTTTTGGTAAAGATGAATAATTGAACTGTGCCATAATATTTTAACTTGTTCAAATATTACGGTCATTTTTTGGATGTTCATATAGAATGCAGCTATTGCATCAATAACATAAATGATATCTAATTTTTTGTTCTTGTAGCCAGTAATGGTTAATCTATTGCAATCAATACTAATTAATTCTCATTAATTTCTTAACATAATTAATTCTGAATCAAATTTTGTAAGCTTTAATCACAATGAAGCTTAATTGGTTCAGAATGTATTCAATTTATTTATCATTAGGTCCTAGATGCCTGAATTCTTGATATAAGAGAATAAAAAGGCTGGGGGTTCTTAGAAGTCTCTAGGTTAATATTATATTATGTATAATACAGGTTTAGTCCTTGACTTACAACAGTTCATTTAGTTACCGTTCAAAGTTGCAACAACACTGAAAAAAGTAACTTATGACCATTTTTCAACTTTCAACCTATGTAAAATCCTCATGATCATGTGTTCAAAATTCAGATGTTTGGCAATCGGTTCATACTTATGACCTTTCTTCTGTCCCAAGGTCACATGATTTGCAACCTTTTGACAGGCAAAATCAATGGGGAAGTCAGACTCACTTAACAACTGTGTTACTAACTTATCAATTGCAGGGATTCCTTTAACAACTGTGGCAAGAAAGGTGGTCAAAACTCACTTAACAAATGTCTCACTTAATAACTGAAATTTTGGGCTCAATTGTGCTTGTATGTCGAGGACTACCTGAATAATACAATGCCTGCTTTAATGATCGCTAGTATCTTGGTGGGAGAGAGAGACAGGATACAATAAAAATAAATCATGTCATGCCATTTCTACTGCATATAAGATCAGCAAACAAATAAACCACATTGGGAAATCCAGTGTGGGTTACCGTTCTTTCATCCCCTTCTGTTGTTGGCACATCAAAGGACTCCACTATTGTTCTAGACTGATTTTCAGGGAAGGAAACAGGTGTTGACACAGCAGCTGCCTCTTCTATATTGCTTGTGATAGCAGATGTCTTCAAACTGCAGGAGAAACAAAAACATAGGGAACGTTGCTTTAGAACAGGGCTGTCAAACCCCCAGCCCGCGGGGCAGATACATCACGTGCTGGCTATGCCCATGCCCAGTTTAGAAAAAAATCCTGCTACATCACATGACAACCCCTGCTTTAGAAATACAAGTGTATGAAAACAAATTGAGATACAGCTTGTAAAACCCAACTGATGACAAACACCCTTCCTTCCATTTTGCTTCGCCAACTCTTAACATGACCAGTCATGCAAAATTAAGACGGTGTTGCCTGAAGTTGTTTTTAAATTTAGGAATAGAAATGGTTTCTCATACAAGCTTCTGAGAGATTCAGTCACAGCACTGGGATTTCACCAACCCTTGCTTTTGTAATTATAAAGCAGAGACTGTATAATCCAGGCAGAAGGGAAAAAAATGATGAGATTAAATTATTTTGCTTGGTTAAAAAAAAAAGGCATTAACTCATCACAGTATTCCCCATGATAATTCTCTGAGAATTTGCATTATTGCGAATGAGCTAATCTGGTTGCTTGGTCTACAGGATCCCATACTTTAGATCAAGTTCTTTATTCTGCTATAGTAAATGACTCTTTGTTAATTATTTATAAGGCCTTTAATAATTAATTCTGATGTTGCCTGTATTATATTAGGACTCTCAGAACTTTTAGCCAGAACTGCTCAATTCTTCAACCATGACTGTATATGGCTTATATCCTCCACATACAGATACGGTTGATTAATGTTATCTAAAAATTTCAGAAATATAGGGCAAAAACCTATGATATTTTCTGTCCCATCCTGTCCCAAAACAACTCTATAGATTTGAATGTATAATGTTAAAAGATTTGGAAGAATGATTTCAGCACCAAAAAGAACACATCAGCTCCATCAGAAGGTTTAAATTAATAATATCTATACTCGTGATTGCGAACATATGGCACGCATGCCACAGGTGGCTTGCGAAGGCCTCTCTGCTGGCACATGAGCTGTCACCCAGCTGAGCTCCACCAAGCATGTATGCGCACCTCCCACTGGCCAGCTGCTTTTTGGGTCTCTGCAAAACACTATAAAAGCTATCAAGAATATAACTATATGGATCCAACAGGAACAGGAAGTTCGTCCCAGGAGCAGATAGAGGCAAATCCTAGAGAAGCAGGAAATGCATCACTGAACAATGGAGATGAATTCTAGAGAGAAATAAAGCTGCATACAAGGCTGAAATAACACCTGTAACAGCATAGGCATTGCGAGAGGTTGTGGGGGCGGGGAGGTTTTTGATCCCAGGAGGCTTCAGGGAGGCCTGCTAGGCCCAAAATGGGATGCATGGGGTCACATATACAGGGGTGGGGGGGTAGGAGGGGCTCACATTGTATTATAGATGTGTGCATGCACATGCTTTTGGCACACAAGGACAAAAAGGTTCACCATCCCTGATCTATCCTAAGAGAATCTTGTGTCTGACTGTGATTTTCTCCTCCTCCAAGTATCCCTCCATATGTAGATGAATTCGGGAGGCATTTGGCTGATTGACGTACATATTGGGGGGGGGTATACTTGCCTGAGTTGCTAGCTTATTCCTTCACCTTGTTTTCGAATTTAAGCAATGTTCCCCCCTTACTGCTTTGGTAATGAATGTGGGCGATCTCTGTAATCTTCCTTAGTACATACATGGACATATTCTCATTGTCTCTCTCTCGCCACTTATGGTGTATCTTGAAAGCCACCGATGCCATTGCCTTGGGCTTGTTTTAGGAACAGAGACTGATGTTACCTGTCTGGCTGTGAACCGAGAGGTGATCCTTGTTCCCATGCTGAATGTGAAGCATTTCACATTCAGGGAAGAAAACTCAGAACACCTCATCCTTTCTACCAGAAAAGTGGATTTGCATTCCTTTCATCTCTTCCTTTTCTCTGTGCCATGCTGCTGAATTCATAAGGTGTGCCGCCGTTGCAATAAATAAACAATAGAGAACAAATAAGCTTTATTTCTTTTTTCCAAGTTCTCTCTTATTTATAATGGATATGATAACCACACCCTGCGGTAAACTTAGCTAGAACGTTCAGGAATTAAAAAATAAAACCTTAGCTACGATATACTCGAGAACAAGTTGAAGGGATCAAAGAAACTGCAAATCAACTTGCATTATATGATGGCTCATCCAGGCAAAATAGATTAAAAGGAAGTGGCTTTCACATTTTTCACATTCAATAATTTAAACCATCCTCAAATCACAGGCTGTGTATCTCCAGGCACAAATCATTGGCATTCTCACCTTCCTACTCCTGCTGCTTTTTTTTCTTAGTCCTTTCTAATTTTTTTTAAAGCCAATAGCCTAACTTTATCACTTAACAAAACCTAATGATCAATTCTTCCTCACTGGGAATGGGAAGCCAGCAAATCGAGTTGCATCACAGGAGACGCTAGTTGTTCTCTGCCAAATCACATAGCACAGTAAGAAGGAGATGCCTGAGAGCCAAGTATTACTGTTTCTTTGTGCTTTAGCAGAAATAAAAAAAGTTACAAAGAAGGCCTAAAGGTAGAGTATGAAAGTGGATTTGTGATCTGTGATCCCGAGGGAGATATAAAAAGAGAACAATTGTACTATTCCTGACTACAAGAGGCGATTCTTTTTTTTAAAAAAAAAAATGGCAGTAGCATTTTTGGATAGATACAATGCTGTGGTTTGCTTGTTTTGCATTTATTCAACTGACCCGGTGGACCTCCAAACATTTAAATAATTAGTTCAAACTAGTATGGATGTTATGGTTGCACTGGATTACTTTTGCTTGATGTGCAAATGACAGTCTGTACCTCAAAGAAGTGGCAAGATGAATGAACCTAAAAGAATAGTCACTGAATTTTGATGTGCCTTTCTACACTCTATATTTTTGACAATGACTTGAAAGCTACAACCAGCACATCATGCAATGGTTGTAGAAATCTGATACTCCAATGTTATGGACTTTACAGCCCCCGTGGGGGTTACCAGAAAGCTTTCAGGGTCAATTCCTAGTGTTGGTTGTTAGCTTTAAATCTCTCTCTATATATATATGAGCTATTGGTGTCTTAGTGGTTAAAGTACAGTATTTGAGGCTAAGTTTGCCCATTGCCAGGAGTTTGATCCTGACCAACTCAATGTTGATTCAGCATTCCATCCTTCCAAGGTTGGTAAAACTGAGGATCCAGATTGTTAGGAGCAATATGCTGACTGTAAACTGCTTAGAGAATGCTGTAAAGCACCATGAAGCAGTATGTAAGTCTAAGAGCTATTGCTTTTGCCATAGTGCTCAGATATATAAAGGACGGCTTGATCCAAATCAAAACTGTGTGCTTTGTGAGAATGTCTAGAAAGGGCTTGCTAAAGTTGCACCATGCCATGAAGTGAGAAAAGAAATAGTAATTTCTAATTATGTCCCCAGAAATTTGGTTGGCTTCTTCTTTAGTGGCATTCAAGAAGACCTTGAATATTGGCTTTAGAAAGGATTTTGGTGCTTCAGTTGCATTTAGGAGTCACCATGGATTATTGTACCGTGTTTCCCAGAAAATAAGACCGGGTCTTATTTTCTTTTGACCCCCAAAATAAGCATTTGGCCTTATTTCCGGGAAGATCTTATTATTTTTGAGGTGCAGGAGGCCTCTTAACCTCTGCCTGCAGATCAGTTGATCCAGAGACGGCTAGA
Source organism: Natrix helvetica (assembly GCF_964273705.1). NCBI lineage: Eukaryota > Metazoa > Chordata > Lepidosauria > Squamata > Natricidae > Natrix > Natrix helvetica. The sequence goes on along the minus strand of NC_138549.1, from coordinate 96,724,375 downwards.
AGTTCTGCCTCTGTTTCTGGCACACTCTTGCCAGCCCTAGTGTTGCTGGGCCTGTCATTCTTTTTGTGGCCGCCACTAAGAGAAGGGGCATTGTAGCTAGGGTTTGCGGCAGCGGCCTCTGTGAGGCCGTCCTGCGTGGATGGCAGGTATATGTGGGGTGAGTTGGGGCATGTTCCCCCCTTCCCCTCAGGAAATGGTGGGGACTGGCTGCACATGCATTTAAATATTTTAGGGGAGGGATTATTTTTGAGGGAGGGCTTATTTTAGCACATTTGCTCAAAAGCACGGTTGGGCTTATTATCTGGGGAGATTTTATTTTTGGGAAAAGAGGGTAGCTGCATTTTAATTGGTATTTCAACTGGAATTCCAAACAAAGTATAATATGTTACTTACTTGAATTACATTTCTTGAAATACCTGACATTATGCTTCAAATGCCTAGTAAGAGATACTTTTCAAAAATTTAAGCTCCGTGACCAGGTCTTAGAAGTAGTCAGAGGAAGAGATATAGGGGAGGTAGGTGACAGTGGAGGGATTCAATTTTTTTTACTACCGGTTCTGTGGGCGTGGCTTGGTGGGTTTGGCATGGCTTGGTAGGCATGGCTTGGTGGGCATGGCAGAGGAAGGTTACTGCAAAATCCCCCCCAGCTGGGACTCGGGAGGCAGAGAATACATAGCAGTGGGGCCAGTCAGAGGTGGTATTTACCGGTTCTCCAAACTACTCAACATTTCCACTACTGGTTCTCCAGAACTGGTCAGACCCTGCTGAATACCACCTCTGGTATGTGAGTAAGGGGAGTTGGAAGAAGCCTCTAACCTTTCTGAGGCTCAAGCTAGGCGACCGAAGCTGATATGACTTAGATTGGGGTGTACAGTCATATAATAACATGAAATTCTCAGTTAATGAGTGTAATGCAGAGTGCCAAGATTGCTTTCATAAGTCATTGTGGTCATGTGACATCTCATTTTATGATTGCAACAACGTAGTATGGCAATCTGTGGCCATAAATCAAGGACTGCTAGTATCTTATTATATCATACCAACCCACTATATATCATCCTATGATACCATTTGGTCTCATTTGAGTTTGCAGACATGAAGGAAGGTATGTATTTTCAGAAGCAGCCTTTCATGATGATCCATTTAAGAATGAGATAATGGATAGGATTGAAAACAACTCTAGTCCTTCTTTCTGCTATAATATATGAACATATTTTCTGGAGAAGCAGGAGACATTCCAGACATCATGAGTGTTATAACACGAAGAGAAAGAAGGAGAATATAGTAGAACCTGTCTCTCAGTCTTTCCTTTAATGGGAATTGCTGGCTTTCATGGAAGGAAGGAATTTTACGGGATGGAATTTTTGATCCAACAAACACTATATCAATTATAATATGTCTCCCAAATCCAGGTACTGCTTTTAAAAAAATCATTGAAGATGAAAAGGTCTGTGTCCAAAATGGTTAAGCAAAAGTACAGAATAAAATTTCAACACCCTCTTGTTGGTCTTTTTCTTTATAAACAAACTTAACTCTAGTTAAGTTAAACTTTAGTTAAATTCTTAACTGTAGTTTATTTAAGAGATCCTTGAAAGCATAATTAATCACATTTGTTATCAATAACATCAACAAGACTCAGATGTGAACTGATACCATTTTAATGGCCTTGCAAACAAGATTTTAAAAACTAAAATGAAAGTACTGCTTAAGGTGTATTTTTCAGCAACCCATAAACTGAATTTATTCTGGATAAATCTACCTTATTAAAACTGATTTGATCTTTCACTAGAGCCACATCTTAATTTGCATACAAAAAAATAGAAAAAGCAACAAAATGTTTTTACTTGTTTTTAGGCATAAAATAACAAGAGCTCACCTTACAGAAAGTATGTCTGTTTCCTCTTTGCAAGGCGGAAATTCAAGCTTGAAGATGTTTTCTTTAATATTCATAGCAACATCCATATTGATGGGGACGTTTGCTGTTACTGTGGCCTTGCTTTCTAGAACGGCATGAATTTCAGGTGTAATAATTCCCATGTTTAAGATCATGTCCTTCTTCATCCTGCAACAACAGTAAAGAAAACAATAGTTTTTTTCTGACGCATTGTAATGGTGAGGAATACATAATACCAGGCATTTTTGCACGAAGTTCTTTTTACATGATGACTTTAGGTAACATTGATTCTACTTACCAAAGTCTCAGTCTAGTTTTCAGTTTGATATCACTGTTAATTATGTTAGCCCATGTGATTTGGGGTGTTGGTTCTGGATTCACCACTAACTGAACTGTTTGAATGAAAGAAAATAAATCAATACATGTATTAGTGTGTGTGTTGTGTGTGTGTGTGTGTGTGTGTGTGTGTGTGAGAGAGAGAGAGAGAGAGAGAGAGAGAGAGAGAGAGAGAGAGAGAGAGAGAAAGAAATGAATTCCCTTTCATATCCCTGCTCAGAATCTAGCAAAACAACTGGCTGAATTAGGTGATTGAGATCTGAATTTTTCTTTGGTTTTCTGCAAGTTTTTTTTTCTTTTCTTTATTTCTTATTCTTTCTTCTACCTTTTCTCTGCAATGTTATTGCTCAAAATCTTTAGCAAAAATGGTAACATATGAATATGTACATGTACATATGCATATACATAGGTATATGAATTTAATAATGAATAAAATATATTGCCTTACCATCTCCAGCAATTTTTGTATGAGCAATATGGACTAAACCTATTTGCCAAGGTAACCCAGTACAAGTTGGCACAACACGCTGGATTTCCGCAGACATGAAATATTTCTCCCATCGAATAGTTGGAAGATTTTTAAGAACATCTAGAAAATATTTTACCCAAGGAAGTTGGGTGTCTCCTTGATATGCCTGCAAAAGTAGATTTGATGCATTTAAACAAATCTGATAACCAGATGCAAACATTATGAGAATAATTGCTTCCCCAAAGAAAAACTTGCCAATAGTAGTACATCATAAGTCAATAATATTTAGATATTATTAAAATAGGAATACTAGATAATATTTAAAATATGAACGCTCAAGACTTTAAAAAGTAGATAATAGTTTAATAGTAAATGTGAAAACAGTATGTAAAGAAGGCACCTGCAACATTTGTCGAATGCTATCCCCCTTTAGAGATGTAGTTCCAATTTCTTGTCCAAATATTTTGACATATCCTTCTAGATCAGGAAACTTATCTGTTCTGATTTTCTGGTCAGAAGGCTGTATGATAAGAAGTAGAAATTAGAATGTTTATTATTTACTTGACTCTGCATCCTGATTCTACATTTATTTATACAGAGCATCATACAAAAGCCTTTTAAAAAAATCGGTAGAAATTAAATAAAAATAAGCATCACAATAAACATAGATATTTATAAAAATACTCTATGGAAAAGCAAACTGAAAAAAACCCTGCAAACATCTGTGCTGGTTTTCTTGCCTCCTATTTGAGCCCTCTACTCAGCGCCAACACTACAGAATTGCTTATAAAAGCTGCAACCTTGAAAGAGATGGACAGAAGACATGGATGACAAATAGAAGACACTTGTGTATTTTGGTAGCTCTGCAGTGGTAGAATAACAAGAAATAAGAAATAGTCAAATAAAATGAGTTTTTTTGACAGAGTTAAAAGCATTCATAAATGTATGTATGTATGCAGGGATGAAATTCAGCTGCTTCTGACCAGTTCTGGAGAACCGCTAGTGGAAATTTTGAGTTGTTCGAAGAACCGGCAATTACTACCTCTGGCTGGCCCCAGAGTGGGAAGGGAATGGAGATTTTGCAATATCCTTCCCCCAGGAATGGAGAGCGAATGGGGATTTTGCAGTATCCTTCCTCTGCCACGCCCACAAAACAATGCCCACAGAGCCGGTAGTAAAAAAAATTGCATTTCATCACTGTATGTACATATGTATGTACATGTATGTATGTATGTATGTAGAAGCACAGCATACATGTATGTATGTATGTAGAAGCACAGCTAAGCCAAGTCCAACACTAGGAAGGTGGTGGTACTTTACCTGCTGTTCATTAATAAGGGGAAAAAATCGGCAAAAGTAGAAGTTGGGGTGGGGGAATGTAAAGGCAGATCAGGGTCTACAAAGTTAAAACACTTTAATATACAATAATAGTAGAGTTGAGATGAATAGTAGATTAAAGAACTAGTTTGGTCTAGTGGTTAAGGCACCAGGCTAGAAAGCAGGAGACCATGAGTTCTAGTCCCACCTTAGCCAGGAAAGCCAACTTGGTTCTAGTCTCTTTCCCTCAGCCAAGCTTGCCTCAGAAAGTTGTTGTTGTGGTGAAAATAGGAAGAGGAAAGTGTATTGAACATGTCTGCTGTCTTGCGTTATTTGTACAAATAATAAGGATGGATACATATAAATAAAGTATAGCAGTAGTAGTGATGTCATACTTGCAGCAGGAATAGTAAAGTATAGCATGGAAGTGCAAGTAATAGTATAGAATGCAATAAGGTAGAAATAGATGTAGTAGCATATAGTATAGAAAACATTGTATTGCTTAAGTAGAATAGAAATAGAATATAAGAAAGGAGGAGGAGCTTCCGGAGGGAAATGGCGACCTGCTTGTGAGTTCCGCATGACTGCGGGGCCTCCCTGACAGGGGAGGGATGCTGCCGGCCTCTATTCCATCTCGAGGGGCCGGGAATTTGTTGACGATCACCCCGGCTTTGCCCTGGCTTCGGGCTGGCCCACCAGGGTGGTCGGACAGCCAGGTAGAGGAGGAGAAGCATGCCAGCTGGAGCTGATGACTGCCGCTTTTGTGCTTTTGAGCTGGCGCTTTTGGTGTGGAGCGGAGTAGAGCAGAGCGGAGCGGCGAAAGCCCGAGTGAGGAGGGGAGCAGCGACGGGGATGGGGACGACCCAGGCAACCCGAGCGGCCCAGGCAGCGACGGTTTGGCGGCGGCGGCGGCGGTGGTGGTGGTTGGAGACGCCGAGCGCCAGACTCCTCGGCCGCCATGAATCCCAGACCAGCGGGGGGGAGCGCGAGAGGGAGAACGAGGCCCGGGGCGCCGAAGGGCGCTGGAAGATCGGCGGGAGGACTGCAGAGAAGCTGAAGCGGTCCTGCGGGTCCGGGAACAACAGCTCCAGGTCGCCGAGTAGGCGAAGGGCCACTCGCGTTTGAGGCCGGATATGGAGGAGAGACGCCTGAGAGACTGGTGGCCGTTTGCTGAAGGTTTGTCTCTTTACCCCTGCCATTCTTGCTGACAACCTGCCTCCCCTGCTCAATTACCAATTCCATCAATTCTCTTACTATCTTGACTATGGCTTTGCCCTTACCATCCGCTACAAACTGCTTCCCAGTTTCACCTATAGACTCCACCCTTAGACCAACTGGCTAGCCGGCTAGCTCACCACCCTACCCTTTCCATCTAGGGTATGGACAATCATCATCTGTTTATCCCCTTTTGTAGGGAGTCCTGGCTTTCAAACAAACTCATGATATCAACCACAGCACCCGAAAACGAGCTCGCCCCTGTGACAACTACATGAACTTAATATATTCAAGGTCAGACCTACTGCTGCTGCGAGAGTCCCCCCTCTCGCAGGTATGGCCCTCAGCCCTTCCTAGGGCCCACCTTGATGACAGGTTTATTAACCCAGAGAGGTGGAGGAAGCGGAAATTAAGGGGGTTTTTAATTAAATGTTTTTTAACGGTTTTAAGGGGTTCTAGGGCAGGGGGGAGGGTTAATCAGGCCAGGAGTGAGATTAGAGCCAGGTGAATAGGTGTGGTCGGGAGGGGAGTGAGCGGAGTGGGGGAGGAGAGGGAAAATAACATTCTAGCAGAGGGCTTTGCCATACCAACGGTCGTGGGGAGGGGTGGGTGCGAGGACAGACTAAGAACCTGTAGTCGGTTGGGAGACCGTGGTTGCTGGACACACCCGGTCGCTTGTACCAACCCCCGCATTCTAGGTGGCCAGGATCTACAGAGCCAGGGCCTGAGGCTGATGTTATGCAATGCGAGGTCCGTTGTCAACAAGGCCCCCCTCATTAATGATCTGATCTCGGAGGGGGAGCCGGACCTCACAGGAATAATGGAGACCTGGATGGGCCATGAGGGAGGTGTACCCCTCGTGGAAATGTGCCCACTAGGCTATCGAGCATTCCACCAGCCATGGGCCCAGGGTAGGGGCGGCGGGATAGTGGTGATTATCCGGGAGGACCTGGAGCCGAGAGAGTTCACTGTGCCACAGATATCCAGGTGCGAATCTCTTGTCGTGAGATGGGGTCCAGGGAGACAGTTGGGCCTGCTGATTGTATACTTGGCTCCTCGCTATACGTCAGCGGCCCTGCCTGAACTCCTCGAGCTGATCGCAGCAATGGCGGTTGAGACCCCCATACTTTTAGTTATGGGGGACTTCAACCTGCCATCGATGGGAGAAGCATCCGAGGTGGTTCGGGAGTTCATGGCTTCCATGACAGCCATGGACCTGACTCAATTAATTCAGGGCCCCACACACGAGGGAGGCCACACGCTGGACCTTGTTTTTGTCTCTGACCAGTGGATGAGTGATCTGGGAATAGGGGACTTAGCTATTACCCCCCTGTCATGGTCAGATCACTCACTTCTCCGGCTTGACTTCCCTGGCGCTACCCCCCGCCGCGGAGAGGCGGAACCGGAATGTCCTAGATGGTTCCTCCCTAGGTGCCTGATGGAACCGGATAGGTTCCAGACGGAGCTTGGGCCACCTCCTGTAGCCCTGACCCACCCCCGGATGGAGGACCTGGTAGCTGCATGGAATAGTGCGGCCGCCGGGGCCTTAGACCGGGTGGCGCCTTTGCGGCCACTCCTGCGGCAGCGAACCACCCTGGCCCCTTGGTTTACCGAGGAGCTAAGGGTGATGAAACGCCACAAGAGACGCCTAGAGAGCAGATGAAGATCCTCCCGTTCCGAATTTGACCGAACACAGGTAAGAACCTATTTAAGGACATACCTTGTGGCATTAAGAGCGGCCAAACGTCGACATTGTGCCGCTCTTATTGCGTCTGCAGATAACCGCCCTGCTGCCCTGTTTCGGGTGATCCGCTCCCTTCTGTCACAGAGGCCGCGGGAAGCCCCTTTACAGGGCAGGGCAGAGGAATTTGGGGAATATCTGCAGGATAAAATCGCTCAAATCCGGAGGGAATGGGTCCCCCTCAGTGGGCCAGGAGGGACCCCCGAGGCGAGTCTTGAGAGACCATTCTGGGAGGAGTTTGACTCTGTTGCCACCGATGATTTGGACAGGTTGCGTGGGCGACTATGAGCCACCACATGTTTATTGAACCCGTGTCCCTCCTGGCTTGTACTGGCATCCTGGGAGGTCACACAAGACTGGCTCTTGGGACTAGTGAACACTTCATTGGGCGAGGGGTCCTTACTGGCCGCCTTGAAAGAGGCGGTTGTGAGGCCCTTACTCAAGAAGCCTTCCCTGGACCCAACTGAGCTAGCTAATTATCGTCCCGTCTCCAACCTTCCCTTTTTAGCGAAGGTTGTAGAGAGTGTGGTGGCCCAACAGTTCCCACGTCACCTGGAGGAAACTGATTATCTAGACCCGCGCCAGTCCGGCTTCCAACCCGGGCACAGCACAGAGACGGCCTTGGTCGCATTGGTAGATGATCTCTGGAGGGCCAGGGATAGGGGTTGTTCCTCTATCTTGGTCCTATTAGATCTTTCAGCGGCTTTTGATACCATCGACCATGGTATCCTATTGCACTGGCTGGAGGGGCTGGGGGTAAGGGGCACCGTGTTGCGGTGGTTCTGCTCCTACCTCTCCGACCGGACACAATGCGTGTTGGCAGGGGAGCAGAGGTCGACCCTGAGGCCGCTCACTTGTGGGGTGCCACAGGGGTCGGTCCTCTCGCCTCTCCTGTTCAACACATATATGAAGCCGCTGGGTGAGATCATTCGTGGTTTTGGGGTGGGATATCATCTGTACGCTGACGATACGCAGTTGTACATCTCCACCCCGAACCACCCCAACGTGGCTGTCGAAATGATGTCCTGGTGCTTCGAAGAGTACGGGTCTGGATGGGTGACAACAGACTTAAGCTCAACCCCTCCAAGACGGAGTGGCTGTGGCTTCCGGCCCCCCGGTTCAACCAGTGGATCCCATCGCTGGCCATTGGGGGCGAGCAACTGGCCCCCATGGAGCGGGCGCGCAATTTGGGCGTCCTCCTAGATGCCCGGCTGTCTATGGATGACCATGTGGCAGCCGTGGCGAGGGGGGCGTTCCACCAGGTTCGCCTGGTGCGCCAATTGCGCCCCCTATTGGACCGGGATGCCCTACGCACAGTCACTCATGGGCTGGTGACGTCCCGCCTGGACTACTGCAATGCCCTCTACATGGGGCTTCCCTTGAGATGCACCCGAAGACTACAGCTGGTCCAGAATGCGGCTGCGCGGGTGATTATGGGGAGTACGAGATACTCTCATATAACACCTCTCCTGCGCGAGCTGCACTGGCTCCCTGTGGTCTATCGGGTGCATTTCAAGGTGCTGATCACCATCTTTAAAGCGCTCCATGGCACAGGACCTAGTTACTTGCGGGATTGCATCCTGCCCCATACATCCCTATGACCAATCCGCTCTCACAGAGAGGGACTCCTCCGGGTGCCGTCCACTAAGCAATTCCAAAGTGTGGCGCCCAGGAGCAGGGCCTTCTCTGTGATGGGCCCAGCCCTCTGGAATGACCTCCCCCCCGACATTAGGATTACTACCGACCTCCGCTCCTTCCGTACAAAACTCAAGACCCACCTTTTTCAACTAGCTGGCCTGGCTCAACTATAGTTCTATCTCTAATCCTCCTGGCAATTTTAAACTTTTTACACTTTAAAATTTTAAATCGGGGTATTTTAATTTTTAACCTTATTATTATTGTTGTTTTATGTACTGTAACAATTGTTGTGATTTTATACCTCCTCCGTGTAATGTCTAACCATGTAATGTCTAATCGTATAACATGTGATTTATTTATTGTACGCCGCCCCGAGTCCCTTCGTGGAGAGGGAGCGGCTAACATGTCTAATAAATAATAATAATAATAATAATAATAATAATAATAATAATAATAATAATAATAATAATAATAATAATAATAATAATAATAATATCGTATAATGCAGAAGATATAGAAATTTTTTTGCACATATATGTTTGTATCTTTCAGTTTTGTACCTTAGTTATTTTTTAAAACAAAGCAATTCCCCAATCCTTATAAGGATATATAAGAATCCAATTGTCTACAGTCTAGTCTTTTGATGAATTTTTGAGTTTGGGTCAATCAAACATGGTAAAGGTAAAGGTTCCCCTCACAGATATGTGCTAGTCATTCCTGATTCTAGGAGGCAGTGCTCAACTTTGTTTCGAAGCCGAAGAGCCAGTGCTGTCCGAAGACGTCTCCGTAGTCATGTGGCCTGCATGACTAAATGGCTAAGGCACACGGAATGCTGTTACCTTCCCACCAAAGATGGTTCCTATTTTTCTACTTGCATTTTTACATGCTTTCGAACTGCTAGGTTGGCAGAAGCTGGGACAAGTACTGGGAACTCACTCCATTACGTGGTGCTAGGGATTCGAACCACCGAACTGCCGACCTTTCTGATTGACAAGCTCAGTATCTTAGCCACTTATACAGGGTATATAGTTTTAAAAGAACCCATGGCAACCCCTTACTAAAGAAATGAGAACAGAGATGCAGAAGACAAACCTGACAGGATTTTTTAAAAAAAGAAATGACAAGAACCATTTTGATTTTGGAAGTACTGACCAGTCTTATAAATTCCACTGATGGAAAAACAATAGACTCCCTTACACATTTTAGGTAGATTAACATGGGAGGTATTATCCTCAGGGAGAAAAAAAAGTCATCGGGACACATTCATAGCATAATTAACTATTTACCTCTTTCTGACGCTGCTGTGGATCTTGACCTTTGCTGACTTGCTTCAGAATCTCTTTGATTTCCTTTATTCTTTGTAATTGAACTCCCACCTGTATTGGAAAGAAAAATACAGCTGGGATAATAAATCTACATAAATTTGAACAGTGTATTGTTTTAAATAAAATATTAATGTTAAATAAAATATTTTTCATTTGCGCCTCTGAAAGTGTCTGGTTTGGCACAGAAACCAAACAAGATAGACACAGACTCCAACGGACAGTTATGATGGCAGAAAAAACAATTGCAACCAGCCTGAGGACCTGTATCCTGCACGAGACAGAAAGCGGGCTGTGAAAACATCTACAGATGCCTTCACATCCTGGGCATAAATGGTTTCAACTTCTTCACTCAAGATGACGCTACAGGGCATTGCACACCAAAGAAACCACACCCAAAGACCGTTCCACTCTCCCTGCTATCACTCTATTAAACAACTAATTCCCACAACACTGTCTATGCCCTGAGATGTCCAACCAGCTAGTAGCCCTCTATTACTTCTTATTCTTCTCACATGTCCTATTACCTATTTCCTTAGGCAGTTCTTTACCCTCCTACCATTGGGAGGAGATATAGAAGCATAGCCAGCCACACAAACAGGCTGAAGAACAGTTTCTATCCATGGGCTGTCAGACTCCTGAATGCGAAATAACATCATAACTATGTAGTACGATGGACTTGCAGGGCTGGCACAACGTATAACATGTTCACACTGCTGCAATAGGACTGGATGTTTGTTAATATGATTTATTGGTTTGGGGATTTTCTGTCTTCACTGTGAGTTGTATTGTGTTGGGAGGGATGCACTGAGGGAGATCAACCAATCTCATTGTACATACGTTGTGCACTAACAATTATAATAATAGTAGTAATAGTAGTAATAGTAATAATAATAATAATAATAATAATAATAATAATAATAATAATAATAATAATAATAATGACTGTAACTTTGTTGCATCTCCTGATTTATGTTGATTGCTTTTATTTGTTATTATATTATGATTTAAGTTGATTGCTTTAGTATCCTATCCAATATCCAACATTATACAACAGTATCACCGAGTGTTGTATCTATGATTTATGTTTTTTATTTTTTATTAGTTTATTATTATTTATTATTATTTAGTATTTATTACTATGATTATCACTTGTTGCTTGTCTGCATACTGAGAGCTTATGCACCAGACACAAATTCCTTTTGTGTGTTCAATCACACCTGGTCAATAAAGAATTCTATTCTATTCTATTCTATTCTATTCTATTCTATTCTATTCTATTCTATTCTATTCTATTCTATTCTATTCTATTCTATTCTACTCTACTCTACTCTACTCTACTCTACTCTACTCTACTCTACTCTACTCTAAATTGATCCATAACCTGCAGTATATTTAAAGACTCTACAATGTTTCTGCATTTAGAAAATCCCACAAAAGGAGCCATTTTTAATTAAGAATGGCTTAACAGAAAATATAATAAAGAAAAGCTGTCATGTATAGGTTTTGAGGTCCATGCATCTCACTACTTACTTTTTTAAACATCAAATGATGCACCGATAAAACCAATGCTAAATAGATTTTTTTTAAAAAATACATGAAAGATTCATTGGTAATATACAGGTCACTTAATGTTAACCTCGGAATAGTACAATTATCAGTATCAGTTGAAAAAACAACAACGGTATTTTCAGTATGAATTAAAATGCAGTATCAGAAATGAACATTAAGAAGTATGGGTTACACTTTTTATGCATATTGTCAGCATTTCCAATACATTAGAAAGAAGTGTGGGTAGGAAACAAAAAAAAAAGCAGGAAATTTAATTTAAAATTCTGTTCAACAGATAATTTAAATACCTCCAAAGGGGAAAATATGCTGCCCATGAAGATTGCCTTGAAATGGGTCATTATAAATGTTGGTTGCGTATCCTCTTCTTCATGAAGAAACATTGAATTCATTCCCAGACGAAACTTGTAAATTTCTGAACAAGATAGATAATCCAGTAAGACCAATTATTCCAAAGCAGAAAATAAATACTTAAGTTTGGGCTTTAATTGCTAAGGGCAACTTATGAAATAGCCACATAGTCTATAGCACGTATAAAACAGTTTGTTATAACAATGTTGGACAAGTGGAACTTCCACATATATTCCCCACTACTTTGCCCTGGTTAGCCACCATTGGCAATACTATAGTTCAAAAAGGTTAGGGACAAATCAGAGCAAATTCATAGTATGACTACCAAGATGGTGAAAGGCTTAGACCAAGCACTATGAGAAATAGTTCTGGGTACGGTTAGAAAAAGCAGGGGAGATATGATACCAGCCTTCAAATAACAGAATAACAGAATTTGAAAGGACCTTGGCAGTCTTTTAGTCAAACTCCCTGCCATAGAAAATCCTATAGCCGTGATGGCGAACCTATGGCACGCGTGCCACAAGTGGCACGCGGAGCCATTTATCAGGGCACGCGAGGCAGCTGAGTTCACCTTTTTAAAAGCTATTTTTCGCCTTCCCCAGGCTCCAGAGGCTTTATAGGAGCCTGGGGAGGGCGAAAAGAGCCTCCCCCGCCCCCCCGGAGGCTTCAGGGACCATACCTGAAGCCTTCGGAATGCTTAAAACCACCCTCCGAGCAACACGGAAGTGACTTCCGGGTTGCTCGGAGGGTGGTTTTAAGCACTCCAAAGGTTTCAGGGACCGCCCGAGGCTTCCCTGGTGCCTTCGGAGCACTTAAAACGACCCTCCGAGTAACCCAGAAGTCACTTCTGGTTTGCTCGGAGGGTGGTTTTAAGCGCTCCGAAGGCTTCAGGGAAGCCTCTGGACAGTCCCTGAAGCCTCCGGAGGGCCTCCGGGGGGTCGGGGGAGGCTCTTTTCGCCCTCCCCAGGCTCCTATAAAGCCCCTGGAGCCTGGGGAGGGCAAAAAAACCATGTAAAAATGGGGGGGTGTCGCACGTTTTGCACGCATGCACACTGGGGGGGTGTCGCGCATTGCAGTATGGGTGCAGCACGCCCGCACTCGACCCCCCTGTGCTTCCCCCACTTGTGGTACGCGAGCCAAAAAAGGTTCGCCATCACTGTCCTATACCATTTCAGACAAATGTCCAATCTCTTCATAAAACCCTCCAGTGTTGGAGCACCTACAACTTCTGGAGGCAAGTTGTTCCACTGATTAATTGTTCTGTCAGGAAATTTTTCCTTAGTTCTTGGTTGTTTCTCTCCTTGATTACTTTCCATCCATTGCTTCTAATTCTGCCTTCAGGTTCTTAGGAGAGTAGGTGGACCCCCTTTTCTTTGTGGCAGCCACTTAGAGATTGGAACGTTGCTATCATATCACCCCAAAGTCCTTTTTTTCCCATCAAACTAAATTCCTGAAACTCAATTCCTGCAATGTTCTTTGTATGTTTTAGCCTTCAGCCCCCTAATCATTTTTGTTGCTCTTCTCTGCACATATTTGAAGCATTGTCACATGGAAGAAGAAATGAAGTTATTTTCTATTTTTCCAGAGGGCAGGATTAGAAACAAAGGATTATTAAAGACAGAAGGAAGTGGGATTAGGTTAGAAGTCAGGAAGAACTTCCTAACATTCTGTACATCAGTAAAACAGGCTGCCATTATACTCGACAGCTTCAAACAGAGTCTGGATGGTCAGATTTGATTTCATTGATCTTGTACTGAATGAAGTGTTGGATTGCATTACCTCTAAGGTCTCTTCAGACTGTATGATTAAATGATTTGGGCTTGACATTCTCCACTAATGAAGGAGAATATATTCAAATCTATAGTTATTCTGGATGAAAGATGGGAAACAAGTTATAAGGGCATGATAATGGAACATATTCTCCATTTCTAGAATGACATAGGTTTCCTGATGTCTACATTCCAAAATGCCTTGGGAGTATTAATTTTTGCAAGACTTGGGAGAGTTGTGACCAACTGACATGTATAAGATATCACCAATCTGGCAGGAATAGCCAACACTCCAGAAGATAGGCTTAAGATACAGAAGGATCTTGAAAAACTTGAACATTGGGCACTATCTAATAAAATGAAATTCAATGGTGAAAAGAGTAAGGTTCTACATTTAGGCAAGAAAAGCGAAATGCACAGGTACAGTATAGGTGGTACCTTGCTCAATGGTAGTAACTGTGAAAGGGATATTGGAGTCCTAGTGGACAACCATTTAAATATGAGCCAGCAGTGTGCAGCAGATTCCAAAAAAGCCAACACAGTTCCAGGCTGCATCAACAGAGGGATAGAATCTCTCTTGGTTATCCCCTTCCATAACTGCCATTTCATCGTATGGACACAGACACCTCTGAGTTCTCTTTATTAAAATGGCACCGAAGAGACCGCCACCTGGGAAACCAGGCTTTGCTGGCTCTGCTCCAACATCCTCAACGTCCAGCCCCAGTGGACAACAGACATTAACATCTCTATTACAACCCAAAGCCCCTGAGGAGGACCTAACTCAGCAGTTGCTTCAAAAGATCTTAAAGGGGCAGGAGGACTTGAAAAATCAACGGAAAGAAATGAATGAACAGCTCAGAGAGAACCAAAACCGAACGGCTCAAAATACACAGAGACTGGAAGTTTTGGAGGAGGGGACGGCTGAGATGAGGGGGGAGGTGAGGGGGGTCCAGAGAGGAAACCAACAACTTGAGAACCATCAGATAAAAATGGAATTTGAAAGGATGTCTTTTTCCTTAGATTTCAAAATGTAATTGAGGCTGATGATGAAGACTTGAGGGAGATTATGACAAAATTATTGGCTGAATATATTAAAAAATACAGACAGCAGCTGGGATGGGATATTGACCTGGTCTATAGAGTTAATTCAGCTTATGCTAGAACACACAATGTTCCAAGAGAGGTTCACATTAAATTTCTTAGAAAGACTACAAGAGATGAGATTCTGAGTGCACAAAGGGGGCAAATGTTAAAATACAAGGATAGAGAGATAGTCATCCTGAAACAAATCCCAAAGAAAGTCAGAGATTAAAAAAAAATTCGCTCTTAGCGAAAAAACTATTTGAAAAAGGGGTTTGGTTCCGTTGGCTCTGCTGGAAGGTATGCTGATATTCTGGGAGGCCAGTAGAGTTAGAATTAATACAACTACGGAGGTGGAGACCTTCATGGAAAAAAACCAAAGCTCTCCTAGATAAAGCTGATGATACCACACGAGACACACAAGACACGGGAGGTGCCGGAGCCCTGCTGGTGGTGGTGGTGGGGGAAGAGGCAACATTGACAAAACATAAATCACAAAAGTGAGTTAGAAAAATAATGCAATTGCTTATACAGGGAATTTTTTCTGTTTGATATAAAATAGATTGAAACTATTGGAAGATATAAGGTAAAAATATGCTGTCAAAATATTGCTAAGTAGTAATTATCTAATGTATTAACAGTGAAAGTTATGAGAACCGGGGGGAGTGCCATTTCCTGCATAATGTAGCTGTCAAAATTTGTAACCTTACCCATTACCCCTTTTCCTTAAAATTCTGTAAAACTAATAAATTTTTTTGTTTAAAACAAAACAAAACAGAGGGATAGAATCAAGATCACCTGAAGTGTTAATACCACTTGATAATGCCTTGGTAAGGCCACACTTGGAATACTGCATTTAGTTTTAGTCGCCACGATGTAGAAAAGATGTGGAGACTCTAGAAAGAGTGCAGAGAAGAGCAGCAAAGATGATTAGGGAACTGCAGACTAAAACATATGAAGAACGGTTGCAGGAACTGAGTATGTCTAGTTTAGTGAAAAGAAGGACTACGGGAGACATGATAGCAGTCTTCCAATATTTTCGGGGTTGCTACAAAGAAGAGAGAGTCAAACTATTCTCCAAGGCACCTGAGGATATAACAAGAAGCAATGGGTGGAAACTAATCAAGGAGAGAAGCAACTTAGAACTGAGGATAAATTTCCTGACAGTTAGAACAATTAATCAGTGGAACAGCTTGCCTCCAGAAGTTGTGAATGCCCCAACACTGGAAGTTTTTAAGAAGATGTTGGATAGCCATTTGTCTGAAACGGTATAGGGTTTCCTGCCTAGGCAGGGGATTGGACTAGAAAACCTCCAAAGTCCTTTCCAACTCTGCTATTGTATTGTATTGCATTGCATTGTTTATAATAATTAATAATATAATATAATATAATATAATATAATATAATATAATATAATATAATATAATATAATATAATATAATATAATATAATACAATACAATACAATACAATACAATAATATAATATAATAATATAATATAATATAATATAATATAATATAATATAATATAATATAATATAATATAATATAATATAATATAATATAATATAATATAATATATTACAATGCAATGCAATGCAATGCAATACAATACAATACTATACTATACTATACTATACTATACTACAATACAATACAATACAATACAATACAATACAATATAATATAGTCTGAATCCATACATTTACATGTACTAATTTGAAAAGTCTATGCATTATTCTTATATTATACATATAAGCATACACACACACACACAAACACACACTCATGCTGTTGATAATATCTATATTGCCTACTAAGCATAATTTTGTGAATATTAATAGAAGGGATGAGAAAACCATGATAGATTTACCATTTTTGCTAATGCTTTTAAAGCCAAAATACAAATGTTCTGGTAAAGATAAATGACATTGCTGAGACAAATGATTCTTAAGAATTTATGTTTCTAGTAATAAATGCTCTACAGTCAAAGACATTGGCATTAATAATTTAATAACCATTATCAAGCAAAAGCTCCTGATTATGAAATGGACTTGGATCGAGATAACGTTAGGAGAGTCCCATTTTTAAAGAAGAAAGATAAAGAGGGTAATATCTATATAACCCCTTCCTATATTTGGGAAGAAAAACCATTTTGGAGGGTTAGAAGCTGCTAGTGTTGTTTAAAAAAAAATCATTAGGATCTGCAGGTAGAAAGAGGGAACCAATCACATTTTCCCCCTGCAGCAACTCTGCTGGATTCCATAAAAGAAAAGAAGCCTTCCGTCAGCAGAACAGACGATCTGGATCCAAACCATACTTTGTTAAAGGAATAATAGAACCGTAGATGGATGATAAAGTTACATATAAAACACAATGTTATTTCATGCATATGTGCATTCTTTAAAGGGCACAAAGTTCACCTGGAAAGTAAGTTCTTTTGGCATTCCTGAAAATACAGCTGGGAGAAAGCAGGTCTGAATAATGCATATAACTTTGGTCTCAGCTTTATGTGTGCTACTTAGTTTTATATCTAATGAAATGGTCATGTAATGTCACTCCAGAAAATCTGTAATGTTGCCTGAGGTGGCGCTAATTGAACTACTTGAATTGTATTAATTAATTCTACTTCCAAAAAAAAAAAAAAGACAGAAAGAAGCATTTGTTAAGTCATATGCACAAAGTTTTCAGGTGTGTTTTGAACTCTTTCTTTCTCTGGATATAGGTAAATTTCTGGGATTTTCCCAGCAATTTAGTGTTATGAACATTCTTTATATGCAGCCTAGCAGAGTCTCCTTTTCTATAGATGGGTTGGGTCCATATTGTGAAGTGCATTGGTCTGAGACTGGCACCATTTCTGGTGACTCAATGTTGTTATGAACTTGGGTGTAGCTCGAGAAGCTAAACCATTAAATAGAGGCTTAGCCTTGGTTTTACACAAACAGACTATTCAACTCTGATGTTCCCTCTACTGATGTATCAAGAATTCATTCCTCATCTCAAATCATTCGAAACTCAAGGAATTTATACCATGCTTTGGTGGCCCTGACCTCTGCCAACTACTTGGAGATTTGCTAAACTCCTTTCTGCTGCTATTTCAAGTATATATATTATTTCTGGAGACAAAAAGCAGATGCAACAAGAAAAGAGATTGGCCATTTATGTTCTATTCTTCCGTTGAGTGGAAAGAACCCTGGCTAGTGATACCGGAGGACAGAATAACAGGCACGGTTATGCAGTGAGACAATCCTGAATAAAATGATGTGATAGACCTGAATGGTTTTTATATAAAAGGGCTTGGTTGATTAACCAAACTTTATCAATAAAGGAGAATATTTGTAGATCAGGGTTGAAATAAGCAGTCTTTTGGGCTCTCTAAGCTTGCTTGTTTTGTTGTAGATCTTTGATTACCCTTACTAGACTAGCACTGATGATATCACCCTGTTAAGGGTGATGAATTGTCTGCAAGACAAAAACCAAGCTCAGGAGCACTAAGGATCCTCAATAGTTTTATATCCAAGAAAAAATATATCTAGAATTAGAACGCCTTGATTAGAACCCTATGGTTAAAAGAAACCATTTTAGTAAACGTTGGCAGGACTACTGCAGTCCAGTGTGTTATTGTAAGCTGTACAAAGATGCTCGGGGATGGGAGGGTGCCAGTTTCAAGTTTAAAAAAAAACCCTCTCTGTCATTCAGCCCCAGAAAGCACACAATATCAACCCATTTTTGAAATCTTACCAAGAAGACTCCAAGGACCAGTCCAGGCAGCCACCAGTCAAGATTAATCTCAAGGTGGCAAAACAAAACACCAAACCATACAGAGAGGCATTTTAAGTCACCATTTGTTTCTAAGTGATATATAATAGTAGAAGACGATATGTTACTTACCATCAAAGTACTCAAAGAGGTGATATCTGCTGACCAAATAACCAGCCCACCTTTGACTTTTTCCAGCCATGACTTTGAGAGCCATCCTGTAAGAAGAAGCCCTGAAAGAAAAAAGATGGATCCACCAAAGGTTCACATTGAAGTCCACTCTTTGTGGTTAAAAACATTTTTTTAATGAGACTTACATCACTATGAATTCAGGAGATCTGTGGTCGGCTATTGCGCTGAGATACATGTAGACAAAGTTTTCAACCTGTATACTAGGCTCATGTAACATTGCATTAGCTAAGGCCATCAGGACAGGGAAAGTGGGCTTTAATTCCAGAAGGACAAAGGCAGCATACGTGCGGACAAGAGGAGCAAATTTGTAATTCTGGATTATTGGAAGTAAAATTCCTTGTACCTGTGCAAAATAGATAGGAAATATTAGAGTTATATTAGAATATTAATATTAGAATATTAGAGCAAAAACCATCTGATACATTCACAGTCCTTGAAAATAAACAGATTCATTTGATGTTAATCTGGGGTTGGTTGTTCCTGAATAAGAGCTTCAACTGCAAAAGCCACATTTGACTTCTCCTTATCGAGAAGGGAAAAAAGACACACAGTGTTGCTGTACTGGAAAGACAGACAATGAGGGGCACTAATATCTTTCTTTTCATTAGCATCAGGTTGAGATGCTTGATGCCACTCTGTGTCACATGTTGAGATGGATGAGTGTAGAAATCAAATAAATAAAAAAGCAAACAAGGAAAAAATTTTTTTCAGAGGAGTTATCCACTTTAGAGGGTCTTAAATTTCATAGAAATCGGTGTTGAAAATTTGTGTTATATTTTCTTTTTCTTTTCTTTTTCTTCACCAGAACAGAGATGAAATTTACAGGGATGTATAGTTATTACAAGAGGATGAAATAAATCTCAGGAAAGTGTTTCAAGGTTTCCAGGTTGCATATTTTTAATCATACCGAGGATCATTTTGACAGTAAGAATGAAGCTTTTTTAAAATTTTGATTTGGTCTCCATTGCCATATGCCAACTGTACAATTTTGTACAGTGAATAAGAAAAATAAACAAATGATTTGTGAAGAGGTTTAGTACAGCATGAGAGAATTCAGCAGCAACTAATGCCACAAAGTAAAAATGGACTTCAACCAATGTAAAATAGTGGTATTTAATTGTGGTTCTTAATGTAAGGGGAAGGGAGTAGGGGAAAGGATAGGAAACGGGCAAAGAAAGGGCATGCTGATTAGACAAAAGGATTGTTAGTCCCTGAATTCAATACTTCCTCTTCTTGTGTTTGCCAAAGATTTATATAATTGAATGCTTTTTGGGTGGCCTAGTACAACTTTTTCCATCTTTTGCTATCTAAGGCAATAATCAGAAGTAGAGTAGAAATCACCCAATGTGACTCTTCCCACTAGACTGAGCTGTTAAACTCCCTATAGGAAGTGAGGATTTTGAATGAGAGTAAGTTAGGAAATATTTTCCTGTCACAAATGAGTTAAACAGTATGCAAATAACCTCCATTCCATGCAAATAACCTCCATTCCATACTGGCCTAAAGCAAGTATGTAGTTGGGGCACAGTCCTACTGGCAAGAAACCTGGAGGTGTTTTGCGTAAGAAACTATCTGTGTTCAAAAATCGTACCCAACTAATATTTAGGTACTATTCTCTCTCATTTATTGAGAAGAGAACCTTCAGGATATTTCTGCTCTTTGGGGAAAATGGCAGAATAATCCAAAGTGATTGTGTTGCCTTCCTCTATCACTATTTTTGTGTGTGTGAAAGCAGGAATAATGGCTTCAAACTTGTACAAGGAACCCCAAAGGCAACCCCATCAGTGAACTTGTCTTTTTTTCCCCATTCACTTTTTTCAGGAAAATTCCCTGGCAATGTGAACAGAAGATTCTTACATATATGCTTTTGTTTCTCTCCACTGGAAAATATTTTGGCTTAATACAATAAACTATGACACATAATTACAGTACATAATTAGGGGTCAACTTATGTTCAACCACTTGCTCCATGATATTGTTAATATAATAATTCAGCAAAACCAAGCCAATTAACCATCCTCCCCTTCTCCCAAAAACAAAAACAAAAATCTACACTACTTACCCGTATAGGATCTTTTTTGCCAGGATTTCTTAGAGCCAGGATAGCATTCTGTTGAATTCGAACATCAGAGGGAAGAGCAGATTGCAGATACTTCATAATGGGTTTCAAGACAATTATGTGTCTCACATTTCCAAAGGTTTTCAAGGCCAAGACACTTGCATCTATGTCAGATGATCTTGCGGCTTTGGTTGCAAAATCAATCAGAGGCTGTGAAAAATATTGTGTTATAGCAAAGTTAGTACAGTGTTATGGATAGTTAGCAGTTCCAATCAAGAATGCAAGTGCACAAGGTACTCTTGTGAGTATCCCCACAAGTGGAAAAGGCATAGCTTTATATGACATTTGGATAGAGTGATATATAAAATAATAGGCATCAGGAGGAAGTAAAGATATTTTGCTCTTGATTTAGATGAATTGATTTGGCTAAATGCAGATACATAATTCTAGATAGTTAAGTTGGCCACTACAGGGTATCCTTAAAAAAATGCAATATGGTTCTTAAAAAGTAAAGGATTTAACTATATCAAATTTATCTCATGTCATTTTTACAATCTAGTGAAAACTGGTATTGTAGCACTAGATAATAGATATCCATAACTGCCTCTTCTAATAACTCTAGAAAATATTTTACATATATTTACAAATTAGTGTATGTATGTATGTATGTATGTATGTATGTATGTATGTATGTATGTATGTATTCTATATCTATATATCTATATATCTATATATCTGTATCTTTATCTTTATCATCTACACCATGTGTGTGTGTGTGTGTGTGTGTGTGTGTGTGTGTGTGTATAATCATTATTTGTAAACATATATAAAACCATGCATATATCAGTATGTTTACAATGCTGGTGTACAACAACATAATGTTTCCAATACTAGTGTACAACAACATAAACTTCAATATAAATTAAAAATGTATGGAAGGCAATTATAATTATTCTAGCTGCTAACAATAATATAGATGCCCTACAAAAAGGGTAAAATTCTTCTTTAGAGGCAACATTAAGGCATACATAACTGGCACATTTACTATTGTTTTTAATTAAGCAATGGACTCTTACATTTAATTTTTTTAAAAAAGAGACTTACAATGATAAGAGCTTCATAAAAATGCTTTATAAAAGAAAAGGACAAGTCATATAAAACTATCGTGAAAACCTATTAGGCAAATATGCCATATAAATGTTAAACGTTTTTTGCTGCTCTCAGATTCCGCCCCCCCATTTCTGGTTGGCATTAACAATTCTGATGCCAGTGAAGCAAAACTCTCATTTTAATGTTTTGTAGTAACACCTGAAAACTATTCAACAGAGCTATTTTCATTCGAAAGTTCCTTCATCTGAGCTGAGTTAGCACTCTGGAGCTTAAGGATTTTTAGGTGAAGAAACAGAATTGAAACTGGGCAATGTACCTTGAGATATTGGTCGAGGATTGTGTTTGAGATGGCATAGAATCTGGAAAGTAATGATCCATAGGCGAGACAGATGGAAGTACGATAGAGACTCTTTGGACCTTTAAGAACGTCTATCATAATGGCCTGTGGAAAGAATATTCTGCTGTTACTATAACTGAGTAGCAAAGGCAGTTGCAATTACAAAGCAAAAGGTTTGCTTCTATTTAACCTGTGGATCTGTAACATTGATATAAGTACACACGAGATCAGAGTCAGAAATGAAAGATCCAAATATAAAGCAATTACGCTGCTTAGCATCTGTAGAATTGTTTATGGTGTTTATATCTTACCATGTAAGATATCTTACAATTTATTATACCAATATTTTCTGTAAGAACTGATGAGGAACACTTTTTCTACATCACAGATGAGTGGCTTGTCTAAAGCCCTGCTTTATGAGTTTATGACAAGGCTTCATTTAAACAAACAAACAAACAAACAAACAAAAAAGATAATCCGGCTCAGTTTCCTGAGCCGACTCAGATATAAGTCAGCAAAGTATTTCCAAGATCTGATAAAGACACTTGAATACAGTAAAAACAATTTGAGAACAAATTCTCTCCTATATCTGCAGCATTTTAAAGAACATTCCATTACATGGTGTCACTGCCTCAGGCAAGCATGTCAATTACTACAGACTTATACATGGAAAATCACCATAGTTTATTTGCAGAGAGTATTATCATTTTAGAAGGATAGAATATGGGTTTCTTTAAAGTGACAGCTTTCTGATATGTTAGAATTGCAGCTTCTATAGTTTCCAGTCAGCATAGTCAACAGAATGTGCCAAAGCCAATTGAAGAATAAAACAGAATAAGTTCTAACTGTGTATTTTCTTTTTTCTCTCTCATATGTTGTATAGCCCTCAGGTTTCTGCATTTCACCTTGCAGTCTGCCTTAGCTTTTACACAAGGTAGAAATTCATGATTTGGTCAATGATGGTTTAAATGCAAATTCTAATTGAGCTATTAGGAAAGTTTTTGTTTTGGATGAATTGGTTGACCCGGTAGCCTTATAGATGATCCATTGCCAAGGCTGAGTAGGGAAGCTGGGAAATAAGGTTCAGCAACATCTCCGAAGCAATAGCTTTGGCATCTGCTGAATTTCACTCAGGCTAGTGTCACTCAAGATATGGAGAGTGAGTTTAGAGGCTAGAAGTTATTTGTAAATCGGCGGGAAAGCCAACATGCATGGATTGTCACATTTTAGATTTTCCCTCAATTATTCTATTCAATCTTCCACAAACAGAGGATCAGTTGTAAGAGTACTACTGTGTCAGAGTTCCCACAGATGCTCTAATTAAATCATGAACCTTGAGCCAAGCTTCAAAAGAATTCCAGTTATTTATTAGGAGCTTCGTGTCAGCATGATCCAAGTGAAGCCAACTCTGACCCCACTTAATTTACGCTCCACCTCTGACCCTGTTCCCCATTCCCCCCAAGGTGTGTCATCAGTCACATTCTCCAATGAAGCAATTTCGCAGGTTGTAGAGATCACTCCCCTCTAGTCACTGTGGGTAATCATGGAGACGGCCTTGACAGAGATATGGCTGGAATGTGTTTTTTGTCAACTCATAAAGTTTCTCACTGCGGCAGCAAAGTTCTTTTCCCCATCCTCTCTGCCTACGCCAACTCTAGAGCAGGCCAGGTATGCTTTGTGAGTTGACATGCTTCTTATAATAAATAGTTAACAACTTTAACATTTTCATAATAGCAACAGCATGAATGACAGCAGCATTTTACCATAGCTTCTTCGACAACTTCTTCAGATGCATTACAGAAATGGAAGAAGACAAGCAATGTTTGGGCTGCTTCAATCGTGGTGATCTCTTGTTGAACTATTTTGTGCCTCACATATTTTAGCCCACTTGAAGTACCCGCAGTAGAGATTAAATCCAAAATGATGGATCTGTGGAAAAAAGGAGAAATCATGCTTGAACTGTGATTATTTGAATTTAAATATCCAAATTTAGTTTTCAAGAGTAAAATAACTTCCTGTTTTATCTTACCTATATATTGCCTGGCCATAATAACTGTCGAACACTTCAAAATAATTAATTTCATTTTCTGTGCGCAAAAGGTTGACCAGATGCAGAATTTTTTTACCATCTTTTGGAACATTTTCATTTGCCAAGTAATGCAATCCATCCTCAATCTGTTGGATAAGGGTTTTTTGGGTGGGTGGGGGTTTTAAAAAAAGAAACCAACAAACTTCAAAACATTTTAGATATTGTTTCATCACTGAATGAAGAATATTTACATGGAAGCAAAAGCCCATTTGCATTCTAACTTTAAGCTTAAAGGTAAAGGTTCCACTCGCATATATATGCTAGTCATTCCTGACTCTAGGGGGCAGTGCTCATCTCCATTTCAACACCAAAGAGCCAGCACTGTCCATCATCTCTGTGGTCATGTGGCTGGCATAACTAAACACTGAAGGCACATGGAGAGCTGTCACCTTCCCACCAAAGGTGGTCCCTATTTTTCTACTTGCATTTTTACATGCTTTCCAACTGCTAGGTTGGCAGAAGCTGAGACAAGTAATGGGAGCTCACTCTGTTACACAGCACTAGGGATTCAAACCACCAAACTGCCACCCTTTCTAATTGACAAGCTTAGCATCTTAGCCACTGAGCCACTGGGTCCCTTAACTGTAAGCTTACCTCCTTATTTATGTTCTTGATTTTTAATAATGAAGCAGGAAGAAGAGGAACGTCTTTAACATGATATAGAAGAGACCCATATTTTTTCAAGTTAGAAGGTATTTGTGGCAAACGGCTATGGGCTTCAATGAGTTCAAGTTTTTGCCTAAAGAATGAAGATGCAATGAAATTAAGAGAAAATAAATTATGAACACTGGTTATGGTTTTGCCCTTGGTTACCAGCTGTTTCTTTCTTTTTTTTTTTTTATAAAAATCAAAACAAAAATCGAGGCACTTTGATATTGGGCTCATATTTTAATACAAATAGTGCTTGATCTCCAGGTCATAAAATAATGCTGAAACTTCAAAACTATGCTTCTATGAGATAGCAGTTCAGACAATGTATATAATTTTACTTGGGTCTATAAATTAACATTGCTCTCCTTAAAAAATAATTCGAATCCATATAATTAAGGTAAATTAATTTACCTTAATTAATATTGAACCAGTTTTGTATTATTCAGTATTTATTCAAAAAAGAAGTACATGTGTCATGTATTAGAGTGGACCATTAATGTTATCCTTTAGTAATGAAAATCTTTATAGTCAATACTTTCAACATTAAAAGTTGGTTGAACAAAATATTCTGTATAATATTATTGTTCAGGCTGATACTGGAGAACGTTAACTTGTCCTCTTTGAATCTGGACAGATGATGTCAAAATGACTCTTCTCATTTTATTGAGAATATTTGTTATTAGATAGATAATGATATAATAAATAAAATATTTAATTTTTATAGCTAACCACAATACTCTATGATTATTTGGGATTTAACAAATACAATTCCAGAAACACATAAAATAAAGACATTCATAATTTTGGAACAATTATAGCAGAGTTGTAAGACCTGGCCTCCAGTATGACACTTTCTTCAGTTCGTTCTCTGAATGGTGAGAATTGCTGAATTTCTAGAGCTGTGGCTTGCATGATTATTTTCTCATTCTTTTCCTTCAAATCCTTCATTCTGTAGTTGAATGTACTTGTCCCTTGAAAATTCTTATTTTTCTTTACAAAAAAATATATATGAAAATGTTATTAGAAAGCAATTTATGCAATAGAAATGATAGCATGACTACTCATACAATAAAATATAGTAAGTTTGTTTGGATACAGTTAACAATAAGAGTTGGCAGTGGGCAAACTACATTCCCTCCAGAACCAGGGAACCTCTGCCTTTTATATGAAAAACAAATTTAATTCTTATATTGTCACTTCCTTGAACATGTGAGGAATAGGAAAATGGCTTTTATCTGGTCTCTTTTTGTGTTATCTGCTGTGATGATCAATAGAAACAACGGTGAACAAGATGAATATGGAAAATCAATATGTAGGAATGAATGGAACACTTTTAAAAAAGAAATAGATTTAGAATATCTAAAGGGGAAAAAGTACATGAAAAAGAGTCTGCTTGATTAAAATGTGCAGATATCTTGAACATGAAAATTAGTTTACTATTTTTGCATTAAAATAGTTCAAGCTTCTACATGTTTACATAATGACTGATGTTGTGCCATCAAGTGAGCGTCATCTCTGGGCACCCACAAGAATAGACCTTCTCCAGGTGATCCATCCTAAACTGCCAGTCAAGTCCTCCAATGGGATAAATAGTACAGGTGGTTTTTAACTTATGACCATTCATTTAATAACTGTTCAAAGTTGAAATGGCATTGCCTTCTGTAGCAACAGTCAGTTAAATCTGAGACAACTTTCCTGTGTTTTTAAAAATAGTTTCATATGGTAGCATGATTGCACTGTGTCAACTTACCTTAAATGAACTTATAATTTAGCAAAGTTTGAACTGTACATGGAGTGTATGGGAATTCATTCCCTTTACATTGTATCTCCAGTTTGTACTGATAACAAACAATCCATTTATTCAATGGAACATTGAATATTGTAATATACCTTGCAAGTACAAGTAGAAATCAAAGGAGAATTTCTAGAACTATATTTAAGTTTAGTGAATTGTATAATCATGCCTCTGTAATTTAATACACACAATATAGTTATCTTGACATAGGCTTCCAACTTAAGGAATATGTTTCCCATGAAAATAGCTGCATGAATAACTTTTTAAAGATGCCAGTAATGTTCCTGTTCGATTAGAGAAAAGGCAATAATTATGTTTCTTGCTGCCTGGAAACTCCTTATGAACTTTTTGCATAAAAGAGAAAAAACAACAATTTATGATCTAAAGTTTTGTTCTTTATATTATTGTAATATAAATCAGAAAAAGAAGAACGAGTGAAAGAATGTATGATAAAATGGGCTAAACATTTTGGTTATAATATACATATGGATGGGAAAATATATGGTGGAAAAGACTGAAATTGACATTATGTTATAACCTTAAAGAGTATTTTTATAAAATGATTTATTGTTGATATCTGTTATCATAAAAATTGTTTAAAATATCCAAAGGCATTTCAAATTCTTGTTTGAAAGGTGAAAAACAAGAAGAAATATTTTATCATGCTTGGTGGACATGTAAAAAAAGCTAGAAAATTCTAGATTCAAGTACTTACACTGATTTGCACGTTTTAAAAGATTAATGTACAAGAGGTCTTCTTTCAGGACCGTTGAGCAAACAGTTGGGAAAAATCATGAAAATTTTTGTGTGTGCATGATAACTATTGTGGTATTATTGTCTGCATGAATATGGAAAGATTTGGCAGTGATTTTTATTTCTTACTTTATATTAGTTTGTATTAGTTTTTAATGTTCTTTTTAAAACTTCTAATAAAATTATAATGATATATAATGTATATCTATATCTATGTTTAATAACAATCATTTATTAAGATTGTTGGCCTTCCTCTCTGTATCTCTATAGCTTTAACATATATTTCTCTCTACACACACACACATACATATCCATTAATGGTACTGACCTGTCTGCAGTACTCACATGGAATAACATATGCAGCACCAACAACCTTTCTAGCCATGTTATCACAATTACTTAAGTCTTTGGATTTGGTCATCAAGAATTCATCTGGTTTTTCAATGTTTTGTAGGGAGTAGATGGTGTCACACCTACCTTCAATGCCATTCTGCAAAATAAATAAATGTAAATGAATGAATGAATAAATAAAATATCAATGCAATACATACAAAGAAAAGATACCTATGAAAAATATCTATTCACTTGTGGAATTGCAGTTTCCTTTCTAATTCCTAATGCCTTTGATCAAGTTGTCATTGTCGTCGCCTTCCTCCTCCTCCTCCTCCTCCTCCTCCTCCTCCTCCTCCTCCTCCTCCTCCTCCTCCTCCTCCTCCTCCTCTATCATGCCAAACCTCTACAGTCCTTAGTAAAGACCTGGCATGTTCCTTTGCAAAGTTCTTTATTCATTTTCAATTTGGCTTATTTTATATAAAGCATAATTTTGGAATGTTTTAAATAATAAAAACTGTGGCCAAATAATCTGATCAATGAGAATTACACCTCAAACGCAAGATCTTTCAGAGCTGGAACTGGCACATTATCCCTAAAAACCCTATTATACCTAATCTACAATTCACACATTCCTGTGTTAGAAGCCTTGGAATTGTAGATGAGCCAATGGGCCTTGAAAGCAGCAATAATTAGCTTACTTGCTGAAGAAATGCGATCTTTCTTTCCTATATTAGCAGAGTTCACTCAGATCTCTAACGTTGTATCAATTTTTTTGGTATTCATCAAAAGTGAAACTTCAGTACGTACCTAGAATTTCTACTAAGTTTAAATTTTTTCCCTCCCCCCCAAGGCAATTTCAACCTAGACATTTCCATGTGCTTTACACTTGCCATTAGCTTAATGAACTGCTATTCACCGTTCCACATTGTAGCAATACTTTCACATAATTAGTCCGGTATGAAATGAAAAAGGGAGAATTTGTGTTGCAAGGCTGTTATTCAAAAAACCTACATTTGATCTTCCATGACTTTTTTTTCCTTTCCCCCACCCTTCCTAAAAACAAAAGGCCAATGGATGAATTCTTATAAGCAGGAATGCCACAACACAATATGAAATTTTATGTGGAGAAAAGCAAGATTTTGCACCTAGGCAGGAAAAACCAAAGTTACCCGTACAGATTTGGTGAAACCTGGCTCACAAACAGTAACTGTGAAAGGGATCGGACTAATCCTAGTGGATGATCATTTAAATATGAGCCAGCAGTGTGCAGCAGCAACAAAAAAAGCTAATATAATCCTTGATCGTATAAACAGAGGCATAGAATCAAAATCGTATGAAGTATTAGTACAGCTTTATAAAACTTTAGTAAGATCACACCTTGAATACAGCATTCAGCTTTAGTCACCACATTACAAAAAGGACTGAGACTTTGGGGGAAAAAGGCAGAGAAGATAAACTAAGACAATTAAGAGCCCGGAGACTAAAACATATGAAGAACGGTTGCAGGAAGTGGGTATGGCTAGTCTAGAAAAAAGGAGGACTAGTATTCCAGTATTTGAGGGGCTTCCACAAAGAAAAGAGGGTGTCAACCTATTTTCCAAAGCACCAGAAGGCTAGACAATGGATGGAAACTGATCAAGGAGAGAAGCAATCTGGAATTAAGGAGAAACGTCCTAGTAGTGAGAACAATTAACCAGCGAAATGGCTTGCCTTCAGAAATTGTGGGTGCTTCATCACTGGAGGTCTTTAAGAAGAGACTGGCCAGCACTTGTCTGAAATGGTATAGGGTCTCCTATATGGTCAGGGGATTGGACTAGAAGACCTCCAAGGTCCCTTCCAGCTCTATTCTAATTCTGATTCTTAACAATCAGTATAATAGAATTTTTTGAGCACTATTTTATTTGTTTATGAGGTACTGTATATGGAATGGTATGCTAGATAATTTAGAAATTGTGGAATATGGCCTCCAATAAAAACAATGATCCTGATTTCAACTGATTTAGACTAATTTAACCAGATGAAGATATGAGGTAAAAATTAGCATGGATGGTAAGTTTTAAAAAACCATACAGTTCAGAGATCAAATGTAGTCAGTATTCCCAAACTACAATATTCCTGTATTAAGATAGTTGTTTTCTAAATTAAATTAATTATATTCTGAATTTTTTACAAAAATAATTTTAACTATTTTACCAATATTAGTATACAGTTGATATATTTAATTTACATATATACTGGTAAGTAAAATTATTATGAGCCAAATTAAAATTTTGCTGATTTATTTTGTAGAAGTTGAAGAAGAATTGTCTTTTCTTTTAGCTCTACCAGCAAGTTATTCCAAATGTATGTATATATGTAGGTATATATACAGTATGCCAGGACAGAGAGAAAGGGAGAGGGAGGGAGGGAGAGGGGGAGGAGGAAGAGGAGGAGGAGGTGGGAGGGAGGGAGAGAGAGAGAGAGAGAGGGAGAGAGAGAGAGAGAGAGAGAGAGAGAGAGAGAGAGAGAGAGAGAGAGAGAGAGAGAGAGAAGAGGGACCACAGTCCAATACAGAAGCAGTCATTCAAGGCCCCAACCTTGTGTGCAAATTCCATTGAACTTAATAATCTTCTATTTCTATCTATGCTTTAGATATGCATAAGGTTGCTCAGTTAACATTTTAATGGAGCTTGAATACATATATTATGATCTGGGAATATGCTTTAAATATTGCTTTTTAAAACTTTTCAGGATGTAGAACTTGTACATTTCTGGAAACTTCAATCAAGAAGCAAAGGTGTAGAGATACAAAATGGGCTGTTCTTAAGTGAGTATTTTTGCTCCTAGTCTCTCATGGACGCAATCAACTTTTTGCAGCACCCTTGAGCAGAAAAACCTCTCTCTCTCTCTCTCTCTCTATGATTTGAAAGTGCAATTTGGAAATTCTTATTGGTGCTAATATAAATAACTACACAGTAACTGCGGTGGATCTTCAGTTTGGGGCAACCACTCCAAACACAATGAACCTAAAGTTGGTCGCAGATAACATCATACTACTGAGACATCATGTTCATCTTCAAAATTCTTGCCTGGCACAACAATGTTGCTTACAACCTCAACAGAACTGTAGTTGTGTTATTGGACAAAAGGGAAGCAGAAAGTCCTAATGCCATACCACATTTACAACTGGAATGATGATTTACCTCTTTTATATTATATGTTTTCTGGTCATTCCTGATGGTATTTTCATATAAATTCAAAATTCCTTTGCAGAAGTTTAAAGCAAATTCTGAGACATGGTCTGGAACCATTATGTCATCGACATGCCCATTTCTGTGTTGAAATGTAACAATTAGATTCTTCAAGTGTTTCTGAAACACTGTCGTTAATGTGGGTGATGAAACAAACTTGATCCAGGGGTGTAGGCCATTGTAATCCCATCCTTCAAAACAATCAACCTGTCATACAAAGAGATAAAAAAAAAACCATACGTAATAAAATTTTATTCTTCCTAAATCTCCCATCCAAATTTTTTAAAAAAACCACCTTTAAAGAAAAGAAGCCATAAATTATCTCTATGCGGATATTAAAAATAAAGTAATGTAAGACTACTTTAGCATTAAAATCTTAGTTGTTAAAGTAATCTAAAATGGAGCAGAAGTTGTGTAAGTCAGGAGTCCATTGTTCCAAGATAGATATAAATCTTATGTCAGTCTCCAAGGTTCTCAGAAGACTGAGCTGCTCCCTTACAAAGGCATGGGAAAAGAATTTGGAGTTTAAATCCTGGAGCATAGTTGACCTATAGGAATGCAGGAGACAAGGCTCCTGTATAGACAGGGCTAAATTCTTGCCTGAAATAGATAAAATAGATTGTTGTAGCCGAATCATACGTGAATGCCTTCTTTTGAGCAAGCCAATTTTTGAATAAAGGATTCAGACTTCTGAAAAGTCAGAATTTATTGCTGAGTTTAGACTAAATCTGAGAACAACTAAAGATGGGTAAAATGTTATTTTTGTTGTTACCATTACTAAGTCTTCTCTGACTCTTTGTGACCCCCATGGACCACAGCATTCTAGCCCCCCTCATCCTCCAGTGTCTCCCTGAGACTACCCAAACTCATGCCCACTGCATTGTTGACACTGTCTAACCATCTCATCCTCTGCTGTCCCCTTCCCTTTTTGCTTTCAATCTTTCCAAACATTAGGGTCCAATGTATGTTCTACCTTATGTCATAAATACAATTAATACTATTTCACAGATAGGCGTGCACACACACACACACACACACACACACACACACATATATATGCTGGTTTTGTTTTATTCGGGTCTTTTCCCGTGTAAGATTGAGATTGTCTTGGCAACGTTTCAGCGAGATCTCACTCGCCATCTTCAGGCTGTTGTTTTTGGCTTAAAGTGCGAATGGAGCTGCCATCTTTCTATAAATCTTGGTGGGAGGGAATGGACTGCTGGCTTTGTTTCAGTAAGTGGAATGATTGGTTGTGTGGTTGTATCATGATTGGTAGATTGGTGCTGATTGGTGCTGGATGTTTGTGCATTGTTGTTTTGTATTGTAATGGCCTGGGTGGTGGGTGGGGTTCGTTTGTTGACTAGGGCTGGTTTCCAGATGTTTGGTAGGCGGGAGGTATCGTCACGTTTATTCATGTTGTGGGGTGTTTATCTATCTATCTATCTATCTATCTATCTATCTATCTATCTATCTATCTATCATCTATCATCTATCTATCTATCTATCTATCTATCTATCTATCTATCTATCTATCTATCTATCTATCTATGTTGTATTTGTGCTGATAAATAAATAAAGGGAGACTGCACAAATATAAAAAGGCAACATTAAAAATATGGTTTTCTGCCTGGATGGTTTTCTGTGATGAGCCGAAGGACAGAAGGAGGGAGTAGTGAGCTTCCTCCCATATTTGGGCATACCAGGGGTTGTAACACAAATACATACGTACACACACACACACACACACATACACACACACACACACCCATATATATATATACACAACTGCCTAATATGCAATACAGCCCAGGTTCAATTCCCAGTAAGGGTATGGATACCTGATGAGAGCTAAATAGCTCGAAATAGATCTATACTAGTTCCCCTTTATTTATTTATCAGCACAAATGCAACACAAATGTAACAAGGCAACATAAAAAAATGGCTTTCTGCCTGGATGGCTCCTACGGTGAGCTGTAAGACAGAAAAGGGAAGCAGTATGCTCCCTCCCATATTTGTGCATTCCAGGGGTTGTGACACAATACATACCTATTTCCCTGGCTTAGCTGATAAAGGAGGAGAGCCTGTGACTTAGTGGCTAATACATCTGCCTAATATGTAATACAGCCCAGGTTCGAATCCCAGTAAGAGTATGGCTAGCTGATGAGAGCTAAATAGCTTGAAATAGATCTATATTAGTCTCCCTTTATTTATTTATCAGCACAAATGCAACACACACACACACACACACATACACACACACACACACACACACATCTAACAATATGACTAGGAATGAAAAAATCTTCAATCTTTACATAAATAAAAGTCTACTACATGAGCAAGTTGGCCTTAGTACTAGGAAAAAAACATCTCCCCATCCTTCTTGAAAGTAACCAAATGATAACGAAAGAAAATACAAACTCTTTATATAACTACTGATCTGTAAATGAGAGTATCATTTTATATGGGAGAGCAGCAAAGAATTTTGTTCAATCAGATCTTTTAATATGGCAGACAGTACAATACTTGTAAAAAAAGTATCAGCTTGGTCTGGTACTTAAAATTTCAGATTAGGGGACTGTGACTTCTAGTCCCACCACCATATGTCTATGCCTATGAAGCCCGCTGGCTTAGCTTGGTCCAGTCACTTTCTGTCTGCCCTAGGAAGCAGGTAAAAGCAAACCAATCTGAAATATTGCCAAGAAAACTGGGAGACTTATCTATATAGTTTACCAACAGTAACTCAGAAGCATAAAAAAAGATAAGTAAAGCCTTAATAGTAAAATTCAACCTTCAAATAATGAAATAGTCACATGAATTTAAATATTTTTGCTTGCACAAAATGAAAATCGTTTAATGAAGTAACTTAGCACTAACATTTGGGGTAGGGGGGAAATAAAATTAATCTAGCAAAAATAACTATGGATCTGAAATTATACTTTGCCTCTGTTTAGTTTCATC
Organism: Natrix helvetica; assembly: GCF_964273705.1. Lineage (NCBI taxonomy): Eukaryota > Metazoa > Chordata > Lepidosauria > Squamata > Natricidae > Natrix > Natrix helvetica. The sequence continues at coordinate 96,690,405 of NC_138549.1, read as the reverse complement.
TAACTATAATTATCTGATAAAGTGTGATAAGGTATTTTCTGTATATCAGGAAACAAAGCAGAACATGTACTCTAAATTGGAAAAATGGATGCCTTTTTCCCCCTCTTCCCAAACATGTACATAGCACAAACTTGCTTTCAAAGTGGATTTCTCTGCTTACCTTTAGAAACTTCCGGTCTTGTTCAACATTTCCAATTTCTACTTTACACTTAGCTTTTAGTCCAGCACTTGAAAAGCCATCTTTGGATATTTTGTTCTGAACTTCAACTTCATAATCATACAATAAAACTTTATCCGAACCTAAGACAGTTTCTGTAAAAATTCAAACGCATGTTAAGGTAATGCGTGGAAAATATACTGCTACATATCTTTAGACTCATAAATTGGCTTTTAAAATTCTATATAATTAAATAATGGTAGACAGGGAAGATACTTACGACCAGTTTTTTGTTGGCAATCTGGAAAATAAAAATAGAAGTCAAAAATTCTTTTATTTCTGAGAGAAATCCCCCTCCCTCATTTTTAAAATACAAAGGTATAAGAAACATAAAAGGGTTGGAGGGAATTTAATGCTTCCATTAATGTGCAAAAATATTTCCCTTATTTGTTCTGATGAAAATGGACTAGTTTCTTTAAGGTTCAATTTTTGAAAGATCATAAATTAAAATGCTTACTTACCCACAAGGGTCAATACCAGGGCTAAAATTACAGCTTTCATTATGGGAGGGGAATGTCAACCAGAAAGTGCTAGTACCTGTTTTATAGAGAATCATATTTAGTCACATGGCCATCTTGGAAAAGTTTTTTGGATGAGTAAGCACATGTTTAGTTTAGTATTGATTGGCCAAACAAGAAATATTTCTTGATAAGAGATAAGGGATACTGATGTCACACAATCATGCAATGGCTTTAGCCAAATCAATATTTAAATATTCAGTAATTCTAGCAGCTAAATGCTAATGCAAACCTCTAAGGCATGGGTGTCAAACTTGATCCCGTCACGTGATGTATTGCGATGTATCGCGACGGGTTTTGCCTTTGCGGAACCAGGGTGGACATAGCGTGCACATGATGCATCTGCCCCGTGGGCCACCAGTTTGGCAGGCCTGCTAAGGGTTCGACTGAGATGTAATAAACATTGGATTAAAATGCTCCTAAAATGGGCATTTTACAGTAAAATACACAGAGCAATGCTGTAATGCAAATTAAAAAGGATGAAAGAAACCCTGGTAGCTTTCCAAAACTCTTATTCTGAACCACTTATTGGAAGACCCAACAAAAAACTGTTGGAGTTGTGTCACCCAGCTTCAAGAAAAAACAAAAGTTATTTGGGAGTTCTTGATGGTCTTTGAGCTTGACTTCTTCCAAGCAGTGTTTCTTGCTTATATGGATGTTATGTGACAGGTGTGCGATATGTGTAAGAAGAAGATTTACATTTACAGTGTCTTTAACAATAGACGACACATTTTTAGTAGGGAAACTACATATTTGCAAACTCCAAATTTGCAATAAATCAATCTACAAACTATTTCTTTCTTTCTTTCTTTTTAAGAGCAACTAAAGGCAAGAAAAAGCCCTAAGCATTTTTTTTTAAATTGCCATATTCTCTTAATCAGTAGCCAGATAGGAGTTTTCTGAACTTGGTTGTTTGTTTGCAGAAGTTTCATTACCCAGTAAGCTAATCTCCTGAGTGACATGATTAGGTCACTGATCAGGACATTCATGCTAATGCATCAGGGCAACAGTATCAGGGCACTGATGATCTTAGCACATTAAGTAATGAACTGTCTGCAAGCAAATAGCCAAGTTAAGAGAGCACCAAAGACTCGACAATTCAACTCTGAGCTACAGATATTCTCAATAATCCATTCAAGACTGGTAGGACAAGCTGACATAGGTGAATACCCAGCAAAGTCATCTTTCCCATAAACCGAGGATGGTACCCTCCTGGCAATGAAATATCTGCAGGAAGAAAAACATGTTCACAGAGTTGACATTCTGGCATATAATTAATCATTTGTAAAGCATTCCAAGTCTTCAAAAGTAGGGTAGCATGTAAACACTTTTATCTATTGATACTTTGATTAGAATGCAATGCATTAAGCTGAAAAAGAGACAAGAGTGTGAATAATGAAAAAGAGCTGTCATAAGCTCTCTCTTATTGAGCCATTAACTAATATCATAAGGATATCATACATGTATCCGAAAGGTTCTACATTAACATGGTCTACTGAGTGTTGCTAAAAGTCAGCCCAACTCAACCCTTCTAAAGGAGATAATCCTGATAGCTTTGAATGAATTTGCAAAAACACTATGTTGTATGGTATTGCAATCCAGAAAGGGCAGAGGGAGAGGAAAATTACCGCCAGCAAATGTTTAGCGGACTTTAGTGTAATTGAAGTGGATACTTTGAATTTGTAGGATCTTTGCTGTATAAATGAAACATGGAAACAGCCTAATTAACTGTAGGAGAATGATTGCATATGATTGCATTTGTATTCATTCTCTCTCTGTCTCTGTCTCTGTCTCTGTCTCTGTCTCTGTCTCTCTCTGTCTTTCTCTGTCTCTCTGTCTCTGTCTCTCTGTCTCTGTCTCTGTCTCTCTCTCTCTCTCTCTCTCTCTCTCTCTCTCTCTCTCTCTCTCTCTCTCTCTCTCTCTTTCTAGGTAATAGGAGGCACCTGATCTATTGTTGAAGTGTTGCTGATAAACTAAGTCTTGCTCTATATTCATGCTGTTAAATTATTGTTCAATGAGACCAATTTCATACTGAGATATATCGCCTAACTACAAAGCATGGTTTGGGGAAACAGTTCCAACAAATAACAATATCTTCACATAGTACATATAACAATCCTGTTCTTAAGAAGAGTTAAGGATATTTTTTTTAAAGTACATTATCACTATATCTTCGAAAAGTTTAATACCAATCCTTTAGTGGCAGAAAAATACTTTTAGAATTGTAAGGACAAATTCTGGGTAATAGTTAGATTTTTTTAAATAAATTGTATTCATACAGTCTGTATCTTTTCCAACACTAGACACTTGAGAATAAGACATCTGATCTGTTGGATTTAAAGAGTGAATGGTAGTTGGGTGTGCAACTTATATTCAAGAAAATGAATTCATTTATAGAAACTAATGAATATATACATGATTCAAGCTAAAGTGCTGTTTTTTCCCCTATCATAATATGGTTATTTGTATGCTATGTTTTTATGACAAATCATACTAAGGATAATTTATAAAAACATTGGGCGGGTTTCATATTTAAGGTTGATTTACTAATAATTACAAGATGACAAAAATTAAAAATGAGGATGGTACACATTTTAAATAATCCATGATACAGAACATGATCTACAAAAATAATAGTAATGCAGCATGCTCTAAACAGTAAAACTAAAAAAAACCTGCTGGAAGGCCTGAAGCAGTAACATTGCTAACTTAATTAAAGATACTATATATGTAGTTTTGCTTTGATGTCAACCCTATAAATTAAACTAGGTTAAGAAATCAATACCACTAGGTCAGAACTACTCTTATTGTAACAGTTATAATAACAGAATCTTGCACCTCTGAATGTACTTTCTCCCTCTGTCACAATTTTAATGTGAATTAGGAGGAGTCTTAGGCATTTATTCAAACAAGTTTCTTCAAGAAGACTCAAACTAGTCTTGATTGATCATTGATTTAGTGGAACTTCTTCCTCCTATTCTTGAAGGTCCTCTACATTTGATAAAACAAATGTGTAGACAAATTTTATGCATTTTAATTGACATATATTGTAGTGATTTAGAAAAATATATTTTCCCAATATTCCAATATTTTAAGATTTAAAACATTTTGTAAATCCAGCTGAATAATAATAATTCTCAATCATCTGTCTGCTTATCATCCATCCATCCATCCATCCATCCATCTGCCTACCTACACCTACCAACCTACCAGCCTATCTATCTATTAATCGTCTGTCTGTCTGTCTGTCTGTCTGTCTATCATCTATCTATCATCTATCTATCTATCTATCTATCTATCTATCTATCTATCTATCTATCTATCTATCATCTATCAATCATCTATCATTTATCTATCATCTATGTATCTATATAAAGGTTTTTATTTAGGAAGCAAACAAATTGTAATCTATGATGGAATCTGTCTACTCAGTTACATTCCTGCACTTGCTTAAAGTTCTGTGTAGTCCAGGGGTGTCAAACTGGATTTCTTTGAGGGCTAGATTAGCATTGCAATTGTTCTCTGTGGTATGGCCAGTGGGAGAAAGACGGGATGGACAGCAAACAGTATGGACACCTCCTGCAGCACCCTGCTGGCCAAAACAGGGTGTGTGGGGCCATGCAGAATGCTGCAGGAGGCAGTCCAGGCTAAAACTGGGGCGCGGAGGGGGTGCACATTACTCATCCAGTGCCCCACTTTTGCTAACAGAGGCACCATGGGCCAGTCCTATGCTATTTCCAGGACATACCCACAGGCCATATCTAAGCACCCCAGAGACCACCTCCAGCCCATAGGCCTAGAGTTTGACACCCCTGGTATAGTCTTATGTGGAACCATACATGTTCAAAAATCTATAAAATCAGTTGAAATGAATGGACACATTACTTTTCACTAAATATAATCCTACATGTAATTATTGCAACTAGAGAGGACTTCTTCTTGGCATGATTCCAGCAGGCACATAATATATCGCACATTAAGATGCAAGAGGGCACATCCAAATAATTTAGAAACATTTGTTTCCAGTTAAATTCAATTTATTATTCAGTTGCTTGGTGGGCTTTGCAATGATTGGTTTCAGCTATTAAAAGAAACCATGGTTGTCTTTAAACATGGTTTGTTTCATAAACTATGATTGGCTAGATTGACTTATGTTATTGTAACAAACTATGGTTTGGAAAGGATGAAAGAGTCATTTGTTTAATGAAAAGCTAAAAGAATTATGGTTTGAATACTCTGTAAGTAGAAAAGAACTGTAATCATAACTCTGCTACTTCACCTTTGAAAAGTGAAAAGCTAATAAGATATCCCATCTGAAATAATCAGATATCCTTTTAACCAAGATGCTTGTCAGATTCAATCTAACATGCAAAATTCCGATTATCTGCAAATAATTATTCCAGCAATAATTATTTCTGCTTCCATTCCCGCTCCCCCCTAATTTCTGTTTGAATTCTAATGGAATTAGAGTATCTCCATATAATCAATTACCTGTTCCTTTTCTATTGAATTGTTACATCCTCCATTAAGAACTTTGAAAAGTCTATTCAAGAAAAAAAAGCTTTAATCACACATTTACTGGAAGTTGCTTTTAGCTTGATGTTCTGGTCCCTACAGGCAGAATTACTGTCAGCAGCAAATAACATTTGTGCTTACTAGCATTTTTGTTGCAGAGACTTTTAACTTTTCACATTATCTGTTTTTATAATTGTTAATGTATGCCCAGTATGATTGTTTTGCCTAAAGGAACCATATGATAAATAAACTTAGAACATTAAAGTGAAGAACAGTTAAGAACCAAACACTTATATGCATGTTTTTCAACCCCCTGCAAGGAAATGTTAATACATACTCTCAAATAATAAATGGATTATACATGATTTGGGGGAGTTTAGTAAATAATAATCAAAAGCTCTGCGATTCAAACTTTCTGTCTCTTTCGGAATCACTGTTACTTTTGTTTGTTTTGTAACAAGTGTGGAAAGTGGCACAAGTAAATCAAAGGTGGTATGATTCCCTTTAAAAATGCCTCTTTTTCACTGTAACTTCTATTACACTGGGATGCATTCCCTTCCCCCAAAAGACCTTTAAAAAGCTTTCTTTCAATTATTAACAAATGGGTGCAACTCAAACATGACTTGGGTCAGAGTCTGTCCGGCATCAAATCTAAGATCAGGCCGTTCCTAACCAAATTTGGAGTCTTTCTGTCATCTCATCTCTTTTTCCTTCTTCTCATTCCAATGAGTTTAGAAAGCCTATTTTAAGTATACATCAACTCAAAGGTGGCAAATATTCTTCCTTTCTGCCGAAAAGAGGCTGGCATTACAAAAGTCAGAAGTGGGAATCATACATTAGGTGCAGCTCAGGGGTGAAATGCTACCGGTTCGGGCAAACCAGTAGTCAACTGTGCGACAGTCAGCTGTGCCCCACGATTTATATTCGCTAGAAAGCAGGAAATCCTGCTGTCTAGCGAATATAAATCACGCGGCACAGATGTTCCCCCCTTGCTGTTCTACTTACCTTTGCAGACTCAGAAAAGGCTTCTCAGTGCCTGTGGTGTGCATGCATGCGAAGCGCACGCAAAGCAAACCAGTAGCAGTCTTTCACCCCTGGTGCAGCTTACTCTGTCAAAGAAGGCAGTTTCCATTGGAGTCCTTTCCTTGCGGAAGATAAACTTCTGCTAAACAGCTAAAATATCCTTTGTTTCTTTCACCCACCTTACATGCTTCTGGTAAGTTTGTTGACATCTTCTTGCAGCAGAAGAAAAGAAGGACAATAAAAAAGGACCAAAAATTGAAGGCTGTAAATTCTGTCCATGTACTGTTGTGAGAATGATCTATAAGATCTTCAACCAAATGTTCAGGGTTTTTGGGGGTGTGATCTCAGAAAAGTCACTAACATAATGGCAGAAATATATCCCAAATTCAGCCATAACACACACCAGTGTGAAAGGATTAAAAACCTCTGATGATGGAAACCTTATTTTTTTCTTCAGGAATATGCCAGGAATAATTGCATCTGTCCCCCAAGATAAATTTGGATCAGTCAGGTCAGTGGTGGGTTCCAGATCCCTTTGCAATTGGTACTTATTTATTTATTTATTTTATTTCTTGGATTTCTAGACCGCCCCGTCTCCCTAGAAGGGACTCGGGGCGGTGTACAGTCAATGCAGATAAAAATACAATCATAAAACACTTAAATACATTTGGATGGAGGAGATAGGCTGTACAAGAAATAAATATATTCTAAAACCCTAAAAAACATCCCCAATTAAAAACCCAGACCCCATTAAAATAAATCCCCGGGAGATAAAACTAAGAGAGTGCCAGGCCAGCTGATTGAAATAGGTGAGTCTTTAACTTTTGACGGAAGGAACGGAGGTCGGTGGTAGTTTGAATGTCGGGGGGGAGGTCATTCCAGAGGGTTGGGCCCATCACAGAGAAGGACCTACTCCTAGGTGTCGCCCGCTGGCACTGGTACGGTTGCAATGGGGCCCGGTGTCCACTAGATGAACGTGGGCAGTGCACACACACACATAAGCAGCACGCGCATGCGTCATTACCTCCTGCGATGCCTCCGTGAGCCTCCGCGATGCTCCAGCTGTTCGGCAGAGCGTCACACAGGCGCTGTGCGCTCCGTGCACCGAAGCACCGAAGAGCTCAAATGCAGGTAAGGAGCTCAGGCAGACAGGTGGGCCCTCCAGAACACCATACTGGAACGTACGGGGGTATACCACCTGCAACCCACCACTGGTCCAGATCTTATAAACCAATATTAAACAAAATATTAAATTCCTCCTTTGATTTTACTGAAATGGGGGCTGGGGCATCCAAATGTCCACAGGGTTAATAAATTGCATAGACTTTGTCATGTATAAACTGGACACTGATATAGAAATAATGGATTCTCCACTGTATTAGTCACGGTACCTGTGGCCAAACCTAATCTGAATCTCTCTCCTTATTTTATGCTCTCTTATAAAACTAGGATAACCGAGTACTGATCTGAATAGTTAAATCAATAAAATCTCCTTTAAGTCAAGCTCATTTCTTGAGTTCAGGGACACACTGAAAGTAATTTTCATATCAACAGTGTTGAAGTGATTTTCTATTGCTTTCTTCTAAGATGTGGGATGTTCTTTAGTAGTCTCCCACATAGCTTCCAGGCATAGGCACAGCCAGGTACTACCTCCATGTTTCATTTTATCTTGCAATACTTTTTTTATGAGAAGAAGGTCAAACACCAAAGTGATTTTACATCGACAGGCTAAATGTTCCTTTTAAATTTACTTACAGACAAGATAGATTGTAAATAAACTTTTGATCAGGTCACAGTGACTCAGTTGATAAGAGAACCAGGTTATAATATCAAGAGAGAAACAAATATATCTCTGCCAATGTAAATAGTGAGCACACTACTTGCAGGCGAAAAATCAGAGAAGACGATCAATGTAGATTATAACAAAACACCCAGAACATCATGCATCTTTACATTGGTGTGATATCTGTCACCAGGCTTACTGAAAAACAGTTAGAGGTTTACTACAGTGCAGTAATAGATATAGGACTCATAAGTTATAACTTGGGATGTCAAGTACAGGAGTATGGGGCAAAGTTCTGACAATCCAGAGTTTTCCCAGCTAGAGCCTCAGATTAAGAGTCTACAATCCTGAGTTGGATGGAAGAAGGGAAAAGAGATTCAGGATAGTCTCACTCTAGAATCTCTCAGGATATATGTAGTAGGTTAGAAAGTTATAACTTTAGTTTGGCAAGATTCTGTCCATTAGATACAATCAAATAAAAGACTGAACTCTATTGAATATTGCCATGTCATCTCTGGGCTTGGGCCCCACATAATTTCACATAATGGGATTTTATTAATGGTTGTCCCTCGGTGGCTAATCCATATTGATTATTATCTGCAAAGAAGGAGCTTCTGAACATCATTATTATTACTTTATTTCTTAGTTCTTATTGGGTTACAAAAAACCAAGATCACCCACACTTTTCTAAATAATTCCAGACATTACCAGTAAAAGTGGATCTTGAATATTTTAATAAACACCAGGAAAATGGTGTGTGTGTGTTTTGTTTTATTCCCGTATTCCCTAACCCATCATCCAACTAATGGAGAAAAAAAATCCTAAAATGATTTTTTTACAGGATTTCCTACATCATTCCCTCAAATCTAATTATTCTCCTTCTTTCATAAAGTTTATAAAGGAGTTTATAAAGGAGTTTATAAAGGAGAATATTGGAAACTTTAAGCTCCTGATTTTTTCTCCTCAAACTTGGCTTGGAAATACTCTAATGGCATCTCAAACATGTATATCAGGGGTGTCCAAACTTGGCAACTTTAAGACTTATGGACTTCAACTCCCATAATTCCCCAGCCAGCTCTGCTGGCTGGGGAATTCTGGGAGTTGAAGTCCACAAGTCTTAAAGTTACCAAGTTTGGACACCCCTGATGTATATGAATGTTGGAAGTAAGTGAATGATTTGGCTCTGCTTTTCATGAGCTGAACCATGAAAAAAGAAAAGTATGCCTATGTTTAGCTCCTCGGCTGGTTTAATCAGTTTAAGGCTATCATACTTCCCAGAAAGGCATTTCAGAACCAGAAAAGGTAGACTAACATATCGGTTAGGTAACTTTAGTGCAGTGGAGATGGGAAGATATGGAACATCAAATGACATAAAAGTAATTTTCCATTTATTCATTTATAATCCAGTAATTTGATAGCTGCAAGATTTTTCTACCTTTCTATTCCTGTGCTTTCTCTGCTAGTAGAACTCACTTGGCAGTTGGGGTCTTCATGTCCCCTACTTGCCTTTAAAAGCAATGCGATATTATCAAGTAAAATCTGTTAGATTCGGGCAACGAGAGAACAGACTCCGGACACGTAGTGACTTAACAGCTCTTTATTAGTAGTAGTAGTGATCCAGCTTAATCTGTGGTCTGAGGGTTCCCCTTTTATAGGGATCGGGTACGCCTCTCGACCAATCAGATCGATACCTGTTTCCCGCCGTACCGGCGGACCAGAGAGGAAACTTGCCGCGATATATGTTAATATCTAACACCCCTCCCCTCTTAGCTGGAGCATTCCGGTTAGTTACATAGTCTTTCAAATAAGTGGGTGTTTGTCTCACCCGGATGGAATGCCGTAGTTCGGGTTGAACGGGAGTGGTTGCAGGATTGGTTTCGCCTGTTCCTTCAGTTTTGCGTTCGGGGGTCTGCAGGCCTTCATCGCTTTGGCACAGTTCTGGTTCCCGTTCGACCGCTGGTTCTAACCTGGGCTCAATGGTGTCGTGTTCCATCATTGGGCTCAATGGTGTTGTGTTCCTCCGTGTTAGGGCTCTCGGATGGCTGACTTTGTGCTGGCATATAGTATTCATTCTCAGCTCGTAGGTTTGAGTGTGCTAGGCGACCCCGTAGTTTATCTATGTGCCTTTTCCAATTCCGTCCATCTTCAAGTTCCAGCAAATATGAACGTGGACCCGTGATACCTATTACCTTTGCCGGCATCCACAATGTCCCCCCTGCATAGTTGTGGGCGTATACTGAATCCCCTATGCTAAAATTCCGAATTTTGCTTGTAGAGTCTGGGGGCGATGTGGCAGAGTAATTTGGGTGAAGACGGTCCAGGTGAGACTGTAGACGGCGGCCCATGAGTAGTTCAGCGGGGCTCCTACCCATCGTTGCGCTGGGGGTAATATGCTGAATTAAGAGGTAATGATCAATGCGTGTTTGCCAATCACCTGGACCCATCCTAGCGAGGGCCTCTTTTGCGGATCGCACCATTCTCTCCGCCTGTCCGTTCGATGCCGGATGGAATGGCGCGACGAGGGCATGCCGAATTCCCTGATCAGCTAAGTACGTTTCAAATTGCATGGCCGTGAACTGGGGCTCGTTATCGGAGACCAGGAGGTCGGGCAGGCCATGAGTGGCGAAAAGTTGCCGTAGTACATTAATGACTACCTCTGCCGTGGTTGAAGTCATTAGGACTACTTCTAGCCATTTGGAGTATGCATCCACAACTATAAGAAAGGTCTGACCTTGGACTGGCCCTGCGAAATTGATGTGTATTCGCGACCAGGGTGCTTTAGGCTTCTCCCATTCTGTGGCGGGTGCTTCAGGGGGTGCTGGTCTAGATTCTTGGCACGGATCACAAGTGGCCACCCATTCCTCTATCTCTTTGTCCATGTTTGGCCACCAAACGTAACTTCTTGCTAATGCCTTCATCCTAACGATCCCCGGATGCCCAACATGTAACGCCTCTAACACATTTCTTCGTAACGTGTAAGGAATAACAACTCGATCCCCCCACAATAAACAACCTTGTAACACTGAAAGTTCATCCCATTTTGCCCAAAACAGTTTGAATTCCGGGCCCACGTTTCCCTTCGGCCACCCCGTCCAAACCCAGGTTTGAACTTGCTTTATTACATTGTCCCTAGAAGAGAATCTGGCAACGTCGCAGGAAGAAACCGGTCCTGAGTCCAAACAGTCAATTAACAGAACAGGTACCTCGGGAGTGGGGTCTGGCAAAAGATCCGGGAGTGGGCAACGGCTGAGTGCGTCTGCATGTCCTAGAGTGGAGCCCGGTCGATGTATTAGCTTGTATGAGTACGCAGCCAGGAAAACAGTCCACCTGGTCATGCGTGGAGAAAGGGAGACTGGTGTGGGGCGGTTTCCCGCCAAAAGTCCCAACAGCGGTTTATGATCTGTAATTAGTTCAAAATTGCGGCCGTAGAGGTATTCGTGGAAACGTTTAACTCCAGCCACAGCAGCTAACGCTTCCCTGTCCATCTGGCTGTAATTCCTCTCGGCAGATGAAAGAGTCCTGGAGTAGAAGGCGATGGGTGCTTCGTTCCCGTTTGGCATCCTGTGGCTGAGGACTGCGCCGACGCCGAATGGGGATGCATCGCAGGTCAAGACTAGTGGTAGCGTCTGGCTGTATTGCACTAGCAGCGAGTCGGTGGTGAGCAGGTGCTTGACTGCGGCAAAAGCTGCTGCTTCGGATCGTCCCCATTTCCATGTTGCGCTCTTTTGGAGTAGTCGATGTAATGGCTCAGCAACGGTCGCCTTCTGTCTCAGAAAAACGCTGTAGAAGTTAAGTAGTCCGAGGAAAGCCTGCAACTCGGTCTGATTTCGTGGTGTGGGGGCGTCCTGGATCGCCTTAATTTTCTTTGACGTGGGGTGTATTCCCTGACCATCGATTCTATATCCCAGGAATTCTACACTAGGCACGTTAATTTGGCATTTCTCTTTTTTGAGGCGGAGACCCTTCTCTCTGATTCTGGCCAAAACAGTTCTGACTCTTTTTAATAGTTGCTCCTCGTTTGCAGCGGACACCAAGATGTCGTCAAAATAGGGGACGACTCCCGGTATCCCTTGCAAAAGCCGTTCCATGACGCTCTGGAACAGACCTGGGGCAATACTCACACCGAATTGTAGCCGGTTGCATTTGAATGCTCCTCTGTGCGTCACTATAGTTTGGGCCTCCGCTGTGGCGCTATCCACCGGCAATTGCTGGTAAGCTTGTGCCATGTCTAGTTTAGCAAATATCTTTCCTGGCCCCAACGAGTGCAATAAGTGTTGGACTACTGGCACAGGATATGCGCTTTGTTGTAGCGCAACATTAATTGTGCATTTATAGTCTGCGCAGATGCGGACTGACCCATCTGGTTTAACTGGGGTCACAATGGGAGTTTCCCAACGCGCGTGATCCACCGGCTCAAGGATTCCTTGCTCTACTAGTTTATCGATCTCTTTATCAATTTTTGGGCGGAGTGCAAAAGGCACTCGTCTCGGTTTAAGTCGGATTGGCCCCACTTTTGGGTCTAAATTGAATGAGATAGGTTTACCCATATACTTACCAAGACCGGGGCTGAACACATCCCTGAACTCCTTAAAAATCTGTTCAGCACTGCTGTTCTCCACGGTGTTGATCCCGGTGACTTCTAACACCAGGGCTTCAAACCAATCTAGTCCTAGAAGGTTCTGTAACGGCGCGTTGGCGACGGTCACGGGCAGCTGGGCTACGATGTCCTTGAAACGAATTTGGAACGTGCCTTGGCCCATGATGGGGACTCGGTTCCCCTGGTAGTCTCGTAGCAGGATGTCTGGTGCACGTAGTTGGCTCTTTTTGAGGCTAGGGATAGCCTTTTTCATGGAGGCCCATGAAATGATCGTCAGGGACGATCCTGTGTCAACTTCCAGCTTGCAAGGAGACCCCTCCAAGAGGACTGTGACTTTCAGCTTTTTAGGCCGCTTGGTGCGGACCTGACTTATTGTGGTGAGATAGGTTCGCAATTCCTCTCTCTGGGTCAACTCTATCTCTGCATCAGTATCCTGGCAATACTCTCGTTGAGCGTCTTGGTAGAACGCTCTCTCAGCTCTCTGTGTGTAATCTCTCTGGGAATACGCCCTTTCAGCTCTTTGGGAATTGTCTCTCTGGGTAAACTCTCGTGTGTTTCTCTCTGGGCGCCCTTTCTGATTTCGCCAAGTCCCTGCGTTGGACTTCTGCTGGCGGTACATTGGCGGCTGCCGTGAGGAGGCACGGACTTCGCTCCGCACACTCGTGCGATGTGCCCAAGTTTGTCACAATGTGAACAAACAACGTTCCTGAACCGACAGGTAGACCGGGGGTGGTTCCCTCCGCAGCTTGCGCAGGGTGGCAAACGGAATCCGGATCTCCCCCCAGGCCTCATGTGACTGCTTCGCATCAGGTGACTTTCCTCGAACTCGGGATCCTCGAAGTCTGGATTTGTGTCCTCGTAGTGGACTATGGTGTGTCTGGGTGCTGGCTGGCTTGTGTTGAACCCGCGTTGTATGGTTTCCGATGATCTTTCCACTGATTCTGAAGCTCTTGCCTCATCGAGTGCAATCTGCAGGCTTAAGTTGGGTTTGGCCAACAACCGTTTCTGTAGGGAAATGTCTCTCAACCCGCATATGAGTCGATCCAGGATTTGCTCATCCAGGTCCCTGAATCCACAATGTGTGGCTGCTTTTCGTAGAGCTGCAACGTACTGGTTGATAGATTCTCCCGCCTTCTGGTTCCTCGTGTTGAATCCTTGGCGACAGACGTGGCGGGAAGGTTTTGGTGCGTAATGAGTTTGCAGCGTTTGTTGCAGCGCCGTCCATGTTACCGCCTGAATGGGGGTTGGTTCTGAGAGATCCCTGGCCGTCTCGAAAACTTCTCGGCTGCAGTAGCTCAGGAATATATTTTTCTTTCGAGAGTCCGGTATTCCTGTGTACTCGTTTGCTTCGAGAAAACACTCGAACCTGAGCATGTAGGATTCCCAATGATCAGCGATTGGGTCGAATGGAGCTGGAGGAGTGTGCATCGCCATTTTGTCTGCGTTTGAGTTTGCCGCGCTGAGATGGCTGCCGGAATTTCCGCCGAATCCCTAGGCTGGATCGAATCCTTGGATTCTGGAGGTAGCCTCTTCATCCTATCTGTCTTTCGATCCCACCTTCGTCGCCAATGTTAGATTCGGGCAACGAGAGAACAGACTCCGGACACGTAGTGACTTAACAGCTCTTTATTAGTAGTAGTAGTGATCCAGCTTAATCTGTGGTCTGAGGGTTCCCCTTTTATAGGGATCGGGTACGCCTCTCGACCAATCAGATCGATACCTGTTTCCCGTCTTACCGGCGGACCAGAGAGGAAACTTGCTGCAATATAAATAAATAATAAATAAATAAATAAATAAATAAATAAATATTTATTTCTTAGCCGCACCCTCTCCCGAAGGACTCGGGGCGGCGTACAATGAAACATATGAAATAAATATGTGGACAAAACAAACATATAACAGAGACATATACCGAGACATACACAAGGAGGAGGTCGGCTGATGAATAAAAAACAATTAGAATACAGTGATTAAAAAACCCCTAAATAATTAAATATAATTAAAATACCCAATTAAAAACCCGTCAGGAGCGATATGGTTAGATCAAAGTTGAGCCAGGCCAGCTACTTGGAATAGGTGGGTCTTAAGCTTAATACGAAAGGAGCGGAGGTCAGAGGTATTCCTAATATCCGGAGGGAGGTCATTCCACAGGGCTGGGCCCGCCACAGAGAAGGCTCTACTCCTAGGCGCCGCCCCCCGACACTGTCTAGTGGACGGCACCTGGAGGAGGCCTTCTCTGTGCGAGCGGATTGGTCGCAGGGATATATGTTAATATCTAACAAAATCATTCTAATGAGATGTTTGGAAAAAGCAAAATAACTTTTTCCAATACAGGTCCATTTTTTGTATAACTTAAAATAGCATTTATTTTTGTATAGTATGACTTGGTGGGTCATCAGGTGGACCTTCATTATTATTGCTTGCCATAATAGCCAAAATAAGGTGGAAAAGGGTGAGGATTCCCTTAAAGATGCTAACCCAAAATAATTCTGTTCCTTTATAAAAATACTGTCAAAACTTTACACCCCTTATGAGCAGTGAACTGAATCGAGAATATAATCCTGCATTTGGCAGTTTTACTTGTTTCAGAAATTTTATCATGAAAACTGGTTTTGTGCAATCTTATTGTACATTTTGTTAGTGGGTAAATGAAACTAGGGGAGATACGATACTCTGGATCTTACAGAAGGAGTCACAGATAAGAAAATGATCTGGTAGAAATATTACGCTCTCTTTCCGATTGTGCAAATTGCCAATACTGGTTTTAACTAAGGGGAAAAAAGCATCTTGCTGTGTTTCATCATGAGTGAGATTGGCAGAACCTGTTTCTTAATTTCATGGATGTTCGTTCGCTTAAAGTAAACCTCAGCTACGTAAGATGCAAGTTCATAATACTGTAATATCTCAGCATGATCCTATGTAGGCTCTGTTGATTATTAATTCACCCAGGAAATAATTCAGGTCTCACTTGTAAAAGGTTGCATCAGAGTATAGTAGATACTGAGAACTGGGATCCGAGGCTCTGAACTAAGTTGGATAATATTCATGTTTAAGGGAATGACTTGACCAGATGCATCCAAGTCAGGAAACAGGAAAATAAAGGGATTGGAATGTTACCCTTCTGATACGTCATCTATGACTTGGTTTCCAAAGCCATTCCTGTCATTCATAAGATACAGCCTACCTGTTCAGTTCATAGAATTCAGCTCATAGAAGTCAAGATGGAAAAAATAAATGTTAGTGAGAGGAAAAGAAGGAAGACAAGAAGGAAAAACCATCGAACAGTATGTGAGAATTGATTGGGAAAATAGAGAAGTAATGAAGCAATACTATTTCTGCAATCATTTATTAGCACTGGTGATAAAATATTCATCTTTTTATTTCTGATTTCAAACAAGCAGGAGAATTCCAACAAAATCCAGCATATAAAGTAGTTATGAGCACTTTTATTCCAAAGACGAACTGTATTTCTATACGGTACACATGAAAAAATCCTATCTCATTGAATAATCTGGATATAACACAGGCATTGCTAATATTAAGATAATCATGTATCATAAGGAAACTGTACATAATGCAAAAAAAAAAAATCCAAATAAAATTAAAAAGTAATGATGAATATCCTTTGTACAAAATGGCCCAAACAACTATCAATTTTATTTAGATTTCCATTACTTTCTTTCTCTCTCTGGAGTGAATTCTAGTGCTTCGGCATTAATCTAAGAGAACAAATTCCTCTCTAGTTATGTATATCATATAACTCAAAATTTGTTTACTTGTTTCACCCCAGGAGGAAAGAAATATCTGAAACAAGTAAACAGACCCAAGCAGAGGGACACATACGGAAAGATACAGACCAGAGGTGATATTCAGCCAGTTCTGACTGGTTCTGGAGAACTGGTAGCAGAAATTTTAAATAGTTCAGAGAACTGGCAAATAGGCTGGTCCCGCCCCAACTGCCTCTCAGCCTCCCTGCTGATCTTCTTTTGTTGCCCTGAACCAGGAGAATGGAGCTGCAAAGCAGGTTAATGGGGTGTGGAGGGAATGGGGATTTTGCAGTATCCTTCCCCTGCCAAACCCATAAAGCCACACCCACAAAGCCATGTCACACCCACAAAGCTACGTCACACCCACAAAGCCACGCCCACAGAACTGAATTAACTAAAGAAAATTGAATCCAACCACTGATACAAACATACACACACATGCATATGTGCACACACAAACACACACTCCTGCCTCCACACATGGAAGGAACATCTCTATGAGAGAGAGAGAGTAAATTTGAACACTGTTGTCAAGCAAATGGAACCGTACAAAGCTCTATGGATGTACCATAATATGGTTTGAGCTTTCTGCTGCTATTCAAAGAAAGAAAAATGTCAGTGTTGGAAATGTGTAAATATTTATTTTAGATTTTGTTGTTGTTGTTACCTTTCTTGTGAGGTCTCACTGAATTATCCCATCCTGTTTATATCTTGTGGAAATGAATGAATGAGGCTGATCTATACTCAATTGGTGAGTGAAGGTTGGGAGTGAGATGGTGTCATGGTGTCACCTTTCCTTCTCCCCCTCCTTCCTTCCCGGCCTCCCTCCCTCCGTCACTCTCCCTCTCCCCATTCTTCACACACACACACACACACACACACACACATTGGGAAAGGTTTTCCAAAAGTACCACATGTTATCCTACAGTAGCCTTGTCTTTTAGAAAGGGATTCACGACTGGCTCTTTCACTAAGGAGTTAGCACCAATTGTAATAATTAAATGCCATTACAAGCTGTTTACAGGACAATGCTCTCTGATCTTTTTATCTTCAATGACGATAAACTGTGCAATGATAATTTCCTAAATCCAGAAATGTTCAGCGTTTGCTTTAATCCATTTGTTACCACTGCACCATTCAGAATGTAACTGGAAGCTACTTAGGCTATAATCTTTCTCTTGCCTTGCTATGCAAAAAAAATAAAGAGATGCCACTTGAAAAAAATGCCCAGGGCATCTCATCTTCAAGCTGAGAAGTCACTGCAATTGACTGGGGAAAGAAAGCCACTTCAATGGGAAATCTCTCAGTCTTAAACAAGATCTGCTTTACTTGAAAGCACATCAGTAACTCCTGCCATAAATTTCCACTCACCTATGGGATATATATAGGAAGAGATAAAAGAGAGTGATCATAGCACATATACTGGTACCTAGATGGCTTCTGTATAAAGAAGAAGAAATGATGCGTGTTACCGAATCTTGGAAAAGATAGTTATATTAAAAAAAATATTTGTCAAGCCAGAGTAATCTCTTGAGGAAAGAGTGCAGGTGGGTGGGGAGCAGATTGAGGTTTCAGATGAAACCTCAAGAAGTATTCACTATGTACAAGAATCCATGTATTTGCTTGTTGATACTAAAAAGCTTTAAAACATATCAGGTAGTCCAAAGTACACGAGAAAAAAAGTGAGATTCCAGGATAAAGTTTGCTAAACCTACAATGGATATTAAAGAGTGAAGGAAGAGTAGCATTTTCTTTTTCCCCTGGGAACTTACTTCTAGAGAAGGATTGGGATGAAATAAGTTAAGTACAGTTTTATTTTTGGATTGCCACAATGCAAAGGCTGTCTAATCTGCTCCACTTTTAAAGTCTGGGCTGGTTGCTGGTGCTGGTGCTGGTTTGAAGTGAATGCATTAGTATTCACAGAACATGGCTGCCTCAATGATAAACTCTGTTTAGACACACATTCTCTTGGAAAGAAGAGATTTGTATGAGGCCAACAACCATTTACAATGAAACCCTTCCTTCCTTCCTTCCTTCCTTCCTTCCTTCCTTCCTTCCTTCCTTCCTTCCTTCCTTCCTTCCTTCCTTCTCTCATATTAAAAGAACTTGTCATTACACTTGATAGTCTTCATTATTATTTTCTCTGTGGCCCATCTTCCAACTCCCAGCTTACGATCTGTGATCTACATTTCTCTCAATTTAAATAAAATAGATTAAAACAGGTTCATCTGATGCTACCCCCCCCTTTTAAACCCTTGCCATTTTTGTTCTTTTTTCTTTATTTGGGATAATGCTGAATGTGGTACCTCCCTCCTTTCCTCCTCTTTCTCTTTCTGAAAAAAAAACACACAATTCCACATTTCTGGAACTTGGACCTCGGTTAAATTTCAGAATTGCTTTCCATGTAGGGTTGGATTTAGTAATTCCTAAGCAATACTTTCTTTAGATCCGAATAACTTTCAGATAACAATCTTTTGTTCCCCCAAGCAGCTTTGGTTACATACACAGAAATATCAGAGTTCTCCTTTTTGATACTATTCCTGTTCTTCCTGGATTTCATATTGATCAACTACCATGCATTCATGACCTCAAATCTCATCCCTCAGGGTCACATTGGACATACACGACAAATGGCACATGATACACTGACTGCATGGCAATGTTCTCAACATGGTAAGTATGATGGAAAATGAAGGGAACTTTCACAACTGGTAAACTGGCAAGAAATTTCTTGGGAATCAGAATCAAATGTCAGTGTGTATTATTTCAATATGCTTTTCCTCAAATAGGGATTCAGCATGTGCTCATTTTTAGAATCTGGGAGTTAAAGGCCACACATCTGGGATATACTGATGAGAGAAGCCTTTGAGATCTTTTGTCTGGCAATGAGAATGAATTATCTGATTTTATTCCTCTGTTCTCTTTCCCTAGCCTTATCTTATTAATAAGAAACTCTCTTATTACGATATATATTAAACTTATTACAGAACAGGTAGGATTTCCCAGGGGGCCTCTCTTATTTCAGTTTTTCGTGACCAAGAAGAATGCAGCTCATCTTTCCTCTCATCTGATTTTATTCAATTTCATCAAAACCTGGCATTGAGTAATGAAGGATCACTTTCTATGAGCTCATTGAAGGAGAGCTAGATAGAAACTTTATAGTCTTTCACCTCTCACAAAACATAACTGGAACCTTTGGGGCACATTTCCCCTCCTTAAAATAGAGGCCTTCTGAAACCATTTCCTTCAGGCTGGAATCAAAGGGTTGATGTAGAGAAATTGTCTTTACTCATATAAAAATGAAGGATTTCTAAAAGGGATTGATAGCTACATGACAGTAAACCTGCATTTTTTTTCAATACTGCAGGGAATCTTTTAATAAGTCACCAAAAAGTTCCATTTGATGAGTGGAGCCTTGATTCTTTTCCAGACACATTATAGCTAAGGAGGGGCTAACCCAGCACAGTGGACAAGGGAGTATAATGGCAACTCAATAGAACAGACTGAGTTATTTCAATGCTGGAAAGAGAGGCTCTTCATGCAAACAATGAAAGGACTGGGGTGGTGAAATGAGATGTGTGTTCTATTATGAGTCATATTTGGGATTCCTAGATACCATTATCCTAGTACTTTAATCCAACAACTGATCTGTCAAATTTTTTTTTACTTTACTGGCAAAGTTAACAGCATAAACTCATAAAATCAGGACAACTACATGGTAGATAAGTATAAAAGACAAAAAGATAAGTATAAAACGTGGAAAGAGGAGGACATAACTAAGGCAGAATATCAGCAAATAGCCTGAGCATGTAAAGATGAAGTGAGCAAAGCTAAGGCTCACAATGAAGAAAGGCTTGCCACAAAAGTAAAAAATAACAAAAAAGCTTCTTCCCACATGTTAAAAACAAGAAAAAGGTTAAGGAAACAATTGGTCCATTGCTGGGAGAAAGTGGCAAGAAGGTGACAAGCAACAGGGAGAAAGAAAACTATTTAACTCATTGTTTGCAACTGTCTTTACACAAAGGGATAAAACAGTCCAACCTATCAAAAACAGCACCACAAAAATCAGATTAGGAACACAAGTTGAAATAGGGAAGAAAATGGTAAGTGAGTACCTGTCTACCCTAGACAAGTTCAAATCACTAGAACCGGATGGATGATACCCCAGGGTTCTGAAGGAACTGGCAGACAAGATCTTAGAATCACTGAACTATAACTTTCAGAGATCCTGGAGCACCTGTGAACTACCAAAGGACTGGAAAAGAGCTGATGTGGTTCCCATCTTCACCTAGAAGCAAACAAAGTAATAGCCAAAAGCCAACATGGGTTTGTCAAAAACAGATCATGCTAGACTAACCTTATTGCATTCTTTGACAATGTGACAAAATTAGTGGACCAGAGGAATGCCATCAATATAGTTTACTTGGACTTCAGAAAAGCATTTGATAAGGTAGACCATAACCTACTACTAGATAAAGTAGAAGAATGTGGGTTAGACAGCATCACCACCAGATGGATTTGTAACTGGCTGACCAATCGCACTCAACGTGTAGTCCTCAATTGAACTGCATCTACATGGAGGGAAGTATGCAGTGGAGTATCCCAAGACTCTGTTTTAGGCCCAGTACTTTTCAACATCTCCATCAATGATTTGGATGAGGGAATAAATGGGAACTCATCAAATTTGCAGATGACACCAAGCTGGCAGGAATAGCCAACACTCCAGAAGATAGGCTTAAGATACAGAAGGATCTTGACAAACTTGAACATTGGGCACTATCTAATAAAATGAAATTCAATGGTGAAAAGAGTAAGGTTCTACATTTAGGCAAGAAAAACGAAATGCACAGGTACAGTATAGGTGGTACCTTGCTCAGTAGTAGTAACTGTGAAAGGGATCTTGGAGTCCTAGTGGACAACTATTTAAATATGAGCCAGCAGTGTGCAGCAGCTGCCAAAAAAGCCAACACAGTTCTAGGCTGCATAAACAGAGGGGTAGAATCAAGATCACGTGAAGTGTTAATACCACTTTATAATGCCTTGGTAAGGCCACACGTGGAATACTGCATTCAGTTTTGGTCACCATGATGTAGACAAGATGTAAAGACTCTAGAAAGAGTGCAGAGAAGACAGTGGTGAGTTTCAAAAAAATTTAGAACCTCTTCTGCAGGTGTGGCCTGCTTTGTGGGAGTGGCTTGCCAGCCATGTGACTGGGTGGGAGTGGCTTGCCGGCCATGTGACCGGGTGGGAGTGACTTGGCAGTCATGTGATTGGGTGGGAGTGGCCAACATAAAATGTGGTGAAACTCACTTAACAACGCTCTTGCTTAGCAACCAAAATGTTGGCTCAGAAACTCTGGCACTTGAAGCATGCAAATCTTAAAGCTGTCAAATTACAAGACCCTTGCACCTCTAACCCTTAAAAAAAAACCAGGGGTGTTCAAACTTGACAGCTTTAAGATTTGTGGACTACAACTCCCAGAATTCCTCCTTTCACTCTTCATCTTGATGATGTGCAGATGGGCTGGGGGAGGGAGCTGGAACCGGTTCTAAACGACACTGTAGACTTGTGGAACCTCTTCTATAGAAGAGGGTAGAGCTGGCAGGAACCCACTCCTGAGAGAAGAGTAACAAATATGATAGGGGACTGGAGATTAAAACATATGAAGAACAGTTGCAGGAACTGGGTATGTCTAGTTTAATAGAAAGAAGGACTAGGAGAGACATGAAAACAGTGTTCCAATATCACAGGCGTTGCCACAAAGAAGAGGAAGTCAAACTATTCTCCAAGGCACCTGAGGGTAGAACAAGAAGCAATGGGTGGAAACTAATCAAGCAACTTAGAACTGGGGAGAAACTTCCTGACAGTTAGAACAATTAATCAGTGGAACAGCTTGCTTCCAGAAGTTGTGAATGCCCCAACACTGGAAGTCTTTAAGAAGATGTTGGATAGCCATCTGTCTGAAATCGTATAGGGTTTCCTGCCTAGGTAGGGGATTGGACTAGAAGACCTCCAAGGTCCTTTTCAACTCTGCTATTGTATGTATTTGTATTGTATTGTATTAATATTGTAATTTTGTAGTTATTTCTTAAGATGCCATAATTAACTTAGTCCTATGCATTTAATTAACCAATTAATGATTTCTAAAGTTCATGATAATTATAAAATCTGTTATCCACAAGGTCTGTTTCAATGCTTTTTTCCCCAATTTCTGTAGCTATTTATTTTGCTACTTTAAAAGCTTTGTAAATAAATTATAACAAAATAATAGTTACGTTCATGGCTGAATCCATAAAACTTCTATATTTCAATTTATGTTTATTATGAACATCTACTGCCAATCTTCAAACCTAGCAAGGAATTAAAGCTAAGCCAAGTCATCATATAGAGTTATTAGAGAACTTTTGGGTATCATCATAAACTGTGATGTTCTTACTGGAACTGTGACTATGTGATCAGAAATGAGGGACTGTTGATATTTCTCTTGTCATGGTCAGATCATAATTACAATGAGATTCTCTAGCATCATTATCCACTGGAGGGAGGCCGTATCCATTAAATTGATCCACTCCAGCAAGTGATAGACTCAGATAGGTTTCAGACTGATTTGAGACTGTTTCTGCTGTGGCTGAGGGTTTGGATTACATTGCATCCATGTATCCTCTCTCCTTTCATGGATCCCATCACCCCTTGTGGTTCACAAAGGATCTAAAGGAGATATAATGAGAGAAGAGACATCTGGAACTGAGCAAGATATGAACTCAACCAAACATAAGTTACAGTCATTATTAAGGCCTATCTTGTGGTGTGGTGGTGGCAAAACACCAATTCTTCTCTGCCATTATTGCATCTGTGGATATCTGTCTTGCAGCCCTATATCAGGTGACGTGTTTTCACTTGGGTAGAGGGGGCTTGGAGATCTCGAAGGGTCAAATGGAGAATTGACTCAGGATCTGTCAGAAAAAGTGGAGTATTGTAATGCACTCTACATGACACTTAATGAGAATTCAGAAGCTTCAGCTGGCACTGAATGGAGCAGTGCAGCTAGTTATGTCTGTCTCTAGAATAGTGCATGTTACACCTCTGCTCCGGAAACTCCATTGGATACCAGTCTGTTGGCTTTGACTTTAAACCCCTTCATAGAATGATTTTGGTATATCTCTCTCCAGTTATGTCTGCCTGTTCCATCAGACCTGGCAGAAGAGCATGCTGCCATTCTGTTAGGCCTCCTGTGGTGCATTCCCTATAGAACATCCTCCATCCCAAAGTGAGGTTCAGTCCATCCCTGTTGATTTCCTTCAATATCTGGTCTGGTTGTCCCAAGAAAACCAGGAGTGGCTGAGGTAGCCCCAATTACTGCTATTGACATCTATTCTCTTTTATGCCTTGTTATTTTTTTAAACTTACTCATTAAATAGTCATGGGTTGGTATCTATCACTTAACCCACGTGTGTCAAACTCGCGATGTCATGTTGCCCTCACGATACGTGACGTATCGTGACTTTTCATGATACTAAACTGATTATTCACTAAACTGGGCATGGCCAGCATGTGAAGCATCTGGCCTGTGGGCCATGAGTTTGAAATCCCTGACTTAACCTATCATACCCTACCGTTCCCTGCCCGACCCTAATTTACTGGATTATTGTAAGAAGAAAGAAAGAAAAAAGACAAGGAAGACAAAGTCCTATATTGTAGGCTGAGCTCAGTTCTTGGAAACAAGGTAGAACATAAATTTAACAACAGCAGAAATAAATAAATTTAAGGATGGGGAATTTAAGAATGGGTTTATATGTTTAAATACTGCAAGATAAACAGTAGATATCTCTTCCAAATATATTGAATTAAGTTTCTCTTAATTTATCATAATCCAAAAAGCCAGGAAGAACCAAGGACTAATATTGCTGAACCTTTAATCTCTTCCAGCTGTTCAAATAATTCTGACAAAAATCATTAATGAGTACAGTGAAACTCTAAAAGAACAATATCATTTGAAATCAATATATCTAAACAACTGAAAAAACCATGCCTACATTTTGTCCTCTTGAGTTATTTGTTTTTCATTATTGCAAATAATGGTTGAATGAATTTGTCTTCATGTCTTTATGCATGGCAATAAGCACATGGTACATTTATTCTATTTAACAAATATATCTCAGCTATTTCCATTTCACTAATGCACAGGTATTATTGGACAAGTAAGTGAACGTTTAGGGATGAAATTATTTTTAAAAACATCTTTGTAGCTGTTTGTGAGCTCAGCATTCCTTAATTCATGTTTAATTAATATAGAGATTTATATGCCCAGAAACATTCCCTTCCTGCAGAAGTTGATGAATGTTAGATATAGGAGAGAGAGAGAGAGAGAGAGAGAGAGAGAGAGGGAGAGAGAGAGAGAGAGAGAGAGAGAGAGAGAGAGAGTGAGTGAGTGTGAGTGTTAGATGGGTTACATTTTCCTGAACAGTGTTATGCAGTCACACATTCCAGATATATAAGTCCATTGTCCCTTGGAGTGCCCATTTCCATTGATAATTCAGGCAAAATATGTTCTGCACATTTTGTGCGCTTGACTTCATCACGGGAAGGGAGAAATGGAAATGAAATATACTTAAGTGTCAAATTCAGTCAGTTCTAGGAGAAGATAAAGTGTGGCTTATTCCCTTCCTGACTGCTGGAATCGGGGGCGGGGGGGGGAGGGGGGGAGAGAGAATGGCATCACCAGTCCTACATTTGGTATTCGGCACCATATTCAGGCACCTTAATATCATCTGAACTTTTGCAAATTACTTTGAGGTTTGAAGAAGTGAAGAAAAGATAACTCAGTTCATTCATAATTAACGAACAATTTATGCAATGATAGTTTGTTTTGTTTATAGCAACCTCCCCCCCCCCCCCCGGTGTCATTGTAGAGCATAGAGAATTTATTATAGGTTATTGGAACCTATAAACCAAGGGTGAAATGCTACCGGTTTGGACCGGTTCGCCCAAAACCGGTAGTAAAAAAGGCTACTGGTTTGCTTGAACCAGTAGTAAAAAAATGCTACCCGTTCAGGTGAACTGGTAGCTTTGACGATCAGCTGTGTGACAGTCAGCTGTGCTGTGTAAATCAAGCGGCCCAGCTGATTGTTACACAGCTGATCATCGAACTACCAGTTTGCCTGAATTGGTAGCATTTTTTAACGTTTCGATGCAACAATCAACTGTGCCATATGATCACGTGGCACAGCTGATTTTTGCACAGCTGATCATTGGAACTACCAGTTTGCCCAAACTGATAGCATTTTTTTTGCATTCCCACTGTGCAACAATCAGCTGTGTGACAATCAATGGTGCTCATGCACACACGAAGCAAACTGGTAGCAGACTTCAGAGGATTTCACCCCTGCCTTAAACTCTTGGAAAAAAGATAATGATTATATATTGCTGGCAGGCATTCAAGTCTGTTTTACCTCCTGGCAACCACCTAGGCAAGTTATCTTGACAATTTCAGAAGTGGTTAGCCATTGATTTTTTTCCTAGGACTGAGTTAGAATGACCAGTCCAAGGTCATTCAGTTGGCTTCCATATCTAAGACAGGGTTAGAATTCCAGTTTTTCTTTTAGTACTTTTAAGCACTACAGCAAACTGGTTTTCTGCTACTCCTTGCATTCAACGAATACCATATTATTGCTGTGATACTGTTTTTCTCTCATAGCGTTCTTATAATGTATATTATTCTCTGATACTGAGAAAGACGTTTTATGTTAATTGAACCGAGTTACAACTGTGATTTAACTCTGATAATTCTAAACATTAGCATTAGCTTTGCAATGACTCAGTAAGAATCCAGACCTAATCTTATATTTTACTTTATTCTGCATGATTATTGTATTGCTAAATTTAACTCATAAAGAAGGGCTTCTGAGATTCCAGAAGAAAATAAATTCTGATATAGGTAATGCTATAAAAGGGATTTTACTGCCAAGAATGAACCTTTGGTGTATGATCTGATCACTGATAGAAGTGTCTTTATGCAAAAAAGTTGATTGAAAGGTATATTAAATAAAATAAGTTAGTAATGTTTTGGCTTCATAATATATCAGACTGCTGGTTTTCATAGGTAGGGCAGAAATGAATGAGAATTAGTGAATAATAAAATTTGGTTGTGACATCAAAAGTCTAGTAACCAAACTATCATGATATTCCAGATGTTTCTCATTGTGTCTACAAAAATGTTTTTTGCAAGATAACAATAGCAACAGCACTTAGACTTATATACCACTTCACAGTGCTTTTATAGCCCTCTCTAAGTGGTTTTACAGAGTCAGCATATTGCCCCCAACAATCTGGGGCCTCATTTTACCCACCTCTAAAGGATGGATGGCTGAGTCAACCTTGAGCCGGTAAGATTTGAACTGCTGAACTGCAGCTAGCAGTCAGCTGAAGTAGCCTGCAGTACTGCACTCTAACCACTGTGCCACCTCAGCTGTGTACAACAAGGTTATATTGTATTTTCTCTTTGATTTCCCTGAACTAATCCAAAACTGTTTTCTCTTCAGAACTTCTTTCTGTTGTTCTCTTGCCATTTTTTTCTGAACATGAAAACTCTCCAAGAATTCTGAATCTATTGGGGTGATAAATATTAGGACTGGGCAGATTCAAATACGAAAAAGACCCCTCAGGTAGTTACCTACTCAGAATTCTTGGAGAGTTTTCACTTTCAGAGAGAGAATAGCCTATCAACTTGGAAAAAACATTTTTGTAGACACAATGAGATATTACACTTTTGATGTCACCACCAAATTTTATTGTTCACTAATTCTCATTCTAATATATTGAATAACTTTTTGAGGATACTAGGAATGATATTTATATGGAAAGCATAACAACTGGACCAAACATCATTATGGAAGAAGTTGAACATGTAATAAAAATAGCAAAAACAAGAAAAGCCATAGGACCTGACGATATTCCAGTAGAAATTTTAAAATTGCTGGAAGACAATGGGAAGAAATTTTTACTACAGCTCTTCAATCGAATATATGAAACAGGAAAGATATCAAATGATTGGCTAAAGTTAACTTTTGTGACAATCCCCCCAAAAATAAATACAAAGAAGTGTACCAAATACAGAACAATAAACTTAATGAATCATGCCCTGAAAATATTCCCGAGAATAATTCACACAAGAATATACAACAAAATTGAGCAGCGTCTAACACACAACAAGATGCCCTATTCATCATTCACGTTCTTGCACAGGGTTGTAGAGATGTCAATCACAGTGTTTACATGTGCTTCATTGATTTTGAAAAAAGCATTTGATGAAATAAGGCACATCAAACTATTACAATTCCTGAAAAAAGATGACAAAGACAGACGAATCATAAAGAATCTACATTGGCATCAGGTAGCAAATGTGAGAGTAGGCCAAAAATACTCAGATGATGCAGAAATATGAAGAGGGGGTGAGACAGGGCTGTATTCTATCACCACTGTTTTTTAATATTTACTCTGAATCAATTTTCAACAAAGCACTATGAAACATCGATGCTGGCCTCAAAGTAAATGGTGTTAGGATCAACAATGTAAGATATGCTCATGTTACAGTTCTTCTTGCGTTCCTCATCAACAGTGCCACAGAAATATCTGAAAAATACGGCTTGAAGCTTAACCCCTCAAAAACCAAGATCATGGTCGTCATCAAACAACCCATTAATTTACCACCAATAACTTTGGAAGGAATACCATTAGAAAAAGTTGAAAAGAATCACATACCTACGTTCTAATTTACTTGAAACCTGGGACATGACCACTGAAATAAACACAAGGATATAGAAAATTTAAACAGCATTCTTCAAAATGAAAAAGGTCTTCTGCAGTCACGACATAAGCCTAAGATTGAAAATCAGGCTTGTCAGATGTTCTATTTTTTCTATCCTGCTCTGTGGAGTAGAGCATTGGTCTCTGACAGAAATCCACTTGAAGAGACTAGAAACATTTGAAATGTGGATTTACAGGTGACTGTTACATATAAACTAGGTTGACAAAATCAGAAATGAGGAAGTGATAAGCTGCCTGGGAAAGCCAAGGGAAATCATCAAAACCATAAACAAGTGAAAGCTAGAATATTTTGGACATGTGATGCAACACCCAGAAAAATATGGCATTTTTCACTTAATCCTCCAGGAAAAAATTGAAGGCAAATGAGGTCCAGGCAGAAGAAGAAAATCATGGTTACAAAATCTGGTTTGGACAAAAGTCAGCAGCACTTTTTCAAGTGGCTGTTGATAAAAATAGGATGACCTACATAATTGCCAATGTCCAATGACAGATATGGCCCAAGAAGAAGAATTCTCATTCATTTCTGCCCTACGTGTGAAAGCCAATAGTCTGAGATATTATGAAGCCAAAATATTACTAACTTATTTAAGTTGTCCGTTGGGGTCCACAAAGTCAAGACAGTGACTTGACTGCACAATCTAAACCATTTTTATGTATAAGCTACTTTAAAAAAGGACAACCACTGCCACTATATTTCAAAACTTTTGAAAATGCTATGTCAAAAGAAGCAAACATTTCCTGGTATAGTTTATTAAAAATCAGAATTGTATGGCATCATCAGTTGGGTCCATATGGATGACTTTATGAATGGGTGAGCAAATTCCATGCATGAAAAACATTGGGATCCCACAACATTCTCTGGTTTAGAGAAGGATGGATTAGATCAAGGGTCTCAAACTCAATTTCATTGCTGGCAGTATCTGGGCTGTGGTTGACCTTGAGAGGCCAGGTGGACATGGCTGACTGGGAGGGTGTGGCCAACTGTATGGGCATGGCCATCTTGATGCCACTCAATGGGCATGGCTGACTGGGTGGGCGTGGCTATCTTGACACCATTCCTCAAACTACTGACATGTTTCCTCTTCACACTGGGTAGCCCGGGCTGAAGCCACACTGGCTCGATGTTTCCTCTTCACACTGGGTAGACTGGGCAGCACCTTACATTTTCCCTGTGGGCTGGATCCAACCACCTCGCGGGCCAAATCTGGCCCACTGGCCTTGTGTTTGACACTCATGGATTAGATTATTAGATTGTTAAATTAAATCTGAAACAATGGTAAGTAAAAAAAAAAACCCAGCCAGCTTTTATTTCAACATTCTTCTTCTGAGACTAATGAGAAGAAGGTGAAGGTTAGTTCCCAAGCTTATGGGCTGATTTCAGAATGTTTCATTACCAGACTAGGTAACATCTTCAGCTGAGTTTAGTATTCTTCCATTTATAAGGGCTTCAGGTGAGATATTTATTGCAATTCAGAAGTTCTGTTATCTTCATAGTTATTTTAATTCTAAACTTGCCATCCAATGTAAAACCAGACAATTGAAACTTCTAAGTGATTCATTCCACTTTACATGAATCCTTCTAGCACAGTGGTTCTCAACCTTCCCAATGCCGTGACCCTTTAATACAGTTCCTCATGTTGTGGTGACCCCCAACCATAAAATTATTTTAGTTGCTACTTCATAACTGTAATTTTGTAACAAATTCATCTCCGATCATAACTCGAGCAATGTCTTTGGCCGCTGGCAACAGTCAATCCTCAGCAATGGTGCGAGGTTTCATAGCTCTGTCAATTCTGAGTCCCACCAAATATGAAGCTTCAACAGCTGCTACGTTTTGCTTGTGATACTTGCCAAGTCTGGCTTTCTTGAGTCCATCAGCTTTGCTTCTAAAATAGTTGGTATCCTTGCCGGCAAAGCTTGGATGCTTGCTATCAAAATGGCGTTTTAGTTCGTTCGGCTTCATAGATTCGGCTGATAAAACTTCACAACAAATAACACATTGCGGTTTCTCAATTCCCGCTGTAATTATTAAGGTAAAACCTACTGTAAAAAATCCTCACTATATTTTCTTTTCTTAACGTTCTTCTCTACACGATCCATTGTCATGGGGTGGTTTGCTAATGAAAGTAATATATAACAATAGTTTTAATAACGCAAAAGATGATACATGACATAGTTCAGTCAATACAGTTCATTGAAGTTTCCTATGATTTACCATTCTCTGTGTTGTTGTTTTTTACATACCTGTTACTATCACAAGGGGGCAGTATTCACATCAACCACAGCTGAATATAAAAAGACCGATCAGCATCCAGATTAAGTTCCCATGGTACAGATATTTTTTTGCAGTACTTGACGCTTTTACAGCACATGATATTACATTTACCCAGTAATTAAGTGTCGTTTTACTTCCAAGACTGCTCCTTTCAACACAGTAGCTGCTTTTAACAGAGTAGGTGCGATGATGTCATCATGCCGGGTACTCGTGTGTGGGCGTATCTGCATGTGGACGGACCCACCTGGAGATGGATAGAGGAGCGGTGTCCCAGTTCCATCGACCATCGAAAAGATGTGTTTTCCAATGGTCTTAAGAGACCCCTGTGAAAAAGTCATTCGACCCCCAAAGGGGTCATGACCCACAGGTTGAGAACCACTGTTCTAGCATCTTAGTTTTTCCTAGTGCTGAGTGCAGTCACAAACTGGAACTTTGCCTGCATGTTTATATTTTATCTTGTAATTTTTGGGGGAACATTTTTTCAATATGCTAAATTAATAATTTACTATATCATTAATTATACATTAGCGGTGGAATAATATCCATGATATCAGCTTGTCCCACCAATAAGTCCTTTTGTGTCCTAAAGGGCAACTCACATTTTATCTATCAGTTATCTCCTTGGAATGAAGCAAAGTATATAAATGCTTTCTGTTGCTTTCTTTTTCTTTTTTTTTCTTTTTACTGCAGGCAGTACAAAGCATGAAAATTGCCAAACTCCTAAGAGTTCCTGTTGTGTTATGCTGTATGAAAGCTGGAAGCTATAATTTTGGGATAAAAATAAGGTGTTTTTTTTTTTTACCAGCTAAACTATCAGGGATCCTAGTACTTAGTCAGATTTTATAGCATCTTCTAGAAGATTTTATCCTATGTACATTTTATCATGGTGGAGCTCAAAGACATTCCTCAGATGAAAAGGGGGAGCAAAGATTATGTTGAAACTAAAGATGATGAGGATATTAGAAGACTGATGGATGTAAGACTGCTTGGCTAGAATGAAAGGCAGTTTAAGCAGAAGTTTAAGAGGCCAGACCTGCTTAAATCCAGCTTTGTTCAAGTGGGATTAGAAGTACATGTTTTCAAGGTGTGACTTGGAATCAGTAAAGTCTCTGAAACAATGTAAATCTGTACAGGACTATAGGATTGCCTATTTGTAACATATTTTATTGCTTGGGTGAACAAAGAGCGAGGAATAAAAAGGAAAACAAAATAAAATAAAAAAGGAAAAGCTTATTTATTTATTACACACTGAAAAGAAATAGCTCATTTATAAACATATCATTAGAACTTGATTGCATAGAATGGTATTGATTAATCTTTTCATTATACCAATAATGAGCCAGTTCATAAACATAAACATATTGTAAAGCTCTCACTATCTTTACAACATAACCTTTGGGATGATTTTATGCTTCTACATATAGTAATAAGATTAATATTTTGGGTGGGTGTATAGTTCCAAAGTACAGTCATATATTCAACCTGTATTAATCTTTCTAACGCAGTATTAACAAAGTTAAGGCTATTAAACCAGAAGAGGATAATTGTGGTGCAAACCCACATCATATGGCATAAGCTTGCCTAGAGAAAGCTGAAAAAACTTTATGTGAAAAAAGCATCATTATAAACCTGCAAAAAGATCAATATATATCTTGTATCACTCAATGGGATTGGGTGAGGATTAAAACTTCCAAAGTAGGAAATTAACAGCCTATTTGTTAGAGACATACCCACCCACTTTATGGTCTGTTATTCCCCTCTGGGGGAAGTTTGGAAGTATTTCTAGCAGGTCTACCAGATTCTGTAACAGCTTTGTTCCCTATGCCATCCGTTGGTAAACTCATTTTTCTCACCATGTACATGTATGCATCTGAAGTAGACTGTGTTGTTTCTCTGTGTCATTTAATATATGTGGGTATGTGCAGGGGTGGGATTCAGCCAGTTCATGCCGGTTTGGGCAAACTAGTAGCTCTGACAATCAGCTAGGAGTGAATTGGTTTGGTCTGACGATCAGGTGAGCCCACCCATCCGCCCCTGCACTTTACTTACCAGTATCCTCTCAGCTGATTTGCGCAGCAGAGCAGATTGCCACGCTTCAGCTGTGTTACATCCCAGAAGTAACATCGAAGATAAGTTTTGTTAAAACAGCACAGGTGCGCGAAGCATACAATCACTGAACCGGTTGTTAAATCCCACCACTGGGTATGTGGATATATCCACATTTATTTATTTATTTATTTATTTTGTCATGTTTATGCAGAGTCTATTGGAGGTGATGACCCTTTGTGAGCTGTATGCAATGAAATTTTAATGTATGCTGATTAGTGCACATTTAAAGTGACAATAAAGTTATTCTAAGTTCAAAGGTGAGATAAGACAATTTTGGGGGCGAGTTGTGTGAAATTGACTACAAGCAAAATGGTTAGTTGCCTGAATTCAACACTGGACCCCATTTTTCACCTCTCTGAAATTGTTTGCTTCTTATTTATTCCGGTCCTTTATTATTTTAATGATAGTTCTGAGGAAGGGGCTGGTTTTCCTTGTGTGCCCATGATCATAGGATTTTAAACCTTGAGATTCTTGACGTGCTTATAGAAATCATGGGTTTTCACCAAGTTACATCTCAGAGAAGCCTATAGACTCAAGAGAGTCATGAATATTTAACTATCTTTCCAATCTGATATGAAAACATTGAATATATGGCCATCTTTTTTTTCAAGTTTATAATGATTGATAAGGAAGAACTGGACACACACATTGCAACCATCCAAAAAGTAGACCAGGAGCTTCACTCACATAATCTGCATGCTAATCTGGAAGAGTGCACTTCAGTTTTCCTGTATTTGAGCTATCGCATTTCCATGGTTAGGAACCTAGGTCTGAATAAAGTGACTTCTTTTTTGGGGGGGGGTGGGGGGGTGGGGGAATGACAGACAGATGGACCTCTAAGGGATTTACCGTATTTTCTTCTGTTGTAAAATTTGTTCCTATTTTTTTCTGGATTTACCAAGCTATTCACACGTTTTACCAAAATAGGTATTCCTGATGGATGACAGTACACAATCACTTCCATCCTCTCTGAGATTTTTTTAAACATACATAGACACAGATCTTTCTTCAGAATTCAAATTCTTCTGAGAATTGAAATGATGGATTGTTGCACTGTAGGTAACTAGATACAATACATAAACTTTAAGAACTATCTCGGCTCCATTGTTTAGGAGCATTGCAGAATGGGCTAAGTAGAGTCTATCTATCTTTAGAGGTATATATTGTACGTAGCCCAACTTTTCTCAAGTTCTCAGAGCATGAGGATACCCAGCCATTATAGAGAAAAATCAGGAAAAACAAATGACAAAAGCCAGGAAAAAGTAAACAAAACAATGCAAAGAAAAATTTAAAAAGTGAGATTGAAAAAAAACCCTAACAAGCCCCTCCTCAACCATTACTACTGATATCTGTTGGGACACTTATTTATTAAGAAAGTTTATATAGGAAATATCCACCTAAATCAATAACAGGGTCACCTTATTTCTCATTCAAAATGGACAGAGAGATAGGTAGATGAGTTTAATTTGGAAAAGTTTTAGAGTTGTAATGTCATTTTCTGACTTTATCAACTGGAAATCCATTTGTGGAAATTCTAGCTGCAAAGTTTCCCTAACTTTTCTCTCACTTCTCTCCTGCTGATGATTCTGCTTATCTATACATGACAGTTGGATTAAATGTATAACTTCAAGATAACCCACATAGATTTACTACACTATTAACCCAGATACTAGCAGCTGTTCATGAGACCAGGAGCCGTGTAGCATCAGCACTGCAAGCCAGTTATGATGATTACATTCTTCCTCTGCTCATAGCCTCAACTAGATATAAGAAGGTTAAAGAAGTAGATTTGCTGCAAGAGTTAAGAAGACATACGTATGAAGTTTTTCATATAACGGGATCCTAGAATACTGCACACTATATTTGTCAGATGAAAAAATTAAATCCTTCACCCTTTTCTCTCACCTTTTCAATTTGTATTTATCAAGTATTTTGTCAAGCTACCCAGAATCTTCTGGAATGGGGCAACTTACAAATCCATCCATCCATCCTTCCTTCCTTCCTTCCTTCCTTCCTTCTTTCCTTCCTTCCTTCCTTCCTTCCTTCCTTCCTTCCTTCCTTCCTTTCTTCTTTCCACTTCCAGTCATTTTTTTTAGCTTGAAGGTTTCTTCTTATTTATAAAATGTCTTTTTCTATTGTGAGAATGAGAAATTCCTGCCTCATTAGCTCAAACGCTTTCACACAATCTAAAAACACCATAGGTAAGCAAATTTACTGATAACTGATAATAAAAATATATATGTAAATTATTATATTTCTATTGGGTGTTAAACTTTCTTCTATATTTTTCCAACATACATATGCCTGAAAAATAAAAAATCTGCTATGTAGTTTCATTATGTCTATTTCTATTTTTGTCTGTTATCTATGTTTATCAGAACATTGAATAGAGGCCTTGATTAGGAAATAGACATAATAAAGAACAGTGAACCTTAATTTAAACTGAAGTAAGATGGGATTTGGAAGATAAATGGTTATCTAGTCTACAACTAGGTTTATAGAAATATGAATGAATTGATCCTTCATTTACAGTGCACAAGCTTCTTAAATCAATAATAAATTATTCTGTTCTTTTTATCTATGAACCACCCAAAATAACCTGACAGATATTTGAACAGATATAAAGTTAAAACTAAAATACAAATTCCCTATAAATTCTAATTGATATTATGGCATGCTTTCCATGTTAATGGTGCTTAAATGGTTAACGTTTTATTGTTGGGAATTTAAAATATGTAGTAGTTACCTTTGAGTATGTTCATTTCCTATTTTCTATCAACAGTTTTGCCGAGTGACAAAAGTAAATTATTTGAATAGAATGCAAAAGGACTAAGCCAAGGAAGCAATTGTTCTGGGCACCCTGAAAGAACAAATAATTCTGACAGATAGATGGTGAACAGGTCAAAGTTTGATAAGAAGGTCTGATGGAAGCTTGCTTAAAAGCAGAGTTTGCTAACAAACAGCTTTAAAAAATAATAATTCAGGGTGACCCACCATTTTTCACAAGTTTAAAGAGAAAGCAATCACTGACTTCATTCACAGACTTAATTTCTGGTTTCTTCTGAACCGATGACATTTTGTTGAAAAACTATTTATAATAGAGAGTGGGTGGACAGAATTTTGTTTGTCTTTCTGGCACAAATTGTATGTGCTCACATTGTACATGGCAGTGACCACTGGCTGACTTTCCCATCCCAGCACCCTTCCTTCAGGTTGCTGTTTAATTATCTTGGTCTGCCTTAACATCCTATTATGATAGCAACTATCATTTATAAAGGAAAAACTCTATTAGGAATTCCATAGGTCATCCAATGATATAGTGACAGTCATGTGGTTTGGAAAAAAAATGTTGAATCCTCTAAGTGTTGTCTAAGACTCTCTGCCTGCAACCCCTTCCACCTCTTCTTTAAAGCATTTAAGAGCAAATACTCCATTAGAATATATTCCATATGATCAAATTTAGATATTGTATTGGGAAATAACAGAATAAAAGAGCTGGAAGGTACCTTGGATGTCTTCTAGTTCAACTCCTGCTCAAGCAGGAAATCTTATACCATTTCAGACAATCTCTTCTTAAAAACTTCCAGTGTTGGAGCATTCTTAACTTCTGGAGGCAAGTTGTTCCACTGATTACTTGTTCTAACTGTCAGAAAATTGCTCCCTAGTTCTAGGTTGCATCTCTCTTTGATGTCAGACCTGGAAGCCATCTTTTTCACTGGGGCTTCAGGCCTGCCACATTTTCTGCTGTGGGAAAATGGGAAAACATTACTTGGAACCCTGACACTTGATTAGTTTTGATCTATTGTTTCTTTTCAATGAGGTTCTATATTTCAGGGGTGTCAAGCTCATGTATCACAGTTGCATCACATGACATATTGGGACTTTCCCCCCTTCGCTAAATTGGGCATGGGCGTGGCCAGTATGTGACGCATCTGGTACACGGGCTGGGAGTTTGACAACCCTTCTGTATAGCAAAGGTTCCCGATCTTGGCAACTTTAAGACATGTGGACTTTAACTCCCAGAATATCTGAAGGGTGCTAGGAAATGAAGTTCACATATATTAAAGTTGTCAAGATTGAGAATTCCTGTTGTAGAGAATCAAACCTCCAACTCCTCTGAATACTTTTTCAGTTAAGTAGGATTATCCAAATTTTTATGGTTACTCAGCAGTATGAGTAGATAGTGGTAAGCAGGATAGATTCAACAGAAACCTCTATGGTTAAGTTCATTTTAATAATTTTGACTGTGCTTTTCAAATGCACCACAACTGAGCACATTTTTGGAGACACAAGAGAAGTGTTTTCAAAGTTCAAATGCAAGTCCAAAGCAAATTCCAATAGTTTTCAGATTGGATAATGTTTATTTGGAGGAGTTTATCTTGAAAAACCATTTGAACAAGAATATTTGGTCATAGGATTAAGAAGAATGTTTGCCTACTCTCTGCTTCACTCTTGAAAATATATAAACCAAGTTTCTTTTTGTGAAAAGCCACAAAGCCATGAAAAGCTTGGCTTGCTTGTAGACTCATTCATTACTCTTTCTTCTGGACAGAAAAGACACTGGATTGTAATAAGTATCTGAGCTGCTTTCTGTGGTATTCCCTTCTTAAGTGTGAACAAAGGAAATTACCTGTTTTTCATTTAAAGAAGCCTGCTCAAAAAATTCTGCCAATGTTTTCAACTCTAAAAATTTGCAGGTTTCATTTTTGCATGACTGGTGAAAAATGATACTTTTCCCAAATTGTGTATATGGGCTTGTGTGTGAAGGTTACTCCAGTTTTGTTTGAACTATTCTCCTAATGTCATGTCTTGCTTGTTTTACATACAATCCAGCAGATGGCACTACAATATTATGCCATGAGTTTATAAAACTATAGAAAAAATGGCATTCATGAACAAAGAATCAGACAGAGAGAATTCAAGTCACAGATATTAAATATTTTTCAGTAACTCTCTAACTTATCAGTTGTGGTATGGTGACAAAAAGCAAAAAAAAAAAAAAAAGAGCAAATGATGTTTAAAAAGTGATGTAAGTTAGATTGTATTGAGGGTGCATGTATACTTTTTCAAAGCATCCTGTGAAGAATCTGTGTGAAATCAGAAATAATAAACCAAATGTATAACTTGCTATTCTCAAGCAGGAATTTATTTCTTCCTGATAGTTTGTGGTTCTCTGTGTGACGAGAAGGTTATTTGCAGGCATTCTAAATATACTTACCAGTGTTGATAGAAATTATATATGCACATTCCAAATTCCAGATTGGGAGGATTGAATTAAAAACAAGCTGCTGAATATCTCTCTGCCCGCAGCAGCTGTATTCTTTCTAAAATGTTATTCATCTGAAATGAGCTCTAAGTTTATGTATTTCAGAATTAGTTTCTTTTTGTGTATTGATTCATACTCAGATATCATAGCTTCTGGTTAAAACTTACAATAAATATGGACTGTAAACAACCACTAAAACCAAGGGTTTCTCAACCTTGGCAGCTTTAAGCTGCTTAGACTTCAAATCCCAGAGCCCGCATTGCTGACAGAGGAATTCTGGGAGTTAAAAGTCCATATGACTTAATATGGCTTAAGGTTGCCAAGGTTGAGAATTCTGAAGATATAATATTAAACATATCTCACTATCCTAAGGTTTTGGCTACGAAAACTGTGGATAGATCAGAGGCGGTATTGTGCCGGTTTGCCCCAGTTTGGGTGAACCAGTAGTGGCGGTGGTGGGAGGTTCCACCCACCCACCCAGACATCATCACAGATGCTCTGCACATGAGCAGAGATTCTCTGCATATGCAGAAGCCCCATGCGCAGATGGTCACTCCTAGTTCTGAACCAATAACAAAGGTAAGAGGAAACCATTACTGGAATAGATGTAGCGTTTCTTCAAATATTTCCACTTGGAGAGGTTGTTTCCACAAATATGTTATGTTTATGTGAACTATTTTTCATGTCCTTTCATTGCCATATCTAAAACACTTTGATTTCTACTGATTTGTGTAGATCAGCTGTCGATATGAGCTAATTGTGTAGATCTTAATGTAGATCATACATCTGTTGGTATACCTTTGACACATTTATACCATCAAAGTGATCAATCCATCAACCCCTTAAATCCCTATGCTACTCAATCTTTCAAAAACATACATTTAGAATGCTTAATGTGGAACTGGTGACATTTTTGAAATCAGACGTGACCTACAATTGTTTCATTTGCAATAACGGTCAGAAACAACAGGAAAGGAAGTGCAAAAAATAAGTCTCAAATTCTCCACCCCCTGATTTCAATAGTATCTCTAATTTCTATTAATTTGGGAATCTTGTGGGCCAACTCCCTTTAGGGGCAATTGTTAAATAATGAATGAAGAATAAAATATAATCAGTTAAGTAAAGGGCAAAGCAATACTACCTTGGAGTCAGAAAATGTAAATGTTACCTGCTCTGGATTCTGAAAAGCATCTTGAAGTCCACCTAAAGTTTTCTAGGGGTGAGTGTGTGGATAAAACAAAATATTTATCTTATTCTTTTGCCAAGCTTTTCAAAGATGACTTTAGCATGCAGTTTACTGTTAATTCTATTATTATTTTCTTTCAAAAATGTTATTAGCCACTTTGAATGCAAGGTATGAAGCAAGCAAGCAAGCAAACAAATAAATATTGAAAGTAAATAATCTAAATGTTTTCCTAGGTTGCAGTTTTGGTAGGGGGAATTTTCAATCCCCCCAGATACTCAAACTCTGCTTCCTGCCCAGTAGAGATAAGAGGATGAAGTTGCATCAGTTCAATTTATTCCTACCAATTTTTATTGAAAAGATGGACAAAAATTTACTAAATTGAATACGTGGGGCCAGATGCATGTATATAAAATGCCTCCATCATTCTTTAATATTTAAAAGCTAGATAATTTCCCCCCCTGCAACTTCACATTGATGGTCACCATGGTCTTAATACAATAATACAATAGTAGAGTTGGAAGGGACCTTGAAGGTCTTCTAGTCCAACCCCCTGCCTAGGCAGGAAACCCTATACCATTTCAGACAAATAGCTATCCAACATCTTCTTAAAGACTTCCAGTGTTGGGGCATTCACAACTTCTGGAGGCAAATTATTCCACTGATTAATTGTTCTAACTGTCAGGAAATTTCTCCTCAGTTCTAAGTTGCATCTCTCCTTGATTAGTTTCCACCCATTGCTTCCTGTTCTACCCTCAGGTGCCTTGGAGAATAGTTTGACTCCCTCTTCTTTGTGGCAACCCCTGAGATATTGGAACAATGCTATCATGTCTCCCATAGTCCTTCTTTCTCTTAAGCTAAACATACCCAGTTCCTGCAACCGTTCTTCATATGTTTTAGTCTCCAGTCCCCTAATCATCTTTGTTGCTCTTCTCTGCACTCTCTCTAGAGTCTCCACATCTTTTTTACATCGTGGCGACCAGAACTAAATGCAATATTCCAAGTGTGGCCTTACCAAGGCATTATAAAGTGGTATTAACACTTCATGTGATCTTGATTCTATCCCTCTGTTGATGCAGCCTAGGACTGTGTTGGCTTTTTTGGCAGCTGCTGCACACTGCTGGCTCATATTTAAATGGTTGTCCACTAGGACTCCAAGATCCCTTTCACAGTTACTACTAATGAGCAAGGTACCACCTATACTGTACCTGTGCATTCCATTTCTTCTTAAGAAGTGTCAGAGAAGAATACTGCTGTAGATTTGCTGAGTTTGAAAGTTAACAAAAGATGAAATTGATAGCAGAATAACAGTTGGAAGGGACCTTGGAGGTCTTCTAGTCATTCCCTGCTCAAGCAGGAGACCCTGTACTATTTCAGACAGATATTTGGCCATTTAGTTGTCTCCAAGTTCATTTTAGTGAAGAATTTAGCAGGATTTTATGACCTTGCAGGCAGAAACCTTGATGGTGTGGCAGAAGGTATGGAGTGTCAGATCTTCCACTTAGCGTTGCAGTACAGTACAACACAGTGTCTGATCAGATGGAAAACCAAAAAAGTCTTATTGCCAGGGACATTATTGAACCAAGTATTCTATTGCATGCTAAGAGTGTAGCTTTATGTGTGTGCCTCCATTGCTTATACTAAGATTTACACCCAAGTGAATAAATGCAAACCTTGTGGGGTAAAATGTGCACAAATAATTGTGGTTATAATGTATAATCCCCTCTGTTGGTTATAACTGTCCTATAGTTAGGTACAGGTAGGAGTAACTGTACTCTGTCTTATAACTTTTTATAATAGGAGGGGGGGACTTTGCTTTGATTAGAGCTCATCAGATCAAAAGTGTTAGGAGACTACCTACTTACTTACTTACCTACCTACCAACCAACCTACCTACCTACCTACCTACCTACCTACCAACCTACCTACCTACCTACCTACCTACCTACCTACCTACCAACCAACCAACCAACCAACCAACCAACCAACCAACCAACCTAGCAATATCAATAGCACTTAGACGTATATACCTGTTCATAGTGCTTTACAACACTCTCTAAGTGGTTTTCAGAGTCAGCATATTGCCCCCAACAATCTAGCTCCTCATTTTACTGACCTTGGATGGATGGACGGCTGAGTCAAACTTGAACTATGTCAGGAGAAAGAGGCAGTGGGGGGAGGATGAGAGGGAGGGAGGGAGAGAGAGGAAGGAGAGAGAGGGGGGGCGGGGGAAGAGACTGCATGTGAAAGACAAGCCAAATGAAATGGGATGTGAAAGATTTCCCTCTGAAACTGAGTTTCTCAGTAGTTTTGTATTCAGGACTGGAAAGTTTCCCCAATAGGAAAAAAAGTGAAAAGAGAAGCTAGATGAAACCAGTTTCATGTGGCTGATGAATTTGTTTTATAAAAGAAATAAAGATAAAAAGTCATCTAATCCAAGTCTCCCCTCATTTTCACTTGCTTTTGATGTGAAATAAGGGAGCACAACTAGATTTTTCACAGGCTGATCTGGTGATTTCGCATCTGAAATGAAGCACAGCTGGTTGAGACTATTTTGACCATTAAAGACACTGTGGGAACAGGAAACACAACAAGCGCCAGATTGGTTTAATGGTTAAGGCACCAAACTAGAACTGGGAGACAATAAGTTCTACTCTGGCCTTAGGGATGAAGCCAAGATGGGCGAACTTGAGCCAGTCATTCTCTCTCAGCTCTTGGAAGAAGACAATGGCAAACCATTTCTGAAAACCTTGCCATGAAAACTGCAGCACTGGTTCAGGCCATTATCAAGAGTGCAGATGATTCAAAGGCACCAGAAATAAAACAAAAAAGGGAACAGCCACATTTACTTCTGCCCAAGTTTTCGTAACTTGCAAATAACTTTAACTGAATTTTAAATTTTAAATTAAAATCCCTATTTATTGTTGTAATGTTTTCAGTGGATTTAAATTGAATGTTTGTGAGCCATTTAGATTCACTTCAGCCAGAGCGGTAATATATAAGTTTGATGAATTAATAAATCAATGAATGAATCTCTGTCCAATATAAATGCCCAGGAGATCTCAACTAATCATTATTCAATATGGACAATAATGTAGGGTACCACATAGTTTAGTTGATTATGGTCATGGATCAGTACAGAACATAGTGAATCATTACACCTTTCCACTTTTGTTTAAAAAAACCTGATTTCTTCTCTTTCAACAACAGTAGCAGCTACAGGAAGTAAAGTGCTAGTCTTTAATCTTTCCACTATAATGATGCATTTCCTTGTTTTGTTCCTTTTATTAGCCTTGCTGTCCAACCATTGTGTTGGAAACTAGTAGCTGGGAGGCAAGGAAAGCCAGTCAGCCCTTCAATTTTTATGAAGACCACTCTGTAAAACATAATATTTATTAATTTCTTCAGAAAATGTAAATGGCCACCTATTTATACTCTACATGATAATCCTTGATGGCGCACAACAACATGTCATAAAATAAAAATAAATGTAACCCCAACTCTCCTGAAATCACATCAGATATCCTGTCATGGCACCACAAGATATTACCAATTGTATATTTACACTTGCAGGGCTCACTTCCATGCTATCCCAATGCCTGAGTGAAGAGCCATGCCTTCACAGCTCTCCAGAAGGCTAATAACAATTGAGCTCCCTCCAAATCTCAGGATGGGGATTATTTCAAAGGGTCTGGGCAGCCATAGAAAAGGGAAGGGACCCAGAGTGTTGCCCATCCCGTACCACCTGATGGGATGGGCAGTTACTTTTAGGGAGAACTGGTTCCATGAAAATTGTGTAGGCCTTTAAAGGTGATAAGTAGCTTCCTCTGCAGTACCATTTGCTGCTAGCAAATGGAAATTCTTCATTTACCTGGGACTTCATATCTGTAATAAGGGTCATGAACCAGTGCGAAGACTAAGATGCTGTGAAATTGATTTGAAAAACATTCTTCTAGAGAGAGAGAGAGAGAGAGGGAGAGAGAGAGAGAGGTTTCTGCTTTAGAGATGTGTGTTCAGTTCAAGATTGTTCCGACTGCACCACAAAGCTAGTTACAATACAATACAATAGCAGAGTTGGAAGGGACCTTGGAGGTCTACTAGTCCAACCCCCTGCCTAGGCAGGAAATCCTATACCATTTCAGAGAAATGGCTATCCAACATCTTCTTAAAGACTTCCAGTGTTGGGGTATTCACAACTTTTGGAGGCAAGTTGTTCAACTGATTAATTGTTCTAACTGTCAGGAAGTTTCTCCTCAGTTCTAAGTTGCTTCTCTCCTTAATTAGTTTCCACCCATTGCATCTTGTTCTACCCTCAGGTGCCTTGGAAAATAGTTTGACTCCCTCTTCTTTGTGGCAACCCCTGAGATATTGGAACACTGCTATCATGTCTCCCCTAATCCTTCTTTTCACTAAACTAGACATACCTAGTTCCTGCAACCGTTATTCATATATTTTAGTCTCCAGTCCCCTAATCATCTTTGTTGCTCTTCTCTGAACTCTTTCTAGAGTCTCCACATCTTTTCTACATCGTGGTGACCAAAACTGAATGCAGTATTCCAAGTGTGGCCTTACCAAAACATTATA
Source organism: Natrix helvetica (assembly GCF_964273705.1). Classification (NCBI taxonomy): domain Eukaryota; kingdom Metazoa; phylum Chordata; class Lepidosauria; order Squamata; family Natricidae; genus Natrix; species Natrix helvetica. The sequence goes on along the minus strand of NC_138549.1, from coordinate 96,646,745 downwards.
AAGTGGTATTAACACTTCACTCGATCTTGATTCTATCCCTCTGTTTATGCAGCCTAGAACTGTGTTGGCTTTTTTGGCAGCTGCTGCACACTGCTGGCTCATATTTAATTTAGTTGTTCAACTTCCTGTCTGTATGCAGATTTTTTCGTTGTCTCTAATGAGACCAATCACTGTTGTCTCATTTGCAAAATTCAGTATTTTAACAGAGGGATCATTTGAGATGCAATGGTTGGTTTTGAGTGAAAAGAGTAACGGAGAGAGCGCACAGCCCTAGGGGGCACCTGTGCTAATTGTACAGGTATCTGATATGATTCTGCCTCGTTTCACCTGCTGCTTCCTATCGGTTAGAAAGCTTATGATCCACTTACAAGTGTGGTCAGGCACAGCTAGCTGAGTCAGTTTAGTAAGAAGAATATCTCACTAAAGAAAAATAAAAGAGGCACTGTGGTTAGAATGCAGTACTGCAGGCTACTTCTGTTGACTGCTGGTTGCCTGCATTTTGGCAGTTTGAATCTCACTTGCTCAAGCTTGACTCAGCCTTCCATCCTTCCGAGGTCAGTAAAATGAGGACCCGGATTGCTGGAGGCAATACGCTGACTCTGTAAAATTGCTTAGAGAAGGTTATAAAGCACTGTGAAGCAGTATATAAGACTAAGTGCTATTGCTAAGTGCTATCTGAAATGATGGTATTGAATGCCTAGCTGAAATCTACAATAAGGCCTTTCCATTAGTCCTTGCAGATGTTGTAAGATGTAGTGCAGTGCCAAATTAACAGCATCATCTGCTGATCTAGTTGCTTGGTAGACAATTTTGCCATGGGTCTTACAGTGGATCCGTTATGGTTTTCAGATGGACCAGCAGTAGTTTTCATAACTATGAATGTGAATTAAAACTCACATCAAACCTGAAAAAGTTAGACTAATTTAATAAATTCTGCCCTTGTGCCTGCACAAGACCCAGAATATTTATTTCAAATATTTTTTTTGAAATAGGAACAATCCTAGTAAATACCCAGCAAATTGGCACTTCCATTTGCTTCATGAGTAGTTCTAAACCAATATTTAGTAATGTAGAGTCATGTAGTCATATCCAGAGTAAGTCTTCCATAAAATTGCTGTACTAATTATTTTTCATATTCTTATTAATCCTTGATAAGTAGTAGATTTCATCTCTATACAAGTCTCATAGACATATTTTGACTGTTAATTGCTGAACCCCAAGAGGATAAACTTTAATTGGGGTTTCAGGTCTGAACAGTGACTGACTTCCAGGATCTGGAAAATGAAATAGTTATTCAAGAGACTATCACCTTTCTTGTTAATTTTCTGAACCTCCTTTGCTACTGATATACACCTGATATAGACATTTAGATCTGCCAAGCCTAAGAACGCAAAATCAATAACTAGTTTATCATTTTCTGGAACAAGGAATTAATTCCCCAGATTTTAAGTTAGATATTAGTTGTTTGTTATTAAAACCCTAAAAGATGTTTAATTTTAAAGGCTGCAGATTTATTATATTTTTATTACAATGCACTCATATGAATTTTGAAGTATGTTTTATGCAAATGTTGGAAACAAGTTGAATTTGGTGTTCCTCTGAACATAGATTTTCCCTAATAGGAAGATTGAATGAAAAATAATACCCCAATGTTATAAGTCACGAAGAACTGAACTCCTATAAGCTGAGGATATTTTATAGTATCTGTTCTTTCACTTCAGTTGACAGGCGTTTGCTATGAGAAAAGCTGTTGCTCATGAAATCGAAGCCTGCTGTGAATGCACTTTAAGCTACATGCCATGATTGATTTTTGACTGCCAAAAAAGTCTGCCAGTTGAAATCCACTGCCAAACACAGGTTGTTTATGGTGATGGTTGTATTGATGTGAGTACTGTGTGTCACTGGGCCAAAAAAATAATAATATAAAGACGGTGAACCAGGAAGAGTGTGATATGTGTGAACAAGAATGAAGTGAATAACCTGGGATGGCAACCAATGGAGTTTACATGAGAAAGTCTTATGGAGTGGTTAAGGACAATCAGCAGATCATGTAAAGGGAAACTGTGAAGCTTGGCATGTGAAAGAAATGTGCATATTCACTTAAACAGAACTGTCAGAACCTGAATACAGAGAAAAAGTAACATATTTTTTCATCATGACTTTAAGAACTTTGACTATTATTGGCATAAGTATATAGTGAATAGATTCTGTGTAGACTAGAATACAGATAACTAAAGATTTCATTTTAGGAATAACAGTAATTCCTAAATTACCTCACCTCCAGTGACGTGCGGTGAGGTTATGGCTGGTGAGGCACTGATGTCATCAAATGATCATCATGAAGGGAGGACTGTGATAACTTTGATCTTTGCAAGCGTGCAAGCAAAATATCCCAGGATCACAGTGGCAGGGACAGCAACTCCTTCTGCTGTGCTGCGGAGAAGAGCCACGCTGTGCAGGAGGCTCCTCAGTGCTAGCCTCAGATCAGCACGAGCCACGGTTCCCTTCATGTTGGCTCAGGAAGGAGGGGAATGGGACCGCGTGTGCAGGAGGCTCCTCAGCGCTAGCCTCAGGTTAGTGCGACCCGCAGTCCCCTTCATGTTGGCTCAGGAAGAAGTGGAATGGGACCGTGGCTCATGCTGAGGCTAGTGCTGAGGAGCCTCCTGCACACGCACATGCGGTCCCATTCCCCTCCTTCCTGAGCCAACATGAAGGGGACAGCGGCTCTCGCTGATCTGAGGCTAGCACTGAGGAGCCTCCTGCACAGCGTGGCTCTTCTCCGCAGCGCAGCGGAAGGAGTTGCTGTCCCTGCCACCGTGATCCTGGGGTATTTTGCTTGCACGCTTGCAAAGATCAAAGTTGTCACAGTCCTCCCCTTTTTAGAGGCTTTTTTAAGCCTCACCTCAGCACTCGCCTTTTCTCTTTTACATTTTTTTCTTTTCATGAGAGCGGTGAGGCTGTGCCTGCACATCACTGCTAACTTCTCATTTATAAAAATATCCTTACTTTAACTAGAAGTGGAGACAATACTTTTCATTTGGATTTTATTTCATTGCAATCATTCTTTTCAGAACAGCATAAAGAAGTTACAATTACAAAAAAACATTTAATAAGGAAAGTTCCCTAATTTTTGGCTGCCCTAAAATTTGGACCATATTATGCATTTGAGGAGTTTATCTGTATGCCTTCCTGAAATATTTATTTTATTTATTTATTTAGTTTGTCATTCATGTACAAGATAAGAAGAATAAGAATAAACACGAATAAGAAAACAAGAAATGGGTATAAATAAATGGTGATAGCAGGACAGGGATGTTAGGCACGCTGGTGCACTTATGCATGCCCCTACTGACCTCTTAGGAATGGGTTGAGGTCAACAGTAGACAGTTTAAGATTAAAGTTATGGGGGTTTGTGGATGTAACAACAGAGTCAGGTAGTGCATTCCAGGCATTGACCACTCTGTTGCTGAAGTCGTATTTTCTGCAATCGAGTTTGGTGCAGTTTACCTCAATACCCTCAATACCTCCTCAATGCAAATATCCTCAATGAAAAGCTAGCTTCATATAAAAAATATTTCATGGACTCAGTATGTTATGTGAAGTAACACCTTTAATGAACTAATCCACCTGTAGCTCCTGTAAATTGTTGTCATTGGGACAAAGATATGACTAAGGTTGCTATATATGTATCTTTACTGCTATCTAGTGGTTTCCCAAATGTTTGCAGCCTTGATATAGCATTACCTGCAGGTAAAAATACTGGAGAGGCACTATTAAACAACTTATTAAACTACTTTTCATTTCCCTATCCTTCTTAGGAATTCTGTGATACTGGTCTGATATATAAAACAGCAGTCATCTTTTATGTGATTACTACATGATGAGAAACAATGGATGGAATCTACTCAAGACAGAAGCAACCTGGAATTAAGGAGAAACTTTCTAACAGTGAGGACAATTAGCCAGTGGAACAGCTTGCCTCCAGAAGTTGTTGGTGCTTCACAAGTGGAGATTTTAAAGAAAAGACTGGATAGCCACCTGTCTGAAATGGTATAGGGCAGGGGTGAAATCAACACACCTTTGCTACTGATTTGCAAATGTGAGTTTGTGTGTGTGTGTGTCTGTGTGCTCTCGCTTCACTCACACGTACCACCTCTGCGCATGCACAAGACCATCCATGGATGTGCAGGCAATGTTCCCTCTAAGGTGCGCGGCTGCGCAGCCGTGCACGTGGCAAGAAAACACCGTACAGCAGTTTTCAACTTCTGCGCAGTGATTTCTACTGCCACAGGCTCCGGAACCTGGGGAGGTCCTTTGCAGGCAGCTAGAACGGGATGCCCGCAAAGGACTTCCCCGGACTTGCTTTGAGGAGCACGGGGCGACTGAGGGTAGTTGTGAAGCCCCAAAGCCCCTGCCGCCACCGGAAGAACTGCTACCACCTCCTCCTCCTCGAACAGCACTGCTGGATTTGGCGCCCGGCGCTGCAGCTGAATTGAAGCTGCCAAAGCTCCAGCCGGCATCCCCGCGTGTGGCAGCGGCGCCTCCCCTCCGCTCGGAGCCAGTAGGAAGGCGGAGGGGGAGCAGGGAGAAAAAAAGCCTCATGGCTCCTCAAAAGCACGGCAGAGGAGGAGGGGGCAGGGGTAACACGGTGCTGAGCTCAGGTGCAAATGTGGTGGTGCTGTTGGAGGAGGAGGAGGTAACAGCAGTTATTCTGGTGGCAGCTCGTCGGCATCTTCAACAGCAGCCCTGCCCCCAGTGAAAAAAGCCTAAGATGGAGCAGATCCACGCAGATGACGTCGCTGCAACATGACTGGTGGAGGAATTCTGGGAGTTGAAGTCCACAAGTCTTAAAGCTGTCAGGTTTGAAGACCTCTATGTTTTTTTTCTAAAGGGTTAGAGGTGCAAGGGTCTTGTAACTTGACAGCTTTAAGACTTCCATGCTTCAAATGCCAGAGTTCCTGAGCCAACAGGACTGGAGGAGGAATTCTGGGAATTGAAGTCCACAAGTCTTAAAAGCTGTCAAGTTTGAACACCCCTGGGGTTTTTTTTCTAAAGGGTTAGGGGTGCAAAGGTCTTGTAACTTGACAGCTTTAAGACTTGCACACTTCAAATGCCAGAGTTTCTGAGCCAACATGACTGGAGGAGGAATTCTGGGAGTTGAAGTCCACAAGTCTTAAAGCTGTCAGGTTTGAAGACCCCTGGGTTTTTTTTCCCCTAAAGGATTAGGGGTGCAAGGATCTTGTAACTTGACAGCTTTAAGACTTGCATGCTTCAGTGCCAGAGTTCCTGAGCCAACATTACTGGAGGAGGAATTCTGGGAGTTGAAGTCCACAAGTCTTAAAGCTGTCAAGTTTGAACAGCCCTGGAGTTTTTTTTCTAAAGGGTTAGGGGTGCAACGGTCTTGTAACTTGACAGCTTTAAGACTTGTGTGCTTCAAATGCCAGAGTTTCTGAGCCAACATTTTGGTTGCTAAGCAGGAGCGTTGTTAAGTGATACTGATATTATATAACACTTTGAATTAAGTGGGTACCTTGAAGAAACGTAACGTTGAGTTTCAAATAATACTGATTTCGTTGTTGTCTTAGGTGACATCTGTGGAAAAAAAATCAGGTGCTCAGGCATGAAAATGTGCCGCTCAAACACTATACTTTTCTGCTCACATTGAAAAAAAATTAGGGAACATTGTGCGCAGGACCATCCGGACATGCGCAGGACCTTCCGGACATGCGCAGAGCGTCAAAAATGGCACGTGATGATATCTGGGTGGGTAGGCGAACCCTCCTGCCACCACTGCTACCGGTTCGCCCAAACCAGATAGAACCAGCTGAATTGCATTGTATTGCACTGTATAGGGTCTCTTGCTTCCGGCTCTATTCTGATTGAAGACTTTTTTTTCTAGGAAGAAGCCACACCAAAATGCTCCTATTCTAAGGAGAAGTCCTGAATTGTATAAAGAATATATTGCTTCAAAATATACCACTGATTCTGAACTGTATGGTATCTATTTCTATACAGTACAATTGTATTAGAGAACACAGTACCAACATTCTGCAACGGATTGTTGTAGAAATATTAATATCAGTGCAAATACATTAAATAAACATTTTATTGTATTGTTTTGTTTGTTGTGCTGTGCTGCTAATGCTATACTCCATTGAATTGTAACTGACTCCTGCTGATTCTATGAATGAAAGATCTCCACGTGGTAGTTTTTACCCTTGCATTGCCCAAATTTTGTAAGTGATTTCTGAAGCTTTAATACTCAGCATAGCCACTTCTTGTACTCTCTTTCTCCCTTTCATTTTTCACAGCAGCACAATTTTTCCATAGCTATATCAGCCAGTGGTTGGATTCAATTTTATTTCACTACTGGTTATATGGGCGTGGCTTGGTGGGTGTGGCTTGATGGGTATGGCAAGGGAAGGAAACTGTAAAATCTCCATTCCCACCCTACTCCAGGGGAAGGATACTGTAAAATCCCCCTTTCCTCCTAATCAGCTGGGACTCGGGAGGCAGAGAATAGATGGGGGTGGGGCCAGTCAGAGGTGGTATTTACCAGTTCTCCGAACTACTCAAAATTTCCACTATCAGTTCTCCAGAACTGGTCAGAACCTGCTGAATACCATCTCTGATATCAGCCCTTGTGATGTATCCAAGGAATGATAGTTTTATTTCATGATCCTTGCTTGCAATGCATGCTAACCACCCAACTCAAACATTATGACTCTGAAAGACATAGCATAAAAAAAGAAACAAAGCCACACAAACCATCACAAATCTGTTAAAAACCAACTTAATAGGCAATTAGGGACCCACCCACCCTGTCTTCCTCCTGATATGAACTCTGATAATAAAAGATAATTAGATGCCCTTCAATTTAATATGTTTGAGAGTAGGAGTTTGCTTTAACGTTCAATTATTAAAGTGAAATACTTTGTTCAACAACAAATTCTAAGTGGAGAAATCACTTCTATTTGTCATTTTGAATTAAATTATTCCTTTGCTGATTTTAGAGGCATAGTTTGTGTGTACATATGCATGTATGTGTACAGGTGCAAGGAATATGAAATGGAGACTCCATAAACCTACAAGAAGATATTTGTTTGGACCTTCATTCTCTTTGAGCCCAGTAAATACCTCCTCTGACTGGCCCCACCCCCATCTATTCTCTGCTTCCTGAGTCCCAGCTGATTGGGAGGAAATGGGGATTTTGCAGTAACCTTTCCCTGGAGGGGGTGGGAATGGAGATTTTACAGTATCCTTCCTCTGCCATGCCCACTTGACTGTTTTAGGGGCACTAGCTTAAAATTAAAATACAACAAATGTTCTTTTGCTGCGCAAAAGGTGGATTTCCTGGGCTTCTCCATAGATGCCCAGGGCATCCACCCCACCCCTTCCAAGGTGTCTGCCATAAGGAACGCCCCGAGGCCTGCCTCCAAGGCGGAGCTTCAGGCATTCCTTGGTCTCTTGAATTTTTATGCGCCATTTTTGCCTCACAAGGCGTCACTAGCCAAGCCGCTGCATTGGTTGCTTGACTGATCCGTGGCCTGGTGCTGGGGAAGCCACAAAGTGCATGCTTTTGCGGCTGTCAAAGCCATGCTTATGTCATCGGCAGTCCTATTCAGTATAGTGACAGGCTGCCTCTGACGCTAGCATGTGATGCCTCCCCCGTGGGCCTGGGGGTTGTCCTGAACCATGTTCTCCCAAATGGCTCAGAAGCCCCCATAGCTTTTTATTCCCGGACACTATCTCCGGTGGAGAGGAACTACAGCCAGATTGACAAGGAGGCTCTGGCTGCTGTGTCCGGGGTTAAAAAGTTCCGCGATTACCTCTATGGACGGCATTTTACATTGTTTACTGACCACCAGCCAGCCAGCAATGGCTGGGCAGAGCACGCTTTCCGCTCGGCCAAAGAGGCCTTGGGCAGGATGGTTGGGGCAATTGGCCTGCAAGGGTGGCTGCTTACCTTCTAGGTCAGCATTCCACCCCTTGCCCCATCTCTGGTAAAACCCCGGCGGAGCTGCTGATGGGCCGGCGCCTGTGGACCACCCTAGATAGATTGCACCCGCTCTATTCTGTGGAACAGCCTGGCAACCTGGGACCCCTTCCCCGTAGCTTCCGGGTTGGGGACCCTGTCTGGGCCAGGTCTTACTCGGGGGATCCAAGGTGGGTACCTGCCACCATCACCTCCATAACTGGTCCCTGTTCTTACAGGGTCCACCTACCCGATGGCAATGAATGACGGTGCCATGTGGATCAATTGAGGTGCCGCCTACCACCGGAGGCCACCTCTCAATCCGATCCACCGAGGCTGGCCACGACCATTCCGCAATCGATCCTCGACATTCTGCTGCCTGTGGTAGTGCTTCCTGGTGAGCCCCTTCCCCACCTGGGCCTCACAACACTGGACGCCGCCTACGGGCCTCCTCTCAGGGGGGCTGGCCAACACGCCCCTCCTGGTTTTCCATATCTGCAGGCCTTCCCCGAGTCAGGCCTCTCCTCCTCTGACATTGCCCGCCAGCAGCCATTCTCAAGCCCGCCTCCAATGGCCGCACCCCCTCTCCCTGTCCTACCTGTGTTGCAGGCTCCGCCTTCTGGACCAGGCCCCGATGACATCACCTGGAGCTACACTCCCTTCGGGGAGGAGCTTCCACGGGCACATCCTCCTCCGCTGGCAACTTGCCCTCAACTGAGGCATTCTGGGCAGATCCGGCATCGCCCAGCCTATCTTCACGACTACGCTTGCGCGATCTCTGCGTGTGCGTCCTCGCTGGGGGGGGGGAGAAGTGTTCTATCCTCGACCTATGACCGGTCTGCCCTGCCTGACAGCTAGCAACAGCCAAGTCGCGCCTGATTGGCTAGGACGCAGCTTGGCTGAGCGCGGGCTGTTAAGGCTGTTTCCATTGGCTGCCCTGCTTGACAGCTCCGTATAAATAGCTGTCAAGCAGGGAAGATGCTGAACTTCGCCTGTTGCTTGCTGCTTGCTTCTGTTTGAAATAAACGCTGTTAAAGTTCCCTCAGAGTGAGTACTGCCTCATCCTTCGACTATTTTACACTTACCAGCCTTGGTACTGTTATTGGTAAAATGGTTTGTTAGAATTTTATCCTCAGTTGTATCTCTGGGTAGAAATGGTGGAACTATCAACTGGCTTTGCAGATTCCTGCATTTTTTTTTAATGTAATATTTTTTTTACTAATGCTTGAATGAGCCGGAGGTTCATTCAACTCTTATGAGTAATTATATTGGCTCCCCACACTATGCCATTGATAGACTTTTCCCAGTGAATCGGTAAAATTAGTCAATTATCGCATTCAATGGGTTGAATAGTCTAGCATTTTTCATATATTATATTGTATTAGTGTATCACATTATTAAAAGGCTGAGCATAAAGAAGGAAAAGATTCCTTGTGCGAAACATAATCCTTCATGTAAGTATTACTGTTGCACAAACCCCCTTCTAATTAGCTTTATCATCAGCACTAATAGGACACTTGTCCCTAAAGACTATTCCTACTGTGATTCCAGATGGCCCTCTGAATTCTCAGAAGCTTTGCTGCCATGAATAATGACAGATGCAAGAGCTATAATTTGGTTTCAAGTCCAATAATGTTAGTTATGATGAAACAGCTAGTTGGATAGTGGTAAAGAATTACAAAGCCATAGCTTTCAGTACCGACAGAAGGAGCCCAATGCAATGAAAGCAAGCTAACCAACCAGCAGATTGTTCTCTTTCTGGGACAGCTTTGCAATAGAATTTGCAAAATACCTCTTTGCAATTCTGCCAGATTTCTAAAACAGATTTGATTCAAGAGTGAAAGAGGAGGGAAGTACCCTATGGTTGCTCACATTTAGAAGAGAAGTGCAGAGGATGGTAAAATATTAAATCAAATTGGCTCAGAACACTCTACAATAAAAAGAAAATACTTAATCCTAACATTAATAAAACTAAAAAGTTTTAGCTTAGGCAATCACCCAAATTTGTACTTCTTTTGAATGTAGGTAGGATGAATGGCACAAAATCAAACAACATCAATCCTGGTCTGACAGAAATGATGAGAAATAAGCATTGTCCTCTTTCTCAGTTTAGTTCTTGAAAATGGGATAAATAAAGATCTTCCAAAATTCTCTCTAAAGAGGGAAGCAAGTAGTAACAAACAGTTCCTGGAAAAAAAAACTTTGAGAATGCCTCTTCTACTGTACATTGCCCAGGCTTGTTTGTTTCACTTCAAGGTTATCTGACTGAGAAGCAGGAAGTGGAACCTGGAAGTGGAAGCCATGTTCTTGACAAAGCAATGGCTGATTTGGATGTGTTAGCAGAACAGGAAGTGCTGTAGAAACAACACCAAAGGTGCCTCCCTCCCTGGCACCTTCCTTTCCCTGCTACTCCCCTGCTTGGTGCTTACTGGGGCTTGTGCTTAGAGTCCTCAACATACCCTCAACCTCCCCTGCTTTGACTATTTCTATGCTTCTGAGTGTCAATTGCTCAGCTAGGTCACATGTTTGATTGTTTAGGATTCCATGAGTTGTGATCCCAAGATACTAGGCGACACTTGGTGGGGTTAGACAGATATGTTTCAAGCATGTAAGTCTGAATGTTTGACAAAACAAAGAAAATAATGTCAGAAGATCTATGGAGACGAGTGGCCTTATAGAAAGCTTGCAGTAGTCTTGGATCATGCACCTTGCCCATTAGTGCAAAAATGTATCTATAAGTTATTTGTGCCTGATTCAGTGGCTTGTAATACCCTCAGCTCTCTTGAAAGTGTTGCATACAAATCATCTATTAAAAAGGTAGCCTATGTGATATCAAAGGAATTTCTTTTAAGATTCGGTGGATGCCTTTTCAATTTTGCTTAGCTTCAGGGGAGACATCTTTCAAACGGCAATCAACTGATGCATTTCCCATTCCCCAATAATTCATAAATCTACTCCTCCCCCTCTGTCTGCTTAATGCTTTTCTTTGTCTACTATCACATACAAGCAAGGCCCAAGTCCTTCAAAATGAGGGTGTTCTCAGTCTGTTCATCTTTTTTGCCTTTACTTTGAGGCAAGAATTGAAGCTATACAGAATGTGAATAAATGGATTGCCCCAAATTCCTCTGTTTGATAGGGGAAGTATCAGTCAGTTGGATTCTGATTTAATCCTTCTAAGACAACTTAGACTTCATTTAATTACAATTAAGTTAAAGATAGTTTGCTCCAATTCTACAGTTCTTCCACCTTAATAATCAGGGACATTATAATTTACTTTACAAAAGTGCTTTATGCTGTGAAGGTAAAATTATTTGCCTTCAGAGGTGGGCTGCTCCTGGTTCAGCCTGGGTCAGGCAAACAGGTAGTAGCAGCGATGGCAGGAGGCTCCGCCCACCTGCCCAGATGCTTCTGCACATGCCCGAATCACTAGTAAAAAAAATGGCAACCCACCACTCTTTGCCTTGTTGAGTTGCACTGCATCACTTGGAGGTCACCTTTGGCACTTCAGTTAGCCATCAGAGTTCGATATATTCTGTACAAGATAGAGAGAAATGTCTTCTGTCTAAAAGAGATCTTAGACATAAGTAAAACGTTTTTTTTTACTTTTTGGGAACAAGATTATGTTCTTCCTGAAGTAATTGCAAACTTTTGCATAGCTCACCCATTTACTGTATTATTTAGGAGTTAACAAAATGCTATAAAACGTTGTAGTAGCAGACGAACCTTTTTTCTTTCTTTCTATGATGTCAACTTGGTTGCATATTGGTGCAAAGCAGAATACCCAATCAGTCCATCTATTGTCTTTTCCTCTCAAAATCATTGAGTACAGACTAAACTGAATTCTTCAATACATGTATTATATGCATATACTAAATGTTGTGGGAAGGTGTTGTTGTCATTATTTGCTTTGTTGAGGACTACTTTTTTGCTGTATTGTATTGGGCACTTATGCAAGTTTAAAGAAGCAAGCAAAGTGTGTTACCGAATCTGGTATGATTTTGTTTTTCCTTTCGTATCAAGTCCTTCTTTGTTTCTATCCTTTCCATATTTTTTCCTCCTTCACATCAAGACTATTCAAGAAGGAGCAACTGGCCATTATCAAAAATCCCAGTCAATCAATATATTGCAATTTTTAAGTCAGATGAAGAGCAACCATGAAATAAGGCTGGATACCACCGGGTGTTTGGTAATGTAGAACATGCAGATCGAGGAAAATCTCCTTTATTTCTATATGGTGAAATTCTTTCATTGGATGCCGCTATGTTATATTTTTGCCACTTTGCTGCAAATGCTCACTATGATTCACATATGTTAAAACTATATATGTATAGTATATACATAAAACTATATATGTATAGTATATATTCTATAATAATTGAATAACTTAGGATAAATCATTTTTCATTGTGGATCTTTTTTAAATTCTAACCATAGAGTTTATGATTCATGCAAATAAGATATCTATATTTATGTCCATATCTACATGCATATATGTACATATTCAATTATTATAGAATTTCATCTACCAGCAATCTGGCCAGCATTGTCAATAATGAAGATGCTGGTACTTGTTTAGTAAGCTCTGGATTTTTTATCCTGGCTCTACACATTTCTGGTGTGGATACAGGTTTTGCATATAAGTGCAGCATTATACTTAATTGATTTCATATTGGTTCAGTCTTCTGGTAGGCCATGATTAACTCTTCATTTCACTGGCAACCTGCAGTGAATATGTTGAGCTGTTCAACCAGTTAAAGTTTGAGAATGGGTGCATCATTCTTCAGTGCTGATTTTGCAAATGTCCCTTTTCCCATGTTGAAATGCCCTTAATCTAATTCATTAGTAATTTTCATACACGCCAGTGAATCATCTCCTTGTACTCTTCCTTCGAATGGCAATGGAAACAATGGGAAACCAAGTAATGGTATTATATGCGTATTTTGTAACTTCTGGAAGGCCAGGTCAAATGTGCACATTTGACTTCTGCAAAATGGAAGTCAATGTTATTTCTTCAAAACATAAATGTTAGATTAATTCCCTTCCCTTTTAAAATAGACATTTTGTATAACTACCTTTGCCAGATGGTTTTAGCATGCCACAAGACTTGCTCAATTTAAGATTGAGGGATATAAAGAAATAACAGATAATATTGAAAAAACATTGGTTTTCCTATTCCGTCAATGTCTCATAAAATGTATAGATTATATGAAAATGAAACTTTGCAAAAATAGACCAATTTCATATTACTTAAATTGTAGGGTAAAAGCAATGGAAGGATGTTATTAATGACATTTCTGGGCTGTACCGTGGAACACTTTGCATAGGAAACCCTGAAATAATAACTAAAATAATACAATTCTTATTTTAAAGAACAAATACATTATTTTCCAGATGTGATATCAAGAAAACAGGTTTTGGGGAGCTTGGGTTAAGCAAAAGGATAAACACATACAGTTCCTACAATTTAGAAAAGGTGTATTCAAACTGGACAAATTTAAGATGTGTAGACTTCAACTTCCAGAATTTCCCACACAACAATGCTGGCTGAGGAATTCTGGGATTTGATAATTTTTGGGATTCATTGAGGGAATAAATGGGGAACTCATCAAATTTGCAGATGACACCAAGCTGGCAGGAATAGCCAAAACTCCAGAAGATAGGCTTAAGATACAGAAGGATCTTGACAAACTTGAACATTGGGCGCTATCTAATAAAATGAAATTCAATGGTGAAAAGAGTATGGTTCTACATTTAGGCAAGAAAAACGAAATGCACAGGTACAGTATAGGTGGTACCTTGCTCAATAGTAGTAATTGTGAAAGGGATCTTGGAGTCCTAGTGGACAACCATTTAAATATGAGCCAGCAGTGTGCAGCAGCTGTCAAAAAAACCAACACAGTTCTAGGCTGCATCAACAGAGGGATAGAATCAAGATCACGTGAAGTGTTAATACCACTTTATAATGCCTTGGTAAGGCCACACGGAATACTGCATTCAGTTTTGGTCGCCACAATGTAGAAAAGATGTGGAGACTCTAGAAAGAGTGCAGAGAAGAGCAACAAAGATGATTAGGGGACTGGATACTAAAACATATGAAGAAAGGCTGCAGGAACTGGGTATGTCTAGTTTAATGAAGAGAAGGATTAGGGAGATATGATAGCAGTGTTCCAATATCTCAGGGATTGCCACAAAGAAGAGGGAGTCAAACTATTCTCCATAGCACATGAGGGCAGAACAAGAAGCAATGGGTGGAAACTAATCAAGGAGAGAAGCAACTTAGAACTGAGGAGAAATTGCCTGACAGTTAGAACAATTAATCAGTGGAACAGTTTGCCTCCAGAAATTGTGAATGTTCCAACACTGGAAGTTTTTAAAAAGAGATTGGACAAACATTTTTCTGAAGTGGTATAAGATTTTCTGCCTGAGCAGGGGGTTGTATTACAAGACCTTCAAGGTCCCTTCCAACTCTGCTATTGTATTGTATTGTTTTGATTTGAAGTAAACAAAATCTTAGAGTTGCCAGTTTGGAGACCCTTGGTTTAGAGTCCTGTTTGGCCAGTTCTGTAGTTTGTAGAATATTGCGCAAAAACCTTGAAGATGAAAAATATGCAGTTTGTCATTGACTTACAGCATTTCTGATATATTTGCCATCATCATGTATCTCTGCTTTATCAGGAAGATATGAGAAATAGCATGAATAATTGGTGGCATAACAAGGGGCAAGTTTTTAGCATCACTGCAATTCATTTGCATTTTCAGATTTCTGGAATTCAGTGAATAATTTGTGTATAAGAATGTCAACAGAAATATCCTTGAAAAAGCTTTGTTTCTAACTCAATATGTGAGGAAATCAGTTACCAGTAAAACACGGTAATGTAACATTTTTTTTCATGTATTTTGAGGAGAATCTTAAACAATATCATGTGTTCCCCATCCTTTTATATAAGGCTACCCCAGCTGACTGCTAGCTGCAGTTCAGCAGTTCAAGTCTCTCTGGCTCAAGGTTGACTCAGCCTTCCATCCTTCCGAGTTGGGTAAAATGAGGACTCGGGGACAAGTTGCCATTTGGAGAGGGCTGTAAGAGCACCGTGAAGCAGTATAGGTCCAAGTGCCATTGCTATTTCATAGGAGCATTATCAATGCAATTTTCATGTATTCATGTATTCCACATATTTCTCATTACTGCAAGCCAAACTTGGAGTGAGGAGGATATTCTTTAAAATTACACATGAGACAGTACAAAATGGCATTACAAGCAATGCCATTTAATTTTTTGTGCAAAGTAATATTTATTTCATTGGCTATCTCTCAGATGGAACTTGTTTTCGCATCTGTTAAAAATGGCAAAATGATATTCACTTTTATTTTGAGGATGAAGACGCTGTTCAATTAATACTTCAGAGGTATTTGCCAGATGAACTTCTAAATGATCAATATATGTTTGACTGGATTAACTTATTATTTATAGTCTGTTTTTCCCCCTAAATACTTTAAAACGTATCCACATAGTACTAAAACTCTTGGTTCTGATAATTTGTTATCTTCAATTGAGTGAAATACTACATCACAGGGCAAAACTTGGACACTAAAGATACCTCAAATGGGCTAATTTACAGAATGATGGGACCTGTTACTATCTAGGGAATAAAATTTGGGAGTTTTGTTGCCACTTCAGCATAGCTGTACTACTGCTGGTCAGCACTGCCACCATACTGCTGCTGTCAGGTGTGATCTAGGCTGATGGCACACCCAAAAATCTGCTGGGTGCATTTCTGATAGGGCCACCCTCTCTTCTGGACCCAGATTGGACTCAAGGTAGCCTTCAACTTACGTATATTTGTTTAGTGACTGTTTGAAATTGCAATGGCACTTATGATAGGTTCTTGAACTTGAATTTGAAAGCCTGACAATCGGTATGTATTTACAATAGTTACAGCATCTCAGGTCACAGGATAACCATTTGTGACCTTCCCAGTGAGTAAAAGTCCATGGAGAGAAATGGGATTTGCTTACCAACCATGTGACTCACTAAAGAACCACAGTGATTTGTATAACAACTGTGGCAAAAGAGGTCATAAAATTGGGCACAATTCACTTAGCAATCATCTTGCTAAGAAATGGGAATTCTTCTCCCAATTGTGTTCAAAATTTGAGATGTACCTGTGATGAATGCTAGGTCAGTCCTTCATCATGAGGGAGGCCTTATTACCAGGCTTGCATTTAGTAGAAGCATCTCTAAAGAGCCCTACGTCTATTCTTACAAAAACTTAGTCCAACGGAAGCAACTAATTTGGTGGGGGGTTTTCAGCTAATTTTTAAGCTTTGCTTTAGGATTGACCTAACCTTCTGGGAAACATTTATATGCTTGAATCTATGTATTTTGGGTCCGCTTAACCTATTGGACTGGTTTGACACTATCTATGTCTAATGTTGCATACACAAAAATGCATATTTTTATTCTGTACATTTTCAGCCTCCAGTAATCAGAATCTTCTGGTATATTGATCATGATGAGTTGAAAAGATCCATTCAGTCAACACTGTTCATATGACCAGCCTGCAGGATGAAGACGCTTTTTTTGAAGTGTATGTAATATAATTTACCATTCAGGTCCAATTATAGTTGGCATATAGATGTTTTTTGACTTTCCACTCTCAGGTAGAAAGAGCTTATTCACATGTTTCTTTCTTATTTAGGGAGTACAGTAAAATGATTAAAATATGTCAAGGAATAACTTTCCCTTGAACAGGTGTTAAACATCATGCTTTATCACGGTAAGCAATAACATTTTAAAAAGCCAACATTCTTAGAATGACTGTTCTAAGTCAAGACGTTTGATGCCATGGATTAATCTCAATAATGCTTGTAATTTGGAGGATCTGGTACTTCTTCGTGCAGCTTTTCTTCTTTCTTACACTGCACAAATGCTCTGATCCTTGAGCAAGACAGAATTACAGTCTAAAAGAAAATTGTAACTTTATGTTGTCTACATTGTTTTGCACAAGGTGGATTAGCTGCAGACTGCCACAGTTAGTGAGCAAATAAAATTAGCATGGCTTATATCTTTTTATCCTTGTGACAGAGAAGCACGAAGAAAGCGGAATCAGGTGATTTTATTATGCTGCATCTGATAATTTAGGGAAGGCTAAATATGTCAGTGAATCGTTATATTTTTCACTTTCATTCATTTTGCCTAATTATGTTTTCAGTCAAGCTGGCAGTGGTTATGCCTTAACTTACATTATCTATTTAAAAAGTTCAGCTGTATAGAAACAGCTGAATATCTTATTTCCAGGTGTGTATTGCTACAGTGTGGATATTGGATAATGTGTATGGAATGCCTTCACTTTGGATGCCATTCTTTTCAACTTCTTTGTTGGCTTCCTTTTCAGATCATTGTATTCCAAAGTGACCAACTTCAGTTAGAGACAATTCTTGCCATCAGATTTACAAACAAACAAACCAAAAAAATCAAATCACACACAATGAGATGAATATAGACAACAGGAATTAAGGATGATGATAAAAGGATATAAGCCATGCTAATGTTAAGAGCTGTGGTGGCGCAGTGGTTAGAATGAAGTCCTGCAGGATACTTCTGCTGACTGCTGGCTGCCAGCAGTTCAGCAGTTCGAGTCTCAGGTTGATTCAGCCTTCCATCGTTCCGAGGTTGGTAAACTGAGGACCCAGATTATTGGGTAATATGCTGATTCTGTAAACTGCTTAAAGGGGGCTGTAAATCACTGTGAAGTGGTATATAAGTCTAAGTGCTATTGCTATCAAAGGCAAGTGAGAGGATGAACAACGTAAAGAGGTGGCACATTTGTGTATCAGAAAAGATTCACAGGTGCACCACATCAATAAGCCATAAGTGAATATCAAATAGTGTTGCACAACTGTTCAGCCAGAACCTTGCCTCTGTGGGATCATTGGGGCAGACTGCTTTCATTGCTTCTCCCGAGTCCCAGGAATCTGTGATATCATGGAATACTGGGTTCACGACCTGGAAGTCTTGCATAAGAGATGTGTGCTGTGCAGTGAAAAAGGTTGAAAACCGCTCACATAGGGTGTTCAACTTTTGCCAAGGTCAAAAACAAAACTGAAGAGTAGTGTTTATCATTAAGAGCTGGATCAGGTGAACCTCCAGAAGAGCAGATTTTTACTGTCTGGGGATCATCACTAATAACTCCATTATGGAACAGAGCCAGGGAAGAAACTCAACCAAACAAGCAAAAAAAGCTTTGGGATGTAAGCTACCTAGTTTCTGGAATCATTAAGTATTATACCAATATTAGATGTTAGATTAGATCATAAGAATCAGTGAACTCAGATAGATGGGTAGACAGAAAGAGGAAAGAATCTATTGTGGAGAGTCTTGATTGTCCCAATCTGATCCCTTAGGAAAGAAAGAAAGGAAGACGATTGGCTCCAAAGCAAGTTATTTTACTAAAGTTATTGGTTGCAGTAAGGTCAAGCCAGCTCTGAATTCTTCTGTGCTTGCAAAATACAAAATAAATTCACCCATAGCCATCCTTCTCCTGTGACTAGTCCGTTTCCAGCTCACCAAGATGTTTTCAGAACACTGAGATGTTTGGGGTTAATCCACATATTTCTCAGGGTGCATGGATTGCTTGGATTGCTGGTATGAACAGGTCTGCTCTGGTTGTTATCACCTGTCATTTCCCCTTCCTGCTTTCTCATCAGTACACACAGCTTTTTTGCCTTCTCATCCTCCGTCCTCCCTTCCAGCTTTTAATGGCAGGGTACTTATGAGGCACTAAGCTGAATGACGGAGAGCTGACATTGAGGGCAATAATGGAACAGTTGCTTGATGAACATAAGCATTATTAAAGCTGTGGATTAATAAGGGCTAGCTTGAAGGAAACCTCAACGCCAAGGGTGGAGAAGGCTCAGAAGGAATGATGATTTGAAGAATCACAAAAACCCACTACAGATAACTTTTTGGGAAAGCTGCACCCCCAAATAGAAGAAGTGGTGTGATGCTGTCGTGTGCTGAAAGTGCAAGCATGGGTGACAGGATGCACGCACCCATAATGCAATGCATGAGCAACCACCCATGTGCCCCCCCATATGTGATTGCAACCTCTATGCACGCTCCCTGTGCACATGTGACCCCCGCATGTGCATCCCACCACACATGCATACACATTACCGACCTCTCCCCCTGTGCCTGCATAGCAGAGACCAGAAAAACCAGCTGGCTAGTGGGAGGAACAAGTGCTTGCACGGTGGAGCTGAGCTGGGGTGATAGCTCACATGCCCCCAGAGAGGGCTCTCCATGCCACCAGTGACATGCATGCCATAGGTGTGCCATCACTGTTATACCATTTTGTTCTGGTTTCCTCATAGTCAGAGTCTTAAAGAGAACATTAATAATAATCCAGATGGACTACTTCCTCTCCATTCCCACTCCAGGAGTATGTGATTCTTGAAGAAACATTTCTGATGGTCAAGAGCTAATAGAAAGAAACATCAGGAGGAGACTGTAGCACATTTTTTCAGACTAAGCAATTTTATATTAAAATGGCATAAGCCTTTGTGAGTTGCTGTTCTTAAAACAAATGAACCAATAATGCTACAAGACTTCTGATCTTTTGGCTAACATAGCATTCTTCTTACAACAGGGACAAGAACAGTAACTGATGAGATAGGAGGTGGCATGAACAATTAGTCAGTTCTATCCCTCTCTGTATAGAGTAGCTGTTGATGTATATATAACTTTTCTAACAATGAAAGGGTTCTGTAATGGAAGACCTCCTGGATGACTTCTTGAAATGGATTGTGTTGATTTAAAAAAAGCCTGTGTAAATAAAAGACTGAAAATAAAATATAATCCTGAGAGCTGTTACATGGGGGAATTGAGGGCAAGATCAGCAAATAATTAATTTGCTGCGTTGTGTCCAGAGCGTTTTTAAAGTAATGCAATAATAACTTGACATTAATATTACATTACTGATATAATCCTTTGGTTGCAAGGTGACTTGAACGATAGGCTAAACCGCCATAACTAGGAGTTGCCTTTCTGAAGGAAAGTGAAGAATTAGAGAAAGAAATGCAAAGGATAGGACTAAAAAAAGAAATAAAAACAACAAGGTCCCTCTATAAAGAAAAACAACAACCTCAAAGACATATAAAGAAAGGCTTTTGTTGCTTGCATCTTTGAACTTCACTGCCTAGTTGCATTTCTAATTCAGCTGAGATTTGGACTAGAAAAAGATTGAGAACTATTTTTATGTAACTTGTTTCTTTACATCAAATACTGGTTATAGGGGATCTATTTGGCCAGCTGTGGTTGTTCCTTGACATCGCCAGTGTTTTGCTGTGAATATCCCCAGCCTTCCCCACCATCCCTGCGATTTGAGAGGCTTTGAAATTACAAGATAGAACAGTGGAGGAGGTAAAATTACAATGACAACACTCCAGTTCTTGTTAACATAGATTTGATTTATTATTGTATAGATGCTCTGGCATTTGGAAAACAGCAATATTCTCTTTGATATTCTTAACTGAAAGGATTTATTTAATCCAATAAACAGATTTACGCTTACATCTAGGCATACATGTTCATCTCTCATTTATTCAGTCCTCTTAATTTGTTCCTCACTGAAGCCTACCAGAGAAATTCTGCATTTCTGGAAAGTCTCTTATTTGTAGGTTTCACATACATTTAAGCTCTTTGAAATTAGTCTTCCAATGATCATACTGGCCTGAAGAGGTCTTACTGGAAGCAAATGTTGTTATATACAATGCAGTTTTCACATATACATGCAACATATACAGAACTGCAGTCAGAAGGATGCACATCTGTAACTACATAAGGCACTTGGCTTGGGCACTTGGCTTGGGCACCATGCTCTGGAATGACCAGTTTAAATTCCACTAGCATATGCTAAAGCTTATCTGGGCTGGGAAGGTCCAATGTATACTTTGGGCAGTATCAAATTAATCCTGCCTAATGAGATTCAGTTGTTCGAGACTACCAACATTACTTTGGCAAAGGAATTGGAGGCCTTCTTCATTTCAGCAAAACAAATCACATTGTCTCCACCATCTGATTCAATTCATTAAAGCAAACTTAAATCAATTCACACAGGCCGAATTACATGGCTTTGCTCCTGTTTGTAACAGGTTGACTTAGATCAGGGGTGTCAAACTGGCGGCTCACAGGCCAGATGCGTCATGCACAGGCCAGGCCCACCCTAGCTCTGTGAAGGGAAAAAAACATCATGAAACATCATGTGACAGCAGTGTGACACCGCGAGTTTGACACCTGAGATCTCTGTATGCAACTGAGTGAAACTTTCAAAGGGTCATGTTGAACCTTCTATGGGACAAGGCTTCCACAATGTTTTAAGGAAAGGTTACTTTGTAAACTTTCCCTTTCAAATACTACTCAATGTTGTGACATTGGCCTAATGTATATTTTAAGGCCATATTGCAGCAATGGCGAACCTTTTTTGGCTCATGTGCCATAAGTGGGGGGAGCGCAGGGGCATCATGTGCAGGCGTGCCACACCCATAATGCAATGCGTGCCCCCAGTGCGCATGTGCACACTACAGGTGCGACCCTCCCATTTTTGCATTCTTTTTTCGCCCTACCCAGGCTCCAGAGGCTTTATAGGAGCACGGGGAGGGCAAAAACAGCCTCCCCTGCCCCCCGGAAGCCCTCTGGAGGCTTCAGGGACCTTCAAGAGGCTTCCCTGAAGCCTTTGGAGGGCTCAAAATGACCCTCTGAGCAAACTGGAAGTCATCTCCGGTTTGCTTGGAGAGTCGTTTTAAGCGCTCCGAAGGCTTCAGGGACCGTCAAGAGGCTTCCCTGAAGCCTTCAGAGCGCTCAAAACGACCCTCCGAGCAAACTGGAAGTGACTTCCATTTCCGAACCTCCGGTTTGCCCGTAGGGCCAGTTTTTTGCATTCCGGAGGCTTCAGGGAAGCTCATGGAGCCTCCAGAGGGCCTCGGGGGGGGGGGGGGCAGGGTAGGCTCTTTTCACCCTCCCCAGGCTCCTATAAAGCCTCTGGTGCCTGGGGAGGGTGAAAAATGGCTTTACAAAAGGGTGAACTCAGCTGGCCAGCGTGCACATGCGTGCTGGCCAGCTGACAGTGCCACCTGTGGCACGCGTGCCATAGGTTCCCCATTACTGCTGTCTTACATAAGAAAAGTGTTTCTTTGAATACACATCTCTGTCAAACATAAGGAGCCCCACCTTTTCTTTATAGATAGGTTGTTTTGAGTAAAACGTTTGAGGTGGGAATAATGAATATTGATAGGCTATGTATCACTATTGACCATGCCATGTCAGAAACCCCCACTAGCAGATCATTGACTTTAAAAGAACTACATGGGTTTCCTTTATATCCCTAGCTCTTTATGGATACTCACAGAGAATCCCCCTCCCATCTGGACAGTGAATGATTAGTATGCACCACCACTTTATAGGACAAGGTTAGACAATGTTTTTTTCAACCTTGGTGCTTTAAGACAGGTGGATTTCAAATCCTAGAATTCCTCAATCAGCATGGGAGTTGAAGTCCACCCATCTTACAATTGTCACAACTGAGAGCTCCTGAGCTAATAGATGCCTTCCATCTAAACTTTCAACTAGCAAAATTGCTATATGTTTTCCCCTTATGATCAGAACTAAAGAACTGCTCACTATTTTATTAACTTAGTTGCTTTCAAGGCAGGGCACGATACTTTGACCAAGGTAAAACCTTTATTAAACACTGTAATGGTTGTATTCTCTTTAAATAATAATAAGTGAAATTATTTCATTTCCAAGCATTAGATATGAAATGAAGAGTCAATCTGCCAATAACAACAAAAAGCTTTTCACCTTGGATTCACTTTTCCCTCTTTCGAGCTTTAGTTGTTTGCCCTAAAGAGTCCTGGGTGTCTTTAGAAACCTTATTTGTTACACAATAAACCAGTCTGTTTTGTACAGATATGCAGTTTTTGTACACAATATAGCATGCCTGAGTGCACATTTAAGTACAATACCTATACCGGAGAGAAAATAATTGATTTAAGAGAGATGACAGCTCAGTAGCTCATTTCATACTTTCACAATATAGCAATTTTTCGAAAGCCTCTCGTTTTCTGCTTCCTTCCACAGTGTTGCTCATCTTGGCTTTCCATCAATTTACCTCAAGCATCTAAAACAGCAAGGGACATTTCTGAACAGTCTGGAGTATTCATCCTGGATCTGAAATGAAAAAATACCATGAGCACCTTGGATTACTAACAGGTAAATATATATATGTTTTATGTTTTAAGGGTCTTCTACCAAATGTGACTTATTCTGTTAAAAGGGCTTGAGATAATTTGGCCCTTCAGGAAATGAGAAAAAGATGCTGATGAGATTTTGACAATGTAAGTTGTAGGACATTACATAAAAAGTTTCAGTCTGGAATCAAATGACTATAGTTAGTGAACCTCTTTAATTATTTGATAGGATTACTGCTGCATAATTTGAAATGCCTTCTGAAATCTCAAACCTGTGTTATATAAATCAGATTTCAGAGTCTTAATACATGACTGCGAATTATGCATGTGCATGAATTATTTTATTCAAGCAGGATGACAATTCTTGGCTCACTTTTAAGTATGGAGTACCAAACTAAATCAGACTCCAACGTTACTATAATGCATTTATAGTAACGTTGGATTTAATGGGTGCATTTCCAACTCTCTCTAGTTCAGATTATATTTCTCTTTAGATCTTATTCAAATCTGAATCAGGTGTTTAAGGCCTGCATGGTACTGCTGTGGAGAATATCTATTTGTTTATTTATTTATTTATTCATAAACTTTCCAACTGATTTCTAGGGAGACTATTATGTTTGCGCGAGCAGGCGTGGAATCGCGGCGCAACAGCGTTCGGCGTTTTGGCGTGCGCGCCGGCAGAGGAGACAAGTGGAGCGACAGAGCGGCCGGCAACGAGGCGAGGCAGCCGACTAGGAGAGGCCGAAAGAAGACCTGAGGCCAGGCGGAATGGAGATAGCAGCGGCTGCTGGTAAAGATGCCTCTACCAAGGGCCTTGCCGAGGCTTTTTCGCGGAGGCTTCTCGTCATCCTCTGGCGGCTCCTTGGACTCCTGGAGGCCGGCGCTGTTGGAAGGCGCCGGAAGACCAACGCCTGGAACAACGCCTGGGTGAGCGCTGGGTGATAGCCTGGTTTATTGGACCCTTCAGGTGGGCGCCAGGACAGAGTGGGATAGGATGGTGGCTATGGTGGCTGGGGGGGCCTGGATCATCTGAGGCCTCTGGAAGATCTGGCCTAGGGCCATGGACTGGGCCTATGACCATGGAGAGGCTGGAAGGCTGCCTGGGATTATGGTTATCTGGATACCTGGGCCAAGATTGCCCCCCCCCCACCCACCAAGGATCCTGAATCTCTGTTCCTGAGCCTATGCCCACCTAGGACCATTTAAGACTATGGAGGGTTATCATCTATTTTACTATCTTACCATTTACCAGCTGGGGCTATCACCCATTTTTTCTACCATTTTCTACCATTTTTTCCATCTTCGCCATATCCGTCTAATCTTATCATCTGGACATCTGCTCCCCCCCCCTCTTTACTCTTTACTGAAGAATCATCCAGGACAATGCCTCTTACCCCCCCACACTGACTTATGGGACTAATGCCTTTTAGCCCCCCCCCCCCCATACTGACTTATTTTTACCATCTACAGCACCCTAACCCCCACTGGAATTTTGATAATAACCTATTCGAGGTTAGACTTGCTCCGCCTGCGGGAGGCCCCTCTCTCGCAGGTTTGGCCCTTGGCTCTTTCAAGGGCCCGCCTCGAGGATGGGTTCGTGGACCCCGAGAGGTGCAGGAACCGGAAGTTAAGGGGATTTTTAGTAAAATGTTTTTTATCTTTTTTAGGGGGTTCCAGGGTGGGGGGGAGGGCTAATCAGACCGGGAGGAGAGCCAGTGCCGGACAAACAGGTGAGTCTAGGAAGGACGGGGATGCGGTGGAGGGGGGGAAAATAAAGGTCACTCGAGCAGAGGGTTGTCCTATTACAACGGCCGCGGGGAGGAGGGGATGCGAGGACAGGATAAGATCCCAAGGTCGGTTGGGAGACCGTGGCTGCTGGTTACGCCCGGTCGCTTGTACCAACCCCTGCAGTCTAGGTGGACAGGAACTACAGAGCCAGGGCCTGCGGCTGATGCTCTGCAATGCAAGGTCTGTTACCAACAAGGCCCCCCTCATTAATGAGTTGATCTCAGAGGGGGAGCTAGACCTTGCAGGGATAACGGAGACCTGGTTGGGCCACGAGGGTGGTTTACCCCTCGTGGAAATGTGCCCACCAGGTTTCCGGGCATTTCATCAGCCCCAGGCCCTGGGTAAGGGTGGTGGGGTGGCGGTGGTTATTCGGGAACGTTTAGAGCCGAGGGAGTTCACTGTCCCTCAGATACCCGGGTGTGAGTCCCTTGGTGTGACCTGGGGCCCAGGGAGGCAGTGGGGCTTGCTGATTGTATACTTGGCTCCTCGCTATGCATCAGCAGCCCTGCCCGAGCTCCTCGAGCTAATCTCAGCGACGGCAGTTGAGACTCCCAGACTTTTGGTCATGGGGGACTTCAACTTGCCGTCAACGGGGGCGGCTTCCGAGGTGGCTCGGGAGTTCATGGCTTCCATGACGGCCATGGACGTGACCCAATTAGTTCAGGGCCCCACTCACGAAGGGGGCCACACACTGGACCTCATTTTTGTATCTGAACAGTGGACGAGTGATCTGGGAATAGGGGACTTAGTCATCACGCCCCTGTCATGGTCAGATCACTCATCCCTCCGGCTGGACTTCCCTGGCGCTATCCCCCACTGCGAGGAGGCGGAACCAGACTCTACAAGCTGGTACCGCCCCAGGCACCTGATGGAATCGGACAGATTCCAGACGGAGCTTGGGCCAATACTGTAGCCCTGTCCCACTCCCGCTCCGAGGACCTAGTGACTGCCTGGAATAGGGCGACAACTGGGGCCTTGGACCGGGTTGCGCCTTTGCGACCTCTCCTGCGGCATCGACCCACCCGGGCTCCTTGGTTCACTGAGGAGCTAAGGGTGATGAAGCGCCACAGGAGACGTCTAGAGAGCAGGTGGAGGTCCTCACGCTCCGAATCTGATCGAACACAGATAAGAGCCTATTTGCGGACTTACCTTGTGGCAATAAGAGCGGCCAAGCGTAGATATTGTGCCGCCCTTATTGCGTCCGCGGATAACTGCCCTGCCGCCCTGTTTCGGGTGACCCGCTCCCTTCTATCGCAAGGGACGCGCGAGACACCCTTACAGGGAAGAGCAGAGGAGTTTGGGGAATATCTCCAGGACAAAATCGATCAGATCCGGAGCGGATGGACCTCCGTCAGTGGACCAGACGAGCCGTCAACAGCGAGTCTTGAGAGACCATTCTGGGAGGAGTTTGACTCTGTTGCCCCCGAGGATTTGGACAGGTTGCGTGGACGGCTGTGGCCCACCACATGTTCAATGGACCCGTGCCCCTCCTGGCTGGTACTGGCAGCCTGGGAGGTGACACGAGGCTGGCTTCTGGGCCTGGTGAACGCCTTATTGGGTGAGGGATACTTACCAACCGCCTTGAAAGAGGCGGTGGTGAGACCCTTGCTCAAGAGACCTTCGCTCGACCCAATGGAGCTAGCTAATTACCGTCCAGTCTCCAACCTCCCCTTCTTGGCGAAGGTTGTTGAGAATGTGGTGGCGCAGCAGTTCCCACGACACCTGGATGAATCCGACTATCTAGACCCACGCCAGTCCGGCTTCCGACCCGGGCACAGCACAGAGACAGCCTTGGTCGCGTTGGTTGATGATCTCTGGAGGGCCAGAGATAGGGGTTGTTCCTCTATCCTGGTCCTATTAGACCTCTCGGCGGCTTTTGATACCATCGACCATGGTATCCTATTGCGCCGGTTGGAGGGGATGGGAGTCGGAGGCACTGTTTTGCGGTGGTTCGGCTCCTACCTCTCCGACCGGAAGCAATGTGTGTTGACAGGGGGGCAGAGGTCGTCCCTGAGGCCACTCACTTGTGGAGTGCCACAGGGGTCGGTCCTCTCGCCTCTCCTGTTCAACGCATATGTGAAGCCACTGGGTGAGATCATCCGTGGTTTTGGGGTTGAGTACCACCTGTATGCTGATGATACTCAGCTGTACATTTCAACCCCAAACCACCCCAACGAGGCTGTTGAAGTGATGTCCCGGTGTTTGGAAGCCGTCGGGGTCTGGATTGTCAGGGGAAAAACACCCTGTTGGAGATCAATGGACCGTGGCTGATTCCCTTCCGCATATCTTTTGAGATATTGAGAAAAATAAGTCTTTAAAGTATTCTAATTAATAAACAAACTTTAATAATAAAATAATAAAAGTAAATGAAACAGAAAATAACTAATTGGTTACATTTTGATAATGAAAGCTACGTTTGCCAAAGTTGGCTGCCGAACAAAGAAGAGAGAAATTTTGGAATGTGTAACGCGTGCGCAATAAATCACTTTCAGATAAGAACCTTTTTTTGTTTTATGACCTGCGCAATAAAGCTTTCTTAGTTTAACTCTTGAATGTCAGTTTAGACAGTTCAGGCCTAGCAAACTTTTTAACATCGTGACACCCCTTCTTTTGCTAGTCTGGGCTGACATCATCAAATCATCAATTAAGGCACATCTTCTTTCGCAGATACTCGTGTTGATTTGCGGCGAGTGGTTTGTTAAGCATGTCTGCAATCTGATCATGTGTAGAAACATATTGCAATTTAACAAAACCTTGCTTAACTAATTGCTTTGTGTTTTGATAACGAATGTCAATGTGTCTGGACCTAGAACCTGTAAAATGTGACTCAGAAATATAGACAACAGATACATTATCTTCCATCACGGTGATTGGTCGAATCGGACGTGTCCAGATATCTGTGATCAAAGCATCAAACCACGTTAGAGAATTACAAGCATCTGAAACACAAGCATATTCAGCTTCAGTAGATGAACATGAAACAAAACTCTGTTTTCTCACTTGCCAGTAAACAGGACAACCATTTAGGAACATCATGTAACCAGAAGTGCTTTTGCGTGACTTCTTGTCGCTCGCCCAGTCGGAATCAACAAAACAAATCACCTTTGGTTGATCAGTGTGTGTTGGTTCTAGCAATAACTTCATGTGTTTAGTGTGTTTCAGGTATTTCAACAACTTCTTAATGCATGACCAATGAAATTGTGTTGCCTTACCTACGTGTCGTGATAAAAGATTAACACTAAGTGCGATGTCAGGTCTGGTCCAACTACTAATGTATAATAGTGAACCAATGACTGAACGATAGAGTGTTTGATCCTCGAACTCAGGACTTGGTTCATGTGTTAAGTTGTGAAAATCTGTTTGCATGGGTGTCTTTGTTGTGCTAGCATCTTTCATGTTGCAATGATGTAGAATGTGGTCAATTTTCTCCTCTTGTGAAAAACTAAACCCCTTCTGTGTCTTTTCAATTTGAACACCTAAATAAGTGCTAATGTGTCCTAAAGATTTTAGTGTGAAGTATCTCTGCAAACTTTTGGCAAAAATCTCACTCATTTTCTTATTTGGACCAATATAAACAATATCATCAACATAAACAAGAATTATCTCATATGCATTGTTAGATCTTTTTGTGAACACGCATTCATCAGTTTCGGACTTAATAAAGCCCATTGAATTTAGTTTGTCAGTAAGACATAAATACCACATTAAACCTGACTGTTTCAGACCATAAAGACTTTTGTTCAGGAACCAGGTATCCCCTTCTTGCTTTTGGAATCCTGGAGGGCTTCTCACGTAGATCTCTTCATTTAGGTCTGCATGTAGATAAGCTGTGTCCACATCAAATTGAAAAACTTCTAAACCAAGAATAGTTGCAGTGGTTAAGGCAATTTTTACACTTTCAGTTCTGACTGTTGGTGAGTAAGTGTTTGTGTAGTCCTCAGGATAACGTTGAGCGAAACCCTGAGCTACCAGTCTGGCTTTGTATAAAGACTCACCATTCGGTTTCTTCTTGATTCTGTAAACCCATCGGGTGCCAATGACTTTCTTGTTTGCTGGAGGTTTTGCAGGTGTGAATACATTAAGTTTCTTTAAACTGTCCATTTCATCCTGCATTGCATCATACCATTTGTCTTGTTCTGAATCAGGAAGCTGCTTGATTTGTGTGAATGTCTCAGGAGGAAGAGTAACGTTGCAAATCAAAGGTACTGGTGTTTTTGTCAGTTGCCATGAATAACGTTGTGGAGGGATTCCTTTTGTGGCCCTCTTGGAGCGTCTAGGAGCAACAGACCCGTCTTCTTCTTCTTCTTCATCATCCTCGTCCTCACGTTCGTCGCTAGCATCAGCATCCGCGGCTTGCGAAGACGGAACATCAGGTTGTGAAGAACTGGTAGAAGGAATATCTGCCTGCAAATTGTCATCAGGCTGCGTGGCATCTGGAACACCATCTCTAGGAAAATAAACTTCAGGATCATTGGAATGAATCCTGGACCAGTCAATGTCTTCCTCAAAATTAGCAGATTGTGAAATGACAATCACATGTTTAGTATCAATGAACTTGTACCATTTTGAATTATCATCAATACCCATAAATCTTAGTCTCTTTGCTACTGTACCTCCCTTTCTTCTTTGACTTAAGGGAGTGTTCACCATAGCATATGAACCAAAAATGTGGAGGTTCTTGAGATTAGGCTTGTAGCCATACAGCATGTAGAAAGGAGTTTGATTGATTACACTGCTCCAAGTACGGTTGACAATGTAATTTGCATATTTGATTGCTTCACCCCAGTATGCGTTACTGAGATTGGCATCTTCTAGAAGACAACGCATCATGGTTTGTAGAACCCCTTGTCTTCTTTCTACGACTCCGTTATGAGCCGGTGTATATGGAGCAGATGTCTGATGAAGAATTCCATTCTTACGCATCCAGTCCTGGAAACGCTGAGACATGAATTCTGCACCACGGTCACTCTGGATTCTGGCGATGCGAACTTGGTATTGTGTAGAAACAAACGCTGCAAAGTCTTTAAAGATCTGAAAGGTCTCAGATTTCTCTCTCATAGGATATACAAATCCATATCTAGAATGATTATCTACAATTGTTAAAAAATACTTTCTGCCACCAAGTGTTGGTGGGAAAGGACCCACTATGTCAGTGTGTACCAAATCAAAAATGCGTGTTGACCGGCGTGTAGCGTGTTTTGGAATTGGAGCCGCCTTGGATTTAGCCTTTTTGCAAACGGCACAATCCAAAAACACCTTACACCCCTTTAGATCCAAACCTTTTGCGAACTCCGGCATCTTTCTAAGAACACGGAAACTGGCATGCCCCAATCTTCTGTGCCACTTGTGAATACACCTGGAATGCAAAGGTTTACCAGTTAGTGAATTCTCAACATTAACAGTTTCATGAGGACCCTCAGGCTTGCTTTGAGCAATCTGTTTCTGTTTTCTTTGTTTGTTGGCTTTAGGAGCCTTTGGCACAGTAACGCTTTCTCTCTCTGGGACAACTCTCTCTGGGTCTGCGTTGTGCCTTTTTGGAGTTTGCATACTTGCCTGTGCTTGCCCTTTAGGCTTTGGCTTTAAGTAATAAACACCACCAATCAGCATAGTTTCAGCAACAATATCTCCATCTTTAACTAAGTAACTTGCTTTTTCGAGGTGGTGAACCTGGAACTTTAACTCTCTAGATAAGTGACTTTGACTAAGCAAATTACTGGTTGCTGAAGGTATGTAATAAACATCAGGGATGTGTGTATCGAGCTCTTCAATGTAAACAGTTCCTTTTCCCATAACCTTGCAAGTGTGGTTGGTGAAGGAATACAGTTCTCGATACTCGGGCTCTGGTTCGCCCATCTCTGTGAAAAGTTCCCTTCTGTGGGTAACGTGCACAGCTGCTCCACTATCTAAAGTCCACAAAAGACGTCTGTCGAACTTTGGATCAGGTTGTGGAACGTTGGTTATGGCCAGTGTTGCAAGTGGAGCTTGTGAATCACGCCTTGGACCACGACGACCTTGTCTTCCGCCTCTACCTCTGCCTCTGGAATCTGTTCCTCTGGGCTGGTACGTGGCGGGAGCTGGAACTCGTTGGGGACAATCCCGGGTGTCATGTCCCACACGGTTGCAGGTGTAGCATTTTGGCATCCTTGGAGCGTAGCCTCTTCCTCGGAAGGGACGTCTGGCTGGAGCCTTTGGTGCTGGAGGCCGTTGCAGATGTGGGGTAGCTAACCTGATAGCTTCGTCTTCCACTAAAAGTCTGCAAACGTGGTTAACTGTGCGTTGAGCAATAGGCACGTAGTTAATCTTTGCAACAGCATCTTTCCATTCATAATTCAATGAGTTAATGATGATGCTAATCATTTGGATATCATCGATTACATGGCCATTTTGTCTCAATTCACTTCTCATTCTTTTCAGTTTGGTCAAATGTCCACCAATTCGTTCACCAGGTTTCAACTTCGAACCATGGAACTCGGACATGAGCAAACATGAAGATTCAATTGAAACGGGCCTGTAGCAATCTTCCAAAATAGCCCATATTTCTTGGGCAGTTGCATCAGGTGGAAAGATACCTTGGATCTCAATTTCCATTGACATGAGTAAAGTCGTGATTGCTCTGTTTCCGAGGTCTCTCATTGCAGGTGTCCAGGGTTGACGGGGAGGATCAAAAACCATGGAATGTGTGCCTTCTCTTCGAAGTAAGAGCGCAATTTCACTGACCCAGGCTTTATAATTCTCTCCTGACTCCTTTAATTTGGACTCACCAGTCAAGGGGGTGACTGTGAATACCTGCTGAGGAATGATTTGTTGCTCTGGTTGCAAAGCTGGTTGTTGAACCAGGGGATGCTGGGGTTGCATCATTGGCCTTTGTGTGGCAACATCAAATTGGCTTCCTCGAATTCGCCTTTGGCTTTGCCTTTTTCCATCTAGGGAGAATTCCGCACCGCCAGGGGGTGTTGAAGACTTAACCTTTGGGGGCAAAGTTTGGGCTTCTGTAAAACTCATAGACAGATCTCTAAAGATCTGGTCCAATTGCTTCATCTTTTGTTGTAATAATTTTTCTCCGCCAGCAGATGGCAGTGCAGCTTCACTTTTTGGCTGCCTCTCCTTTCTATACGTATGCGGAAGTTCAGTTGACTCAAAGGGACCACGTGACCTCGGTGACGTGTATATGTCTCTTTGTTCTAATTGACCAATGAACTCTGTGGGGTGTGTCTTAGGCTGTTGTTTTGAAGACAAGATGGCGTCCTCAGACATTTTGGGAGTGGGGGAGCTTCTCCTACTTCGCCTTATCTCTTCAAAACACACTCTCGCCTCCCTAGCATATTTTTCAAACAGTTCTATTTGATCAAGATAGCTTTGCATTTCTTGCTCATCATCTGGGGGGATTTCATAAAATCTGCTTTCTGCGTGGGAGGATTTTTTTTGTGCCGGCAGTTGCCATTCATCAATCGTTTGATAATCTGCGAGGGTCTGGGAATGGAGTGGCTCTGGCAGAGTGGGAAGTTTTGGCTTGGCCCCCAAAAATTCATAATCTCCTGGAGATATTTTAGAAGGAGGAACCACTGACCTCGTTTCGTGGATGTCGCGTCCTGTAGCTTCTTCTCCCATATTTGGCTCAGCACCTGAAGGAATTTGTTGTTCCTGAAGCACGTTTTGATCTTGCTTCTCTGTGTCCGAGGGAGCCTCCTTGTCAGAGGAAGCTGATCCATCTGTGCTCGCCCCGTCTTTCTTTTTCTTTTTTTTCGACATTGCTAATTAGGCTTAGTCGGTTATCTTAAGATAGCGCGAAGAGAAAATACAGCCATAAATTGTAGCCATCTCAGCCGGTATCATCAAAAACCATCCTCTGCTACCAAGTTGTCAGGGGAAAAACACCCTGTTGGAGATCAATGGACCGTGGCTGATTCCCTTCCGCATATCTTTTGAGATATTGAGAAAAATAAGTCTTTAAAGTATTCTAATTAATAAACAAACTTTAATAATAAAATAATAAAAGTAAATGAAACAGAAAATAACTAATTGGTTACATTTTGATAATGAAAGCTACGTTTGCCAAAGTTGGCTGCCGAACAAAGAAGAGAGGAATTTTGGAATGTGTAACGCGTGTGCAATAAATCACTTTCAGATAAGAACCTTTTTTTGTTTTATGACCTGCGCAATAAAGCTTTCTTAGTTTAACTCTTGAATGTCAGTTTAGACAGTTCAGGCCTAGCAAACTTTTTAACATCGTGACATGGATGGGGGACAACAGACTCAAACTCAACCCTTCCAAGACCGAGTGGCTGTGGGTACCAGCACCTCGATTCAGTCAGCTGACACCATCGCTGGCCATAGGGGGCGAACAACTGTCCCCTGTGGAGCGGGCGCGCAATTTGGGCATCCTCCTTGATGCCCGGCTGTCAATGGAGGACCATGTGGCAGCCGTGGCAAGGGGGGCATTCCACCAGGTTCGCCTGGTGCGCCAATTGAGCCCCCTACTGGACCGGAGTGCCCTGCGCACGGTCACTCATGCGCTGGTGACGTCTCGCCTGGACTACTGCAATGCCCTCTACATGGGGCTTCCCTTGGGACGCATCCGGAGACTGCAGTTAGTTCAGAACGCAGCCGCGCGGGTTATCATGGGGAGTACACGTTACTCCCACGTAACACCTCTCCTGCGCGAGCTTCACTGGCTACCTGTGGCCTTTCGGGTGCGTTTCAAGGTATTGATCACCATCTTTAAAGCGCTCCATGGCATAGGACCTAGTTATCTGCAGGATCGCATCCTACCACACACGTCCCTGCGACCTATCCGCTCACACAGGGAGGGACTCCTTCTGGTGCCGTCCGCTAGGCAATGCCAGCGGGCGACACCTAGGAGTAGGTCCTTCTCTGTGATGGGCCCAACCCTCTGGAATGACCTCCCCCCTGATATTCGCACTACCACCGACCTCCGTTCCTTCCGTCAAAAACTAAAGACTCACCTATTTCAATCAGCTGGCCTGGCACTCTCTTAGTTTTACCTCCTGGGGATATATTTTAATTGGGTTTGGGTATTTTAATTGGGGATGTTTTTAGGGTTTTTATGGTATATTTATTTCTTCTACAGCCTTATCTCCTCCACCCAAATGTATTTAACTGTTTTATATTATTGTATTTTTATCTGCATTTGGCTGTACACCGCCCCGAGTCCCTTTTTGGGAGAGGGGGCAGTTTAGAAATCCAAGAAATAAATAAATAAATAAATAAAATTATTAGTCACTTGATCCCAAACATGCTGTGGGTTTCTTTATATCTGTTCT
Organism: Natrix helvetica; assembly: GCF_964273705.1. Taxonomy (NCBI): domain Eukaryota; kingdom Metazoa; phylum Chordata; class Lepidosauria; order Squamata; family Natricidae; genus Natrix; species Natrix helvetica. The sequence continues at coordinate 96,612,458 of NC_138549.1, read as the reverse complement.
GGTAATTCCTGGTGAAGATTTTTTTTTTTAAATTATCAATTTGGAAACTTAATTTTACAGCCCTGCTTAATATTTTTTTTTCAAATATGAAACAGCAAGATATGATTCCTTCTTTCTTTAAACTGTTAGCCTTTTGCATTTGTGCAAATAAACAAAAGAAAAACAATCTTCCTAATCATTCTATCAGTCAGTCAGTCAATCAGTTTGGTCCTTGTTACTTTGCGATGTGCCCCTATCCTCCTATAAAACGGAGGTGGACACCTAAATCCTGTATGCCTAGAACAAGTTCAGAGAAGTGGTGTTGTTTTGACAAGGGGCTACAAACAAAGGACTCTTTTATAAGGTCTCTTAACAGAGGCAGCAGTTGCCTTGTTAATTATTTCAGAAAGATATAAATATATAAGGATGTCTTCCCAAAACCTTTGCCCTTCACTGCAAAGGCACCCCACAGACATTTCTGTTCCAGTTTTAATGCATGCTTTCTACTTTCTGTTAATAGAATCTTTGATGTCAGGATCAGCTGCAGTGTCTCATTTGAGATAAGATGTGTTCAGTAATTCTCCCACCTGTCAAGAGAAGGGAAGTGGGGATGGAGGGACTCTTTAGACTACACCACCTTATGAGAAAATGATTCAACAGTCCTCAAGAATGTCTCACCTGGCTTGGTCATGCAGGTGGGGGAAGAAGATGATTGCTAAAAAGATGTTCCAACCCCGCTTCCTTTTGTTTGTGAGAATATAGGGAAAGAAACAGGAGGGGAACAGGTTCTTAGAGCCTATCAGATAGAAACCATGGAATTGGAGAATTGGGAGCATCAGACTTGTCTTCTTATTCTCCTCCCACTTCTTCTCTTGCCGTGAGTGGCAGGAAAATGGTGGGGGGAAATGGCATTTTGGTGCCACAGTGCTGTGTAACGGAGTAAGCTCCCATTACTTGTCCCAGTTTCTGCAACCCAACTGTTCGAAAGCATGTAAAAATGCAAGTAGAAAAATAGGAACCACCTTTGGTGGGAAGGTAACAGAGCTCCATGAGTCTTTGTCATTTAGTCAAGCTGGCCACATGACCATGGAGACGTCTTCGGACAGCGCTGGCTCTTCGGCTTTGAAACGGAGATGAGCACCGCCCCCTAGTTTTGGGAACGACTAGCACATATGTGCGAGGAGAACCTTTACCTTTACCGTTACCTAAACCAGGGTACTGTCTTAACATTTTATCAACTATGGGCTGCAGCTCAACATGTGCAGTCTGGGTATACATTATTTTTTCCAAAGAGAGATTGAGGTAACAGTCTGCTTAACCTTCGGACAAGATGCTTGAGTGAATATGCTAGCACTTTTCAAGTAACTGAAGAGGCTTTAAATATGTTCTATATCATAGATTGCAAATTATGGAATAAGGCCCTTCAGTAATAGATGTACAGACTTAGATTGAATGTTAGGCAAAACTTTCTATAAGCAAGAGCAGTTTGATAATCAAGCAGTTACTTATGAATATGACAGGATATATATTTCTCTGGGATATTTTAATTTAGATTACTGCACTGAGCAGATCATCCTGCATAAGATGTTGAAAATCGTATAAATGATGAAATATATTAAACATAATTACCAGTATTGCCCTTATTCTGTGGGTGGTGGAACAGTGCAGACATCAGGGACATTTTCTTTACTAATTTGGTTTGCAGTTTGAGTACCAAGACTACTGCTTGGAAAATGCAAGTAGTAGTTTCAGAGAAGGTTCTTTTACTGAGACTGGGGCTTGGGTGACTAATCATCCAATCAAACTTTCCAAGAGCCAATTTTATTCAAACTCTTCTGAAACAGCTCTCACTTTCAAGTAGCTGCTATTTACTGGAAGGAAGGAAGAAAGGAGGGAGGAATGGAAGGAGAGAGGGAGGGTGTCAGCATTCCTGGGAAGATTTAGAATTGGCTTTCCACTGAGGGAGGGAGATGAAATAAGACAGAGACTAAGTAAGCAAGTAAGTAAGTAATATATTGACAGAGAGGGAGGGAAGAAAGAAGGAAGAGAGGGAGGAAGGAATATATTGACAGAAAGACAGGGAATGAGGGAGGGAGGAACGGAATGAAGGGTGGCAGTAAGGAGAAGAACATTTTTAGGATAATTTTGTATAAATGCACCTCATGGTCTATTTAGATAGATTGGAAAAAAACCCTTACTTTTCGTGACAGCACACAAAGAAATATAAAGATGAACAGTCCCTGAAATGCATTGAAAACTGTGAAAAGATATGCCGTGGCCACTGATCCCTGAATGACATGGAGCACGCCAAAAATCCACGTAGCCCCCAGGAGAAAAAGGAGAGAAAGTGCCCCTCGTGCGCAGGATCTAGGGAGAAGAGAAAGAAGAGCTGTTAGCCTTGATTTTCTTTCTAGTTCCTTCCCTTAAATGTGAGTCAGTGACAAACCTTTGCGTTCTGCACTGCAATGGCATGGTTTCTGCTTTAGGGTGTGCTGCAGTGCTGTGGCTGGAATAAAGTTCCTATTTTGTTTTCTGAGCAGTCACCAACAAAAGTGGAAACGCTGATGGCTTTTAAACACTGGCTGTCTTAATCTTCAAATCTGTTTTCTCTAGTGTGCTGCAGAACCATATGATTTGATTTCAAATCTACTGTTGGTGCAATTCCCCAAGGTAAAACATATGTCTGTTATGAAGTATACCCCCTAAGAAACCTTGGGAAAAAAGAAATGTATGGCACGCTCTGAGGTCAGCATATGTGCCAGGCATCAAAGGAAACTTTTGGGCTGTTTTTCAGGTTCAGCCTCAGAGATAGTGCTTAGTTTGTTCAAAACACAGACTTTCTCCTTATTTTGAAACGATTTTGCTTTCACGAGGCAAAGGAAGTTTAAATTGTTGGGGTGTGTGTGTGTGTGTGTCAAGATATTGACTCCCAAACAGCTCACAGATCTGTTCCCTGAGATTGTTTCACTCTTCTTATGTTAACACATTCTAATGTAAGTTTCTCCAGCATTGGTCATGAGCGATGACAAATTACAGTGTGCTCTTGCAAATGGATTCAGTCATTAATTTTCTGTTTCATTTGCAGCCCACTGATTTTGAACTTCCTTTGCAGAAAGTTGTTTCTCTCTCTCTCTCCCCCATGTCTCTCTCTCTTTTTCTCTCTTTCCCTGTTCCTCCCTCTCTCTCTCACACACACAAATCTCCCACCCCCATCATCTCTCTTTTCATGCTGCTTCCTTAGACATGTACGCTATAACCATTTGACTCCATTAGACTGGTCTCTCTGTGAAAACTGATCAGGTGGAGAATGGGAGCAAAGTGATCAATCAAAGAGCTGCTAAATCCTAAATATAAATCTAGTGCAATGACTTGAAACAACGTGAATGTTTCCAAGCAACAAAAACAGTAAGTTGCTTTCAATGGTCCCTATAGCACATTCCAGCTTTTCCAGCACAAATGCTTTTCAAGGTCTCTATAAATCAGTTTTAAAGAAAACAGATTGATGGAAAAATCATAGCAGCTCATGAAATAAAATAAAAAAAGAATAACAATAAAAAACAAACCCCGGTGAAGGAGGAAAAAAAAATATGGAACACCTATTTCTAAAAATCTCTCTGGAAATAGAGTGAAACATCAAAAGCCCTACCGAGAGTTTCGAACAAGAGAGTTAAACATATGTTTGGCTCCCCTTACTAAAGAGCCTCATATCTGGATTTTTATGCAATATGAAAACTATAATCTGGCTTGCAAGAGTAAAATGGTCATATTATACGGAATCTCATATTTGTTGTTAAAAAAAAAATCTCCCAAAGCTTTAACTCTGAAGGATGATCTAGAGCAGGGGTGTCCAAACTTGGCAACTTTAAGACTTGTGGACTTCAACTCCCAGAATTCCCCAGCCAGCTTAAGTCTTAAAGTTGCCAAGTTTGGACACCCCTGATCTAGAGCATGCTTGTCAACTCCTGGCTCATGCGCTGGTCATGCCCACGCCTGGTTTAGCGAAGGGGGGGGGAAGTCCAGATATGTCACATGACACCATCGTGACGACGGGAGTTTGACACCCCTGATCTAGAGGGACTATCTTCACAGCCAATAGCTGCAGAAGCAGACTACTTAGCAACCCAGGTTGAAAAACTTAACATATCTTAGAAATATTGATACAACAAGAAATAATGTTTTTGCAAATGTCTCGGTATTTTGTGATATCTTTTTGTTTCACTCTTATTTTGCTCCCAAGAGATCCTTATAAAAGGTAAATTATCAATATTCTTTTGTAAAGAAAAACATCCTGTGGAATTTAGGCATTGGTCAGCAAAATAAATACTTTAAAGCAATACAGTGAGGATGTCCTTTCTTATTACATTAAGAAACTGAAAACGCTTGACAGTATTGTAGTTAGCTAAGACTGACATTGCTTGGTAGCAATTTAAAACATGCTGCCGAAGAATTCTCTCAAAGTTGACTCTTACCTTATATTTTCATAGCAGCTAACTTCTGGCTTTAACATGGCTGTTTGACGAAATACTTTATAGATAATTACTCCAAATGCCATCCAATTCACCTTGAGAAATATAGATAGACGTTTTAGTTTAGGGGGAAAAAAGCATTTCTAGGTCGCATTTACACTTTTTCCATATAGAAATCAACTAAATAAGTCCATTTGATGTATTCTTGAAGAAGAGCCACTTTATAAAGCAGAGGTAAGTCCTGCACTTGTGCAAATCAAAATTATAATTCTTTTTTTTAAAAATCTCAGCTTTATTAGTTTTCTTACAATTGAAAATAGGAAAAGGAAACATAAAACTGATTAGTGTAGTACATAGAAACCATATTTGCAATTAACTAATCATCACAAGGTAGTAAATGGCACAGATAGTGGAAAAATAAAACAAAAAGAACCTGAAAGGGGAAAAATATATTGTATTTTGTCAACTTTTGCATAGTACTGAAAACAGTATTTACATTTATTTAAAATATGTCATTCAATTAGGACTTTATTTCCTTACCCAATAATGTCCAAATATGTATGACCACCTTAGGTGCTGAAAATATCTCAATACTGCTATTGTAATTGGGATAAAGTTCTTGCCAACATTTCAAGGGAGTCAATTAATAAATATAACTGGGTTCCTAATAGCACATATTTAATATAATGTTTATTCTAATATATTGCATTACTGACATTAGCAAATAAGTGATATAGGGAAATAGAAAGCACTATAATGAAATAGAATAGTAATTCAATGTGTGTTGAAATAGAATGTGTAATTCAAGTCTTTAAATGTTTTATAAATGAATTGGTAAAGTTATTTGGATAGCAGAAATTCATCCTAAATTTAACTAAAATGCAAATATTTATCTTGGGTTTTAATCCAAATCATATTAGACAAAGATCAACCTAAAATATTTTGCATTCCCCTTATTGTCAGAAATACAACATTAATAATAGGATGTGTTTATAGAAACTTTGAATGCAGAATATAGAAGTGTAAGAGGATTTTGCAATAAGTTTACATTAAAAAATTCTGTATTAATCTGGCAATACCTTTCTCTTCATCAAGCAATGTAGTAAAAGAAACAGAAAAACAAATGAATATTGTTTCTCTAAGTTTGAAAATATTGAAAACTGGTAATTGGTTAGAAATGTTATATTTGCTTCACTAACAACTAGTAAAAGAGAAATAAAACTTCAGCACACAATGAATAACAGTATCTCATATCAGACATATGAGGTAACAGTATTCCATAGGAGACAGGAAGAGCTTATTCTTGAACAATAATACTTGAGCTATTTTGCAACTATCCCTATCAAATGAACTGCCTGAAAATGAGGTTACATTTGCTTCAGCGGTGGGATTCACTTACCTTCTCTACCGGTTCGCAAATGTGAATGTATGCACCACCTCTGTGCATGCACACCACCTTCTGCGCATATGCAGTGCTTGCACATTACGTCGGGGTGGGTGGGCGTAGCCTCCCACAGCTGCCGTTACTGGTTCACCTGAACCAGAGAGAACCGGCTGAATACCACCTCTGATTTGCTTGTCCCTGTGAAGTCACAATGGCTATTTCCAGTTATAGGAAAGGGAAAGAATTACGTAACTTTTTCTGCTTTCTGAGGCTGGGCACTTCATAGGAACATATCAAGACCAAAGGTCTTGGAAGCTCCTCAGCAAAGCCCATTTTCTGAAAATAATCCTTTATTCCTGATGCTACAGTAGCTAGAAAAAAAACATTAATCTTTTTTCTTTTTCACACTACAAATGATGTTTCAGCCTGTGCAGCAGTTACTATGGAGAGCAAATACTCATACACACAATATCATAAAACAAAAACAAAACTAAGAGCAGTTTAAGGATCTAAACTAAGGACTATTTGTGTAGAGAGGTGGAAGGACCTTCACCATCTGGAATGCTTTAATTTAGAACCTTGGTCTTGAGCATGGAGGTGGCCACAATCATTCCTCTATGATTTAAATTAGCTATGTTTTCCTTTGTCTTGGTTTTTAATTTAATCCAAAAGGAAATTGCAATGGTTGTATCTTTGAGGTAAACATTATGGGCCACAACAACTCTGTGACATTCTAAAATTGAATGTGTATCATGAACTATACATAACCCTTCACATTGGCCATGCTTGCGGGGGCAGCTGGGAAATGTATTTAATCATCTTTTAGGTTTTGGCTTCTGGATCATGATGTCCTATTCTGGTTACACTTTCAATCCTGATACAGGATTAATCCATTTGAACATTGAACATTTATGGTGCTAGGTCTCAGGTCTTCAAAAGAGCATCAACAGGTTCACATTGGTGCATTTGTGCTGCTGCAATTTATCCTATTAATGATTTTTGCATACTGAATTACTGGAAAGATCTAATATAAAGCAGCCAAAAGAAGATTATTTAGGTCATGGAAATGACACCCATCAATCAATCCTCACATTAACAATGATATTCTCTGGTTTACCTGCAACTTAAATGTAAAATCTACACTGATCACAATGTAAATGAGACTTAAAATTAGACTTTATATTTAGGTTCCACTTTTCATACTTTGGTAACTATGTATCGATCTAAAATCAAAATCTTTTAATCCCTTTTTAAATTAGAATATGTGTGTGTGTGTGTCTGTCTGTCTGTGTCTGTGTGTGTGTGTGTGTATTTGTGTTACAACCCCTGGTATGCCCAAATATGGGAGGAAGCTCACTACTCCCTCTTTCTGTCCTTCGGCTCATCACAGAAGACCATCCAGGCAGAAAACCATATTTTTATTTTTAATGTTGCCTTTTTATATTTGTGTTGTATGTCCCAGGTTCGAATCCCACTAAGGGCATGGCTAGCTGATGAGAGCTAAATAGCTTGAAATGGATCTATACTAGTCTTTCTTTATTTATTTATCAGCACAAATACAAACATATATATATATATATATATATATATATATATGTATGTATGTATGTATGTATGTATGTATGTATGTATGTATGTATGTATATATATATATATATATATATATATATATATATATATATATATATATATATATATATATATATATATATATGATATCTGGGGTGAGGGGGTGCACAGAATATTATGTCAACAGCCCAGGCAGGGCAGAACTGAAGGGAGAGAAGATTGTTTCTTGCTGAATAATAAGATAATATAGCAGATTATCGATTAGTAACTGAATACATGAAAGGATAATATAAAGATATAACAATGTACTAAACTAGTATGCACTCTTTATGGGAATATTTTTATGCTAAAAGGATAGGTTGATTTTATTTGTCCTCAATATTCATGATCCTTTTCTGCTTTTGTTGTTCTAAACTTTTCTATTATTTTATTTTATTTTGTTTTATTATTTTTTGTGATAATAAAGCATAACAATTAATCCAATAAGACCAAATATGTATTCTTGGGACAGGACTCAAAATGGAAAGCCAAATAACCGTTAGTTTCGAATTTGAATGAAGATTCCTAAGAAAGATGGGCTAGTATAAGGTAAAGGTTCCCCTTGCATATATGTGCTAGCCGTTCCTGACTCTAGGGAGCAGTGCTCATCTCTGTTTCAAAGCCAAAGAGCCAGCGCTGTCCGAAGACATCTCCGTGGTCATGTGGCTGGCATGACTAAATGCAGGAAGGAGCATGGAACGCTGTTACCATCACACCAAAGATGGTTCCTATTATTCTACTTGCATTTTTAAGTGCTTTCAAACTGCTAGGTTGGCAGAAGCTGGGACAAGTAATGGGAGCTCATTCCATTATGCGGTGCTAGAGATTTGAACTTGCAAACTGCCGACCATTCTGATCGATAAGCTCAGCATCTTAGCCAGTGAGCCACCTTTGGGCTAGTATAGAAATGGACAAATATTTAGCATCTCATAGTGCAAAAATTCTTCTTTGTTAGACTTTGATGGGAAAGGATGGAAAACATTTCATGAACAGAGAATAGACTGCATACACATCCTCATATATAAGAATCAGAACTCAGATTATTTCTATTTAAAATATCCAACTTCTTTCCAGTTGTAATTATTATGGCCCCCAGAGCGAAGAAGGTCTGCTGTGGGTTTGAATTTGTATTATTAAATCTTTCAAATTTCTTTGTCCCTATGATATTTACCAAGACAAAGCTGTCCATATTTTAGTTTATATTCTTTGGATGATTTGATTCAGCAGCTTTCAGTAAAAACAACAACAATGAAATAAAGTATCTTTTAAATGAAAAGTTATTGATCTCTACAGTATAAATAAATAAATCCTCCAGTGTTTTAACTCTGTAGTGCCTGTTTTCAGGTGGCAAGAACAGCAAGTATGAACCATTGTAATTCTGAGTTCCTCTAGACAAAATCAGAAAGCCACACAATATCCTAGTGTGTTAGATTTTGCATTAGGATCCATGACTGACTTGTAAGACATCCAGACAGCTCCATATTGAGCTCACATCTGAGGAATACAAGGCATTTCATCTCCTATTGGCAGTTTGCTTAAACAGCTGGCTTTGAATGCATTTCTTGCCTTATGTTGGCATACAGGAAAGAGAAGTGAATTTTGATTTGCCCAGCCATAGTTTTTGTTGTGTTTTGTTTTTTAAAAAAAGGCCTGGAAACATCTAGTCATTCTCTGAAGCCATTTCTCCTAGGCATTTAACCCCCCTGCCACATATATATGATATATTTCATCAGCTCAGATTCAATAGGAAGACAGTTTTTCCTGTCTATCAATAAGGATTAAAGGATGCTGGGTGGAGGTGTATTCAGGCAAGAAATGGTAGAATGTCTTAGGTTGATGAGAAGACATTGGATCCTGTGTCAGTAAGTGAGATAAAGGGTGGAACTAGGAGAGTGAAGTACTTAAGTGAGAGATTAGTTAGAAAGAAGAGAAATGAATGAGGGGTTAAATAAAATAATGAAAGGTTAAATAAAACATACTATCTTGGAAAAGATAGAATGTTGCATTACAGGAAAAATGAACTAAAGTCCCCTCCCCCTCTATTGATGTCTCTGCTTTGTTTTCCCTTTCAGTACACAAATCATTCATATCAGATTCTGCTTGAATCTGCCCACTGACTTTAGGATGGCCTATAGGCAAATAAAAAGTAATAATTGCACATTAAATGAGAAACAAAGCAATATTTCAAACATCTTGCCCTCCCAGATTGGCTGCCACTTGCCCGATCTGCAACAAGAATCTGAAGACTTGGCTCTGGCAGTGGTTTGGGGTATCCCAAGAGTATCACATTGAAGATGCTTGATGAGCCAATAGCAGATAGCACTTAGACTTATAGTGCCTTACAGCCCTCTCCAAGCAGTTTACAGAATCAGCATATTGCCCAAACAATCTGGGTCCTCATTTTTCTGACATGGGAAGGAGGGAAGGTTGAGTCAACCTGGTGGGATTTGAACTGCCAAATTGCAGTCAGCCGGCAGTCAGCAGAATTAACCCGTAATACTGCTTTCTCACCACTAAGCCACCCCAGCTCTACCGCAGCTCATCTACTCCTTCCCACTCCATCTGTTAGACATAATTTGTAATTTGTATTTTTATTATAGTTAGATATATATGTCTGTATGGTTTTATTGTTTCCTTGTGAATTTTTAAACTTTGATTCTGTCATGCGTGAATGACCAGACCCACATCTGTAGAGTTCATTCAGAGTTAACTACTTTATTGTTCTGTGCCAATTTCACAGGAATCTTGTCCCAGCCTAGAGACTAAATAAAGTCCAACAGCATCCAAGAAGTGTGTATGTATGTGGGGAATTCAGACCTGGTCCTCTTTTGTTTATGTAAGAACTCCAGCTAAGTCCTCATTTGACTCCTCCTCCTGAATGGCATGACTGCTTTCCAACAGATTCTGATTTTTAACTTGTACATTTTAACCTTGCTTTTAATTCTAAATCTAACTGTAAATTTAGTCCTATTTTATGTTATTTTGTTATTAAATCACTCAGAGTCACTCTGGTGGGATGAGCAGTGTGGCAATTTAATACATGAATAAATAATAATTCTTATGTAATCATTTCAAGAACGCACGCTGGGATAGCTAGTATTTTGTCCACTTGATTAGTGAGGAAGGATAAAAGTTGTTGGTCACCAGCCAATGCCATGAACCCAAATCTTTTTCTTGTTCACAGTAGGGATTGTCTTAAAAGATAGCCATAGCTTGCCAAATTGCTACCAAAGCCAGTGCCAAGGATACAGAAGGCTTATCAGTAGTAAAATGAAATAAATTCTAAGTGTCAAAAACCATGTAGCATTTTGAACAACAGACTAGAAGAAAAGGCAGTTATATATACATGCTTTTCAAGACCCAAGATGTTGCTGATGTACAATATCATCTAATGTCAGAATTAATGCTGGATTTAAGGGAGCCATTTATAATATCCGTTTTCTACAGGGATAATATAAAGACACCTAATTTTCATGGAAGGACTTTGCAGATGCTCTTGGTCATGGCAATGTCCTAACTCCCATCAAGTGTCATGTTTTCTTCTACAAGAAATACTTTAATCCAATATTGGAAGGGATTTTCTTAGTTTCCCAGGGCTAAAAGGCTGGAGATATCATTAGCCCATAATGTTGATTTTTGTCTCTTTTTAAGGGAAAAAAAATAGAACACTTGAATTTTTCAAGGTTTACCCTAAAGGGTCATAAAACTCCTCATAGGATTTAGAAAATTACTGATGGCAGTTTTATTTCAACCATGCCTTCAACCTTAATTAAATGTCATTAGTAAACATCTTGGATGGTAATTTGATATATTAGTTATAATTATGTTTATTAATTTTAATGTATCATAACTTTACCCCAAAACTTTTGATTTTGTTCTATTCTAAAAACTAAAATAAATAAGAAAAGAGAGAAAAAATAAATAAAAAGGAGAAAGGAATAGTTCTATTCCTTGCCATTTGACACCCTTTTCCCATATCTCCATGTGACATTTCTCTCATGAAAGTAATAAAGTATACATGCCATATTTAAAAAAAAAATTCTAAGGAGAAAAAAGGATTTCTTGATTAAAGAGAATACTTCATTCTCAAAAATTGCACATTTGCCAAAATGATTCACAGAAACATCTGTGAAAATTATCATGTGCCAGAAATGAAAATATATAGTGGGAACATAGAGGTGAAAAAGTAGTTGAAAACGAGCAGGTTAAAATATGGTGATATTTCCAAATACAAAGTGATCAACTTTTGGCTCATGTAGATTTCAACCATATTTGAATACCAGGTAGTCATTGAGATATGATTTCTATTGTACCCAAAAATTCTGTTGCTAAGCAAAGCAGTCGTTAAATGAGTTTTGCACCATTTTGTAATCTTTTTTTTTGCCACAGTTGGTAAGCCAACCACTGCAGTTGTTAAGAAAATCATGGGGTCATTAAGTGAATCTGGATTCCTTCATTGACTTTGCTTTTTGGGAGCCAGCTGGGAAGGTTACAAATGATGATTATATGACCCCGGGGGTAGTGCAACTGTCATAAATACATGCCAGTTGCCAAATACCCAAATTTTGATCACGTAAATATGGGGATGCTACAATGGTCATAAGTGTGAAAAATAGTCACTTTTTTCCATTGTTACTTCAAATTGACACTAAATGAATGGTTGTATGTTGAGGACTTAGGGGTCAACATTTACAAAAATCTGTTAATGCATATAATTTTGGGGGCGGTCTTGCTCAAGGTCAGAAGACACAGTTTTCTCATATAAGGATAAATTTTCATGTACTTCAACTTGGAGTTCTAGGTACCAATTCTCAAAGTTACCTGCTTAAATTAAACAAGCACTGTGTTGTTCATCAGTGCAAGATACAATACATGTTCACATCCTCCCTCTGCCCCCCAATAGGCTTCAACATTAGGACTTGCAACCAGATATGTAGGTTGAGCCTTGCAACTTTGTGAGTGTTCTGTCTCATTTAGTTCAATGGTTTACTTTCATATGCATTATTAAAGCAAATATAGCAGAATAACAGAAGGATAAACTTGGAAGGAACCATGGAAGTCTTGTAGTCCAATCCCCTGCTCAAGCAGGAAACCCTACACAATTTCTGACAAATGGTTGTCCAATTGCTTCTTAAAAACCTACAGTGTTGGAGCACCTGCAACTTCTGGAGGCAAGTTGTTCCGCTGATTAGGCGTTCTTACTATCAGGAAATTTCTCCTTAGTTCTCTGTTGGTTCTCATTTTGATTCGTTTCCATCCATTGCTTCTTGTCCTGCCTTAAATTCTTAAAAGGCTTGTGCTTGCTGAGATGAAGTATGCACATTTACAACTGTACCCCCTTATTAAGAGTTCCAGGGATGGTGCACAGGTGACAAGGCTGGCAAAGGAAGGCTATTGCCATCCTGTTTGCTTCCACAATAGGCTGGAAAGATGACACCAGGTGTCAATTTGGTAACTGATGGCATGACTAACAAAGGGATGCCATCTTCATTCTGCTGTAGCTCTAAGACAGGCACTAGTAACTGCAGCTGAAATTATGTTTAGGATGCATTATTGTTGGTACAATGTATGCATAGCTAAACAGGTTAAGTTCTCATTTTCAATTCTTCCATTCTTATTATTTCTACATGTATCACCAAATAGGCTGTATACCTGCCTTGCAGAGGTAGGGGGAAAGAAAAGTATTATGCATTAGCAAAAGTAAAGTACAATTTCTTATATCAGATGCTAGCTAAATAATTCTTTAAACAGCATAATTTAGGTCCAACTGAAGAAGTTAAGCAGTAATTATTCTAAACATGAGCATATTCAAAGGGAAGAAAAGGAAAATGTGATTCCTCTCCAAATCTTCCCAGTAATAAAATAATATTGAAAGCTGTATGTTATGGAAGTGAAATACATAAGCATGAGACTTTTATGGTACTGTTGCTGTACAGAAGACAAACAGCCTAGGAAAGAGATAATTCTGAAGATTTTGACATACTATTTCTTACTCTGTTCAGCATTTTATATTCAAAACTTCAGAAATAAAACTTCCAATTCATCCCTTTTTCACTAACCTAGACTCTCACTCAATAATTGATGAAACTATCTATATGCTGATGTTAAATTTCAGTAAAGCAGAGAGAAGCAAAGTTATCGCCTGCTGCTTTTTAAAATCACATTCTTCCTTTCTCTTGCTTTAAAAAAATCTGTTTAGATATGTTTCCTTAAAACTATCTGATGTCACTATAGGCATCATTCTTCCCGTGACCCTTATTATCAACGTTAGAAATAATAAGCTAGAATTCTGAAGTGCAGACTTGCGTGAAGAGAGAAAGATTTTTGTCTTCTGGCTAATGGCTGGTGAAATGAGGCTGCTTCAGGGCTCCTTCCATCAGGGTAGATGATAGTTAAATTGATAACTATGCAATGGTTTAAACTAGTCAATAAAAATATATGCCATATTAATTGCCTAAAATTGCCCGCAAGCTGTCAGTCAACAAAGAAAGTATGTCTGCTGTCTTATTTGTCTCATTATCATCTCCCAGATGGATACACCTGCCCAAATGCTTTAGCTATTTGTTCTAGTCTGACACAACTGGAAAAATGTTTAAGAACAACAACAGGAAGAAATGCTGATGGCAGAGGCGAGATAGAAGACTAAGCAGGAAAGAACAATCTTATAACAGCACAGCCATCCTTTTAAATTCTAGTGGATGGAATCTGCACTCAAACCTGGTGAGAGAGAAAAAAAAAATGGCCATCTTCAGAAAATCCACCTTGGGGGAAAGTTGCATACTGAAATGTAGATGTAAGGGAAATTTGCACCCAGAATTAGAACAAAATGCATATCGTTAGGGAAAGCTGCACATTTATCACCTGAAGATTTGGGTATTTGTGTTTATTTATCTTGGGAATGAGAATATTCTTTATGGGCCAAGTGTGATTGGCTACACAAGGAATTTGTCTCTGTTGTATAAGCTATCAGTGTACATACAAACAACAAAGTGCTAAATCGTAAGATACCAATAGGAGAAGGTAATAGGAAAGATGAGAAAGACAATAGCAATACAGCCCTCCTAGAATAGAATAGAATAACAGAATTGGAAGAGACCTTCTAATCCAACTCCCCGCTTAGGCAAGAAATGCTATACTAGTTCAGACAAATAGTTGCCCAATCTCTTTTTAAAAACTTCCAGTGTTGGAGCATTCACAACTTCTGGAGGCATGTTGTTCCACTAATTAATTGTTCTAACTGTCAGGAAATTTCTCCTTAGAACTAGCTTCTCTCCTTGAGTAGTTTCAATTCATTGCTTCTTGTCCTGCCCCCAGGAGCTTGATTCCCTCTTCTTTGTGGCAACCCCTGAGATATTAGAACACTTCTATCATGTCACCCAGTGCTGGGATGCTGCTGGTTTAACAACTCATTCGGTGAGCGCATGCTTTGTGTGCAGGCGTGTGCCTAAAAGCGCTTGCGTGCAGCGCTGATAATGGAGCATTTAGAAGCTCAACTGCTTACCTTCCAAGTCAGCAACGGTAAGTAAAGCAGTAAGGGGAGGGGGAATCAGTTGTGCTGCACAATGTAGATGAGCTAGAAAGCAGGAAACAAAGGACATGATAGGGCTGGGGTGGGTGGACAGGCCAACTAATCATTGGAGCTATCGGTTCACATGAACGTGTCCGAACTGGCTGAATACCACCTCTGATGTCACACTTAGTCCTTCTTTTCATTAAACTAAACATACTCAATTCAGGCAACCATTCTTTATATGTTTTAGCCTCCAGTCCCCTAATCATCTTTGTTCTTCTTCTCTGCATTCCTTCTAGAGTCTGAGAATATATGAGTAAATATCTTTAGGCATGAAACAATGCTGTGGGAATTAGGTGTTTAGCAGAGTGATGGCATGGGGGGAAAACCTGTCTTTGTGTCTAGTGTCATAGATTTGGCATGCAATGCCCTGTCGTGGCATCCTGAGGGCAGGAACTTT
This sequence comes from Natrix helvetica, assembly GCF_964273705.1. NCBI lineage: Eukaryota > Metazoa > Chordata > Lepidosauria > Squamata > Natricidae > Natrix > Natrix helvetica. Next base: position 96,597,051 of record NC_138549.1, on the reverse strand, counting down.
TATGTCCAAGATCGTCCTCAAAATGGCATTACCGATGGCAGCCTCGGTGACATGTTCTCTAGTAGTTATTTAGCTTTGTAAATGGAATAATCAGGAAATTCTGTAAAATGGATTAATAATGGAATATACACAACATTAGCTTAAATGGATATAGATTTATAGTTTGCATAGATGTACAGTTTAGAGTGATAGCCTTTGCTTTCTTCTTTTTCATTGTCTGAAAGAGGCATGAGAAAATCACTGAGGTTTCTGACTGTATTCTTGAGAGGTATCTGAGAATCTAAAATGAAAACTTTATATGCAATCAGATACTCTTCTGTGCCACTGGACTACTGCTATAATCAAGTATCTAACTTACATAGACACTTTGGTTTCCTAAGTGAATTGCCAAAATTTCCCTTTTACAAAATAATCATGGGAGAACACCCTCACACAACTAAGATCTGTTCTTGCTTTATGATACATGGTGTGCAAAATTTTAGTTCTGACACCAGTACCTGGGGTGGACACTGAGTCATATATAATAATGTTTCTTCTTCATTCTTAGCCAGAGAAATAAAGATGCATTTGTTTCCTTTCTTACTAGCTTATATATCCAGTTATCACTCAATCTGAGCAGCTTAGTATACTGTATTCCATAAAAAAGGTTGAAAATTACACATAAAGATCTCTTTCAAATTAACTCTCAGTTCCATACCAGGCACATAAACTGACTCAATTCGAAAACAAAATATATCATTATAAAAGGAAGTAACATGATATTTTTGTTCCCAAGTCCTGTTGGAGAAACTAGATTTCAATGGTCTAAGATAGGTTGGGGCCTTCTCCTGCACAATGCTTTTCCAAAGAAATATGACTTAAGAATCCTTTCCATCTTGCTGATCATCTGTCTATTCACGTTTTTTCGCCAGCGTTGGTGAATTTAATATTGGAAAAGGTTAGGTACCAATGTTTCAGAAAGGAAAGACTAGATCTGTTGGAGCTAAGTAATTCTTAGGGGCCCTTGGCATGATTTCTAATGACTTGTCTCCCAGTGATTTCATGGAAGCTTTCATTTCCAGCCTCCCGTCAGCAGCCTGGGAGGAGGTAAATGTTGCAGAACTTCTTGACTTCCCAGTGCTTCATAAATATTCTTTCATGTAAGGTTGCTTTGCCAATCTCTTTTCTGTTCAGGAGTGGTTACAGTGGCTGAATACAGTATCACAGCATAGAAGTTAGCAGGCTTAGCTTAACCTTTTTATATCGCTTGCAGCCATAATTACTTTCACCCCTTCCTGCAGCCAGCTTTTCTCTATTTCCCTAAAGCTTATGCCGAAGTCATTATTTTATTTTTAAAACTATATTACAGTTGCAAACTCCCTGCCCAGTCGAGCTTTGATCTAATCTGAAATATAGTCTCGGAATTATTGGTGGTGCAATAAAGGCTGCAAAAGAGAAGCAAGTTGGGGAAATTATCTTTGGCACGCAGCTTGTTTTACAAAGGTTTAAAGTATTCCTTCCACTTTGCATGCTCACGCTGACCCAATATTTTTCTTTAATATTTTCTCATCAAGAAAATAATAATTAAAATGTTGATAGGATCAATTATGCCACAGACCTATACTTCAGAATTCTAATAGTACTTCAGGCATTAATGAATAAATATTTCAAGAAAGCGAACACTGTTTAAACACTTGGAAGGGAACAAGTGTACAGTGATGAATGTTTAAGGGAATGTCTTTTTAAAACCAGATCTGTAATATTAAAATTGCTTCATCGTCTTAAAACAAAGTGTGATGTTGTAAATAACCCTTATAAATCTTTAGGTTTGCTATAACCTTAATAAAGTATGTGAAACTCCCAAGGCGTATTATAATATACTCTAACATCAAATTATCTCCCCATCTTTCCCACTTTACTTATAAAGAAATATCTAGAAAAGCCTAGCAACAGCCTGCCCACCCCCCAGGTTCATTTAAAACATTATGTATTCCAAGTATTAAGTGGTTCATTTTATCATCCTAATGAAAATCACAATGTTTCTTAACTGTTACATCACTATGCTATATTGTCATAAAACATAAAGGTAAAGGTTCCCCTCGCACCTATGTGCTAGTCGTTCCCGACTCTTGGAGACAGTGCTCATCTCCATTTCAAAGGTAAAAGACCCAGCACTTTCCAAAGACATCTCTGTGGTCATGTGGCTGGCATGACTAAACATTGAAGGAACACAGAACACTGTTACCTTCCCACCAAAGGTGGTTCCTATTTTTCTACTTGCATTTTTACCTGCTTTCAAACTGCTAGGTTGGCAGAAGCTGGGACAAATAATGGGAGCTCACTCCGTTACGTGCACTAGAGATTCGAACTGCTGAACTGCTGACCTTTCCAATCAACAAGCTCAGCGTCTTAGCCACTTAGATTTTTTTTAAAGCATTTTGATTACACAATGGGCATATTCCTCTCAATGGGAAAAAATCATACTCCCTTTTAGGTATAGATGACCTGATTAGAAATGTTTATGAAATTATTACCTTCTTTACATTAGTTTGCAGCTCAAGTTATTAGAGAGGTCATATCAAATTAATATAAGTATTTTTTCTAGATCAAGTATTCACAGGTATCACTGTTGCTAAGATTATTTCTATATCTGTTAATGTTCTTCCTGATTGTGGAATATTGTATGAAAAGAGCAATATTTTTCTACCATTCCAATGCTGAAGGCAGCAATGCCACATTGAAAAGCCAGATAGATTAGCTATGTTGGTAAACTAGACAGGTTAGTTCTATTCTCCATCATAAAGCAAAACTGCAACTTTTCTTTTCTTTAAAAGCTGTATACAAGAACAGTGCCTTACAAATGTCAGTAGGCTCTGCAGACTATTTGGGAAAATTATGAAGAAAAACCTGCAACTTGTTTAACAGGGAAACATGAATTCTTATAAAGTATCAGTTTTGAGACCCATTGAAACCTTCTTTCACATTCTCCCTCCCAATATTCAAATATCTCCCTTTTTCAATAGCTTCTTAGCAAAATCTACCCATAGAAATGAAAAAGGCCATGCAATGTATTGGAGCAAAACTGTAACCATTTGGATAATATTGCTAGAATAAATTTGTTCATGGACGTGTCTGAAAATAAGTGGGCTTGTTTGGCTTGAATATAAAACCACTGGTCAATGGGATTAATAAGAAATTTATTCAGGTCATGGATCATATGGACATCTGGAAAAAGCAGGGGTAGTATTGCTTTAAGGCTTTCCCTTGAATTAGGTCATTTGGAATAGTTATCCATAGCTCATGCTGAGTTTCCCAAACTTAAATTCCCCTTTATAACTGCACCAAATTGGTTGAAAAGAATGTCATTGCTGGTGCATGTGTAACAGTGCCCAAGTGAAGGAATTATAAGCGTGTGCAATTTGGAATGGTCTAGATCAGGATAAACCACTTTATCTGCTTCACTACAATTTTATAATGTGAAAGAGATTGTTTTCATTCTTACATTTTTGGATACCAACCACGTAATAGATTTATGCTTACTGCATTTCGTGCTAACCGTGCAAATATATTTTAAACAAAAATTTTATCAGCAAATGAGGACCAGGAGTTATTGATATCATTGATCTAACAGTCCAGTATTTCTTACTTGACCTAAATTAAGTCGTACATGTTTAACTTCCTGGCACTTTGGAAGGATCAAATATTTCCAGAAGATCAAGTCTGAAAACAATTCCAAGAGGAATTAAAAAAGTCTCCTTCCATCTGAAATAGAGGCTATCAATTCTCAACTTGCCTGTCTGTGTGAAATAGCAGGTTCTTGTCTCTGATGTTGCAATTTTGTTTAAAATAGCCTTGATGATGGCAGGGTACACGAGAATGAAAAAAATCAAAAAGATGACAGCCTAATCTTCAAAGATGACCGATCACAGATAAAAGATTAAGTAACTCAGCATTTGAAATACCAGATTATCTGTCTCCTGGCATCTTGTCTGTATACCTCTCCTGCTGAGTTCTGCCAAGATACAACTGACATGTAAAGATGCTACATCTTACACAACTGAATTGCTATAGAGAATTCTGTTCCCTCCAGCCATCGGGTTAAAAGAAACAAATCCCCAACTGAAATATTTAGTTAATCAAATATATGTTTTTTTGAGACAGGCAAAGCACTTAGACGTACAAGAGGTAAATATATTTTAGAGCCAGTTATATAAAAGCCTTTAAAATAGTTCATTTTGCCATATTTAAGCACTCACAGATGGCCTATCAATGGGTAAGTAATGATTACACACCTTTTGTTATTATTACTATTTTATGTATTCCAGTTTTTTTAAAAAAAATAAATACGGGAAGAAAAGCATACTTACAAGGATTATTAGACATGCTGGTCCTATAAAACTCCATATAAAGTTATTCTTTGTGCTGAGCCAACATCTGAAAGGTAAATAGGATGAAACATTTTAAACTACATTTACAGATTAAACCATCTTGGCTTGATATGGAGTGCCGAAGCCAAATATCTTATTTTTTGGGTATTCTTATTTCTGGGCAAAAGTTATTGAATGCATTGTTTCTGTGGCTAGAGGTGACCCATTTTTGTAGATGTGTACAGTGTTTCAAAGGTCTGCTTTGTTTCAAGAGAGAAACATACTTTCAAACCTGTTTGGCAAACATTGTACACTAATTTAAAAGGGGAGGTGAAATAGCCATGTTGCTTCACTTCACATTGTTTGAACCCCTGGTCAGGCAGTCAGCTACTGGATAGGCCAGAAAAAGCTTTGGAGAGAGTCACTGTATCCTCCAATTTCTAGAACTGATGAAAGAGATGATAAGGCAGAGAGGCTATGGAAGGTACCTGGACAAGGGGTATTGTGTTACCCCCATGTTGACATGACAATAGCCAGTTTTGTGTGAATTTTAGGTACTAGTCTAGAAGCCAGGAGATTGTTAGTTCTAGTTTTGTCTTGGGCCAGTGACTCTCTCTCATCCCAATCCATCTCATACAGTTGTTGTGGGGGAAAATTGGAGGAGGAAGGAGTATTAGGTCTATTCACTATCTTAAGTTATCTATAAAGTACTAAAGGTGGGATAAAAATTTAATAAGCAAATAAATGGCTCGAAGAATCTTGTTGACGCCTAATTGGGCCACCTTGAATAGGCATTGTTCCTGGTTAGAAGATGTAGTGTTGCCTTAAAGATGGATGAGGTGAGGAAAAAGGAATCATTGAATAGATAGTAATGAAGAAAATTGATACAAAGTATGGAAGAGGCCCCTGAATTCTCCATCCCTGGCATTGACATAGCTGCCTATTCAAAACAATTTGAATGAAATTTGAGGTTAAAAAAAACCACCTTTATAGATGAGACCACTAAATTTGATCATTTGATTTTCTCTCACTCCAAAAATAAATAAATAAAAATACGTGCCTCGAATGCATACTGTCAGACTTGATTATCTTATTTAGTCTTGGTTACAAGTGACAGTTTCCCCTTGAATTGATATACCGAATTTCACCCAGTTCAATAGAGGAAGCAGAACTTTGGGAAAAAAAGTGTCCATACATTGAAGCACAGTATATATGTTTCTGAGGCTAAATATTTTCAGTCATTACCAAGGATCTTGTGAATGTTTCTACTATTTAGTCAAAAATCAAATACAATTAAGACACAATGAGAATGGTCAGCATAGGAACATCCATCCTTTATTGAGCACAAGAGATCAATGGCAGAACACTTTCTGGTGTTGGGTAAATTAAGGTCTTCTACTCATTCTTAAATGAGGAGTGCTGAAGTCAAAAGTGTTAATGATATTTCAAAACTGTTAGTATCAAATGACTAGATTTGTTAAAAATATTGACAACGAGAAAATCATAGCCAAAGCATAGTTGTGCTATCACATCCTAGCAGACTGTATTTGGACCACGTTTGAAGTATTCAAGATGTAAATAGTAACTTACACATCAGTTGTTCCATAGTATTTATACCCCAGTGCGGCAGAAATGCCAACCACCACTGCTGGGCTTACATAGCCAAAAATATAGAAATTCTTGTGTAAGAATCCTTTATTGTAGATTACTCCAACAACTATAAGATACAAGTGAATGCCTTCAATACACATCCAGGCAAAAGCCGCTAAGAGAAAGTAATGGAGCAGTCCAGCAGTGATGGAACAGAATAGCTAGAAGGGGGGAAAAAGGAACAGTAAAAGTGACTAATATAAAACAGTACATTTATTGCAATGCAGGTTAAAACTTTCTTCCTATACAGAGGAAGCGCAGGTTTTTCTCACATCTTGTCTCAATACAAGACCATTAAGGGCCTGTCATCAATTGTTTGAATGTGGAAACACTTGGACTAAAGTCATTTGAAAACTGAAGCAACATATAAGCTTGTTTTGCCCAGGTAAAAATTTAAGCTTGAAGTATTCACCCTGACACATCAGACTATGCAAACTGCAGGCTAATCTATAGGCAGTCCTCGACATACAACAGTTCATTTAGTGACGGTTCAAAGTTACAACGGCATTGAAAAAATGACTTATGACTATTTTTCACACTTATGACCATTGCAGCCTCCCCATGGTCATGTGATTTACATTCGGATGCTTGACAATTGTCTCACATGTACGACAGGTGTAGTGTCCCGGGGGGTCATGTGATATCCCTTTTGTGACCTTCTGACAAGCAAAGTCAATGGCGAAACCAGACTCACTTAACAGCATGTTACTAATTTAACAGCTGCCATGATTCACTTCAACAAATGTGGCAAGGAGGGTTGTTAAACGGGGCAACACTCAACACATTTCTCACTTAGCAACATAAATTTTGGGCTCAAGTGTGGTTGTAAGTCGAGGACCACCTCTATTCTCTCTTCCAGGAGATAGATTTAGATTTCCTTTGCTTTTCTTACAGCAAAGTGGATAAGCAACATTTTTCTATACTGATTAAAAATAAAGCAACCCGTAAAACAAATTGGCAGAACTCCTGCTGATATTGGAACATTGCCAGTCTAAACAATTAAGAATCTTCCTCCACTTTCATTAACGAAGGTCTCAATTCTCAGTGAAGTCCACAGGCAGAAAAATTATTCAGTGGAGTTTATACACTCTGAACTGAACTGAATTGGCTGGAACTGTTTGATGAGGATAACGTTATAGTTATATTAAATGCCAATATTCACCTTAAAACTGGGAAATACTCCACAGACAGTGTCTGTTATATGCACACCATGGCATTACTGCATAAATGACAAAAATGATGCAATCTGTGTGATTAATAGAATAGAATAACAGAGTTGGAAGGGACCTTGGAAGTCTTCTAGTCCAAACCCCTACTTAGGCAGGAAACCCCACACCACTTCACACAAATGTTTATCTAACATCTTCTTAAAAACTTCCATTGTTGGGGCATTCACAACTTCTGGAGGCAAGTTGTTCCACTGATTAATTGTTCTGTCAGGAAATTTCTCCTCAGTTCTAAGTTGCTTCTCTCCTTGATTAGTTTCCACCCATTGCTTCTTGCTCTCAGATGCTTTGGAGAATGACACTCTGTTACAAGCCATATGACATCACATAGACTCACAAAGGCTCATGAGGACATGCACCTTTGAAAATGGGCTGGTTAACGTACCATTTTCAGCATTAAGAAATGATACTCACCTTATTAGTGTTCATGTTAATTCCGACCAAAAAAATAAACTCTGCCAGGAAAAGGCTGCAACAGAGATTTTTATGAATCGTTGTTCTTGTACTTTGGATTTCACTGAAGAACCAAAATGTGAAAATGCACATGGCGAGGCAAATCAATGAGATAATTATTCCAAGCTGAGTGATTCTTGTAAGAATATAATCCTTTGCTTCCTGGGATTGAAGAAAAAATTTAGTCTATTTGAACATTTGAAGAAAACTTTATTTTTGTTCTTTTTCCCAAGGTTGTCCATGTTGCAAGTGTATATGTGTGTTGCAGCATGTAAAGGGCAGATGCACCTGCTCCATCATTTTATGGATTTTCCCTGGTTTCAGTAATACAGCAAATAAATAAAAAACTCTTGTCTAGAATGTTTACTTTTAGTCTTGATTATCCATTTCTGTCTTGGTTACAGATTACAGTTTCCTTTCCCTTCCCTCCCCACCTCTCACATCTCCCTTCCCTTCCCCCTCCCTCCTCCCCTCACCTTCCCTCCCTTGCCTTCCCTCACACCTCCCTTCCCTTCCCCTCCCTTCCCTTCTCCTCCCTTCCCTTCCCTCCCTCCCTCTCTTTTTGTTATTATTCAAATTATTCAAAGAGTCTGGCACAGAGGAAGGAACAATTAGTGTGGGTTTCATTTTAATGTCAATTGTACCCTTTCTGAATATCAAAATAATCTTTGTACATTTCTGAATGTTTCAGTGTCATTCATAAATAAAAAAAGATATTATAAAGTTATAATGAAGAATGTTGGCACTAAAATGAATATGCATATGAAGAAAACTGAAACACATAGTTTAGTTACTTTTCATATAATTTATTAGCATAACTCTAGGTCAGCACTGCGAAATCTAATTTTTGAAATGTCATCTCCAAAGTGTGAAAAGTGTGAAACTTCTGTGTGTTCTTCATTCTAAACCTCTGGAGTGAGCAGACGCTGTGAATATTAAAAATGATGAAGGACAAATGAGGGTCTTTCTAATGGCTTTCTGAGATACAGTACACAGACTAAGAAGTGATGCAGAGAAAAGTGTTTAATGAAACCCACAGTTCTTGCACAGAATAAGTTTGGCAAGGAAAAAAAAAGTTTGGACAGCAATCAATTCTCTTTCACTTCACAAAGAACTGATCAGTGGGGCAGTTGGAAAACAAGATAGTGATTGCAGGAGGATAGGTTAAACTGTAGATAATATAATGCTCTTTGTCACATTACAGAGTCAGGCTGTCAAAGAAACATCATTGATCCATACAATTTTACCAGGGATGCTGAAACTTTGGCATGCAACTGTAGTAATTTCTATTGTCTGTGAATCATAGTGCAGGGACTCATAGCTAGCATAGATCTCTCATTGGATCTTTCTTCCAACTAAATGTAGGTGAGAATACCTTTTGAAATGGAAGACTCATTTCAAGTTCAGATTTTTTAAAAGTATAAGGCAGCCCATTTTTTTCAAATAAAGACGTATGAAAATGTAAAGGAACAGCTGGCCATTTTAAAAAACAAGGTGTTCCACGATGAACCATGGAAAACAAACAGTGACCAACCCTCTTGCATAGAAAGTAAGATAGAAATGGACCACGTTGTACCAATGGATATCTAGAGATTCTAAGAATATTGTGTTCAGGATCAACCAAGCCACAGAAATATCTAATCCTGAAGAAGGAAGTGGTGGAGGAAGAGATTAATCTGTTTGTTTGCAGAAAATATTCCTTATAAATGGGGTTTATGACCAATTAAAATCAAACAGAAAAGACCAATTAAAAAAACAGTCTTTAAATTAAAAAAAAACCACTTACAACTTTAGAGCCATGTGAAGACATCAAGACTGCAAAATGAGTAAGATGGTTACATCTGCATGATGTATGTGTGCTATTGGAGTGGGTCCTCTCACACCCTTCTGTGGCCCAGTTTCCTTCCATTGTGTCTTCTGAATAATTCCAAAATACACATTTAACATCCTTTTTGCCTAAAGGCTGGAGCAGAAACAAAATGTGTTAAGAATGATAAACGGCATACAATTGTGTGAACCTCGTCTAATGAACAACCTCACCTCTGAAATTTGGAATGTCTTGAAGATCTGGCTCATATCTTTAGGGCCTGGCCCAGGATGCTAGTTGCATTTTATGCCATTGGAAATCCATAAGGAATCACCATTTTTTTTAATTGGTTGCTGTCTCATATTATTCTTCGCTCACTTCCTGTAGTTCTAATTTTGCCAATGTAGTGCGTATACTTTATTTTCTGTTGGATTGACCTGTTTTCAATCTTGAACTTCTAACATCTATGGAAAATGCCTCTATTTTTTTTTAAAAAAATGTCCTTCTACCATCCCTTTTCCCTTATTCTATCTCCAAAGTTCACACATGGGTTGTTGTTGTTATTATACCCTGAACTGCCTCCGAATAATTCACAATCGGTCCTTGACATTCACAAGAGTGCCTAAATCAAGAAGCGCTTACTTTCCAAGAATATGTAGCGGAGTTTAATGGCTATGTGTGGATTAGACTGTTCATCTTTTCAATCCACATTTATCATTCTGTAGCTCTCAGCTGTTATGTACTATCACTGTATAATGGCAAGTAATCCAAAATGAAATATCCGGAATTACATAGCTATTCTGAAAAACTGTCACTGTGATTGCAGACGGCTATAAGAAACAGTGGCACCGTTCACTTAGATGTCCTGTTAAATGTTATGCTTTGTGGTGGTTGTAATTTGCTAACTAGCATAAGGAATGCAACAGCCTCTCACTTTGCAAGTGGAAAAATGCTCAGAATTGAGAGTTGGAAGTACAAATTTATTGGCACCGACCCTTTAGGACCTCCTAATCTACTGATCACCAGAGGGCAGTAGGGTGCTGGTAGAGTGTTAAGGGGTTTACTTCACCTATTACTGCTTGTGTTTAATCTGAAATAATTTATTTTTTCCCCTTTCGTCCTGGGTATATAGTAGGAACCAATGATCTAGGCTTTAATTATTCCTATAATGCATTTTCTATAAATGAAACTTTCTTTTACACTTACAAAATGTGCTTCATTAATTTTTGCTTGGGTGCTATTTTCTTTTTCAAAAATGTTCATATTCACTTCAGCCTCCAACAAGGAAGAACCTTGGGTTACACTTGCAGATTGTTGACAAATGTGTAATAAGACTTCCATGCATTCATTATTCTTGTCAGTTTCACTTCACACTTTTTAGTAGCTACCGACTCCTACTCCCTGCCTTGCACTTGCTGTGCTAAACTCAACGTTGTAATTTCCCTTCTAATTATATTAGGGCAAACATATTGGCAAACAACAGAGTTATAAGGATAGTGCCAAAGCAGCCCTTGCAACCCACTACAGAAAAATTACAGTCCTCAATGAGAGATGTTTTAAAAAGAAAACTTACCTGTGTATGTTTTAAAGTAAATATTATTTTCTCAGCTGGATACAGTCCAGGTGGAGTGGACCTAATTGCAACAGCTATAACTGATGAACCTACTATTTCTCTATCCTCTGTATTTTCTGTCAGGGACAAATTCTGTGGTAATGAAAGCAGAGCTCCAATATTGTCGTATCGCAGAAACACAACTGCAACTGTGCCTATCCATCAAATAAAACATGCTTAGTGGTTTGAGGATTGTTGATTTTTAAAAATAAAAATAAATAAATAGTAAAATAATGTTTAGAAAGGAAACAAGGAAACAACAATCAAAAGACCTTTTTAAACTCTGACAAGAAAAATATCAAATCAATGGAAATTTTTGCAGCAAACTTATAGAAAGACCGCAGAAACAGAGGGAAATGTTTAAAGCAATAAGGGATGTGCCACTATTAGAAATTAAATTTAATGATAAAACATTCAATCAAAGAATATTGTCCTTATTTTTGGAAGGTAAATCTTCCAACTTTACAATTTAAGATGCTATAGGTTCCAGGCATTAGGGGATTCATTTCCAGTCCCAGACAAGTGTTGTCCACATTGCCCATTGTAACTATGCATGTGAATCTCCACTTCATTTTTAGTTGCATCGCCCAAAAGGTTAACGTAAAAAAAAAAAAAAAGGTTCAAGACTTCATTCCCACAGTCATGATTGCCATCCTCTTTTTTTTAACCCACTCGCACATCCCCTGCTCATATACTTCTCCAAGGAATATAGCCCTTATAAACTGGACAACATTCTGAATGTAGACCAGTGGTGGGTTTCCAATTTTTTTACTACTGGTTCATTCTCTCTCGCGTGCGCCGCTTCTGTGCATGTGCAGAAGCTTGTGTGCAGAAGCATCCGGGAGGGTGGGCCTCCCAGAGTCTCCTGCCGCCACTACTACTGGTTCTCCCGATCTGGGCCAAACCGAGAGTAACCCATCTCTGATATAGACCTATATCTTTTCCTAACAAGTGACTTTGCTTGGAAATGGTAATAAAAGAAGGGTGATCATAATGTTTATGAAATAAAAGCAAACCCCAGAAAATGCTTTTAAAATCCAGTTATTTGGGTTCGTTATTTCTCATCATTTAAACTTAAATACAGTATATCCAAAGGCATTTATACCTTGCCAAGAATCATGCCTCCCCCTATTGTTATGATCAACAGTAAGCTCTGAAAGCATTTATGTTTGGTGCTCCCGCTGAGACAGAAAGTCACATTAAATATTGTGTACAATATGGAGAAAGGAGCAATCAATAGGAGGCTAATTTCGGGGTCAACTCATACAAAGAGTTCAGATGTAACTCATAAGCAGACTCTGATACTTTGGCATAGCTACAAGAATGGCATCAAAAATATTTGTTTCCATTTCCAACTAATCAATTTTTTTCTTAACCACAAGCTGTGATTAGAGAAGCAAACCTACTTCAGAAATCAGAGTTTGACACTGGCTTGTAAGCTAACTACATTTATGCAGGATCACATAAAATGAAACCTCTGTTTACCAAGGGATGCAGAAACTTTTTTTAATCTAATTTGTAATCAAGTCCATGAATCACATGTAATATAAAAGATTTGTGACATAGTCAAAATGTAAACTTTAGGTTTAATTTCTTTGGCATTCCTCCCACTCCATTCCAATTTATTTTAAAATAGGAAAAAGAACAATACTTTGCAGACTGCATTAACAAGACCTGCTAAATTAAAGGTCCATCTGACTGGGGAAAAAAACTTTTAAACTATCAATTTCAAGTAAAACAAAACCAAAACCAAAAAAAGCAGCAATATTAGCACTTCCCCAGTGTACAGTTAAAAATATAATTTTACTTGTGGAATTATAGTCTTGTGGTTAAATTCCAGGTTCATGATACACCCCAGATCATGTACTACTCTATCACTTTGTACAAAATGATATCTCATTTTATTGGGAATAAATGACTTATTTAAGGGATGTAAAGCGATGTATATATTGCTATATTAAATATCCTACATAATCAAACATCTGCCCCTGAAGACTCAGATTGCACAGCATTTGTTAGACTTCTCTCTTTTTACATGCCCTCCTTTTTCTCATCTACAAGGCACTTTCACAAATTTCCTTTTCTGCCTGCTTTCAGATAACCCTAGACTTTTAAAATGGGAAGGAACCTTATAGAACATCTAGTGCATGGGTGTCAAACTTGATTTCATTGAGGGCCTCATCAGGGTTTTGTTTGATCTTGGGCATGGCCAGGCTGGATGTGGCCAGCTTGAGGCCCCTTACATTGGGGGTACCTGTGGTGGGCCGAGCTCTGCCTGTGAAAACAAGTTCCTGAGCACTGTTTTCGGCTGCGACGGCTTCCTGCAACCTTCTGCTAGTGAAAACAGATCTCCGTTTTTGCTGGCAGAGGCGCACGGGCTGGATTCAGCCCACAGGTTTTGAGTTTGACACCCGTGATCTAGTCCATCTCACAGGTGAATGAAGAAACACACCAAATCCAGAGGATTTTGAAGATTTCATGTGAAAATGTCCAGTCAAAGAGATTCTACCACTGTTCTAGGCAGGCAGCTTATTTTTCTTACTTTTTATTTTTTTTTAGATTTTTTTAAAAAAATATTCAGATTGTCCGTCAATCCATCCATCCATCCATCCATCCATCCATCTCTTAATTTTAACTTGTTTTTTGACATGCTTTCAGCCTCAACAGACAGCAGCTCAATCTCTTTTGAATAGGATGATGTTTGTTATATCCAGTATGTAAATCAGTTTTTATCTCTCCTTTTTTTCTTTTGAGAGCTAAACGCATCCAACTCCTTTAGCAGTTTTTATAGTAAACCCTATTTGCCTCAATTGCATTAGGAACTCTTTCTTCTGAGAGGACACAAATAAGATACCAGGCAATTTCATTTTCACCATCTTCTTGTCATTCTAAGTTTTAGCCTTCCTGAGTCTATCCTCACAACCTCACGCCAGCAGTTTGTGTTCCTCCTTAATTATTAATCCCTGTTTTCTTTTTCTATTCCATTTCTGTTTCATTTTTTGACACTGTGCTTTCCCCATTTTCTTCTTCTTTTTTTCCAAGGAGTTTGTGCTTGTGATTTCTGTATTTCATTTACCAACTTCTCTCATCCCTTTAATGCTTATTTATCATTTAGAATTTCACCCCAAGGTATTTAGCCCATATATCACTTCAGAAACTAGTGACTGAAACCATGACCAAAATGATGGAGAACTTCTACACCAGTGTTTCTCAACCTTGGAGGCTTTAAGATGGGTGGACCTCAACTCCCACAAGATAGCTGAGGACTTCTGGGAGTTGAAGTCCATTCATCTTTAAGCCACTAAGGTTGAAAAACACTGTTCTACACTATTTCAGTGATTCTGCTCAGGATTCAGGGGACTGTTTGCTGATGATTGCTCCCTTGAAATCTAAGGAAAAGGTTTCCTTATAGGCAAATGTAGTTTTCACAAGCTCCTTAACAGTCAATGTGTGCAACAGATCATAAAATACTTATGAAGATTTATTAGTGTAAGAATGAAAACCCCAGAATGGCAACAATTTTTTCCACTTTCTATTTCATCTATTTAACTTTATAGTGGATTTCTTCATGCTGCAAGTGGAACAATGTGGCTGATGAATCTAAGAAAAAGAGAGAGTTTTCCATTGAGTCCAGATATTGTACCAACAACCCCAAACCACCATCCTAACCTTTAGCGGGCGATATTTCCTTTTTCTTTGCAGAGATCATAATACTGTCTCCTCCCATCTCAGTATTTTGGTTGATGAGGTTCACCTTCTCCGGGTCAAAAGTATAAAGTCTTACAGCTGAAAAAGAAAAAGGGCAATAATGTCTTTGGAAATAACAATTACCCTGAAGACTAGCTTAGTATAAAGTTGTGCAAGAACTATTGCAGGCAGTTTTCGACATGCGACCACAATTGAGCCCGAGCAAGAAATTGTTAAGTGAGTTTTGCCCTATTTTAGAAACTTTCTTGCCACAATTGTTAAGGGAATCCCTAAAGTTGTTAAATTAGTTACACAGTTGTTAAATGAATCTGGCTTCTACATTGACTTTGCTTGTCAGAAAGTTGCAAAGGGGGATCACGTAACTCCGGGACACTGCAACTGTCATAAATATGAGTCAGTTGACAAGCATCTGAACTTTGATCATGTGACCACGGGGATGCTGCAATGGTCATAAATGTGAAAAAGAGTCATAAGTCACTTTTTTTCCAGAGTCAAACGGACACTAAATGAAATGTTTTAAGTCAAGAACTACCTGTACACTGGGCTATACTGTTATTACAGCTTCAAAATCCACAATATTGAATGTGGTTGGAGATGGAAAGAGTGGAACAAGGAAAGAGAAGATAGATGGAAAGGTGCTTTACTACAGATTTCATGGTATAGAACAGCGATGGCGAACCTTTTTTGGTTCGCATGCCATAAGTGGGGGGAGCGCAGGGGGTCATGTGCAGGCACGCCGCACTCATAATGCAATGCGCGACCCCTCCAGTGCGCATGCATTCACTGCAGGCGCAACATCCCCCCCCATTTTTTGCATGCTTTTTTTGCCCTCCCCAGGCTCCAGAGGCTTTATAGGAAAATGGGGAGAGTGAAAACAGGAGGCTTCCCTGAAGCCTCCGAAGCAGTCAAAACGACCCTCCGAGCAAACCGGAAGTCACTTCTGGTTTGCTCGGAGGGTTGTTTTAAGCGCTCCGAAGGCTTCAGGGACCTTCAAGCAGCTTCCCTGAAGCCTCCGGAGCAGTCAAAATGACCCTCCAAGAAAACAGGCAGTCCGTTCCCAAACTTCCGGTTTGCCTTTAGGGCGATTTTTTTTGTGCTCCGGAGGCTTCAGGGAAGCTCATGAAGCCTCCGGAGGGCCTCCAAGAGGTGCAGGGCAGGCTCTTTTCGCCCTCCCCAGACTCCTATAAAGCCTCTGGAGCCTGGGGAGGGTTAAAAATGGCTTTAAAAAGGGTGAACTCAGCTAGCCAGCATGCGCATGCGCACTGACAAATGGCTCCGCGTGCCACCTGTGGCACACAAGCCATAGGTTCGCCATCACTGGTATAGAAGAAGGAAAAAGAGAAAAATGGATGGACTTAAGGAGAGAACGTTTGACCAAAACACTACTGATAACCAAAGATAAACTGATTAAGGAAGCTGATGGAGGGTTTCGAGATTTTACCAGATATGAAATAAGCAATAAGTTTCGAAGAGAAGTCCAAACAAATTTGATTAAGGAAATATCCAGAAGATCAATTCCACAAATGGCAAAAGAAATAGGACTACTCTATTACTGGAAAGAAGGTATGAGATATGAGATATGAAAACTAATAATAAAATACTAGTTAAATTTAGTTAAAATTAGAGCATTATGTTAAAAATGTAGTGATAATGATACAGTTAGGTAAATAATTGATAATGATAACAATGTATATATATATATATATATATATATGTATGTATGTATGTATGTATGTATGTATGTATGTATGTATGTATTGGTTTGATAAGAGGAAATTTGGTATAAATTTTTAAATGGTTGAAAAAGGGGAAAAAGTAAGTTATACTTAGTCAAACTATCATTAAATAAATGATTGATAATGATAATAATGTAATAATTTGTATTGACATGATAAAAGGGAAAATTGGATATAAATTGTAAACAATGATTAAGAAAAGAGGTTTAAAATTTTTGTTAAAATTAGAGCATTATGTTAAAAATGTAGTATTAATGCATAAAGTTAGATAAATAATTGATAAGGATAACAATGCATATATATATGTATTGGTTTGATAAGAGGAAATTTGGTAAAAAATTTAAATGGCGAAAAAAGGGGAAAAAGTAAATTAAACTTAGTCAAATTATCGTTAAATAAATGACTGATAATGATAATAATGTAATAATTTGTATTGACACGATAAAAGGGAAATTGGATAAAATTGTAAACAATGATTAAGAAAAGAGGTTTAAAAACTTTATTAAACATAATTATTTTTTTTATTTTGAATGTGTTATAAAGGTATAATGTGATTGGATGATATTGAAAATAGATAAGGGAATGCCACTATGTGGTTTTGGTTTAAAATTTGGAATGTTTCTTATAAAGGGACGTTAAAACAACTATAGTCATATGAAGGATGAGGTATGATGATAGCAATATATATAAATATATGTGATGTAAAATAGATAATTTGATGTGAATCAGAGGTGATGACGGTGGAAAGGATGTACGAAAATTCTGTGTAACCAATTGACACACTTTCTACAATTTTGTAATGGAGGATTTTTTGTTTGGGTTTTTATTTAAAAAATAAATTTTTTGGGAAAAAACCCCCACAATGTTATTAATGTTTCCAAAAACCCTTCAATCCAGTAATTCCACAGCAAAGTGTAGTGGTGCCCAAATAACAGAACATCCTATTATGCGCATGATCTTATTGTGTGTGCTTGTATCTCTCAAAGTTCAAGTACATAAATTAATATGTCAGTATTAATATTATGCATTCATATTAATGCATAATATTAATGCATTAACATGATGTAATGTTATATATTTCACCCTTTGTCCCTTTTGCTCCATCCCCAACACCGATCCATAGCCCTTCACTATTTTGCTCACGTGCTTTAAGCTCTAGGACCATGTTATTCATGGTAGGTGGATGTCCTTTAATTCCATATTTGTACCTTTTCATTCTTTGCCTGGGGGAAAAAAAGTAACCTCTAATTTGCTTTGCATTAAGTGAGGTTTGGTAAAGAATAACGAAAGCTGCTTTCAGAAGAGCTTCCACTTTATTAAAAATGCATTTCTGAAAGTGAATACCAATTTCTTTAAAAGCACAGGAGACAATACCTTTGAAAGTATTTATTTTGCAATCCATTCAGTGTGTGTTTATGTGAAGATAAAGGCATGCAATTCAACTGCTTTGGACACTAATGATATTTGTTGTCAAAAACAAACAGACCAAATATCAACCCCCACTCCCACCGCAAAGTAGAAATGAGAAAGTAGCACATGAAATCTTTTAGCTTTACATTTCAGTCCAGTGCTTTAATCCTCTGTAAAACAATGGAAAAGTCAATGAGCAATTTTGTGATAAACAAAACAAAAGTTTGACTGATGGATTGGAATTATTTAGCAGCATACTTCTACTTATGCAGAATTTTTGTTTAGTTATTTATTTTTAAAGAATGATGGTTTTCAAAATGCAGGCTCTCATTAAAGTCTTTTCCAGTACCTAAGAAAGAGGTTCTCCTTTTTCCTAAATAGAATAGAGTATAAATAGAATAAACCGAGTTTGAAGGGACCTTGGAGGTCTTGTAGTCTAATCCCCTGATCAGATTGGAAACTCTTTACCAGGGGTGTCAAACTCATGGCCCATGGGCCAGATGCATCACATGCTGGCCTTACCCCTACTCAGTTTACTAATCGGGAAAAAAGTCCCTATACATCATGTGATGCTGCCCTGACGACAGGAGTTTGACACCCCTGCTCTATACCATTTCAGAGAAATGGTTGTCCAATCTCTTCATAAAACCTTCCATTGTTGGGGCATTCACAATTTCTGGAGGCAATTTATCGTTCCACTGATCAATTATTCTTACTTCTCCTTAGAAGGAGAAACTTCTAAGGAGAAACTTCTCCTTAGAAGAAACATCTCTCTAAGAAGTTGCTTTTCTCCTTGTTTCATCTCCTGCCCTCAGTTGCTTTGGAGAATAGCTTGACTCTCTCTACTTTATGGCAACCCCTGAGATATTGAAACACTGCTATCAATACAATACAATAGTAGAGTTGGAAGGGACCTTGGAGGTCTTCTAGTCCAACCCCCTGCCTAGGCAGGAAACCCTATACCATTTCAGGCAAATGGCTATCCAACATCTTCTTAAAGACTTCCAATGTTGGGGCATTCACAACTTCTGGAGGCAAGCTGTTCCACTGATTAATTGTTCTGTCAGGAAATTTCTCCTCAGTTCTAAGTTGCTTCTCTCCTTGATTAGTTTCCACCTATTGCTTCTTGTTCTACCCTTAGGTGCCTTGGAAAATAGTTTGACTCCCTCTTCTTTGTGGCAACTCCTGAGATATTGGAACACTGCTATCATGTCTCCCCTAGTCCTTCTTTCTCTTAAGCTAAACATACCCAGTTCCTGCAACCGTTCTTCATTTGTTTTAGTCTCCAGTCCCCTAATCATCTTTGTTGCTCTTCTCTGCACTCTTTCTAGAGTCTCCACATCTTTTTTACAACGTGGCGACCAGAACTGAATGCAGTATTCCAAGTGTGGCCTCACCAAGGCATTATAAAGCGGCATCAATACTTCACGTGATCTTGATTCTATCCCTCTGTTGATGCAGCCTAGGACTGCGTTGGCTTTTTTGGCAGCTGCTGCACACTGCTGGCTCATATTTAAATGGTTGTCCACTAGGACTCCAAGATCCCTTTCACTGTTGAGGGACATCATCAGGAGAATATGGATGGTTTGAAAGTCAGGAAAGAGTAGTCTTTTTCCTATTGAAAGAACTACAGGTAGTCCTTGACTTACAACCATTCATTTAGTGACCATTAGAAGTTACAACAGCACTGAAAAAAGTGACTTATGACCATTTTTCACACTCACGAACGTTGCAGCATCCCCACGGCCACGTGATCAAACTTCAGATGCTTGATTCATATTTGTGACAGTTGCAGTGCCTTGGAATCATGCCATCGGCTTCTGCAACTTTCTGACAAGCAAAATCAATGGGGAAACCAGATTCATTTAACAACGGTGTTACTAACTTAACAACAGCAGTGATTCACTAAACAACTTTGGCAAAAAAGGTCATAAAATGGGGCAAAATTCACTTAACAAATGTTTCACTTAGCAACAGAAAGTTAGGGCTGATTTGTGAATGTAAGTCAAAGACTATCTGTATACTCCTCGTATGTTAAGAGACTGTAATGAAACAAATGCATAGGCTGCTTGGGAAGATATTTATCATTGAAAAAGGTTAAGGACTTTCATGCAACCGACAAGCCAGAGGCTGTCTATCTTGAGAAATAGGACTAGTAATCAGGTCAGAAAAGGAATGCAGCCTATCCATCTCTGGTGAAAGGTTTAGCTAAGCTTCTCCCTAATGCATGCCTGAAAATCAATGGCAGGGTTAGATGTGCAATGCCAAGAGGTTACCTAGCCCTCTATTCAGTTCTAAACACCAAGAATAAATAGCTCACATCCGTTGGATTTCAAACAGCCGAGAACAAACTTACAATTCTGCTTCAATTCAACAATTTGTCTGCAAGGATGCAAAAGAAGAAAGCAAGCAAGAAGAACAACAACACATCTTCAGTATGTTTTGTTTCCCTGTGCGTACCCATATCACTAGCATTAACGTCTACTTCTGCCATCTTTGGGAAAGTCTGAGATAGGAAGGCTGTTGTTTCCTCGGTAGCATGCATCAGTTTGGTGAGGCTTCTTCTTCTGTTGTCTGCTGGGATAGCTTCCCAAGCTGTCTTCTTATCCTCCTGAACAAAATTATTTACAGTACTAACAAATTCCTGTTGGGTTAATAAAAAGATTATGTTAACTTTGTATGCTGTATCCCAAATAAGATCGCTTGTAAGTAACCAAAACTTTAACTCTGAGTTCACTCACATTAAGAGTTTGATCTCGAAGCCTCTCATCAGAAATGTTGTAATTTGTGGTACGCAGCAAGGAAAAGGGTACAGATAACATTTCAACGTAAGAAATTACTTCAACTGGTGTAACGGGTCCTATGCTGTTTTTGTGGATTTCTTGTAATAGAGCCAGAGGATCTTTTAATTCGCTAATCTGAAAGAAAGTTTTAAACCATCATGCATGTCGTCCAATACTTCTTTTTAAATGAAGACTTGTAATTGGTGCTCAATTGATAGTTAAAAAGTTGCTACTACCATTTTTTGGTTCTTTTTTTGCTGAGCTTAAAAGAGAGAGAATTATGTGGTGGATAAAATATAGGTTGTATGCACAGAGAAGGTCCAGATTCAAATGTAACCTTGCCATGAATTTCTGGATAGTAATAAATATGTCTAGGTAAGGTGATCTCACAACGTTGCACTACGAATGTTTTGCTCGATACCTAAAGATCATTTCTACCAGCAATTCTTACCCTGGGATCAATATTTGCTCCAGGATAATTTTAATTATCAATTCTGTGTACCGATTTCAGGGTATTTCTGTTATATGTGGCTGGACTACAACTGAAATAATTCATATGCTTAAACAAGAAATATAACAAAATGTAACTAAATATATATTAGTTCTGTTTCTCTTGTTGTGAAATGGCAGATTTGTGAGGAAAATTTAGTGTGGGAAATATCATTAACGTTAAAAAATGGATTGGGGGTTTGTAAAATATCTAATCTTGCTTGAATTATAGCCTGATACCAGGAGATAACATAAATAAACTGCAAATACAAGTGCATTGGCAATTTATCAAACTTTTATATGGGAAAGAAAGTTGTAATTAAATTTGTAAAGGTTCTCTAGCTTCCAGAAGAAATGAATACTAACTTTGTATGAAGGAAGTCCATTTTATTTTTATTCTGGGTGTGGCATTACATAGTCCTTGAAGCTTTCATAAAATTAAAGTAACTAAAGGAAACGACAATGAATCCAACTTCAAAAATCATATAATCATATAATCAACCCTCTTGGGTTTCTTCTTGCCACACACTGCAGGATATTTTCATCCTGCAGTTCTGTGCTCTGTCACTTTAACTACAAAAGTTAGGTCAATGAATCAGACGCCTATAAAATGTCTTAAATTAAATTAATTGAGGGTTACAAGCCACTGGGTCTGGTACATTATCATAAGTGGATATGAAAGGATTGCAATAAATGTATACTGCAGGATTGTGACAGCTATTATTCATTGCATTTATTCCCTATTTTTCTTCAAGAACTTTTGAACTGTTCTATTAATCACAATACTATATGGAATGCTATAGTCTAATACCAATACTCAACATTTAATGCTAATTTAATGACAGACTGAGGATTTGAATCTAGATCTTCCCAGCCCCAATCTAATACTCTAGTCGAGTATTAGACTAGAGTGATGGCGAACCTATGGCATGAGTGGCACAGGTGCACACGGAGCCATATTTGCTGGCAGGCCAGCTAATTTGCACCCTTCCAGAGGGCCAGGGGAGGCCATTTTTGCACTCTCTAGGCTTCAGGAAAGCCTCTGTAGGCTGGGGAGGGTGAAAAACAGCCCCAACGGGCCAACCGAAAGTTCAGAAACAATCTGTTTCTGGCTTCCAGAAGGCCTCTGGGGGCCGGAGAAGCTGTTTTCGCCCTCCCCAGGCTTCATGAAAGCCCCTGAAGCCTGGGGAGGGGTTGTGCACACATGCATGTGTATGTGTGTGTGTTGTGCATGCATGCACAGGTGGGCGGGGAGTATTGAATTGATGTGGGCATGCGTGCACGCAATAGCTCATGTGCACACAATTTTGGCACGCCATAAGAAAAAGGTTCACCGCCACTGCTCTAGTCTAAGCATTTATACCAATCTAGAAAACTTTGACAGCAAATATATGCCTACATAAGTATTACTTACTTTAGCTAAAGTTTGGTTAATGTTTTTAGTTATACAGTTGTTAGGTTCACAGGTTGTTGTTTGTATTGCTGCAGAATGAAAAAAAATAGAGTAATTAATATGCCATAACATAATTATACATAGTCCATTTCCAGCCAATGAAAGAAAGCCTCAGTGACTTGATGCTTTCACAAAGGCCAATATGCAAAGTGCTCCTCAAAGACAAATATATAAGCCTTAATTGCCAAAAGTTGACTACTGAAAATTATTCAGTGTAATTTGTCTATTTAACAGTACAGTGGAACAATATAGAAGAAAAGCAAATTTTTCTTTTATAATGACAGGGAATTCATGTTTTAGCAGATTGACTTGGAGTGTGTGTGTGTGTGTTGGCTTTATTCAAGAATATGCATTACATCTGAAAGTGCATCCCTGAAGTGGTTCCCATCATTTGTGTAAATAAATCACTTCGTTGCATGATGTGCACGGATTTAAACAGCCTTTGCTGGATGACACCATCGTGCAAAAGAGGCCATTTGTATTATTTGCATAATTGCATGATTACCCACATGTAAATCACTGCAGGAATCTGATCTCTTGCAGGTGAAGCCAGTTGTGTTGAGATCCATTTAACTTTCACTGTATGCAGGGAAATGACTTCTGTATATCAACAGGCAGAAATATCTATAAATCTGAGTATTCCTGCATTGCTACATTTTCATATCCAGCTGATTAATCTAAGCGAGACAGAACAGACATTGGTGGG
Organism: Natrix helvetica; assembly: GCF_964273705.1. Lineage (NCBI taxonomy): Eukaryota > Metazoa > Chordata > Lepidosauria > Squamata > Natricidae > Natrix > Natrix helvetica. The sequence continues at coordinate 96,573,672 of NC_138549.1, read as the reverse complement.
CCTCTCAGAAGACATACCTCTATAATAACAGATAAACCATAATATCATTTACCTTGGCAGGAAGTGCCATCATTTGCCTTAAACTGTAATTTTCCTGTGGATGGTTGATAACCTTCGTTACAGGTGCAGCTGTATCCTCCATCCATATTGTCACATTCTGCATGATCTCCACAGGCACCGGTCCCCAGTTCACTGCACTCATCTATATCTGGGAATTATGATAGAAATTGATTTTTTTTAAAATGCCAAGCTTGTACATACAAACACTTTATTGCAGTTTTGATAGCAAGCCAACAAGATATCCATACTTTCTGCATACGGTGAGTCCTAAAAACAATAATCTCTTCCCCCAACTGGCATGAAAACATGCACGGCTATTATAATCCTAGTTCAAGATTGTGTAAGCAGTACATAGTTTTGGAAACAGAGATGGTAACTATGCCTCATACCTGTTTGGAAAGTCCTTGTCTGTTAATTGTAAGCTAGACTCCAATTTCAGTTTGTTTGTGATACATAAAGTTTTCTTGCATGAATGAAATGCCCTTCACAAAGAGTCACAGTATCTTTATTCTTTATTATATATTTCAACTTCAGTTGAAAGTTCCATTAAAAGCTCCCCCCCAACCAACTAAATTATAAGCAAGAAAAATATCAAACCACACTTATCCTTTAACCTTGGATACTTGAGTTCCCATTTATACTTCTTTCTTGACATTGAAATTGTATAACGGTTTGCAAGATTTGGTATCTCACTATTAATTTATACCTTTTCATGTTTTGAAATTGGTGCATATTAATTATTGTAATAGCAGAATGTGAATTATTCATGTTGAACTATCTGAAATAAGTAAAACAGTTTTCCTTAACATTTCAAATGGATCAAAAGTTTTGTATTCAGTTTAATGCTATGCTTTTCCTTGGTGCAATCCAGGTCACCTTGACAAATATCTATATATAGGCCACAGTGGACCAACTTCAGGTTTATGTGATCTGCTTTGTTTTTATTAGAATTATAAATGAAGCTATTAAAATATCTGGCAACGAGTGGAGCTTATTCAATTTTTACATGGTAAATCTTTCATTCGCTATGAAATATATGTTTCCCCTTTGCTTTTGGGGCAAATATAATATAATATAATATAATATAATATAATATAATATAATATAATATAATATAATATAATATAATATAATATAATATAATATAATATAATATAATATAATAATATAATATAATATAATATAATATAATATAATATAATATAATATAATATAATATAATATAATATAATATAATATAATATAATATAATATAATATAATACCAGTGTTTAAGGTGATGGGCAAAAAGCAGGGAGACTCTCATTCTAATACTCCTTTAGGCACATAAACTAATTAGGTGACCTTGATTCAGTTACTTTTACTCAGTGATCTAGTTGAAAATTGATTGATTATGTGCCATCAAGTTGTCAACTCTTAGAACACTTAGATAAATTTCCTTGATGATCTATCTCCTAACCTGGTCTTATAGGTTATCTAAAAGTGCACCCATTGCTGCTTAACTGAATCTATCCATCTTGCTTCTCTTCTCTTCTCTTCTCTTCTCTTCTCTTCTCTTCTCTTCTCTTCTCTTCTCTTCTCCTCTCCTCTCCTCTCCTCTCCTCTCCTCTCCTCTCCTCTTCTCTTCCCTTCCCTTTCACCTTGCCATGCCTTCCTTTCCTTTCTTTTCCTTTCTTTTCTTTTCTTTTGCCTTCCCTTCCCTTCCTTTCCTTTCCTTTCCTTCTACCTTCTCCAGGATTAGAGTCTTATCCAAGGATCTGGGGCTTCACATAAGGTGTCCAAACTAGGATGAGTAGAACCTGGTCATAAGTGCCATGAGTGAGAACTCTGGGTTGATTTGCTCAATGATCTGTTTGTTTATTTTCTTGGCAGTCCACAATCCTTTCAGGAGCCTTTCCAACACCAATGTTCAATAAACATCTATATTGCTATCCTACTTCTAGCCAATTGAAAAACAAACCCTCTTGGTTTCTGAATTATTTATAAAAATAATAAAAGTGGAATATTAAATAACTAAGTAACTAACTAATTAACTAATAATGGATTCCAAAGAACATTTGTATTAGGAATTCCCTGTGTCACTGTGAGTGCATAGACACTTTAAAACAGTGAAAGGAAAGCAAAGAAGAGGGAACATGTCTCTCCCTCCCCCCCCCCCATGAGAATTTCCTACTTATCAGACTTGGATAAGAAGAACAAACTTTTGGTGTGGAAAAAAGGAATATTAAATAATTGAATTTGATATTACAAGATTCATTGGGAGCACACTACTCAGTTTCAGTCTGACCACAATCTGTGATGCAATTCTTTCAGATTCCTAAGTTTATTCAGGTGTCAGCTACTATTCTACCATCCCTTTTTATAATTCCCAGTGTTGTTTTGATGACGTCTAAGAATCATCATAAAAAGTTTGGCTATTTCTATCTTCTTTGCTATAATCCTTGTCTTGGAACCTTTCTATGTTACTTTGGACATACAAATACTGCCAGAGGAAAGAGAAATATCCCACAAGCTACAGGTAGTCCTCAATTTACAACAGTTCATTTAGTGACTGTTCAAAATTACAACGGCACTGAAAAAGTGACTTATGACCATTTTTCACTGTTGCAACCTTTGCAGCATCCCAATGATCATGGGATCAAAATTTAGTAGCTTGGCAACTGGTTTGTATTTATGACCGTTGCAGTGTCCCAAGATCATATGATCCCTTTTTGTGACCTTTTGACAAGCAAAGACAGATGGGGAAGACAGATTCACTTTACAGCCATTTTCTAAATTATCAACTGTGGTGATTCACTTAACAACTGAGGCAAGAAAAGTTGTAAAATGGGGCGAAACTCGGTTAACAAATGTCTCACTTAACAACCGAAACTTTGGGCTCAACTGTGGCCATAAGTTGAGGACTACATGAATATACTAAAAGTAATAAACTGAGAATGATTACCTTAGTGGAAGATGTGCAAATAAATTGTATCAACCTATAATAGTAAAACCAAGGAATTAGGACTAAAGGCTAAATTATGACCAAAGGATAGTCCTAGGATGCACAAAACTGTAACGTTTTTGTCCTTTTGCATTAGAAGGATCTAATGAGTTCCAGAAGATCCAGCTTCTGTTTAGATTCAGTAAATATTGAAAGATTTAGGAGCTAGTCACAAACATGGAAGTTGTGAAACACAGCCACCGTTTCTTTGATAATTTGAGCTTTGCATTGAGAAAATGTGAACCAGGAAGTGGATTGCACAAGGAAAAGCTAGAATAAGCTAGATGTCAGGGTTCCAGGTAACACCCCTAACGAAAGAAGACTCCGAGCCTTGATTTTCCTCAAAGTTCCATTTTATTAGAGATGTCATATTGGCACATCTGGGAAAACCCAAATCTGAAAGCTTCCAGGTTTTCCCCACCCAAATGAAAGTTCAAGCCCCTGCCCAGCACCCAGATGTCCATCACATGGTCTAATCAAGGACCATCCCAACTGGAGAGGCCTCCCAGTCACACCACTACAGGTGCAGGGCAAAATGTCCTTGACTCTCTGAGAAAGGAATGTTATTTTGACCATACCTCCCATACTCCATATAATTCCCCTTCCCAGTTTCCCACAGCATTATATGTGGCAGGCCTAAAGGCCCAATTCAAAAGATGGCTTCCAGGACTGACACTAGAATAATATGGAATGAAAATATGACAGGGAAAATAAGACTGGGGTGGGGGAATCTTAAATAAAAGCATAGAGGTTAATTATGAAAACCTGGATTCAGCTATTTTTTTAAAGGGAAAAAATACCAATATGCTTGTGACACTTTCCTCCTGTGTGTTATATAGTAAATCTGTTTTCATATCCATAGTGAATGAGCACGCATTGGGGAATGGAAGTTACATATTTGCATGGAGTTCAGATATATGTATGGAAATATTTCAATGAAATGGGCAACTGTGATGTTCTAAGTTACAAATTCCTGGTTAAAAAACAACAATACCCTGGTTACCCAGAGGCCCCAGGCAGGCATTCAACAAAATCACAGTAGATTTGAGGGAGGCTTATACAGTGACTGGATTACCTGCCTGCATGTTCATTTTTATCGAAGACATCCAGGGAAAACAGTGTCTAACATACGCTAATTCAATTGGATTATTATGAGCTCATGGGTAAAGCTTGAAATATAGACCTACCACAGATTTTCTACAAACCCCATGAGCAAAGAGCAATAAAGAGCACACGTTTAATTTATTATACCTGAATCTGAAACTTCTATTATGTCGGCTGAAATTACAAATCCACATGACAAGGTAGAACATCAATCCTCTCTTTCAGAAAAGCAACTAAAATAGAGTTGTTCTGAAGGGCCTTTGGTTAAGCACTGTAATCGGTTTGCCGATAGTTATGTTTACGATGGGGTACTTTAATTAATGATGTTATGCTCTTAGTGCAACATTGTGCCTGCATTATTTGAGATCATTATCCTGATGACTTCTTTTGGTTTTAAAGCATTGTGCCAGGAATCCATGCAATGTATATCTCTATAAAAATGAAATAATAGATAAATAGATCTATAATAGATAAAGAGCCATAGTGGCACAGTGGTTCGATTGCAGGCTATTTCTACTGCCTGCCAGCCGCCACCAGTTCAGCAGTTTGTGTCTCATCGACTCAAGGTTGGCCCAGCCTTCCATTTTTCCAAAGTCGATAAAATGAAGACCCAGATTGTTGGGGGCAATATACTGACTCTGTAAACCATTTAGAGAGGGCTGTAAAGCACTGTGAAGCAGTATATAAGTCTAAGTGCTAAATTTATAGTCTTATGAAATGCAAACTGGCTCTATTTTATTTTTCATTTACAAGAAAGTAAGGTATTTACTTTACTTAATTCAAATATCAAATTTTAAAATGTAAAATTATGCAGACAGTGACCACATTTTCTTGGGAAAAAATGGATAAACCTGAAAAAGGAGCAAATCTGGAAGGCGTCTGTAAGGATAAACAAAATATTGTTTATGTTTATAACTTAGCTTTGCTAAGAAAATGCAAGGACAAAATCAAAGAAAAACTGTACAAAATGCAGTTGCGACTGTACAAAAAACATCTAAAACAGTACATATAAATGTATTCTAAATGGGGAATTCAGTTCCATATTTTTCATATGAACGTGGAAGACAGTGAATTAAAGGCACCATTTGTACAATAAAAGTGAAACAACCAGAATAAAGGTGAAAAGCAAGTTGTTAAAAATAAATCTAAAAGGACAGCTTTTGGATAAAGGACTGCCTTTTATAATAAAAGATGTATGGTCACAATAATTATACATGTTTCGGGATAATTTTTTAAATTACCAATTTGTTAAATATTTCCTATTGCATTTTAATTTGGTTTAGATCACACTTGCTGTCAGCAGGCATTTTGACACCTTTGACTTACTTCCCATCTTTTATTTTTTTTATTGCTGTGTGATTGTTGAGTTTATGATTTTGTTTTGTTTTTTTATCATACTATGGACTCATTTCCCCTATCCATATATTGTAAATTGCCAAGAGATTGAAGTGAGATGTAAATTCAATAACTAATAAAATTTGGTAACAACTTTCAGAGATTTCTCAGTGTTGGGCCTAAAGCTTTTGACAGCCATATGAGACCCTTTTTTTTCAGCTTTAGAAGCTGAAAACCTCCCAACATTGAGAAGTACTGAAAAATGTGAGGTTTAATTGTAATAATATAATTTAATATGGTTATCTATTAGAACCTGCAATAAATTTGGGGATTTATATAACTTATGTTTCCTTTTGCCTAAGGTCCAATTGTGGACCTTAGTATAAATATTTTACAACTGCTTTGGAGTTAATTACTAAGATGGTATTTGTTATGTATCATAGTTTCCCTCTGGTCCGTTTTGCTAGGGGGAGCTGTGCTCGACGCTGATTGGTTGACTGTTTGACAGCCGGCGTATATAAAGGGCTGTCAAACAGGGCTCAGCTGTTGCCAGTTAGCTGAGATGAGCGAAATGTGAAGTGCCGCATTTGGCAACCTGCTAGCAATAAACTGTTAGCATTTGTTAAGTCCTGGCTCGCCTCCATTTGTCCACCCGTGTTCTCCCAGCTAGAACATTGGCTAGAGGGTTGTTTTATTACAACGGTCGTGGGGAGGGGGGGATGTGAGGACAAGAGAAGATCACAAGGTCGGTTGGGAGACCGTGGCTGCTGGCTACGCCCGGTCGTTTGTACCAACCCCCGCAACCTAGGTGGTCGGGATCTACAGAGACAGGGCCTGCGGCTGATGCTTTGCAATGCAAGGTCCGTGACCAACAAGGCCCCCCTCATTAATGAGTTGATCTCTGAGGGGGAGCTGGACCTTGCAGGAATAACAGAGACCTGGTTGGGTCACGAGGGTGGTTTGTCCCTCGTGGAAATGTGCCCACCAGGTTTCCATGCATTTCATCAGCCTCGGGCCCTGGGTAAGGGTGGAGGGGTGGCGGTGGTTATACGGGATGGTCTAGAGCCGAGGGAGTTCACTGTTTCTCAGATACCCGGGTGTGAGTCACTTGGTGTGAAATGGGGCCCAGGGAGGCAGTGGGGTTTGCTGATTGTATACTTGGCTCCTCGCTATATGTCAGCAGCCCTGCCCAAGCTCCTCGAGCTGATCTCGGAGACGGCGGTGGAGATCCCCAAACTTTTGGTTATGGGGGATTTCAACCTGCCGTCGACGGGAGCAGCATCCGAGGTGGTTCGGGAGTTCATGGCTTCCATGACAGCCATGGGCCTGACCCAACTAATTCAGGGCCCCACACATGAAGGTGGCCACACACTGGACCTTGTTTTTGTATCTGAGCAGTGGACGAGTGATCTGGGAATAGGGGACTTAGACATTACTCCCCTGTCATGATCAGATCACTCTTGTCTCCGGCTAGACTTCCCTGGCTCTACCCCCCACCACGAGGAGGCGGAACCAGTTTGTCCAAGCTGGTACCGCCCCAAGCATCTGATGGAACCAGTTAGGTTCCAGTCGGAGCTTGGGCCGCTACCTGTAGCCCTGACCCGCGCTTGGTCGGAGGACCTAGTGGCCGCCTGGAATAGGGCGATGGCTGGGGCCTTGGACCGGGTTGCGCCTTTGCAACCTCTCCTACGGCAGCGACCCACCCGGGCTCCTTGGTATACCGAGGAGCTGAGGGTGATGAAGCGCCAGAGGAGACGTCTAGAGAGCAGGTGGAGGTCCTCACGCTCCGAGTCTGACCGAACACAGGTAAGAGCCTATTTACGGACTTACCTTGTGGCATTGAGAGCGGCCAAAGGTAGACATTGTGCCGCTCTTATTGCGTCTGCGGATAACCGCCCTGCCGCCCTGTTTAGGGTCACCCGCTTCCTCTTGGTGCAAGAGACGCGGGGGGCACCCTTACAGGGTAGAGCAGAGGAGTTTGGAGAATATCTGCAGAACAAAGTCGCTCAGATCCGGAGTGGATGGGCCCCCTCCAGTGGTCTGGACGGGCCGTCAACAGTGAGTCTTGTGAGTCCACTCTGGGAGGAGTTTGACTCTGTTGCCCCCGAGGATTTAGACGGGTTGCGTGGAAGGCTGTAACCCACCACATGTTCATTGGACCCGTGTCCCTCCTGGCTGGTACTGGCATCCTGGGAGGTGACACGAGGCTGGCTTCTGGGCCTAGTGAACGCCTCGTTGGGTGAGGGATCCTTACCTACCGTCTTGAAAGAGGCGGTGGTGAGGCCCTTACTCAAGAGGCCTTCACTCGACCCAATGGAGCTAGCTAATTATCGTCCAGTCTCCAACCTCCCTTTTTTGGCGAAGGTTGTTGAGAATGTGGTGGCGCAGCAGTTTCCGCATCACCTCGATGAATCCGATTATCTAGACCCACGCCAGTCCGGCTTCCAACCCGGGCACAGCACTGAGACAGCCTTGGTCGCGTTGGTTGATGATCTCTGGAGGGCCAGAGATAGAGGTTGTTCCTCTATCCTGGTCCTATTAGATCTCTCAGCGGCTTTTGATACCATCGACCATGGTATCCTTCTGCACCGGCTGGAGGGGATGGGAGTCGGAGGCACCGTGTTACGGTGGTTCGACTCTTACCTCTCTGGCCGGATGCAATATGTGTTGACAGGGGGGCAGAGATCGACCCCGAGGCCACTCTCTTGTGGGGTGCCGCAGGGGTCGGTTCTCTCGCCCCTTCTGTTCAATGCATACGTGAAGCCGCTGGGCGAGATCATCTGTGGTTTTGGGGTTGAATACCATCTGTACGCTGATGATACACAGCTGTACATTTCCACCCCAAACCACCCCAACGAGGCTGTTGCAGTGATATCCCGGTGTCTGGAAGCCGTCGGGGTCTGGATGGGGGACAACAGACTCAAACTCAACCCCTCCAAGACTGAGTGGCTGTGGCTTCCGGCACATCGGTTCAGCCAGCTGACTCCATCGCTGGTCATAGGGGACGAGCTACTGCCCCCTGTGGAACGGGCGCGCAATTTGGGCGTCCTCCTAGATGCCCAGCTGTCAATGGATGACCATGTGGCAGCCGTGGCAAGGGGGGGCGTTCCACCAGGTTCGCCTGGTGCGCCAATTGCGCCCCCTACTGGACCGGGATGCCCTACGCACAGTCACTCATGCGCTGGTGACGTCTCGCCTAGATTACTGTAATGCTCTCTACATGGGGCTTCCCTTGGGACGCGCCCGGAGACTGCAGTTAGTCCAGAACGCGGCCGCGCGGGTTATCATGGGGAGGTCTAGATACTCCCACGTAACACCGCTCCTGCGTGGCTACCTGTGGTTTTTCGGGTGCGTTTCAAGGTCCTGATTACTATCTTTAAAGCGCTCCATGGCTCAGGACCTAGTTACTTGCGGGATTGCATCCTCCCACATACATCCCTGCGGCCAATCCGCTCTCACAGGGAGGGCCTTCTCCAAGTGCCGTCCACTAGGCAATGCCAGCGGGCAGCGCCAAGGAGTAGAGCCTTCTCTGTGATGGGCCCAACCCTCTGGAATGACCTCCCCCCCGACATTAGAACCACCTCGGACTTTCGCTCCTTCTGACAAAAATTGAAGACTCACCTGTTCCGACTAGCTGGCCTGGCATGATTATAAATGTTACATCTATGAACTCCTGGTAGTATATTCTCATCTGGTTATTTTAAGGGTAATGTTTTAGTTTTAATTGTTTTTAGGGCTTTTAGCCTCATATTTATTCTTCTGTACAGTACTCTTAATTTTAACCTCCTCCACATACATACATATATTTATAATTCTATTTATATTTGTATTTTATCTGTGATTTATTGTGGACTGTACACCGCCCCGAGTCCCTTTTTGGGAGAGGGGGCGGTTTAGAAATGTGAATAAATAATAATAATAATAATAATAATAATAATAATAATAATAATAATAATAATAGGCGACGAGGATGGGATCAACAGGCGGAGCCCAGGCTGAGCTGTGAAAAGTCACTAACCTACGAGCTAAGTCACTGAGAGCTGAATTCCCTCAGGGAATCACTGAACGAGAGGTCGAGTGAGTCACTTGCCTACCAAGACTGCCTCTGGTTAATCGACGAAGAAAGAAGTTACTTCAGAGATGGCCTTAATGAACACACTAGCCACTTTTAATGCGACCGCAGAGACTTGGGGCTCCTATATTTCCCGTTTTGAATGTTTTTTAGAAGCCAACAGCTTTACAGACCTAACTGAACAGTGGAAAAAGGCATGTTTCCTAAATTTATGTAGTACGGAGATGTTTAATCTTGCAGAGACCCTAGTTGCCCCGCACTCCGTCCACGATGTGACCTGGGATGTTTTAATGTCCAAGTTAAATAATCATTACACCCCAGTGCTGTCCCGCACAACGTGTAGATTTGCCTTTTACAGAAGGTTTCAGCTTGAGGGAGAGACAATAAACGACTATGTGGCTGCTTTACGAGCCACAGCTGTTCATTGTAGATTCAAAGACTTAGATGAAGCCCTGACAAACCAGATTGTGGGGGGTGTTAGCGACCTCCGTATACAACGCCGCCTGCTGGCCAAACCTGAACTCGACTTACAGACGGCCCTGGATGAAGCCAGGGCAGTAGAGCTATCAATGAAATCTACAGAGGAAATCCAGAGATTCTCCAAACCACAACCCGCAGATAAGACTACCGAGGTGCACTATGACGATGTTATCAATGACACCGGGGCCACCGGGAACAATAAAGTACATCGCCTAAGGGGTAAGCAATCCAAAGTTCGGCAGGGTAAAGCTATGTCCCGAACAAATTGCCCAGGGTGTGGGGGTAGGCATGATAGAGCGGACTGCTGTTTTAAAAATGCGTCCTGCCTCCGTTGTGGAAAAAAGGGCCATTTAGCAAGGGTTTGTAGGGCAGCTGCGCCTTGCGCAAGTGCTTTAGAAGGGAACTCTTGCAGCACCAGTCAGGGTTTCAAAAAGCCCTCCGGTTTTGGTAGGAACGCAGGGTTCAGGAAGCAGGATTCCTGTTTTGCAGTCAGTGAGGACAGAGATGAATCTGAAGTAGACCAGATTGTCCATACCCGAGAGGGAAAATATTCCTCACCGTTAGACTGGAGGGCAAACCCTGTCAGATGGAGGTAGACACTGGCTCAGCCGTGTCTATAATATCGTGGGCAGGCATTAAAAGACTTGTGCCAGACATCTCCCATGTGAGATTGAAACCATGCCCATTAAAGTTGAGGGATTTTCAGGGAAATCCCATTCCAACGCTGGGAAAGTTTTTCTGTAGGGTGTCCTTTAAACAATATAATAAGAGACTTTCTCTTATTGTAGTCAAGGGTCCCAGGCCCAGTTTGTTAGGTTTGGAATGGTTTGAAGCCCTGGGTCTGGCCATAACGGGAATAGATCAGGTTCAGACCACTCCATACCTTGACATGCTAATCAAAGAATTTCCTGAAGTTTTCGGGGAAGGATTGGGAAAATACACTGGCACCCCCATTTCTTTTAACCTAGAGCCCCAGGTACCACCATGGCGTCTGAAGCCATGTAGGGTACCATTTGCATTAAAACCCAAAGTAGACACGGAAATAGACAGGTTATTGGCCCAAGGGGTGTTAGAGCCTATTGACCATGCCTGTTGGGAAACTCCCATTGTCACACCAGTTAAGCATGATGGCTCTATGCGCATCTGCGCTGACTTTAAATGCACTTTGAACCGTGCCTTGCAGCAGAGCGCATACCCCGTGCCCGTGGTGCAGCATTTGCTGCACTCCCTGGGTCAGGGAACCATATTTGTGAAGCTTGACCTAGCTCAGGCATATCAGCAGTTGCCTGTGGATGAGGCAACTGCTGAAGCCCAGACTATAGTTACACATAGGGGTGCATTTAAGTGTAACCGTTTACAATTTGGGGTTAGCGTAGCACGTGAACTTTTTCAGAATTTAATGGAACGGCTGCTACAGGGGATACCAGGCATCGTTCCCTATTTTGACTATGTCCTGGTATCAGCCCGCTCCCTATCCAACCTTCTGGCCTGATTGCGAACTGTACTTCGGAGTTTCCATGGTGCTTGCTTAAAACTTAAAATGACCAAGTGCCAGATTGCAGTTCCCCAAGTTGAATTTTTGGCTTTCTTAGTAGACAAGAAAGGCATTCATCCGACCCCTGAGAAAGTGTGGGCTATTAGTCAGGCTCCTCCGCCTACCACCAAAGCCGAGCTTCAAGCTTTCCTGGGTCTGCTCAATTTTTATAATATTTTCCTGCCTCACAAGGCATCTATTGTGGAACCCCAGATTACTAGACCGCTCAGTGAAGTGGGTTTGGGGCAAGAAGGAAGCCACAGCTTTTGACAATGTAAAAAAATTCTTAACGTCTGAGAGTGTCCTGCACCAATACGATGAATCCCTCCCTGTGATTCTGACTTGTGACATGTCTCCTTAAGGTGTCAGTGCAGTCTTAAGCCACCGTCTGCAGTCAGGACTAAAAGCCCCTGTGGCATTTTTCTCTCGCACTCTGTCCTTGCCCAAAAGGAACAATAGCCAGCTTGATCGGTCATAAAAGTTATCTGAAAGTGATTTATTGTGCATGTCTTCACACATTCCAGAAGGAGAGTGAAAGAGAAAGCTTCTGCTGAACTTTTTTCTGGCTGCCAGCAAGGCAGACGGAACATTCTTATCAAAATGTAACAATTAGTTAGCTTCTGTTTTATTTACTTTTATTATTTTCGTATTAAAGTTTGTTTATTAATTAGAATATGCTTCTCCAGAACTTTTTTTCTTTTCTTCAATATCTTAATGCATATGCTCTTGGAAATCAGCCCGATCCATAGACCTCATTTTTCTTCAGGGTGATTTTTCCCCTGACATAGTAACCGGGGTGAAGCGCTTCCATTCTTATCTCTATGGCCGTCATTTCCATATAATGACAGACCACAAGCCCCTTCTGGGCATCATCGCTGGGGACAGACAAACGCCCCAAATTCTATGTCCAAGATTCACAAGCTGGACTGTATTCCTGGCTGCCTACAACTATACCTTGCATCACAGACCAGGGAAGCACATTTGCCATGCCGACGCTTTGAGCAGGTGCCCTTTGCCCATCGCAGTGAAAGACCCAGTGCCTGCCTCTGAGGTTTTGCTGATCGATGAGATGCAGTTACCATTAACAGCAGCTGATGTGGCCATGCACATGAGTCAGGACAAACTACTCGCCAAGGTGCTGGCTTGGACTGAATGGGGATGGCCAGCGAAACCACTGGGCACTGAGTGGCAACCCTTTTCAACCAGGCAACACGAACTCTCTTCTCAGCAGGGTTGTCTCCTGTGGGGTGGCCGAGTGACCTTCTCCACGAAGGTCACTCGGGCATAGTCCAGATGAAGCCACTGGGCTGGAGCTATGCTTGGTGGGCGGGCATGGACCAGGACATAGTGAGGTGGGTCTCTGGATGTTCCCAGTGCCAGGAGTCCCGACCTGCATGTCCCAAAGATCCCATCCAGAATTGGGAGCAGCCAAGGGCTCCATGGTCCCGGATTCAAATGGACTTGGCAGGCCCAGTAAAGGTCCAATCTTTTCTTGTTATTGTTGATACTTATTCTAAGTGGGTTGAAATTGCATTATTGTCTACCACCACTGCCCCGGCCATTATCAAGATGTTAAGGAGGGTGTTCACGACCCTTGGGTTACCTGATCTGGTCATTTCTGACAATGGGTTCCAATTTACTGCAGCATTGCTAGACAATTTCTTTGCCAGGCTAGTGGTCTGACACACTTTTGTAGCCCCCTTCAACCTAGTGGCCAATGGCCTAGCGGAACGCATGGTCAGATCAGCAAAAGAAGCGCTGGCTAGGTTTGGTCCCCTCAATTGGCAGGAAGACATAGACACGCACTTGCTATGGCAGCATGCCACACCATGCTCCATGACAAACAAGAGCCCAGCAGAATTGTTAATGGGTCAGCGACTCAGAACAGCATTAGACAGGCTACACCCAGAATATGTCACTTCAAAGCCTTTAGACTCACACAGTCAGCTTAAGGGTTTTCCATTAAACGCAACAGTTTATGCACGGAATTATGCCGGCCACCCACTAAGGGTCCCAGAGGTAGTCAGAAAAATCACGGGCCCCTGCTCATACCTGATAGAGCTAGAGGACGGCCGAGTATGGAGGCATATCAATCAGCTACGAAATCGGCAAAGGGAGTCTAACATGGCGGGGGAACAACAGGGCCTATCCTATAGGCAAGCCCCGAGAGCTCAGAGCAGAGGCCTAGGTCCCGGTCTACCTCCCCCGAGCGATCACATAACAGAATAGAACAACTAATAAGTTTACCTGCTCTTCCCCATGAGTTTCCAGCGTTGTAAGAATCTGAAAGGGCTAGGCCTGAGGCCATGGGAACTGTGGCCACAAACTCCGGAGCAGAGGTCACTCTGCGAAGATCAGGGCGGGTTCGATGCCGCCCATGCTATATGGAAGACTACCCATGCGCGTTCTAAGTGTGAAGGAGTGATATGTATCATAGTTTTCCCTCTGGTCCGTTTCGCTAGGGGGCGCTGTGCTCGACGCTGATTGGTTGACAGCCGGCATATATAAAGGGCTGTCAAACAGGGCTCAGCTGTTGCCAGTTAGCTGAGACACGCGAAATGTGAAGTGCCGCGTTTGGCAACCTGCTAACAATAAACTGGTAGCATTTGTTAAGTCCTGGCTCGCCTCCATTTGTCCACCCGTGTTCTCCCAGCTAGAACAGTATTAATGCTGGAAGATATAAAATATTTTCTATTACCTATACAGAGGGGAATCACATTCAATTTTTTTGGTGAATTGCCGCTGATTCATGTTTATTAAATATATTAAACACAACATTTTGAAAATTGAAACATGATTTTTGAATATCATCTAAGAATTATCTGGGCTAAAATCAATCTTGCGAAGTCTAGATTAAAGACAACAACTGATATTGTTAAACTGTCATGGCTGTCGTGAACTTCAGCATATATTTAAAACCTTTGACAGTTTCAGAAATAACCTCCCAATTACCTTTCAGTGATTATTCTACTCTTTACTAAAGTACGGAAGTGTCACTGGGTCATAATTATCTGTTTATTTCAATATTCAAGGCAGTTCACATTAACAAGTTAACAGATTAAAACAGCTGTAAGGAACCTTGTAGGTCTTATAGTCCAAACCCCCTGCCCAAGCCGGAGACTCTGCCTTCTTTCTGACAAATGGCAATCCAGTCTCTTCTTGAAAGTCTCCAGTGATGAAGCTTCCACAACTTCTGAAGGCAAGCTGTTCCATTGGTTGATTGTTCTCACTGTCAGAAAATTGTTGTTTATTTCTAGGTTAAATCTCTCCTTAATCAGTTTCCATCCATTATTCCTTGTCTGGCCTTCAGGTGTTTTGGAAATAGCATAAACCCCTCCTCTTTGTGGCAGCCCCTGAAGTATTGGAACACTGCTATCATGTTTCCCCTGATCCTTCTCTTCACTAGACTAGCCATGCTGAGTACTTGCAACCATCCATTAGCCTCCAGTCTTAGTCGCTCTTCTCTGCACTTTTTCTCAATATATTTTTATAGTGTGTTGGCCAAAACTGGATGCAGTATTCTAGGTGTGGTCTTACTTATGCTTTAGAGAGTGATATTAGTACCTCACTTGATTTGTATTGTATCTGTCTGTTTTAATGCAATATAGATCCATTTGTGTTACTGATGAGTTGGTCTAAGAAACTGTAACAGTTGTCTGGTGAGTTTTGCATAGAGCTGGGGCTTAAACCTGGATCTCCTTATTTCAAATCCAAGTTACACCATGCTGGTATTCCACTTTCCACTGTAGTACTAGTAAGGATTTCTTAAATTGCTTGTCTTCATTTACTATTTGGGACAATAAATCTGAATTCTACCAAGTATTTTCCCCATGATTAATTACTTCTATGATGTTGGATACAATACAGAGTGCAAAGTTATCCCACTTCTTATGCTACATAGAATGCCCTATTTGTCCTATTGGTTTACATTTTTTTAATCTATTGATAAAACAAGTTTATAGATAGAATAACAACTGTAGATCTGGAAACTTTCAGCAAGGTGAACTGTTTTACTAGCATGTATATGGTACATGTAAAAAAATCAAGTTTATCAAGTGTATAATTGCAATTGGTCTTTTGTGTAAGTTTATGGCTGTCTACACAGACTGACATAAACTTACACAAAAGACCAATTGCAAGTTTTTCCATTTTCATCATGGTTGCAGAGATCAGCTAGGGACCAATCTCATTATCAAAACTGTTTTTTCTTCATATTAGTTGCATACAGGAGTTTGTGTCCTAAATGCATCCCATAAAATTATATAGCTGCTTCTCCAGGGATGGACCTAAACCAGGCTACAATTATTTCTTTTTGATGTGATTGACAAAATAATATACTGCCAACCAGTCAGGTTTAAAAAGGCAGTTATAAATAGAATATTAAAAATTAATGTATACATTAATATTAGCAGCACTTTTCCTCTAAAACATAATAAACACTGCAGAGTTTGACAGAATAATTTACCATAGCTCAAAATTATCAGTGCAAAAGACAGAGGTTAATTATGAATGTAAATCATTTATAAGGATTTTTCCAAGTATCTTTCAGGATTTTTTTTTAAAACCTCAAAATGCAATTCAAGGATTTATTGCTGATGGTCAATGCACGTTAGGCTTTTATAATAATGCAATTGGATAATATGATATGGATTTATTAACAATTAAAACATACACATACACCACAATTACCTTTTAGTTCTGTGTACACTTGCTGTAAGACTGGCCAAAGACATTATATTGCCCTGGAAAAATTTGTTGCATTATTCCAGAATTGATTCAATAGGTGTACGATTATTTATGATTATCTTGGGAAATGCAGTTCAAATTAATCTAGTTAATATTGATGTAATTTTTTTTATCACTTATCAGTTGGTGTATAGTTTAATCCGGATAATTAAAGCTCCATTACAGCACAGAAAGCTCATCCCTTCTGAATGTTTACTAGTTTTAGCTTTAATGGCATTAATATTGATTTATATTAAATGTTTAAATATGATATTAATCTTAATACAGGTACAACTCAAGTTACAACAGTGCATTTAGTTATTGTTCAAAGTTACAACAGTACTGAAAAAAGTGACATGTGACCGTTTCCCACACTTATGACCATTGCAGCATTCCCCATTGTCACATCATCAAAATTCAGATGTTTGGCAACTGACTCATATTTATGATGGTTGCAGAGTCCCTTTTGTGACCTTCTGACATGCAAAGTCAATGGAGAAGGCAGATTCATTTAACAACCGTGTTACTAACTCAACAACTGCAGCGATTCCCTTAACAACGGTGACAATAAAGATCGTAAAATAGGACAACACTCACTTAACAAATGCCTAACTTAGCAACATACATTTTGGGCTCAGTTGTGGTTGTAAGTCGAGGACTACCTGTATGTATATGTCAGCATTAAACAACCAAGGGATAGCACAAATTGCACAAGATAGCACAAACCAACCAAACCATCATTGAGCCCAAAAAGAGCTATTTTTTCAATGATGCTGTAGTGATTTGGAACACATTATGTTAGGAACACAATTGGTCTCATTTGTAGCAGCCTTCCATAAGGTAGTTAGGAAACTGAATTGCTTCAGAGAATGTTTGAGGGTGAACTGAGATTTCTGCTGGTTTTAATATGCTAAATTGTTTTTTATTGTACTTTACTGTGGACATTTTACTGTTGCTGCATTTTAAATTTGCTGTAACCTATTGGGAGTTGATAAGATGTGGCAGCATATCAATTAAATAATCAACAATTAAAATAGCACATTGTAATATAAAGTTTACCATCACCTCTATTTTAATTGTTAATGGAAAAGAATGCGTGATCTGAATTCCGATGAATACATAGGTATAGAATAACATCTTATCTTTTTTCCTTGCAGGACAACATTCCAACATTGAGAACTCCTGAAAATATGTGAGTTATGGTTTTAAAAAGTTAAATTAGCACAGGAGTCCTTAGGAATCTGCTATGTAGCATCTTAGAACATTTGGATAATTTTACATTGGAGAAAACAGTATTTCATTAAGTGGATACGTGTTTATGTTTAGTTATATTCATGAAATTTGGTTTCATAAAAGTCCAGTTTATATAAGCATGGCCTCATTTAACAAAACTGAGAAACTGGAAATGTTAACTTTTTCGCATGATAAGAGGATGAATTAGATTTTCAATGTACTGAACTACACAGGTGCTCAAAAATTCAGATAAATGTGTGTGTGTGTGTGTGTGTGTGTGAGAGAGAGAGAGAGAGAGAGAGAGAGAGAGAGACAGAGAGACAGAGACAGAGACAGAGAGACAGAGCGACCTATATCTCCTTCCTCCCTTCCTTCCTTCCTTCCTGCCTGCCTGCCTTCCTCCTTTTCCCCTCCCTCCTTTCCTTCCTTCCTGTTAAAAATGAGTATCATGCGATTACAGCAGGAGCAGCAGCAGTCAAGCAGTGCTGAAGCAACTTCCTCAAATTTCCTTCTCTCTGGAGGAATGGTTCCTGGATTCTGGATGCATCCTGTAAATTATCTGAGATAATTTGATATACCTTGAGATACCTTGGTTCAAAAATAGTTACCTTATGATGCACTCACTGTTTCACAAAGTTAAGGGTTATAGAAACAAGAGTTTTCTACAAATTCTACAATTAAATGTTTATTTATTTATTTGTATTCCACTTTTATTATTTTACAAATAACAAACATATCCAACACACCTTCCTCTTCCTATTTTCCCCACAACAACAACCCTGTGAGGTGGGTTGGGCTAAGAGAGTGATTGCCCCAAAATCATCCAGTTGGTTTTTCGTGACTAAGGCAGGACTTGTTCATCTTGCTTTTTAGACTGGTTCCATACTCACAAAGAGACATAGACATACACACAAGGGGGGGGAGGGGGGAGGGGGAGGGAATGTAATTGGCTTAACATGAAAATATTTAGGGAATCAAATTTTTAATCCCCATGCTTCAGTGAATATAGTAGAATTTACATAGGAAAAAAATATAACTGCACAGAAATTTATTTCACTTGGGGAAATTCTTATTCAGGACTTTTATAGCCCTAAAAATAATAAATCAGTTTATTTTGGGGCAAATATAAAATCCCTGTGTTAATATTATCTTGTTCAAGTCACATCTCTTTAAAAGAAAGATATGTGACTTGAACAAGATAATATCAACACAGGGATTTTATACTTGTCCCCAAAATATACTGGTTTATTATTTCCTGGACTGGAAAAGTAGAAGAAAAGTTTCATATTTCTTCCCTTAATGCAAAATAAATTTCTTCAAGATTATATACAAAATTAAATACCATGTAAAGTATTAAGTGTTTGTTACATGTAACAAGCACTTTATATTTTAATTAGTATTTAAGTAAATAATTAAATACTTTAAATACGGTTGAAGATGCTGTGCTTGTCAGCTGGAGAGCTGACAGATCAGATTTGAGACCTGAGCTCTGCGCAATAGGTGAGTTCTTGTTACTTGCCAGTTTCAGTCCGCCTAGCAGTTTGAAAGCATGCAAATGCAAGTAGATTAATAGGTACCACTTTGGTGAGAAAATAACAGAGTTCCGTGCACCTTTTATATAAAGCCCTGATGGCCACATGAACATGGAAATTGTCTTCGGACAAAACTGGCTCCCTTGGCTAAGAAACAGAGATAAGCACTGTGCCCTAGGACTGGACATGACTGAAGGGGAAATCTTTACCTTACATGCAAATCATCACGTATTAAATTATCCCACCATGATACATACAACATTATACAAAATTATATAGAACTAAATTATTATATTGTGTTCATTTAGTCTGATACTGCTAGAGTCTATTTTGTTTTAAAAAAATATTCATTTTCATTATAATTTATCTATGAGAATATTTTAAGCAACAGAATAAACAGGTATATAAAAAAGAAAAGGCAGAAAGGGACATAATGGTTAAGGAATAAAACATCAGTAAACGAACAGGGGTCTCTTGGGATCTTACCTCTACAAGAAGTACCGTCATTGGTTACAAAGCTTGTGTTGCCATTACTAGATCTGTATCCATCTTTGCACATGCAGAAGTAGCTTCCCATAGTGTTTGTACAGTTTGCCTTTTCTCCACAAAGTTGTGTGGCATTTGCACATTCATTATCATCTGTAAATAGACAGAATTATTTGCTTTCTGTTAAAATGATTTCCCTCCTTCCAAAAGGAAGACACTTAAATTTTCTGAGATTTCTCAAGTGATATTGACTTTCCCACCTACTTTTTTCTCAGTAGAAAAACTTTAAGTAAAAAGTTCAAAGTAAAAAATAAATCCAGATACCAAAAGTCTGTATGATTCAGGAACTGCATCCTCAAATTATTTCATACTTTTACTTAGATACCTGAGGGTTTTGTGTGTGAGCGAGTTTGTGCATGCACAGGCACACACACACACACACACACACACGCACACATTATAAAGGCAAATACTTGTGATCAGGAATAATAAACATTTGTTTCTGGCATTGAGCTATGATGGTAACTTCCTTTTGCTTCTTTTTTGAATACAGAAAGATGCACTCAGAAAGGGGATTCTCATTTTTAAAATTGATCTAAAAATCTTAAATTCACTAGTTTTAAATGGGATGTCTTCATTTTTGTGTGAGTGTATGTCTGTGTGTATATATTATGTGCATGCCTGTGTGTGAGTTTCTTTCTGTTATGTATATATGTACTCTTGTTTTACATATTTAGGTTGATAGAATGCCATGGAACTTAGTTTCCAGGATCGAAGCCTACAATACTATGTTACCCTACTCATGCGTTTGGGGCCGGGTGGGGAGGAGAGAGAGACAGGGAGAGGGAGGGAGGGAGGGAGGGAGGGAACAATTCTCATACAATAATGGGCTCTGTGTGATCCATGGCATCCCTATGGCACAAACCATTCAGCTTATTGACCTTCAGGAAGTGCTATGCAATCTGCAGGGAATTCCTGATAGTTACTTAAATGTAAGTAGAATGTGAATGGAATGTTCAAAAACTTTTAAAGCTGAGCCTGCCACCTGTTTGCCGTCAGTGAGTTCAGGTTTGCCATTAAATACAGCAGGGTAAAATAAATTTGAAAAATAAAACATGGTATTTCTAGAATGAAGAAGAGCACATCCCTGCCCAACTTTTATACAACAATAGAGATCTATAGAATTTTCTATTTTATGAACTGCAATATTTAGTCTTAAAAATAATAGAGCTTTCCCTAAATTCATAGTCAATGAACTCTGAACTATTGATGTGACACTGAAGTCATAACCTCAAAATCTTAAAATGTTTTGTCTAAGAGGAATGTGATAGGATTACATCTGGATAAGGTAAAGGACCTTACCAAGTGTAAGATATAAATTAGGTGAATGTTTTGAAGAAAAAAGAGGGCATTCCTGAATAAGTGACATTTATGGTAGGAGTGTATATACAATTCCAGCAACTGATATGCGAGTTCACTGAATTGGTATACCATTGTTGGATAGACATTGTTAACCTTGCAACCTGCGAGAAAATGTTTCATGACTCCTTACAGATCTTGATCCTACTCTGGCATTTCAGTCTGTCATTTATTCTGCTTCTCTCCTTCTCTAGCATCTTACATATTATATAAAACTTACATAGGACAATATACTTTATCCCCAATATATTTTTTACTTCTCATTTGCTTTTCTATTTCAACATTTAATAATCTGTGCCTATAATTGTCAGCAGAATATTTTACTTAGGGCTATGAGTGTGTTTTTGTATATATGCACTTTACAATTATTTTTGAAATAATTTTGGATACTTCTGCAAATCTCAGGGTATTCCTGAGCATAATGGTATTTCCATGATATCATGGATCATTTTCATCCTAAATCCCAAAAGTGTTTACATAAAATTTTTCAACAATATACACTAGTAAAAAGGCAAATAGCCATAAATCTTCATTGCTAACATTTTTATATGGTTAAATGCCCAGTTAAATAAATAAGTCTTTGATTCTTGGCAGAAGCATTTCATAATGGAAAATTGCCATGCTCGAAGGGATGTTATTCTCCAGTGAAAAAACCACAGCATAGTATCTACTCATCTGGACCACAATCAAATGAATATTCCTTACTGTAGAACAAAAAAAATATAAACATTGGGTAAGCTCATATGGTAAAAGAAAATGATTCTTCTGATGTCTATTAAGATTCTCAACCATCCAGGTGCTTTTTCCACATTTGGGACAACTGTGAACTGAAGAAGCTTCTTGGATAAGAAGTGCAAACTTTTCAAAGAAAAATCAAGGAAGGTCAGTTGTCGTTCCAAACGTTTCTTGACTCCTTATAGATGTTGATTTTACTCTGACCTTTTAGAAAAAAGCACTTTTGGGATTCCTCTGATAGCTCCAGTTCAATTATGTCCCAACATTGTTGATTAGAGGCTGAGGTACTTTTGGGGGATTTATTTCTTTACAGTATTTATCATTCCTATTTGAGTTAGTTCAGCTCATACTCTTGGCCATGGAACAATCAGGCAACAATATTTCTATTATTCTTGCAGATGTGGGAACACTACGGTGCACATATCATGGGTAATGTTTTCTTCATTTATGTATGCTAGAGAACAGGTTTTTTTTTAGTAACTTATACAAAATGCATTTCTTGTAGTGATTGAAAGTGTACTTGACATGAGAGGCTTATCAAACAGTAAGGCATAGATTAATATTGGATTATACTAAAGCAAGCATAAGCTGCAAGTTTGGGAAAAAACATTATGTTAGCATTCTCAACTGAATGAAGAAAAAGAAAACCATCCAAGAGAATGGGAGAATATATTCCAGAACAACATAGTAGCTTTCAGCCCATTATAATTGTTAGGTGCCATTATTTTCCCTTTTAAATACAAACCAAATATTTCCATCATGTTTTTTCATGGACTGAAATGTGATACAGTGCAAAAACATTGTTTTTACTGTTGGAACCATAAGTTATGGACCTACATTTGGTGGATCCTTGGAGACATTTATTCTCTGCTGTGGTACCTGCCTTATGGAACATTCTCTGATGATTATATCTATAAAGCGGTAGGTATTCCGATGGACTTCAGTGACTTGGCAGTTTCCTATAAAGGAGGGAGCTCATTCCAAGGAGAGGAGTGAGACAAGAGACAACATATCCCATAGCTAGATAGAAGACAGAGGAAAAGAGTTCGCATTGCCACTCCCTAGAATCTCCCATGGTATATCCATTAGGCTGAGGGTAATGTAAGTTTAGCCTGGCAAGTTATTCTATGCCATTCTTAGGTTTCGCCTGACACATTCTTCCTCCTGACATTAAGTTTACTCCATTCCGTTTGACATTACAGAAGTTCCCCAAGAACCGGTTATGTAATCAGTTCTAGGGTTCTCGGGGCTCCATTACTAGGTGCCCATTCATACCCTCCCTTTGCCTATGGTTGGCTTTTTTTAAATATAATTTTTATTTTATGCTGGATTTAAATTGCCTGATTTTGTACTTGTTGTTATTGGATTGTTGTACACTGCTCAGGGGCGCAGTTTGTGAGATGGGTTGGCTATATAAATTTTATTCATGATGAATAAATAAATGGTTCAACCCTCAAATCAGGCAAGGAATGCTTTCAACTGGCACGTAGTAGTCCCTATAAAAATCTTTACAGGTTTTGCTTATTAATTTTATCATAGTGTTTACAGCAATCCACATAGCTAGGCCCCTATAAAAATGGATCTATACACAGTAGATCCTCTTCATTGCCCAATGTCCTTTCCAACAAAGGATATCTCTTCCCATTTTCACAAAAGAAACAGCAAACTCTTTATTGCCAACTTTCAAGGCTAGCTTTTCTTTAGTTATACAGGCTAACTAAATTTCTGGTGGAATTAATTTGCTTTCAGAGACAATATGCAGGAATAAGAGACTTAGATAAACCTGCTCCAATATCCAGTGTCTTATTTAAAACTGGGGAATCAGTTCTGGGGAAAGTGTGATGGTATTATAGCTTTCAATTTATTTCCTAGTAAGAGTCAGTGCTTCCTTAGATAGTTAGAAAATAATTATGGTAACATACAGCCTCCCACTTCTACCCCCAAATGATACATTGGATACTTTTCTAGGCTGAATATTACTTTTTTTTTTTTTACTGCACTTTTATTTCCATCTGACTCCTATATCAGAAACTATTTGATGAAGCTAAAAAATATACCTGTAGGACAAATTCAATATGGAAAATATAAAAGCTACATATTGGAATAGCCCTTGTCAAGTTATATGAAATTTGCAGGAGTGTTGATTAACCATTAGGTTCCTAAGCCATTGAGAATCAAAGTTAACAATATTGACAATCCTGGGTGGCATTTAACAAGGGTGCTCCAAATAAAAATATTATTGAGAATGAAGAACATATGTGTGAATTATGAATATCTATGTTATAATAGTCCTTTATATTTTTTGTAGAGCATATTAATCATCAGCATGTTTTTAATAAATCAAAGACCCAGGACACAATAAATCAGTTCAGCGACCTAAGGGTTGAAATTTATCTTTTAACTTTTTATCATAATTTACTATGCTATTGAACGCTACATGGTTCAAGGGAAATAGCAACTGCAGGGTTTTATAGATTGAAAAATGGGTAACCTTTGTAAACAAGCTTGTTTTTCTCATCTTGGTTAGAAAGTATACCTTTGAAGGCAACCAAGCATGTACTCCATGACCGCATTACTATCTAACTTAATTATGCACAACCAAATGACTTCTGGCAAGAATACTCTTCAAGCACTGAGGACTAAACTTTTTGAGAAGAACTCAAGATTTTCTTTAAAAACGAAACATTTAAAAGAACTCTAGAAAAAAAAGGGGTTGCTTGCTAAGTAAGTTATCTATCTATCTATCTATCTATCTATCTATCTATCTATCTATCTATCTCTATCTCTATCTCTATCTCTATCTATCTCTATCTATCTCTATCTATCTCTATCTATCTCTGTCTCTGTCTCTGTCTCTGTCTCTCTACCTACCTACCTACCTACCTACCTACCTACCTACATACATACATACATACATACATACATACATACATACTCAGTGCAGTTCTGTAAAGTTTTGCACTGATACTGGGCTGGAAACTTTTAAGAGTTTCAACTTTTCAAGTGTGCCTCCACATGAACATGAATGTACACAAGACCCTTGCAACTCTAGTCTGATACGATTAGAATTGGATAGTTGAGATTTGATAAGGACACGATTCAATTTAAATCTGTGATTGGAGAGCAAACTCGTTTGTTTCTCAAGTTGCTTTGTGGTTTGAGATTTAATTAAAAAAACATTAGTCTCTCTGTTATCATGGGGAAGTCTCAAGATGAATACAGTCAATGGCTTCATTTCTTTGGTCAAAATAAGAGAAAAGAAGCAGGGATAGTGGACTATTTAGAGGTTATTATCCCTGCCAGGTTTTGGTGAATATCTTTAAGAACATGACCACATTAATTTTTTTTTACAAGTTCCAATTTAGGTCTTTTAAGACAGACACAAACATGATCAGGAAACCATGTCAACACACAAAGTATCCCAATTTAAAACTTTTAAAAACAGTTTTAAAGCAATCTTTATTTTCTCACATTTGTGTGTGTGTGTGCTGTCAGGCTTGTCAATATACTGAGGAACAACCTTTGATTTGCTCTTACGTGTAGGGATGCTTTGATGTCAATAGTTGTTGGCTGCAAGATTGGCCTCTCTTGGGGGGGAAAAACACTCATCATTGGAAGAATGTGGTTATGCCAGAGTTATGATTGGTTGCTAAAATTCAGGAGAGGTAACAAAACACTCTGGCAAAGTGGGATACATTGCTATAAGGAGAGACAAAGTAAAGGGAAAGCAGTTGTCTCAAGAAACAGTACTATTTTCTTCTTGTCCTTGTTAATACATACATCCCTTCGGCCGATTCGCTCTCACAGAGAGGGACTCCTCCGGGTGCTGTCCACTAGGCAATGCCAGTGGGCAACGCCCAGGAGTAGGGCCTTCTCTTTGATGGGCCAGACCCTCTGGAATGACCTCCCCCCGGATATCAGGACTACCACCGACCTCCGCTCCTTCCATAAGAAGTTAAAAACCCACCTGTTCAATTTAGCCGGCCTGGCCTAATTCCCAATTTTAGTCCCTCAAGCCTGCATTTTTAAGTTTTTTAGGGGTATGCTTTTTAGTTGCTTTTAATTTTTACTTTTCTGTACAGCTATATTAGGTTTAATTCATTTTTAAGGTATAAGATATTTATCTTTTGTATTCGTTTTAATGAGACACCTGTACACCACCCCGAGTCCCTTCGGGGGGAGGGGGCAGTCTATAAATCCTGAAAATAAAATAAATAAATAAAATAAAAGAATAATGCTTGGGCTGTTTTATCCTGCTGCCAATTCATTCACAGTTGAGTGTCTTAAAGTGTATATGTTACGGTGAAAGACCGAAATCTGGTGAATGTCGACATTCACCGGTGAAGGTCCAAATGTAAAACGATGTAATGAAATATTCGGTCTTTCACCGGTGAATGTCGACATTCACCAGATTTCGGTCTTTCACCGTAACATATACACTTAAATGTAACTTAAGAAAGCCTGGTTTGTTTGACCCAGGGATGTATAGCCTTGAGCCCATAATAATAAATAAATGTTTTCTCAGCACCAGTACCAACAAGTAAGACTCAAAGAGGAAGGGCAAATATGCAATTTATGACTGGCCACATTAAAGAAGCTGAGAGCTGTGAAAAAGAAGAAAATCCTAAATAATGGTACTCTTGCCATCTCAAAAAACAAAAACAAACAAAGAAACAAAAAAAACCTCCCACATTTGATAAGATGAAACTCCTTGACTGGCTATGCATATCAATGTCAAACATTTCAGAATGCCGCTCAACCTTCACCCCCATGGAAATAAAGTTGCAACACTGTACATCACACAAGCAGTAGAAATGTACAGACATTTGTACTGTGTTTTCAGAGGCTACAATATGCTTTGAAGACACCTGTTTTGATCTGTTGCTCCCAAGCAGGTCCTCACACCAATTCATAAATCTCCTTTGATGGAGTGACTTGATCAAAGCTTCAATAAATCGAAGCATCCCTTCAAAGCTTTTCCCAATCCTAATAGGCACAATGAATGACTCTCTTCATTGGAAAAAAAAACAGAGGAAGGCATCACAGGAAATAATTCTTTTTGACATTTGAGAAATCTCAGAGCACTTATAACAATGTATGCCTAATGTATTGATGTATGTTTTTTTCCCCTTTGATGGCCATGGACAATGGATTGAATCCTCACCATTGTTAATAATAATAGCTTAAATAAGACAAGGTAACTTTATGGCAGATGTTAGCATTGAACCAGCACAAATAGGAAAAATCGAGGCCAATAAATGTTCTTCACATGGCATTTTGATAGTTAATTACCAATCACACCATCAGCTGCTGAATGAGACTGAGTGAGTCATGTCTGATATTGTAGAATATAGTACAGTTACATATTCCATTGGGAAGTCTATATTAATTTGTTTACTCAGAAAACAACAATATCTTAGATTAGCAAATTCACTGTGGCTCATAGTAAAATAAAATTTTCTGTATTAAAACTACCTCAACCTTGGTTCTTTTACAGGAAACATACCCACTATGGGAGAAAGGAGAGAGGCTTGAGAGACACATTAGAGGCTGTTGATTAGATCATGTTGTGTGAAGATTATAAAGTAATATGCTGGCCTTGTTCAATAATTCCATACTGCCTATATTATTAAGTGGAAGTGCTGCTGACCAGATTCAGAATCTCTTCAGGAATGTAATAGACTTCTACAAGCTTATCTGCAGATTACTTCCCTAGAGTTGTAGCTTCAACTAGAGCAGAAATCAGTAGTAATTCAGTTACAGAACTTTGCTTAATTTAAACCCACGAAAGATAACTGTGGCAGAATATGAAAAGCCATAACTTAATGATTTCAAGAATATAAACAGCCAAGATTCAACAAAAGCCAAAGGATTAATTAAGTGTCAAACTGATTCTGATCATCAAGATTTGGAAGAGTTTGCCACATCTTAATCAGAGCTTTGGGGGATTTACTTCGCTAACTCAGTTCAGGAAAAATGGCTGTCCAGATTTTCTTTCTAACTTTTTTCAGCCAACATAAATGAAAGTTACCTTTGTACAACATTAATTTACCAGGAACAATTGTTTCTGCTACTACTTTATAAATATGAGAATGCAAATTCTATGGGACAATATCTTTAAAATAAGCATGATAATCCTACATTGCATATTTGTAATTTTATACATAATAGTGACTGAGAAATAGGTTTAGATGAATATGGTAGATCTTTTTTCTTATAAGTAATTTTAGACATGATAACATGATAAAACAAAACAATTTATAGAATACTTATACATATATTTCTGTCTCCCGGGCAAACATGTTGGCTGACTGTATATACCGGTACTTAATATTCAATAAAAATGGATATATCTATTATCAATCTTTTTCATAACCAAATAGTTCACTCTCAATAATTTTAAAGCTGTATCATCCGAATATTTACATTTTTCTCATGCTTCTAAAATAACAGGGAAAAATTACCATGAATTTCAGTGAACACTGGATTACTCTTCATGGCAATTTTACAAGGAAACAGTATATATTTTTATTGTTTTATTGAGAATGTAGTTTCAACCATCTCTTATAATACTAAACATAAATGAGACAAAATAGCAAATCTGGACACGAACAGTTTCCAGTTTATAAGGGTTAGCTTGAATCCTCACTCTCAACAATTGTCATGATTAACATCTTCATATCACCACCAGAAATTTCCCGTAATCGCTATTATGAGGATGGCAGGTTGGAGATATAAACTCTGTTTCTTGTTGAGATGGAGATTAATACATAGAGCAATGAGAATGTGATATGTGTGTGGAAATTAAGGGAGAGCAATGAAGTGGTACATGGAGGATGGAGGTAGATTAGACAGGATAATGAGGTTGGGTAGGCAGATGGCATCAGCTATGAAATCTGCCATTAAAGGGATCCGTTGTACTGATTTCCTATTAGACTTGACATTGTTATAATTTTATGTTAAATTGTCCCTGAGGTCATCTACAAAGAAGCCCTCTACTTGCCAACCATCCCGTATCCAAGTAATTAGCCACCTGTTAATACATATCCATGTTTCTCTTACAGCCCTCATTCTCTTCAATAGCGCTTTGGCCTGAGTACTGTTTGACAGACTTTGCTCAAAAGTTTCTGAACTTAAGGATGTAGCCTCCCCCAACTCCTCGCTAGCATCAGAAAAACTCGTAAGGAACGAAATATTTCACCTCTTTTTCTCCAGAATAACCTGGACATAGGGTCCCCTGTGATCAAAACCTGTCTGGGGTGAATTTGACAGCTTCAGGCTGGTGGCCGCTGAGGGGCTGTCACTGCACAAAACTGGACAGCCCTGGTTGGGAAGTGAATGGAGCGAAGGTGGCTGGGGAACATATTGATTCATGGCATCCAGCTCTATTCTTTGACAGCCGTTCTCTGCTTCTCTGCTCTCTGGGGATATCGGAGCTGTTTTCTGTAGTGTAATCCCCAAAGGGAAGCAGTGGTTGAAGTTGCTCACTTAACCCCTCCAAAACAAGAAAATGAAATCTTCCTGTAAAACAAATCCCAGCGATATTCACCTTGCTGAATTTAGCTAGCGTAGAGGTCTCCATGTAGCGGGCAATCTGGAATATATTACCTCTTCAGCTACTGCTCTAGTTATGCAGAAACAAAGTCAAGTTCAGAATTGTACTTTCCCTAATAATCTCCATCATTACTGAATAAAGGTTTGTGGTTGTGCAATTTTCCAACTAACACTAGTGAGTTTAGTAAACTTCAAAAACTGAGAAACTATTCATAGGAGCTCAAAAAAGTGCAACCTTCAAAATTTTGAAGTTATGGAGATTAACAGAGACTATTTCCATATTGTTTTACTGTATGAAATAATTTTTATGATTCTTATATATGTTTTATACCTCAAGATGTGGAATTGTAGAAGCAATCTGGTTAAAGATTAGGAATCTAGGTGAGACTCTAATATGTATTATACATTATTTTTGGAACAAGATGTGACAAATTTCTAATCTATTATTTTTATTAAAGAAACACAGAAATATGACAGAAATGAATGGACTTTGGACTAACTTAAAAAATTTAGAAAGTATCTGCACTTTCCCTCCCATACTTTTAAATGGTCAATAAAATTGCAGCAGCTCCAAGAATTTTGAAAAGTAGAATACTCATTTTTTCAGTTTTGAAAATGGCTATGTGATGATATAGTTTTGCAGAGTCACATGGCTAATCAGGAAGTGATAGAATAATGGTTGCACTCTTGAAATGTTGCTATTCGTCTATCAGGAATCTTTTTAATGTGCAAAAGGAAAAAAAAATAGACTAGAATTGCCAGTCACTCAGAAAGTTAAATAGTAATGGAAGCCACATCTTGTTCAAAAAGGAACCAGCCTCTAGGTAAAGAAAAACTACCTCTCAATAAATTAAATTTCATTTTCTTGATTTTGCAGTATACACATTAGACAGCTGGATAGATATTGTAGATTTATTCTTATGTGCCAATTACTCATTAAAATTATATACTACCATTAGTTAAAAAAAACTCTTCTATTTAAAGTTAGCCATAAGTTAGAATTTTCAGCATAATAATAAACTGAAATTAATCAAAACTAAAGCAAAAACTTTAAAGCGAAAAGTTTGGGGCCATGTTGGAGGAGACTCAAGAAATAGAAAGTCAAAAGTCTGATGCTTCTGTAGATTCATTATTGTAATAATAAACCAATAAAACTGAAACAGAACCGGTGTCTTGTTTCGTTATCATCAAAAGGCAACTGAACAGTTATTTTGTTGAGTGAAAAAGAGAATTTTATTTACTTGCAACATTTGGAACTTTTACAAATGAATCACAAAATGATGGAATGGCCCTATAATAGGCCACACTGATCATAGAACAATTTTGTGTCTTAAAAGATTTAAAATTCCTTTCATTTTCCTCCTCCTGAAGATATATTCTGTTAATGTGCTTAGTTTATTATTATATTTTATCACCCAGGTTTTGGGGTCTTGTCTGGGTTATCTATGTTTGGAGTCTTATGGTAAAGGAGGTTATCTAAAAAAATCTCCAAAGAAATAGAGCAGTCATGTTATTTTTGATTCTTCAGAAATGGCAATGCTTGTTGCATTCACACAACAAGATCAACATGGTTACTAAATCAACTCAATTTATGAGTTTGCACACTATCCTAAAAATTAAAGTAAATATAGATGATGCCTAAGCCACAAAATCTTAACCAAAGTTAACAATACACTTAGTATAATCATGCAAGGCTTTCATCTGATCTAAACATGTTGGGTGATCACAGACAGATATTTTTAGTGTGCAAAAATCTCAGGATAAATATACGATTATATGCATATGAACACAGTACCGTTTATTATATTATACTAAATAGCCAGGATAGTCATATGAATTTTTATCGTGTGTGTTCTGCCTCTCTATTAAGTCTGTTACATTTCCCCATTTCAATGCTTCCATTTTGAAAAGATGTTGGCAGAATTTAAATTTAGATGCCTTAATTTGTTTCTCCATTTCTTCTTTGTAACATAAGGAATATGCAAAGATTTAAGAAAGAAAACCTCGATAAAAGTTACTGGAGGGAGAAAATGAATGCTTAGCAGAATAATTTGCTATTACATAGAAAGTATATTTACTAAATAAATCCTAGAAAAAATAACTTTACTATATACAACAGAGAATACATTTGGTCAGATGTCAAAAAGAATGCTTGGGTAAAAGGCTATAAACTTGATTGTTTGGGCGAGATAGCGAAAATTATTAGTTTTACTTCAGGTAATAGGAAATAAATGGGTCATTTGCAAAAATTAATTTGCCCAGTTGGAAATGCCTTTGATATACTTTCCTCCTTCTCTTAGTCTGTTTGCTTTTAAATTAGAGTCAGATTAAATGATTCCGTATACATTCTTCCTGAGACCACCTACTTCTTTTGATTGCAAAAACAGATAGCAGCGTTCAGTGTCCAACTTCAGGATCAAAGGTACCAGACTTATATTCACAAATAGATATTCATCACTCAAGTATCACCACAATTATAATATCAAATGGACTTTCAAGTGTCAGCAAACCAACCTGGATTACAAATATAACAGAAACGTTTCCACATCACTTTACCTCACCTCATTATGAAACTTGAATTCTAAAGTTAATAATTAGAACTTTTTTTCTATGTCAGATGTAGGAGTTAGCAGGAAATGTAAGAATCTATAATAATTTTCTATGTGCGGCAGGGACTTCTTACCCAAAAGAACAACTTGTACAAAGTTCACAAACGATATCATATCCTGTAAAAATGTTACTTCCTTTCACAAATGATTTCTCAAACAAAGACAAATGCTCTGGAAACTGTCAATCAAAACACCTCTGTTATTTTTCTGAAATTACCTTGTATTCTGTTTTGATTGAAAATAATATAGAAATATTTAATCAGTGAAATATCTCTTTCTTTACCCTTCCCTTATGTTCAGTTCGGTTTGCCACTAGGTTAGGAATAATTGACATTGCCCTATAATTAATTAATTTTAGGTACAAATGCAAGGAGAGCTAGTTTGATGCAGAGATTAAGGGATCAGACTACAGACTGAGAGACCATGAACTCTAGGTCCACTTAGTGACAAAATCAGCGGAAGACGTTAGGTTCAGTTACTTTCTCTAAGCTCTACAGAGGAGGCAAATGGCAAACACTTCTGGAAAACCTTACCAAGAAAAATGTCCATGTAGACTCTCAGTCATCCAGGTCATGGTTGT
This sequence comes from Natrix helvetica, assembly GCF_964273705.1. Classification (NCBI taxonomy): domain Eukaryota; kingdom Metazoa; phylum Chordata; class Lepidosauria; order Squamata; family Natricidae; genus Natrix; species Natrix helvetica. Next base: position 96,541,232 of record NC_138549.1, on the reverse strand, counting down.
CCCCAAGGTGCTTTTTCAAGAGGCAAATGGACTTTCTGGTTTTTTTTTAAAGACATTTTGTTTCTCATCCATTCAGCTGTCCTTCAGCTTCTTGGATGAGAAGCAAAATGTCCAAAGAAAAACTGAAAGTCCAGTTGCCTCTTGAAAAAGCACTTTGGGACTTGCCAAGAAAACTGCAGGAATTTGTACAGGCAATCACTGAGAATTGAACACAACCGAACATAAAAAAAAAAAGATTGCAGTAAAACTGGAACATATCCCATCTAATTCTTTCATGCTTGCATGTAGTGAATAGATTAATTCTTTATAACAACTGGTCCAGGAATACTTGAAAATATGTAGCACAGAAGATTTCTATTTACATCAAGAATAGCTTCAGCCCAGTAATTACCAGGGAACAGAAATCCAAATATCCCAGATAATGTGAAATAGTGTCTCCAAAGGATTAAGGTCATTTAATTCTACAGAAAAAGCCATTGAAGTACACAACTTCAGGGTTTTTAAAAGATATTGTTTGAAAGAAAAGGTTTTTCAAATTTAATAGGAAAAATACTGAAATCCTTTTCTGAATTAAAAGCATATCAGTAAATGCATCCAATACATTGACTGCACTTTTGTTGACAATGTCACGATGTTAAAAAGTTTGCTAGGCCTGAACTGCCTAAACTGACATTCAAGAGTTAAACTAAGAAAGCTTTATTGCGCAGGTCATAAAACAAAATGTTATCCGAAAGTGATTTATTGCGCATGCGTTACACATTCCAAAAATTCCTTTTCTTCTTTGTCCGGCTGCCAAGCAAACTTGGCAACCGGAGCTTTCATTATCAAAATGTAACAATTAGTTATTTTCTGTTTCATTTACTTTTATTATTTTATTATTAAAGTTTGTTTATTAATTAGAATATACTTGTCAAAGACTTTTATTTTATTTTTCTTAATATCTCAAAAGATATGCGGAAGGGAATCAGCCACGGTCCATTGATCTCAGATTTCTACAGGGTTTTTTTTCCCTGACAACTTGGTATGCAGAGTTTGGTTTGATGATACCAGCTGAGATGGCTACAATTTATGGCTGTATTTTCTCTTCGTGCTATCTTAAGATAACCGACTAAGGCTAATTAGCCATGTCGAAGAAGAGAAAGAAAAGAAAAAAACGCGGACATGGAAAGCGCTTGAAAGAATCTATTTCCTCAGACACAGAGAAACAAGAACCTTCAAACGTATTCCAGGAGCAACAAAGTGCCGAGCCAGATGTGGGGGAAGGAGCTACAGAAGGCAAGATCTACGGACTGAGGTCAGTAAATCTCCCTCATTATCAAGATACAATTAATGAACGGCAAAAGTCTAAACGGCAACTGCCGGCAGAGAAAAAATCCTCCCACGCAGAAAGCAAAGTTATGAAATCTCCCCAGATGATGAGCAAGAAATGCAAAGCTATCTATATCGATTAAAGCTGTTTGAAAAATATACTAGGGAGGTGAGAGAGTGCTTTAACGAAATAAAGCGAAGTAGGAGGAGCTCCCCCACTCCCAAAATGTCTGAGGACGCCATCTTGTCTTCAAAACAACAGCCTAAGACACACCCCACAGAGTTCATTGGTCAATTAGAACAAAGAGATATGCACACGTCACCGAGGTCACGTGATCCCTTTGAGTCAACTAAACTTCCGGCCACGTATAGAAAGGTGAGGCAGCCAAAAAGTGAGGTTGCACTGCCACCTGCTGGCGGAGAAAAATCATTAGAGCAAAAGATGAAGCAGTTGCACCAGATTTTTAGAGATCTGTCTATAAGTTTTACAGAAGCCCAAACTTTGCCTCCAAAGGTTAAGTCTTCAACACCCCCTGGCGGTGTCGAATCCTCCCTAGATGGAAAAAGGCAAAGCCAAAGGCGAAGTCGAGGAAGCCAATTTGATGTTGCCACGCAAAGGCCAATGATGCAACCCCAGCATCCCCTGGTTCAACAACCAGATTTGCAACCAGAGCAACAAATTGTTCCGATGCACATTCCTCAGCAGGTATTCACAGTCACCCCCTTGACTGGTGAGTCCAAATTAAAGGAGTCAGGAGAGAATTATAAAGCCTGGGTCAGTGAAATTGCGCTCTTGCTTCGAAGAGAAGGCACACATTCCATGGTTTTTAATCCTCCTCCTCCTCCCTGGACACCTGCGATAAGAGACCTCGGAAACAGAGCAATCACGACTTTACTCATGTCAATGGAAATTGAGATCCAAGGTATCTTTCCACCTGATGCAACTGCCCAAGAAATTTGGGCTATTTTGGAAGATTGCTACAGGCCCGTTTCAATTGAATCTTCATGTTTGCTCATGTCTGAGTTCCATGGTTCGAAGTTGAAACCTGGTGAACGAATTGGTGGACATTTGACCAAACTGAAAAGAATGAGAAGTGAATTGAGACAAAATGGCCATGTAATCGATGATATCCAAATAATTAGCATCATCATTAACTCATTGAATTATGAATGGAAAGATGCTGTTGCAAAGATTAACTACGTGCCTATTGCTCAACACACAGTTAACCACGTTTGCAGACTTTTAGTGGAAGACGAAGCTATCAGGTTAGCTACACCACATCTGCAACGACCTCCAGCATCAAAGGCTCCAGCCAGACGTCCCTTCCGAGGAAGAGGCTACGCTCCAAGGATGCCAAAATGCTACACCTGCAACCGTGTGGGACATGACACCCGGGATTGTCCCCAACGAGTTCCAACTCCCGCCACATACCAGCCCAGAGGAACAGATTCCAGAGGCAGAGGTAGAGGTGGAAGACAAGGCCGTCGTGGTCCAAGGCGTGATTCACAAGCTCCACTTGTGACACTGGCCATAACCAACGTTCCACAGCCTGATCCAAAGTTCGACAGACGTCTTTTGTGGACTTTAGATAGTGGAGCAGCTGTGCACGTTACCCACAGAAGGGAACTTTTCACAGAGATGGGCGAACCAGAGCCCGAGTATCGAGAACTGTATTCCTTCACCAACCACACTTGCAAGGTTATGGGAAAAGGAACTGTTTACATTGAAGAGCTCGATACACACATCCCTGATGTTTATTACATACCTTCAGCAACCAGTAATTTGCTTAGTCAAAGTCACTTGTCTAGAGATTTAAAGTTCCAGGTTCACCACCTCGAAAAAGCAAGTTACTTAGTTAAAGATGGTGATATTGTTGCTGAAACCATGCTGATTGGTGGTGTTTATTACTTAAAGCCAAAGCCTAAAGGGCAAGCACAGGCAAGTATGCAAACTCCAAAAAGGCACAACGTGAACCCAGAGAGAGTTGTCCCAGAGAGAGAAAATGTTACTGTGCCAAAGGCTCCTAAAGCCAACAAACAGAGAAAACAGAAACAGGTTGCTCAAAGCAAGCCTGAGGATCCTCATGAAACTGTTAATGTTGAGAATTCACTAACTGGTAAACCTTTGCATTCCAGGTGTATTCACAAGTGGCACAGAAGATTGGGACATGCCAGTGTTCTTAGAAAGATGCCGGAGTTCGCAAAAGGTTTGGATCTAAAGGGGTGTAAGGTGTTTTTGGATTGTGCCGTTTGCAAAAAGGCTAAATCCAAGGCGGCTCCAATTCCAAAACACGCTACACGCCTGTCAACACGCATTTTTGATTTGGTACACACTGACATAGTGGGTCTTTTCCCACCAACACTTGGTGGCAGAAAGTATTTTTTAACAATTGTAGATAATCATTCTAGATATGGATTTGTATATCCTATGAGAGAGAAATCTGAGACCTTTCAGATCTTTAAAGACTTTGCAGCATTTGTTTCTACACAATACCAAGTTCGCATCACCAGAATCCAGAGTGACCGTGGTGCAGAATTCATATCTCAGCGTTTCCAGGACTGGATGCGTAAGAATGGAATTCTTCATCAGACATCTGCTCCATTTACACCGGCTCATAACGGAGTCGTAGAAAGAAGACAAGGGGTTCTACAAACCATGATGCGTTGTCTTCTAGAAGATGCCAATCTCAGTAACGCATACTGGGGTGAAGCAATCAAATATGCAAATTACATTGTCAACCGTACTTGGAGCAGTGTAATCAATCAAACTCCTTTCTACATGCTGTATGGCTACAAGCCCGATCTCAAGAACCTCCATATTTTGGTTCATATGCTATGGTGAACACTCCCTTAAGTCAAAGAAGAAAGGGAGGTACAGTAGCAAAGAGACTGAGATTTATGGGTTTTGATGATAATTCAAAATGGTACAAATTCATTGATACTAAACATGTGATTGTCATTTCATAATCTGCTAATTTTGAGGAAGATATTGACTGGTCCAGGATTCATTCCAATGATCCTGAAGTTTATTTTCCTAGAGATGGTGTTCCAGATGCCACGCAGCCTGATGACAATTCGCAGGCAGATATTCCTTCTACCAGTTCTTCACAACCTGATGTTCCGTCTTCGCAAGCCGCGGATGCTGATGCTAGCGACGAACGTGAGGACGAGGATGATGATGATGAAGAAGAAGAAGACTGGACTGATGTTCCTAGACGCTCCAAGAGGGCCACAAAAGGAATCCCTCCACAACGTTATTCATGGCAACTGACAAAAACACCATTACCTTTGATTTGCAACGTTACTCTTCCTCCAGAGACATTCACACAAATCAAACAGCTTCCTGATTCAGAACAAGACAAGTGGTATGATGCAATGCAGGATGAAATGGACAGTTTAAAGAAACTTAATGTATTCACACCTGCAAAACCTCCAGCAAACAAGAAAGTCATTGGCACCCGATGGGTCTACAGAATCAAGAAGAAACCAAATGGTGAGTCTTTATACAAAGCCAGACTTGTAGCTCAGGGTTTCGCTCAACGTTATCCTGAGGACTACACAAACACTTACTCACCAACAGTCAGAACTGAAAGTGTAAAAATTGCCTTAACCACTGCAACTATTCTTGGTTTAGAAGTTTTTCATTTTGATGTGGACACAGCTTATCTACATGCAGACCTAGATGAAGAGATCTACGTGAGAAGCCCTCCAGGATTCTGAAAGCAAGAAGGAGATACCTGGTTCCTGAACAAAAGTCTTTATGGTCTGAAACAGTCAGGTTTAATGTGGTATTTATGTCTTACTGACAAACTAAATTCAATGGGCTTTATTAAGTCCGAAACTGATGAATGTGTGTTCACAAAAAGATCTAACAATGCATATGAGATAATTCTTGTTTATGTTGATGATATTGTTTATATTGGTCCAAATAAGAAAATGAGTGAGATTTTTGCCAAAAGTTTGCAGAGATACTTCACACTAAAATCTTTAGGACACATTAGCACTTATTTAGGTGTTCAAATTGAAAAGACACAGAAGGGGTTTAGTCTTTCACAAGAGGAGAAAATTGACCACATTCTACATCATTGCAACATGAAAGATGCTAGCACAACAAAGACACCCATGCAAACAGATTTTCACAACTTAACACATGAACCAAGTCCTGAGTTCGAGGATCAAACACTTTATCGTTCAGTCATTGGTTCACTATTATACATTAGTAGTTGGACCAGACCTGACATCGCACTTAGTGTTAATCTTTTATCACGACACGTAGGTAAGGCAACACAATTTCATTGGTCATGCATTAAGAAGTTGTTGAAATACCTGAAACACACTAAACACATGAAGTTATTGCTAGAACCAACACACGCTGATCAACCAAAGTTGATTTGTTTTTCTGATTCCGACTGGGCGAGCGACAAGAAGTCACGCAAAAGCACTTCTGGTTACATGATGTTCCTAAATGGTTGTCCTGTTTACTGGCAAGTGAGAAAACAGAGTTTTGTTTCATGTTCATCTACTGAAGCTGAATATGCTTGTGTTTCAGATGCTTGTAATTCTCTAACGTGGTTTGATGCTTTGATCACAGATATCTGGACACGTCTGATTCGACCAATCACCGTGATGGAAGATAATGTATCTGTGGTTTATATTTCTGAGTCACATTTTACAGGTTCTAGGTCCAGACACATTGACATTCGTTATCAAAACACAAATCAATTAGTTAAGCAAGGTTTTGTTAAATTGCAATATGTTTCTACACATGATCAGATCGCAGACATGCTTAACAAACCACTTGCCACAAATCAACACGAGTATCTGCGAAAGAAGATGTGCCTTAATTGATGATTTGATGACGTCAGCCCAGACTAGCAAAAGAAGGGGTGTCACGATGTTAAAAAGTTTGTTAGGCCTGAACTGCCTAAACTGACATTCAAGAGTTAAACTAAGAAAGCTTTATTGCGCAGGTCATAAAACAAAATGTTATCTGAAAGTGATTTATTGCGCATGCGTTACACATTCCAAAAATTCCTTTTCTTCTTTGTCCGGCTGCCAAGCAAACTTGGCAACCGGAGCTTTCATTATCAAAATGTAACAATTAGTTATTTTCTGTTTCATTTACTTTTATTATTTTATTATTAAAGTTTGTTTATTAATTAGAATATACTTGTCAAAGACTTTTATTTTATTTTTCTTAATATCTCAAAAGATATGCGGAAGGGAATCAGCCACGGTCCATTGATCTCAGATTTCTACAGGGTTTTTTTTCCCTGACAGACAAGCCGTACTATTATAACATTATGCAAAATTCACAAAATACAGGTGGAAGATAATATAATGCATGGATTCCCTTGAACTGGAGGAGGTGAAGACAATTAATCCAAATGAGATACATTGATAAATACCTAAATGGTAATGTGCACTTGAAACAGGACATTAAATTATTTTCTCACCACTAAGCTGTAGATAGACAGCCATAGGTCTTCATCCATACGCAAGGATTACTTGCCACACAGAACAGACTGCATTTCCGGATTGGGCTATGTATCAAGGGGTCTATACCTGATTTCAATACTTGTTTAAGTTTAGGATAAGTATCCCTATCACTGATTATTAATTTATTTTCCTTCATCATAGGAAGGAAACATAGGACACTGTGAAAGGAGGAGCCAAGATGGCTCCCTTCTATCTTTGTTTTTGCACTTACAAATGAAGTCTGCCTTTTGAAACTACCCTCGGAAAAATATTGTTTTATTACCCTCTCTGAGGGAAACCTGGACTTCTCCTGTTACGTGGTCTTCCTGGACTTTGATTATCTGACTTTCCCCTTTCTTGTGTGTCTCTGTGCCTTGGAACTGTGAAGGAGAATTAACTTTTTCCTTTTGAATTTGCCTGCCTCCTTGGACCGGCGCAGCTGCGCACTCCGCTGATGCCATTTTCTTTGTAAAAAACCTATACCATCTCTGAACTCAGACAAATGGGGCCTAAGAAACCACCAACGGGCAAGTCATTTTTGGCTCCTGCATCTGCCATCTCCAGTCCAAGCATGCAGCAAACGAAAATTACTTCATTGTTACAACAAGAAGGGTCTGGAGAGAGCTCAAAAGAACTATCTGTTACTCAAATGTTTCAAGAAATAATGAGGGGTCAAAATGAGTTGAAAAAAGAGGTGACAGATCTTAAAGATGAACTCAGAGGTGTTCAGCATCATATTTCAGAAAACAAACAGAGAATTGTGGTGTTGGAGGAGGGGGCGGTTGGGCTGGGGAAGGAGGTTAAGACAGTCCGGAAGGGAAATGTAGACTGGGAAAACTTGGCAAAAATAGAATTTGAAAGAATGTCCTTTTTTCTCAGATTCCAGAACCCACCAGAGACAGAAAATGAAGACCTTAAGGATATTATTAGTACAATTTTAGCAGAATACATTAAGAGAAATAAAGAACAGTTGTGGTGGGATATGGATCTGGTTTACAGGATTAATTCAGCATATGCTAGAAGTCATAATGTTCCAAGGGAGGTACATGTTAAATTTCTCAGGAGGACCACAAGGGATGAGGTGCTAGTGGCCCAAAGGGAGGGACCACTAAAATATAAAGATGAAGAAATCACCATTCTTAAGCAAATTCTGAAAAAGATAAGAGAAAGAAGGAGGAAGTACTCCTCCTTATCAAAGAAATTATACAATAAAGGAGTTTGGTTCAGATGATTATTGCCAGAGGGAATATTGATTTTTTGGGGAGGGAAATAGAATTAGAATTAATACAGTGCAGGAGGCTGAAGCCTTCATTAAAAAACACTTTTCTCTCCTAGAGGATGAACATAAGGAAAGTAGTGAAAAGGGTAGCAAGGTACAAGATATGAAGGAGGGGGGGCGGTGGCTCCACTTGGGGACAGGGAGGAAGGAGCAATATCAAAAAGGCTCAGGTCACAAAAATAAAAGTATTTGAAATATTTGTAATTGTTGATATACTAGAAAGTGACAAAGGAAAAGATGATTGAACACATGTTTGATACAATGTAGAATAAAATTTTGTTTTTTGCTTATCTTTTATACATTATTTTTAATATTGTAAAAATTGTGAGATTTGGAGGGATTTCTACCACTAGCGTGGGAGCTGCAAAAATTTTCTATGTACCCTCTTACCTTTCCCCATAAATGTTTAAAAACCAATAAAATTCTTTAAAAAGAAAGAAGCCAGCAAGACTGTTACACCAAGGCAATTGCTAACTGTGGCAGCCATCTTTATTAGTATTTTGACCCCAATGGACAAAAAGAAAAAAGAAACGGGGGTGGAAATATAGCCTTTTATGCTATTGGACCAGAGCTATGAACCATACAATTGGAAATTATTGTGGATCAAATTATATCATACTAACAAATAGTTTTGCATGCATTCTTTCCCAGCGGACAAAGGAAAACAGTGAATCTTTAGAAAACATAATGATAAAATATGTCTCTCTTTTTCATGAAGTGAATACTATAAATCAACTCATTATATGTGTGTGTGAAAATAATTTTAAAGTTGTGCAATTCTTCAAGAGGATGCTTTGCTGTGATAAAGATGTGAATGTAGCAAGCTTAGAAACTGCTCCATGAAGCCACTTGTTTCTTAAAATCAGAGTGCACAGCTGCCTTGTTAGTGTTTCTGTCTTCTGTAGAATTCATAAAAGCCAGGGCTCTACATGCACAAAAACATTTCTGATGGATCCATATACTGAAAGAATTTGGAATTGATCTTCTGGCTATGGAAAAACCTGGCAAGCTAGGAGGACGCTGCAAAGTGTCGCTGAGAAACAAGTCTTACCACATTCAGAAGCTGAATTGTGTCCCCTTTGCAATAAGAAGTGTTTCAATGAGGCAGATCACTCCATCTTCGATAGACTTAAGAGCACGGGTGGGTTCCTACCTGTTCTAACTGGTTCGGTAGAAGAGGTTCATCAAATCTACCATACCGGTTAGAAGAGGTTCCACCGGTGGACCCAGAAGTAAGTTCTGGAATGCCTGCCCTGGCCCTGTCACTCGCTCGCCCCGCCTGTTCCATTGCAGCTTGCTCGCTTCCCCACTAATCTGCACTAAACTAGCCCAGCCTGCTGCTAACTGATTAACTGCTGCCCACCTCTAACACCTGTTTAAAAGTGCGGCGCCAATGGCCAACATTCCTCTTTTGAAAAGAGTTGTCCGGTAACCCGGTTGTCCCTTGTCCCTTCAGTCCAGCTTACCTGCTGCCTCGTCGCCTGCCTCTGCCCTGCTGCATCCATCGCATCGGAGATCTGCTGATTCTGCCTGCTGGTAAGTGACCTGGTTTTCTTTTTTCTTTTATGGTTTTAATGTTTTTTTAAAGAATATTTTATTTATTGTGTATAAATTTTTTAAAATGTTTTATTTTAATTTATTGTTGATAGAATCTTTTTAAAAATTGTTTTAGACTATTTAAAAAACATTCTATCAACAATAAATTTAAAAAAGCATTTTTAAAAATTTTATACTCAATTCTTTTAAATGTATTGAGTATATAATTTTTTAAAAATACTTTATTTTAATTTATTGTGTGTAGAATACTTTAACATGGTTTTATTTTAAATTATTGTGTGTGGAATACTTTAAAATGGTTTTATTTTAAATTATTGTTGGTACAATCTGTTTTTAAATTGTCTTAGACTATTTTAAAAAATATTCTATCAACAATAAATTAAAATAAAACATTTAAAAATATTCTATACTCAATACTTTTAAATAAAACGATTTAAAAATATTCTATCTACAATACATTTAAAAGTATTGTGTATAGAATATTTTTAAATAGTTTATTTTAATTTATTGTGTATATATTATTTTTAATTTTTAATGGTTTTATTTTAATTTATTGTGTATATAATATTTTAAAATGATTTTAAAGGATTTATTATTATTATTATTTATACAACATATGTTTAAAAATATTTTAGGGAATTTTTATTTATTTATTGTTTATAGAATATGTTTATTACAAGAAATGTTATTCCTTTTTGCAAATGTTTTATTTGTGATGCAATATGTTGCTTTTAAGTGTGCAGGTTGGTGCATGGTTTATGTGTCTCAAAGTGGCTGTCAATATTGTTTTGTGTGCTTGTTTCATCCTAATGCAGTGCATGCAATTGAAGAGTTCATTTCTGTGTCTCTTCTTTGTGACTTCATTGGAGTCAGTGATATTGAAGACTGGCAAGGAAAGTCATCTTCCTTCTGTAAGTAGCTCTTTTATTGTTTTTGTATTATTTTAATCTTATTTAAGTAGTAAGTACACAAAATAATAATTTTCCTTTTTTATATCTTTTTGTAGACCATCTATTGGGGCAAAGAATTCAGTGACATCGTCTTGGACACTCCCACCCAGTCACATGACTGCCAAGCCACTCCCACCCAGTCACTGGCAAGGAAAGTCATCTTCCTTCTATAAGTAGCTCTTTTATTGTTTTTGTATTATTTTAATCTTATTTAAGTAGTAAGTACACAAAATAATAATTTTCCTTTTTTATATCTTTTTGTAGACCATCTATTGGGGCAAAGAATTCAGTGACATCGTCTTGGACACTCCTATCCGGTCACATGGCTGGCAAGCCACTCCCACAAAGCAGGCCACACCTACAGAAGAGGTTCTAAAAAATTTTGAAACCCACCACTGCTTAAGAGCATCTATTTTTCTTTTCAAAATGAATTTCTTATTTTTCACAGCTATGCAGTTTAAGTTCCAGAAGGTGCTTAGCTCATATAAATTTAGAGAACTAATGAAAAGAAAATATGCGACAAGCGATAACAACCAGTATAATAATAATAGTGTTGTATGAAAACCCATTTAAATCTCTACTCTCTGCTGACACAATGGACTCTTACAGAATTTAAAATCAGTCCATTCTTAACTGAATGGTACTTCTTGTTATATAGTACTGCTTTGAAAACAAGTCTTTAAATTCAATACATTTTAAAAATGATCCTATAATTATTTTTTAATTTATTACATTTATATACTGTCTTTCATTCAAGAGCCTTCTTCTTGTTCTTCCAACAACCACAAGGCAGGTTGACCTGAGAAAAAATGATTGACCCAATGTCATTGACATAATTGATGCCGTTGCAAGCTTCTATCAGTATCACAGAGGACCTACATATCAGAGATGGGACATTGTTCTTCCTAGTGTGAATATACAATACAATACAATACAATAGCAGAGTTGGAAGGGACCTTGGAGGTCTTCTAATCCAACCCCCTGCCTAGGCAGGAAACCCTGTACCGTTTCATACAGATGGCTATCCAACATCTTCTTAAAGACTTACAGTGTTGGGACATTCACAACTTCTGGAGGCAAGCTGTTCCACTGATTAATTGTTCTAACTGTCAGGAAGTTTCTCCTCAGTTCTAAGTTGCGTCTCTCCTTAATTAGTTTCCACCCATTGCTTCTTGTTCTCCCTTCAGGTGCCTTGGAAAATAGTTTGACTCCCTCTTCTTTGTGGCAACCTCTGAGTTATTGGAACACTACTATCATGTCTCCCCTAGTCCTTCTTTCTATTAAACTAGACATACCCAGTTCCTGCAGCCGTTCTTCATATGGTTTAGTCTCCAAACTCCTAATCATCTTTGTTGCTCTTCTCTGCATTCTTTCTAGAGTCTCCACATCTTTTCTACATCAGGGTGACCAAAACTGAATGCAGTATTCCAAGAGTGGCCTTACCAAGGTATTATAAAGTGGTATTAACACTTCATGTGATATTGATTCTATTCCTCTGTTGATGCAGCCTAGAACTGTGTTGGCTTTTTTGGCAGCTTCTGCACACTGCTGGCTTATATTTAAATGGTTGTCCACTAGGACTCCAAGATCCCTTTCACAATTACTACTGTTGAGCAAGGTACCACCTATACTGTACCTGTGCATTTCGTTTTTCTTGCCTAAATGTAGAATCTTACTCTTTTCATCATTGAATTTCATTTTATTAGAGAGTGCCTAATGTTCAAGTTTGTCTCTCTCTCTTTTATTTATCCATTTACATCTTGGCCTTTTCACATGTATTTACATCCATAGCCATAGTTATCATCATCATAATCTACTCAAGGGCTGATATTTTACAACTGCGAGGGTCCCCCCTGTCACAGGTATGCCCCCCCGCCCTGGTGAGGGCACACCTCGATGAAGGGTTTATTGACCCAGAGAGGTGGAGGAAGCGGGGGATCAGGTTTTTTTTAGTAAAATGTTTTTTAAAATTTTTAAGGGGTTCCAGGGAGGGGGGGAGGGTTACTCAACCTGGGGGTATGGATATAGCCAGGTCAACAGGTGGGATCAGGATGGAGGGGAGCGGAGTGGGGGAGGTGAAAGGTTACAGCATTCCTATGGGGGGGAATCCGATAACGACAGTCGTAGGGAGGGGCGGGCGCGAGGACACCAGAAGAACACATAGTCTGTTGGGAGACCTGGGCTGTTGGCCCGGTCTCTTGTACCAACCCCCGCAGTCTAGGTGGACAGGATCGGCAGAGCCTGGGCCTTAGGCTGATGTTATGTAATGCGAGGTCCGTGGTTAATAAGGCCCCCCTCATCAGGGACTTGATCTCAGAGGGGGAGCCGGACCTCGCAGGAATAACAGAAACCTGGTTGGGCCCGGAGGGGGGGTTGCCCCTCGGTGAAATGTGCCCTCCAAGTTACCAGGTGTTCCATCAGCCACGGGCCCAGGGTAGGGGTGGTGGGGTAGCGATAATCATCCGGGAAGATTTGACTCCGAGAGAATTCACTGTGTCGCAGACATCCGGTTGTGAGTCTCTGGGCGTGAAATGGGGCCCAGGGAGACAGTTGGGTCTGTTGATAGTATACCTGGCTCCCCGCCATACATCAACGGCCCTGCCCGGACTCCTCGAGCTGATCGCGGAGATGGCGGTTGAGACCCCCAAGCTACTAGTGATGGGGGACTTCAACCTGCCGTCGACGGGAGAGGCATCTGAGGTAGCCCGGGAATTCATGGCTTCCATGACAGCCATGGATCTGACTCAAGTAATTCGGGACCCCACACACGAAAGAGGCCACATACTGGATCTTGTGTTTGTCTCTGACCAGTGGACGAGTGATCTGGGTATAGGGAATTTAGTCATCACGCCCCTGTCATGGTCAGATCACTCACTTCTCCAACTGGACTTCCCTGGCGCTACTCCCCGCCGCGGGGAGGCGGAACCAGATTGTCCCAGATGGTTCCGCCCCAGGCGTCTGATGGAACCAGATAGGTTCCAGGCGGAGCTTGGGCCACCTCCTGCAGACCTGTCCCGCTCCCGGGCAGAGGACCTGGTGGCCGCGTGGAATAGTGCGGCCACCGGAGCCTTGGACCAGGTTGCGCCTTTGCGACCTCTCCTATGGCAACGATCGACCCGGGCCCCCTGGTTTAATGGGGAGCTAAGGGCGATGAAACGCCATAGGAGACGCCTAGAGAGCAAGTGGAGATCCTCCCGCTCCGAATCCGATCGAACACAGGTAAGAGCCTACTTAAGGACCTACCTTGTGGCAATAAGGGTGGCCAAGCGTCAGTATTGTGCCACCCTTATAGCGTCCGCAGAGAACCACCCTGCCGCCCTGTTTCGAGTGACCCGCTCCATGCTGTCGCAGGGACAGCGGGATCCCCCGTTGCAGGGCAGGGCAGAGGAGTTTGGGGAATACCTGCAGGATAAAATTGATCGGATCCGGAGGGAGTGGACCCACCCCAGTGTCCCAGAGGGGGCGTCCGAGGCTAGTCTTGAGATTCCACGCTGGGAGGAGTTTGACCCTGTTGTCACCGAAGATTTGGACAGGTTGCGCGGGCGACTGCGAGCCACCACATGTTTATTGGACCCGTGTCCCTCCTGGTTGGTACTGGCTTCCTGGGAGGGTACACGAGGCTGGCTTCTGGGGCTGGTGAACGCTTCGTTGGGTGAGGGCCTTTTACCAACCGCCTTGAAAGAGGCGGTGGTGAGACCCCTGCTCAAGAACCCTTCCCTGGATCCAGAGGAGCTAGCAAATTATCGTCCTGTCTCCAACCTTCCTTTTCTAGCGAAGGTTGTTGAGAGTGTGGTGGCTCAACAGTTCCTGCGTCACCTGGAGGAAGATGATTATCTAGACCCGCGCCAGTCCGGCTTCTGGCCCGGTCACAGTACTGAGACGGCCTTGGTCGCGTTGGTGGATGATCTCTGGAGGGCAAAGGATGGGGGTTGTTCCTCCATCCTTGTCCTATTAGATCTCTTGGCGGCTTTCGATACCATCGACCATGGTATCCTATTGCGCCGTCTGGAGGGGTTGGGGATCGGAGGCACCGTATTGCGGTGGTTCCGCTCCTACCTCTCTGGCTGGATGCAATGTGTGTTGGCAGGGGAGCAGAGGTCGACCTCGAGGCCCCTTACTTGTGGGGTCCCTCAGGGGTCGATCCTCTCACCTCTCCTGTTCAACACATATATGAAACCGCTGGGCGAGATCATCCATGGTTTTGGGGTGGGATACCACCTGTACGCTGATGATACCCAGCTGTACATTTCCACCCCAAACCACCCCAACGAGGCCGTCGAAGGGATGTCCCGTTGTCTGGAAGCCGTGCGGGTCTGGATGGGTGACAACAGGCTCAGGCTCAACCCCTCCAAGACAGAGTGGCTGTGGCTCCCGGCTCCCCCGATACAACCAGCACATTCCATCGCTGGCCATCGGGGATGAACAATTAGCCCCGGTGGAACGGACATGCAATTTGGGCGTCTTCCTTGATGCCTGGCTGACTATAGAAGATCATGTGGCAGCCGTGGCGAGGGGGACGTTCCACCAGGTTCGCCTGGTGCGCCAATTGCGTCCCCTTTTGGACCAGGGGGCCCTGCGCACAGTCACTCACGCGCTGGTGACGTCTCGTCTGGACTACTGTAATGCTCTCTACATGGGGCTCCCCTTGAGGTGCACCCGGAGACTGCAGTTGGTCCAGAATGCAGCCGCGCGGGTAATCATGGGGAGATCGAGGTTCTCCCATATAACACCTCTCCTGCGCGAGCTGCACTGGCTTCCTGTGGCCTACCGGGTGCGCTTCAAGGTGTTAGTCACCATCTTTAAAGCGCTCCATGGCATAGGGCCTAGTTATCTGCGGGATTGTGTCCTGCCCCATACATCCCTGCGGCCCATTCGCTCACACAGAGAGGGCCTTCTCCGGGTGCCGTCCTCTAGAGACTGTCAGAGGGCGGTGCCCAGGAGTAGGTCCTTCTCTGTGGCGGGTCCCACCCTTTGGAATGACCTCCCCCCAGACATCAGGACAACAACCGATCTCCGCTCCTTCCGCAGTAAACTGAAGACCCACCTGTTTCGGCTAGCCGGCCTGGCATAATCTCGACAACTGTTCCACCCCTTGGTTAATTTTAATTGTCAATGTTAGCTTTTAAACTTTTATTCTTATTGGGGTTTTAACTTCTTTGATTATTGTATTTATTTATTTTTACCTCCTTCTTTGTAGTCCGTAGACCGTTGCTTGTGTACGTCGCCCCGAGTCCCTGTGGGGAGAGGGGGCGACTAATAAGTCTGATAAAATAAATAAATAAATAAATAAAGATCTTTCTGTATCTTAAGCCTATCTTCTGGAGTGTTGACTATTCCTGCCAGCTTGGTGTCATCTGCAAATTTGATGACACCAATATAATGAACTATAATGGGTTTAGATCAGGGCTGCAAATTTCCGGCCCATGGACTGAATGAGTCACATGCTGGCCATGCCCATGGCCTGTTTAGCAAAGAGGAAAAAAGTCCTGATATGTCACGTGATACCACCGTGACAATGTGAGTTTGACATCCCTGGTTTAGATGATATTGTTTCAGTTCCGAATCAACACTGACAACAACAGATCAACAGAACGAATAATAATAATTCATTAGCTTTGTTCAGTGAATGAACAATTTGTATTCATTAGAGTAAGTAAAGCTCCAAAGGTCTACAAAAATAGGGGTTTTTTTGTGCAAAAGGGTGAATAGAAGATTATCAAAGAAATATGAATAGGCCAAAATACATTATTTAACATAAATACTATTGCTTAATATTTTGTCTGGCAATGCTCTTTCAAGATGGTCAATATTTTTTCTTAGGTTCATCTACATTCCAAGATAGCAAACCATGTTAAGAGATGCAAAATAAGTAGCTTTCTTCCAACATAATAATATTGGCTGCCTTGTAAAGGTAGAACCAAACTAGTCTTTATCTTAATTTTGAGAAAGTCATCCAGAATAGTTATATTGTGTCTGTATATGTATGTTTGAATGTAATAACAGCATTCTTAAAAGTAATTTGTATCATACTTTTACTGCTTCTCCTTTAGATAGAAAAGAACATAATGTCCTTGAAAGAACTGGAAACTATGAATCACTTGAGGAAGCAGTATAATTTATAAAAACAATGAAAAGGCCCACAATGAGACAGTGCAAAGGTTCAGGTTTAACTCACATTTTCCTATGGAACAGTGATTATGAAAACATAGGGTCAAACAATGGCAAGAGTAGGGCTATGACACTAAGAGAAAGTAAACTTTCACAATATGAAGTTGTTGTAAGTTACTATCTGACAGCAAGCTTTTTGTGATAATACAAACAAAGCGGCTTATTTAATCACTGTAGGCTCTTTCCAGTGGGTGGATATGACACCATTAAAGGGAATTTCTTTGTTTGTTATCCTTTCTTAAGGGAGGAAATTCTTCTTTTCCTTCTTTCAAAACAGATAACACTTCTTTAATTATATTATCAGAAGAATAGGTTATTGTGAGTGAGACTAGAAAATGATTTTCCCCCAGAGTATAATGCGGGCAAACTGCTTAGAATTATGGTTTAAATCTTCAATAAAGCAATATTTTCGACATATATATGTTGGCAAAATTTGTAGTATACAAAATATTAATCACTGTCATTACTTTAAAGGTTGGTATTTAGAAATTAAAACTAAATATGAAAGTCTTCAGAAACTGGGAGAGTACACATCCATCCATCCATCCATCCATCCATCCATCCATCCATCCATCCATCCATCCATCCATCATCGAATTTGTCTATCTAATTTGTATGATATATCTAAATATTTTTCTGTGGCAACAAAATGGCTTTCCTTAATTTATTCTGTAGTATTTTTCACATTCCCAGTGCAATCTACAACCTGGAATTCTTTGTATGGTAGGGAGTGACATATCGTCTAAGTACTTGAAAAACGTTTCTACCTGCTGAGAGATGGGTGAGATACTTAGCTAAAGAGCACTGTGTTAGCAAGCTTACAATATGATTGCCTGCATGTGTGCATGTCAGCCATGCTTATAGTTTCTTTGCAATTCTCAATTGACTTTAAAAACCAAAATACAAACATTTCCTCCCCTTCCCTAATAGAGGTTCTCCATATCTATGCTCTGTATTTGTGAATAGGTCATGCTTCATATACTATGAGTTCATGAATCTTTTTCAAGCATTAAGTTTAGTATACAGCAATTGCAATAGCACTAGTCTAAACCTTAGGAGATTTATGTTTCCTGTTTTAGTGAGGACTTAATTTAAAAGTGAAAAGCTATTGGGAATTTCCACAGAGCTGCTCCAACATCAGCGCTTATCTCTCTATTTCTCTATCTCTATCTCCATCATCTACCCTCCCCTGTATCTCTATCTATCTCTATCTATATAGATACACACACACACACACACACACACACACACACTATCAAAAGTGTTAAAACATGTCATATTAGTAGATGGTTAAAGACATCTCTTCATTGCATTCCATTACTAATTCTGATTTGGAATTAGAGACATAATTGCTTTTTTTAAGATTCACTTTCCATTTTGCTTTCCAGTTCATCGCTTCTGCCCAGTCAAAATGACAAGAAACCTTACTGTGGCTTTAATGCATTTTTAAGTTTCTATTCTACTGTTTCTAGAATCAAAACAACCCACACATCAAATAAGCTTCCTGTTTACCATACGGTTTTTAATCTTTGAAAAGAATGGTTGGAAAAAGATTTAGCATGCTGGATAGCCAAATAGGAATGTTGTCATGAGGCATTAATCAAGTTTTTGCACATTGCTACCATTACCTGAAAAAGTTAAGGCCATATCTGTCTGAAGTATTTGGGGCTCTCTAGACACATGAGGTTGATGTCATACATATCCTCTAGCCTAGTAATGGGATCCTATTATCTTTACTACCAGCAGGAGCACGCGCTTCGCTCACACCTGGCACATCTGGGCATGCTCAGAACCTTTTGCACGTGCGCAGACGGTCCTTGATGATGTTGGGGTGGGTGGGTAGAGCCTTGCGCCACAGCCACTACTGGTTCGCCTAAACCGGTGCAAACCAGTAGTATACCACCTCTGCTCTAGCCTTCTATTTCAACTCTATCTTGTAACAATTCTTTGACAATAGAAATGAGCTGTAGAATGGTAACTTTTCTCTAGATACTCATGTCTTGATATTAATATTGTCATAGTAAGTTTGCAGTATATCATAACTGATGAATTCTACACCAAGTAAGTGAGGCAAGAGCTGCATTTTCTATCTTGCCTCGCATCGCCTGTTGCCTGTATCATTTCCTCCCCATTCTAAACAGTAATTCCATTATTCTCACGGAACCGTCATTGTATTTAGCCACAGGATAATGCTCCAACTTGTAGAATCATATATTATGTGGGTGTGCAAACATCTACATGCCGTCAGTGATGGCAACCACTGGATTTTCATAATGTAACTGTAGGGAGCAACATAATAAGTAGTTCCCTACATTATGAACAGTCATCCCTGTTTGGCACAATGAATACATTTTTAAAGCATCCCCATAGTGTTTGCTATTTGCTAATTCCAAATCTCTTATAATTGTATAAGTTCTTGATTACATGTCACTTTAGTTTTTGATCAGTGAAACATTTAACACAAACTCCTTGATCAAGGTTTCTGCTACCTGAAACTGGAATTTCCTTATCTTCTGGCTCTTTCTCACAATATGTCTTATTCTGATATACATCAACATTTCCTTAGAAGAGGCACTGTAGCAAACTGAAGGGGGTGGGGGCTGTATCCAGAGTATTTGTGACTGCAAATGCTGCTTTAAATTTCAAAACATACTGCTGGTAAATGTTCAAGGATTTTCTGCCAAAGTAGAGAATATCATTTAAAGCTGGCCATAGTGAATTTAGCTAACCTAGGCCGATCTTGGAACATTAAATAGGTTCAGGTCTGTATAGTACTAGAATGGGAGGTTATCAGGATCTAACATACCAGTTGACCAGACTTGATGTTTCTTTTTCAAAAGCTGACATTTGTATGGTGGCCAAGAGAACATTGGATAAGTGTTTCTAAAATTTCATAGTAAAATGTATCACTTATCTCAAGCTCTTTAATTGAGACTTTCCCAAGGCAGGGACAAATTTACCTCACAGTGAGTAAAAGAATGTGCGCTGCATGACTTTCCACATAACTCTTTAAAAAAAGGTTTCTTCTTTCTTGAAAAAATTGAAAATTCAGGAAGACAGTTGGAATATTGTTACCGCATACCCACCCTGTAACAATTTTAACCAGATAATGAAGATGGAACTCAGTCTCACCAATATCCATGATAAACTTGTTCCAAGTACATATTTTACTGTATATCCATGTCCTGAATGACTCACTCAAGTCTGCCAAATTAAAATGAACTCAACCTCCCAGAAACCCCTCCCCGCAAGATATATGAGTAGATCTTTATTCCTCCTTGTATTTTATGCTGTTAAAATTATATTCCATCTTTTTCTGCATGAGCTCAAAATGAGTGATCTGTCTTCCTTTTAGCTGACCAACCTTTAAAATATGTTGGAAAGAAAGAGGATGAGTGGCCTAATATCACCCAGTAAATTTTCATGAATGACAATAAAAAGTAAATAAAAAAGGAGTTGGTAGTACCAGGTTTACTGATATTATTTTGTGTTACCATAGACTAACATTAACACATACTAAAAGTTCTTCTCCTACATGGCTAAAGATAACATTCGGGGAGTCCCTTCGGGGAGAGGGGGCGGTCTAGAAATCTAATAAATTAAATTAATTAAATTAACATTAATCCTGGGTCGCCCTAATCCTAACTTATTAGGGACAAGATGTATCACTGCCTCATATCAGTACTGACTTTTTACATGCATATTTACAAACAGAAAATAAGGCTCAACTTCAGGGAGATCAAAGATGGATGGAGCCTGCTGAGGGACTATTTTCAAACCTGTAATAACTGAAATCAGTTTATATGCTATGCATATATTTTTTTTCCTTATGCAGTGACTGGGAACCATTACTGCTGTCCTACCAACGTTGGCACCTGGATGGCAAGGCAATTCTATTAAGGGTTGTCAATCAATGTCACATTCCTTGATGCATCATGAATTGTTATGATGAGGTTTGTACTGCCTGCTTGCCTTTCTTGGCCAGAGAGTGACAGGATGAGGTCTATGACTGCATTCCAAATCAGTGTTTTGTGGTTGAATGACGGTAAGTACAGTGTAATAACTAGGACTAAGGAGACCCAGGTTCAAGTTCATTTTCCATGAAACCTCAGTGGGTGAACTTTGTTGTGGTAGAAAGATAAGAGAAAGAATTACTGAAATATACACTGCCTTATGTATGTAGGCATAAGGAAAAGTGATACAACCCGACTCAACCCTCTATTCCAGGGGTGTCCAAACTTAGGAACTTTAAGACTTGTGGATTTCAACTCCCAGAATTCCCCAGCCAGCCATGCTGGCTGGGGAATTCTGGGAGTTGAAGTCCACAAGTCTTAAAGTTCCCAAGTTTGGACACCCCTGCTCTATTCCATTCTTCTAATGCAAATGCATGATTACAAATATTGAATAATTTAAACTTCCTTTTCTTTGCCTCCTCAGCCAGGGAGTACATGTCAAGTACTGAGTGGACCCAGGGTTGGCTAACATTTGTTTGGGATACTAGCAGGACATGTAAAGGACAAATAGGCTAGACTAGGAAATAACCCCCCCCCCCCCGCAACAACAACAATTTTGAAGAAGACATTAACAACTACTACAGCACAGTTGCCAAAATTAGTATGTGGTTAAGTCCATGTAGCCATTAAGATTCAATCTTGGCTCCCTAGTATCATGACATTTTTGTAAAAAAATTCCCAGAAGATAACTTTTAGCAATCATCAAAATTTGTACTATTACAAACTACAGGGAGGGGTTCCAACAAATGCCTTTAGGTTAAATTCCTTTTAATATAGTTGTGCAAAAAGAAGCTTTTGGTTTATCTCTGGGAGATTTCAAAAACCATCTCCTTCAAAGGTGCTGGTTATCACTTGGAAAGCCTTATGTGGCATAAGAGCCCTGGTGGTGCAGTGGTTGGAATGCAGTATTGCAGGCTGATTCTGCCAACTGCCAGAAGTTCGATTCTAATTGGCTCAAGGTTGACTCACTCTTCCATTCTTCTGAGGTTGGTAAAATGAGGATCCAGATTGTTGGGGACAATAGGCTGACTCTGTAAACCATTTAGAGAGAGCTATAAAGCACTATGAAGAGGTATATAAGTCTAAGTGCTATTGGTAGAGCTACTGGTATTTGTGGGATTGCCTACAGCTGAAGATATCTGCTTGCCCCACATACTGCAATAGGAAAGGCACACTCCAGGTCCCTTCCTTACAATAATGTCATTTTATGGGACACAAGAGATGTGGTTGGTCTGTTTCTTACCTTTCTCCTTACCCTTACCCTGTATTCACACAGTGAATACAGTCCCCATGCCCACCATTTGTCTACTTGATTGTCATGATGTGTACCCTTTCTTGTCTTTGTTGGTTTCGATTTCCTTTCGTTTGTGAGCTGCCCAGAGTTACATCTGTAGAAAATTAGGCAAGCTTACCAAGTTTCCAAATAAATGAACACATGATTGGCTGAATGAATGATTGATTGGTTGCTGTAATTGAAGCCCTGCACCCTTTGTACAATTTTGCAAAATTGATAAAAATACAAAAGGAGCAGAGGCTTGATTGTATTGCTGGAGCAACATCTTGATTCTTTGGGTAACCCCCATCCCACCCCACAATTGTTTTTTGCATTTATTTCCTTTGTCAGAATGTGATTCTCCACGCAGTTCAGAATCTAAAGAATAAAGATATTTAGAACGGATAATTTAAAGATGTAAACATTAGCATGTAGATTTGCAAACCTATGAAATGCCAAATATTTCTGCATAAATGGCTTGATTAAAATCAAGTAGCCCCCTTCCAGTGATTGATTCTGCATGAATAAAAAATTATGAACCTTCTTGTCCTATTTATCCCAGAGATAAATAGAATGATTGTATGTATGCGTATGTGTGTGTGCTTGAACACATGCATGCACGCACACGCAAACACACACACACAGAGACAGAGGTAAAGATCTATCTCTCTCCCTCTCTTCTACAGTATGTTTACAAACTGTCTCTGGCACTAACTTTTATAAGTGTTTTAGAAGAATAAAACTATGGATTACAGGTCCTTCATCACCTGCTTTAATTAAACAAATTTATCTTCTAAATGATAAAATGTGCTTAAGATGCAGATAAGATGCTTAATATGTAAAATAGTAATTATACAATGAAGGGGGTATTTCTAAGTGTTTTAATTTATGATGCCTCTGTAGTATAGTTGAATTGTATTGGGATTTATGGCCTGAAAAACAATTGCATGCCATTATGAAACTGTGTTTTAATAGTATGTTATCAATTTCACAAGTTATTTATGTTTTAGCCACCAAACAGTGAACATCAGCAACAATGGCAATACAAGCTTCTTAGTATTGTCCTCAAAATAAGAAAAATAGCTGCATGTGTATTATAACCAATAAAATCAGTAGTAATTATTTTCTTCTCCCTCTGCTGATGTTAAGCACTGCAATAATCTAATGTCCTTGCAATTTCCTAAATCTCCTCAATAAGGAGAATATTATCTACTTATTTAATTATTGAATTTCCTGGGACAACAAAGCTTTACCACTACCAGCAAAGGCATTTGGATGCTTTCATTTCTCTTAGAAAGAATTTTGCTGAAGAACAATAGCATAGGAGAAGTTGATACAGTGGCTTCCCCATAGACTTTGCTTGCCAAAAGGTTGCAAAAGGTGCTCCACGTGATGACCCCAGGATACTGCCACCATAAATATGAACCGGTTGCCAAGCATCTGAATTTTGATCATGCGGCCATGCTGCAACAGCCATAAGTTTGAGAAATTGTAGTAAGTTACTTTTTTCAGTGCAATTGTAACTTCAAAAGGTCCCTGTCAGGCCTGCAGGCATTTTTCTTTTGGATCTTTGGACTGCCACACTTTCTATTATTCTACTATGCATTTTCAATTGTGGGAAAATGGGAGGGGGATTGTTGGAGTTAGATGCTATGTAGCCATAACAAAATTCTTTTTAGAAAGCTAAGGTCATCCTTTGTCTTTGCACCTCTGCACCTGACCGGAACTGGATGGGCAGAACTGCCAGCATGGCAGTGGAATATTATGTGATGGACTTGTGGGTGTGGGGGCAAGATCTTGAACTTTCAACTGTGTGGGGAAAACCGGGAAGCTTTCAGATTCGGGTTTTCCTGGATGTGATAACATGGCTCTCGTAATAAATTGGAACTTTCAGCAAAACTTTGTCTTGGACTCTGATTTACTTTTGGATGGTATTTGGAACCCTGACAAGTCATCACAACTCACAATGATTGTGAGTTGAGGATTACCTGTACATGAAGATTATTATCAATTTTAAACTGTAGAGCCACACAAAAAATAAACATTTTCAAAATGTTACCAATAATCATCATTATATTCAATATATATGGCAAACTAAACAAGATAATTAAAACAACTGGAAGGAAATTACTCTTAACTGGGCCTAAAGTCATTTATTTACATTTCTGACACTCCAAATTCAATGATGAATCATATGTTTTAAGAATGCACATCCGCTACACAAGCACCCATCCAATGTAGAACTCCTTGAATATATTGTAAACATAAAGAAGCATAAGCCAACTACCTGTTTACATGAAAGGATGTGCTAGATGTTCAGCTAATGAGCCTTTCCTCTACACCATGCAGCTGTGTAAATAAATTTCACAGTCTGCGTTTCTTCCATCTGGAGCAACTACTGGAGCACAAAGACACCAACTCACCCTACATCTTTTTTCAAAACCATCTTTCAAGATCCTACATTTACTACAAAAATAGTATAAGTCATATGGTTAGGTTTTTGAAAATACGGGTCCAAGATCACTTTTAGGAATCTCGCAATTTCCTCATAATCAATCATCATAGCAAATCTTGCAAATTAAACACTGCAGATTATGTAACTTGTATAAAATTTAGGCAACAAAAACGGAATGCACAGGTACAGTTTAGATGATACCTTGCTCAGTAGTAGTAACTGTGAAAGGGATCTTGGAGTCCTAGTGGACAACCATTTAAATATGAGCCAGCAGTGTGCAGCAGCTGCCAAAAAAGCCAACACAGTTCCAGGCCGCATAAATAGAGGGATAGAATCAAGATCATGTGAAGTGTTAATACCACTTTATAATGCCTTGGTAAGGACACACTTGGAATGCTGCATTCAGTTCTGGTCGCCACGATGTAGAAAAGATGTGGAGACTCTAGAGAGAGTGCAGAGAAGAGCAACAAAGATGATTAGGGGACTGGAGACTAAAACATATGAAGAACGGTTGCAGGAACTGGGTATTTTTAGCTTAAGAGAAATAAGGACTAGGGGAGACATGATAGCATTGTTCCAATATCTCAGGGGTTGCCACAAAGAAGAGGGAGTCCAACTATTCTCCAAGGTACCTGAGGGTAGAACAAGAAGCAATGGGTGGAAACTAATCAAGGAGAGAAGCAACTTAGAACTGAGGAGAAACGTCCTGACAGTTAGAACAATTAATCAGTGGAAACAGCTTGCCTCCAGAAGTTGTGAATGCCCCAACACTGGAAATCTTTAAGAAGATGTTGGATAGTCATCTGTCTGAAATGGTATAGGGTTTCCTGCCTAGGCAGGGGGTTGGACTAGAAGACTTCCAAGGTCCCTTCCAATTCTACTATTGTATTATTGTAAAATCGGTTCAAAAATAAATATTGCAGAAAAATGATCAGGTAGGCTTCAGTTTCTGATACTTCTTAAATATAATAGAAAAAAAATCTTATTAACTTTGAGACATTTCCCTCTCTGAATATAACTTGGTTAATAATTTTTTGAAACTATTTGATCTGTAACCTTCGGTCTTTTTGCTATGGAAATAAGATTTTTTTTCTGTCCAATGTCAATTTCTTACACCTTACACTATTGCAGAATTGGCATCATGCCACTGACCAAATGTTCTGTTAAGAGCTTACACCAGGGCTGTCAAACTCATGGCCTGCGCGCTGGATGCGTTACTCTCTGGCCATGCCCACACCTGGTTTAGTGAAGGGGGAAAAAGTTCTGATATGTCACGTGATGCATCATGGAGACGTGAGTTTGACACCCCTGGCCTGCACTATATTTCTTTTAATTGAGAATAAAGATTTCATTTTTGGTCATTAAAATGTTAGTTTTATAATCTTCTAAGTACACAGTGCTTATTATTGCAAGATACAAGACACTAACAAAAATATCAAAAAGGTAGCATTTGGATTGTAATAGGGATCTTTAAGAATTCTCCCTAACAAAATTTTCCTTCAGATACTGAGGTTTTGGATGATTGCTCTCCTTTGGAAGTTGTTATCAAGCAGTAGAAACCTGTTATTTTACCAACATTATCATTATTGACATAATGATGCAATTTTTATTTTCCCCCAACTTGATTTCAGTGTACATAAGCACTTCTGTGCATTGATTAAGCATTGCATTGATTGAGCATAAAAAAGCACTGATCTGCTCATTCAATTGTATCAAGAACCCCTCAACAATGCATAAGAAAGAAGATCAACCAAAAGGTATAGAAAATTATTCTTGGGCCATTTTTTAAAATTAAATTTGGAGATAATCTTTATAGAGGAAAGCAGCTAGACATAAGGCTTCTAAAAATGCTGATTAAAAAATAACCCAGAGCACTGGACACCTATTTCTCTTTCAACTGTAACATTCTTGATTCCAAGATTAATAATGCAGAATAAGAAGTGCAGGAAGATACCTTGGAATGATGAATGTGATCTGAGAAAACTCAGATCACAAAAGTAAGTTAGAAAAAACAATTAAAGCATTTCTATTTGATAGCTACCTAAGCTCCATTTGATAATATTCAGTAAGGAGGAGCTTGCCACCCTTCCTTTCTTATGGGTCTTATTTATTTTAAAAACATTTAATCAGAATCTTTTTTTCTGTCATTTATAGTCATTATTTTGTAACCTATACTCTACTTGATACAGAACAAATGTTGACCTCCTTCCAGGTATTTAAAGTGGGCTAGTATATGATCCTCAGTTTTATCTTCTTACAGCTAAACCTTAAACATTCTTTTCATTTCTTTTCATAGACTTGGTATCCAGGGTTCTGATCATCCTCATTGCCCTCTGAACTCACTGAGAGCATTTACCTTTTTCAAGTGAGGGAATATAAAAATATAAACACTGAAGGAGCAACCAAACAATGTTTCAATTACATCGCATGGTTTGGAGATTACATTTCTGATGACACGATCTGTAATTTAGCCCCTTTTTTTCCTGTAACCATCACATATTGCATTGTGTACAGTAAATTATTATTCCAAGAATTTTTCACAAGTATTCTTTCTAAGCCAGGTTTCCCCATTCTGTATCTGTACTTTTTCCAAAGGGAAGAACTTTGCATTCATCTTGGTTAAAGTTATTTTTAGTTATTTTCTACCGTTGCTCTAAGATGGTTTGAATATTTGGGGTATTCAAGATGGTTCGAATATTTGGGGTATTTTGGATATTGGGTATCCTACTCAATATTTGCAAGCCTGATAAGCATCTCCAAATCATTGTGAGATGATCATGACTGTCTAAAGGGCTTCATGACTGAAGAAAGAGCACAAGTGGCACACAAGATGAACCTGGGCAAAGGTTCTCCTGGCCATTAACTCCACCTGCTAATTAAACAGTACCTGTGAGTCCAGAAGGACTTGTGCACCAGTTTTGATTGTGAAAACTCAACCCTATGCAAAACCAAGAATGTCAACAACCCTGACCTTCTTCTTCTTGTGCCATATCCATCATCGGATGTTGGTGATCATGTTATTCTTATTTTTGTCAACAGCAGCATGAAAAAATGCTATTGAGTTTTGTCCAAACCAGTCTCTAACCCTGACCTAGAGGATCTAAATAGTCACAGCCATTTAGTCTTGAACCTACACCTGTTCTGTACCATCCAGAACCAAACAACTCCAGCCATTGGATCAGTACACTGACTGTTTTACCTGTGGTACTTAGGAGATGGTGGAGATATAAAGCTGGATATCATCATCATACTTATATCACACCCCAAACTGGTGGCTGATCTCACTAGTGAATTCATGTGGATGCTGAGCAGGAGAGGATGTGTGTGTGTTATGCTTAAAGGTGCATCACACATGAGGGGTCGAATATGTCATTTCTTCCCCTCCAACATTAAATGGAACTGATTACCTAGGAAGGAGGAAAACAACTGGAACATAGTGCCTCCCACTCCACTAGCCATACCAAAAGGATATAATAGTTGATAGTTTCTAATGCCACTGAGAGATCAAGGAGAATTGACGCATCACCTCCATCCAGGCTCCACCAAAAGTCTTCAGTAAGTGCCACCAGTGCTCTCTAATCTACCCTGGCCTAAAGGTAGATTGAAATGAGTCCAGATCATCCATTTCATTCAAGATCCTCTGTAGTTGTCATTATCACCACTTCCATAACCTTTGACAATAATTCTCCAAAGGGATGGGCTCAGTAATGACCACTTGAGGAAGGGGCATACCATCACCTCCTTCAAGGCTGGTGTTATCACCCCATCTCTCAAAGAACCCAAAACCACATGAACCTATCCTGTGGTTATCTCACAAGGTGCTTTAATAAGCTAGGCAGACCAAGAACTGTCAATGAGGTCAATGAATGAACAAATAAAAGGACTTCGTCTACTTGCTCAGATGTAATCAGGAAGAATCAGAATCAAACATAACTAGGGAGGAGAGATACTCATTCTGATGTTGGCCAAATATGTGCTCTTTTCACGTTGTATCAGATTTGCTTTTTGTGTGTGTCCTGGCTTCAGCAAAGGGAGAAAGCACCCATGCAACTGGGTGATTGCAACGTGGACACTTGGAGAGGAAGCAAGGCTTGCAGCGATTCTAAGTAGTAGAAAACACACTGTGGAGGGAGCTTTCATCAAAATGCAGAAACAAATTGTGGGTGTGGCTGGTTGGAATAGAGTGACTGGAGCAGAATGTGTGTAGCAAGGCTTGTTTATGTGTCAGGAAATTTATCTGGTGAGCTGGCAGCAGACAGATAGAGGGGCAAAAGAATAATAATTGGAAAGTGGGAGGAAGAGTGTGCAAATTTTTTAGAGACTGAGGGGAAATCATAATCCAAGTCAGAAAGTCCATAATCAGAAACCTACAATATCTTGAAAAATACCAAGGAAACAGTCAGAGATCTGGCCAGGAAACACACCAAGGTCAGAAAACACAGCAGAAGTTAGACACAAGAATAAACAAACCACAAAACCAGATGCCAAAGATGCTTCCAGCAACAGAAAGTAGTCCCTGCACAGTTTAAACTCTCTCCCTGCCACAGATACAGAGCCAAGGGTTTCCTTGCTCAGTTGTTGCCAGTAATGAAGCACTAGTATTGTTTGCAGAGCCAGCATTTTGCACAAAATAATGAGGTACTTATTTTGATGGGATGGGGTACAGGATTCAAATGCTGAGGGGAATTGCCCTGCTTCTTGGCACCCCATTAGATAAAGAAGGTTCAATGCTGGTTTAGGAGAGATCTGAGACAGTGTGTTTCATTTAGTGGCTACTGAATCACAGGGGGCAGTGAGCACCTAATCTTGGAACCTGGTTCTGAAGTCATGACACTTTTCATCTTTCTCCAGCAATGTTTTGAGTATTGCTTCTGGTGTTTCATCTCTTAAATCTCATTATAAAACCAAGGAGCACACCAAGATAGAGACCTCATTAGAAGTAGTCTGATCTAGGCTGCAGGGATTGCCTAGGCCAAAGTGCCTGGCAGGTCTGGGAGAGTGGGGAACCAAGATCCCTTTAGCCCCAAACAAGGGTGGCCAGTTGAATAAACCCTCTCTATATTTATTTATGTCTTCATCAAATTTATATGACCACCCAGCTCACAAAAGCTTCACATACTTCTCACAAGTACTACGTTTATCTCTAAATGCTTCTTGAATTACCATTTACCTTTTGAATCCAGATCTCCCAACAGCTCTATTCTCCAGTTCCCTTAATCCTTTACAAACTTTCCTTGGAAATAAATTCTCCAGTTTTTTTCCAAAAAATATTCATCCAGACCATCAGCAAATTCCTTCACCATCTTAATATTAGCCCTTAAAGATTTAATGTCAATAAATATTTCCTCTTCCAGTCAATCTCTGCACCCAGGTCAAAACAAGAACAAGCGCCAATGGGTTCAACTTCCAAAAATATACCCCAGTCCAATGTCTATTTCTTAAACATCAACAAGCCTCAAAAACAATTAACTGGCAAAAGCAGATAAAAGAGCCAACAAAAGTAGAGAAAGAAAAACAAATATGAACAACAGATAAGGAGAAGCAGACTTAATAACACCAGTGTTGTATTTGTATTATCTATATTTTGATCACAGAATTTTCCAGAGCCATTGCAAACAATACAGTGAATTGATAGTCCCAAAGTTAGGGGTTGCTGATAGGAAATACAATGCAGTGTAAGAGAGTAGATTTTCACTTATTCATTATAAGCCTAATTACTACTATTGCAAGTGTAGATAAAAGGTTAAGAACTACAGTTAACTCTCTGCGTGTGTCCCTTTGTGTTAGTGTTGAGTCCTGGTGACTGGACAAATTCCTGCAGCTTTCTTGACAATCATTTGGAAGCGGTTCACCCTTGTCTCCTCTCCAAGGTCACTAGCTGGTTTTGTGCATAAATTGAGATTAGAATTTATGGTCTCCTGGTTTCTAACTAGGTACCATGACCACTACTCCCAAAAGGATGTAGAGTTAATGCTAAATAATATAAATTAATATATTTCATATTGTTTCTCTCTCTTTATAAATACCAACTAGTATGTTGATTCCTTTTTTTTAATAGAGGATGTGACATAGCCAGGGTAAACTTTTTACTATTCTCTTTTAATATGTTGTATTTTATTTTGGATACAAGACAATGTGCTCCGCAGTTAGAATCATCATTTTCCCCTTGCACAAGTCACAATTTCTTTCCAAGAAATCCAGAATGTCTATATAAGAAATATGTATTAAATCAAGAAATATGCTAGTCACTGCAAGAGCTTATGCCGACTCTTAAAATAACTTGTTTAGATGGCTGCCCATGTGAATAGCTTTCATTATGAATAAAGCATCAGACCTTCACATATCCACCCAAGCTATTTTTCTAAATTGCAGCACCCATTACACAGCTGCCTCTAAAATATACAAAGATTGGATTCAAATGTTTGAAAGAAAATAACCATTTATTTAAAGGGGAGGGGGGGAGAACTTTCAAAAAGTTTTTTTTTTGTTGCAAAAACAAGAGTTTGGTGTCTTGATAACAAATGTCCAACATTAAATCATAAAAAAGACCTGAGATCTCATTCTGTTTATGTTACAGAATGCTGTTCTGTATGTATTGTGCTGTCTGAGTTTAAGTTTGTATATTTGCAGATGATCTAAACTATGTTCTAGGTTGTTTTCATATACTCTTCAAAGATTGACTATGCATTTCTCTCCATAAATACACATTTCTAGGTAATTCTTAAAAACAAGATACTCAGGCACTTCTAAATGGTATATATGATGGGGTATGGTTGGGTTTTTTAAAAAAATGTAAAGGCAACATAAATGAACCTGAATTTAGTTTTTCCCTTAGCCTCATTGACTAATATGTCCTAATTTCCATTTTGGGGGGCAATGTCCTCCTATATACCATGTATTTTAAGGGGTAATACATTGGCATTTGTCACAACAAAGCTATGTCTCTGATATAAATCACAGGTCTATACAAGAGAATTTCAGATTATGACAATAGGTTTCTCTTCCATTTTCATGCATTGTTTAAAGTTTAACGCTGCTGCCATATTGCCCAGTTATTAGTACAGGCCAGCAACCAAACGTCCTATAAGATCTACGTACATGAAAGAAAACCTTTGCCAATTACTTACGTAGAAGTTAAAGTGACTGCTACTGGTGGCACAGCAGCAGGGGAGTTGTCCAAAGAGAGGACATTATAGCCATAGTCCTAGTTAAATAATCTAAATCATCTACCAAGTACTATATTAACATGACCAAGAAGAAAACCACTTCCAAATTAATTATCTGAAGATAAAGCATTTTAAATGCCTTATCTATTACAGGTATTAACTGAGAGCAGGATTCAAGTTGTCCCATCAAATATAGTAATTAGAGAATCAATTCATGGATTTATTTGATCAAAACAAATAGAAACTAATTCTAGGCAAAAGTAATCATGTCTTTCTAATTTTGTACAAATGCATTTTAGGAAAAGGATTCTGACCCAAATAAAACATAATGATTAAAATAGACTGTATGGTGACAGTCTCGTGAAGAGTGAATTATAAAAGCATAACCAAGATCAATATTAAAAACAGACACACACACACACACACACACACACCCACACACACACCCTTAGATTTTCAAGGGTGTAGGTATGCTGGTCTTGTTGTATTTGGGTCTTTTCCCATGTAAGATTGAGATTGTCTTGGCAACGTTTTAGCAAGGTCTCACTCGCCATATTCAGGCTGGGTTTTGGACTTAAAGCTTAAAGTATATATATATCGTGTTTCCCCGAAAATACAACCTGTCCTGAAACTAAAGCCTTGCCCCATTTTTTGCATGGGCAAAAATATAAGCCCACCCCTGAAAATAAGCCCTCTGGACAATCCCCCCCCTCCAGCCAGGCAGAGTACCGCTCGCTGACCTAGCGGTATCCCGAAGGTGCCAAGCCACGGGAATGAGGTGGGGGCAAAGGCGCTTGCGTTGCTTGGTGCTTTCAGGGTACCACTAGGTCGGTCAGTGGCGCTGTGCCCAGCTGAAGAGGGGGGGTTGCTGGGCATCTGCTCTCTTGCGAGAGGGCTCCCGAAGAGCAGGGCACAGCCTCAGGGTCGAATGGCTGTGTTGCGCTGTCGCAGCAGCAATGAAGCAGCCATGAGGTGACCAAGCTTATGAGCAGCCGCCTGGCAACCCCCCTTTCCAGCCGGGTACAGCGCCACTGACCGACCTAGCAGTACCCGGAAGGCACCAAGCAACGCGAGCGCATGTTCGCCGCCCTCTGCCTCCCGTGGCTCGGTGCCTTCGGAATGCCCCTAGGTGAGTGAATGGGGCTCTGCATGGCTGGAGAGGGGAGTTGCGCATTGGCTTTTCCGCTCCCCGGGCGAAGGACATCTCCGCTGCTGGTGCCGTCCGCCGCTTGGGTTTTTTTTCAAAGCATGGAGGACGGATGCCACTCTGGAAGTACGCTCTATGGTTGTACGATCCAAAGGGAGACTCCCTCCAAAAACCAAGA
Source organism: Natrix helvetica (assembly GCF_964273705.1). NCBI lineage: Eukaryota > Metazoa > Chordata > Lepidosauria > Squamata > Natricidae > Natrix > Natrix helvetica. The sequence goes on along the minus strand of NC_138549.1, from coordinate 96,508,260 downwards.
CATGGAACAGGACAACGGCATCGCCCTCCTCTCTTACATCAAAGGCACCATAGATAAAATCAGCAAAATTCTCCACAAACACAATATCAAGACAGCCTTCAACACTGACCAAAAAATAGCCAACATCTTAAGAAACCCCAAAGACAAAATCAAGCTAGAAACCAAGGAGTCTACGAAATACCATGCAAAATCTGCCCTGCAACATACATAGGACAAACGAACAGGAGAATAAATGCATTGCAAAACACAAGAATGCAGTAAGAAAAAAAGAAAAAAAAACTTCATCCCTTTTTCAGCACCTTAAAGCTACAGGACATGAAATTAATTTTGAAGGAACCAGGTTAATCTCCAAAACTGAACACTTCAACAAGAGAATAATTATGGAAACTATCGAAATAGAGAAACACCCCCACAACATGAATACATGTGACAATACCTCCCGCCTACCAGATATCTGGATACCAGCCCTAGTCAACAAATGAGCCCCACCCACCACTCTGGCCGTTACAACATGAAACAACAATGGACACACAGCCAGCGCCAATCAGCACCAATCTACCAATCATGATACAGCCACACAACCAATCATTCCACTTACTGAAACAAAGCCAGCCCTCCAAACCCCACCACCAAGATTTATAGAAAGACAGCAGCTCCGACCACGCTTTTAGCCTAAAGCCCAGCTTGAATATGGCAAGTGAGACCTCGCCAAAACATTGCCAAGACAATCTCAATCTTACATGGGAAAAGACCCAAACACAACAAGACTATATATATAGTACATAATAATCTTAACAATATAAATTATGTTCAGAATATGCTTAAAACATATTATATTGAAATTTTATTGTTCTGCACGTTCCACCCACAATTGTCTGGAAAACACTATTATGTCAATACAAGGTCATCACAGAAGAACCTACTCCTTAGATAATAAAGATATTTTTGGGTTTACTCATATTCTAACAAAACAAAGCTTTAACTAATGTGCTTTTAACGCTAGAGTTAATGATGTATTCTGTATTTTTAACATGACTGCTAACAGTGAAACGAAATACTAATCCAAACTATAATAATCCAAACTATAGCTTCTTAGCACCTTCTAATTAAAATCTAGTGCCTTTTAATTCAGTTAATGGACTACTGGTCTAAAATAAATTTAGCCTAGCAACATGCAGGATACTGTACAAATTCTACAGATGTCAATATCTGCAGTGAAGACCTAATGGGACCCTTCTTTTTAAGATTAAAACAGGTTGTCCCAAACATATTTAACCCCTTACTCATTAGCAAGTTCAAGAGAGACAATTCTTGAATGGCTTATACCAGATGCTGAGTAATAGCTATGCAATAATATTACATGAGTAAAGCAACTAATGAGAATTGATGTATCAGTCAAGCCATCCACTAGGAGACTGTGAGTTCTAGTCCCATGTTAGGTACAAAGCCAACTGGATGACAGCCAGTCACTGTCACTCTATCCTGGGAAGCAGGCAATGGCAAACTGCTTCTGAAATTTTGTCAAGAAAACTGCAGGGACTAATGCTGGCAGTTGCCAGGAGTCAATATTAACTTGAAGACTCCCTAGCAAACAAATAATTTTTTTTAAAAAAACTAGAACTTAATCTGCTACATTCTGGATCAGCTGTATGATAAGCACAATCCTATATAAAAGGCATTGCAATAATCCAATATAAGCAACTGAATCAACAATACCAGTCAAAGTCAGGTCAACCTTTCATGCATTGTAGATGGTACAATAAAGGACTTCTTAGCTTAAAACGATTGCTACCAACCTGCCTTCCATCGACAACCTGTATACTGCAAGAGCCAAAAGGAGAGCTGTGAAAATATATATAGACCCCTCACATCCTGGACATAAATTGTTTCAACTCCTTTCCTCAAAACTATGCTATAGAGCACTGCACACCAGAACAACTAGACACAAGGACAGTTTTTGTCAAATGCCAAAACTCTGCTAAACAAATAATTCCCTCAAACTGTCAAACTATTTACTAAGTCTGCATTACTATTACTATTAATCTTCTCATCGTTCCTATCACCCATCTCCTCCCAAAGTTTATGACTATAACTTTGTTGCTTATATCCTTATGATTTATATTGTTTCCTAGTATGATTTGATTGCTTATTTGTTACCTATGACTATCATTAAGTATGGTACCTTATGATTCATGACAAATGTATCTTTTCTTTTATGTACACTGAGACTACATAAGATAAATTCCTTATGTATTCAATCATACTTGGCCAATAAAGAATTCTATTCTATTCTATTCTATTCTATTCTATTCTATTCTATTCTATTCTATTCTATTCTATTCTATTCTATTCTATTCTATTCTATTCTATTCTATTCTATTCTAACTATAACAGTATCATTCCATGCAGTCTTTGCCAATTCTACCCTGGTTTACAACAGAGGAGCATAAGAAGGGAATTGTTGGCTCAAACCAGCAATCCATCATATTCTGTTTCCTTTTTCCACCCAGATTTCTAAGCGAAGCCCATACGGAAGACATGAAAATATCAGCATTTTCATATGATGATTGGTATTAACAAATTATCTTAATGACCATTTGTAGCCTATACTGTACTGGCAATGCACCCATCAATCATAAAGCTTCTCTCTAATGTGGAGAAGTCACTTTTTCATTGTGACCAAATAAATGCAGTTAATGTGTGTGATGGGTTTTTAAGTTGCTAGCTGTTTCCATTCAAAATCTGTTAGAGTGGATTTTTTTAAAAACAAAACAAAACAAAACAAAAATGCAGTTTCAATCAAAACCAGCTTTCATCACCTATGAAAAATAATATGATTCAGCTTTATGGCAGCTTTGAACAATCAAGCTATTGTTTACCACCTAGGGACTTGAGAGTGATATTGCTTTAGCTATTATGAATGCATTTATTGCTTTAAATAAATACATTCTTTCTGAATCTCTTATAATTGCCTGCTCTTTGGGGATTCTGTCACTATGATCCAGCCTTACTGTGGAACATTATATTTATACTTTGCCATCATCCATCCTTCTTTCTCCCCTTTCAGAAGTGTCTCAATCAATTGTTTTAAGAGTTTATTCTCAGTGTATTTTTATCTTTTCAAAACTCCTGACTACATTCCCCTTTTTCATTGCTTTCAAATGTTTTTTTATGGTGGCTTCACTATATATGATTTTATTTACTGTAAGGTGCTGAAGCTGCACTGCACAGTAGTGGTAGATGAAGATGCTATAAGAGAACTGTTACTATTAATATTTGAGCATTTTAGTCAATCATGTAATTATAATTTAGACATTCTATAAAATACATTTTGCTTTTCACCCAGGCTGCTCTCACTCTGCAACTGCAAATCTCAATGGAGAAGCATAAGAAAACTGACTGGCATGAGAAAGTTCAATGAAAAAGTTGATAAAAGAGGAGATATATGATGCTGTACAATCCTCAATATGTTTGTTTGGAAATAAGTCTCACTTAGTTTAACAGGGGCTCCTTTTAGGGAAGAAGGTTGCCTTAAATCATGTATATTTCCTTTGAGCTACAAGTTATGCCTGCAGAACAGAAGTGGAATATCTTGCAACCTCTATGTTTGATCAAGGGCAATATTGTATGAATTCATACAGCATCGGATCCCCAGTTGGAATAGGATCCCAACCTGGCCTGAATCTGCTCCAATAATTTCAAGCATCAAAAGCAAAAGATTTCAAATGAATGCTGGAAATCCAAAAGTAAAGAAGGGACCTTTTATCACTTATGATGGACACGTAAGAAAGCAAAGAAATATTGGAGTAGGATTCACATCCTAATACAGAAGATTCTCGAAGTGAATGTAAAGATAAAACCAGAAACTTTTTCTTTGGACTTAATGGAAAAAAACTTGGGGAAAAATGGAACATATATAACCCAGATTAAGCCAATAAAATCAGACTTGAAGTCACCAAAGTCCTCTGCAACTCTGCAACCCAGAAGCAACCTACATAAAGAATAACAAAAAGCACTCACCAACTTGAGGAAAGGACAACATAATCATTCTCCCAGCAGACAAAGGTAATGCCACTGTGGTGATAAACACATCTGACTGCCAATCCAAACTCTCCAACCTACTCCAAGATCTCGCTTACAAACCTCTAAACACAGACCCCACCACCTATCTAGAAAAAACCACCAAATCCAAAATAAAGCCTCTCCCATCAGTGAAGAGATCCAGCAAAGAATCATCCCCAGAGAGAAATCTTTCAGATGCTCCAAACTCTATGGCCTCCCCAAGATTCACAAAGAAGGAACACCACTCAGATCCATAGTCAGCTCCATAGGCTCACCTCTACAGAATCTATTTCTTGCCAAACAACTTCAGCTCTACACAGAATCCATCACCTCACATGTACAAAACTCAGTCCACTTCATAGAAACAATAAAGAAACAAAACCTATAACCCAGCAACCTATTCATGAACTTCACTGTCATATCCCTCTTCACCCAAGTGCCTATAAAAAAAGTCTTGACAGCTATCCAAAACAACCCCCCTAAACACATCCTAGATCTGACCACCACTGCCTAACCAACACATACTTCATCCCTAATGGACAAAGATACAAACACCCCTTTCACCTGTCATCGCAAACCTATACATGAAACATTTTGAAACCAACACCTTAGATAAATCTGAACACAAACCCAAACTCTGGCTTAGATATGTAGATGACACTTTCGTAATTTGGCCACATGGGAAAGAAAAACTGGACAACTTCCTCACACATCTCAACAGCCTACACCCCAAATTACAATTCACTATGAAACCCAAAATCTTAGGAAACCCCATAGACCAGATCCAGCTAGAAAACTAAGGAGTCTATGAAATACCATGCAAAATCTGCCCAGCCACATACATTGGACAAACTAATAGAGAATAAATGCACATCAGAATGCAGTCAGGAAAGAAGAAAAAACTTCCTCCCTTTTCCAGCACCTTAAAGCAACAGGACATGAAATTGATTTTGAAGGAACCAAATTACTCTCCAAAACTGAACACTTCAACAAGAGAATAATTATGGAAGCTATCGAAATAGAGAAATACCCCCACAACATGAATAAATGTGATGATACCTCCTGCCTATCAGACATCTGGAAACTAGCCCTAGTCAATAAACGAGTCCCAGCCACAAAAAACGACACAGGACCCAGAACAACACAGGACACCATCACCAATCACCCTCACCAAACATCAATTCCATCAACCAATCAAGATGTGACAACACAGCCAACCAATCCGTTTAAAGCAATGAAGCCAACATTCCACACACCCCCACCTATATTTATAGAAAAACGGCAGTTCCGATCACACTTTGCTCGCACAAGAATAAAGCAAAAGGTACCAGCCTTGGCTGCAAAAGTTGATGGAGTTAGCAAAGATGGCTAAACCGACTGCTTTGATTAAGGGAAAAAAAACACCATTAGCTTTGTTTCTACTTGGGAACTGCTACTGGACTTTGTACTTGAGATGGAAAAAAATGAAACTTTGATTTTGGGTTTAAGATTAGATAGATAATAGAAATGGCTAGTTTACACTATTGTGTAAAATTTAAAAAATGAGGTTTAATGTTATTATCTTATTCTACTGCACCAAAGGGAATTGGAAGTCAAAGCCTTCGCTTCTTTCCCCCCTACCTTTCCTATACTTTTCCCTTCCCTTTTCCCTTCCCTATTTTTTCTACTATTTTCTTTTGTATTTTTTGTATTTTATATTATAAACTAAAAGAAAAAGAAAAAAAATCTAAAGCAGGGGTGTCAAACTCACGGCCCGCAGGTCAGATGCGTCATACACTGGTAATGCCCATGCCTGGTTTAGCAAGGAGAGGAAGTTGCAATATATCACGTGATGCCACCGTGACAATGCAGGTTTGACACCCATGATTTAAAACAAAAACATAACAATCTTTTAACTGTGTATGGATTCATCTTTTCTAGCTTCCCATCAGCTTAGCTTATTGAGAATTGTGTCTGATTAAATGAAAAATCTGAAGTTTTGTTGTTGCATAACAGTATCGTGAAATGTCCTTGAAACTCTTCCCTGAGTTTACAATTATGAAGGATGAAAGAACTTGTGATAAGCATGGCTTCCTCAAGCTGCTCAGATAAGTTGAAATACAATTTACATAGAAACCATACCAGCAGAGCACAGAGCATTTTGCACCAAATTTCACTTTGCATTTCTTAAAGAATGAATTATGGATAAGAGGAAATATTCAAGTAGATCAATGAATCGATTTCTGCTTTCTGTTATTTGGCAGACTTGTATGTTAGAAAGTTTAAGAGTCTTTTGGTATAGTAAAGAAGGGTTGGGAGGGATATTGGCAAGGGCGTCTGCAGGAATGGATCAATGACATCAAAACAGTGGGTACAATCAGGGTGATCAAAGCTCTGTCCCTTTTTACATGTGGGTGATGCATGGAACACATAATATAAAGGGGTGGAGCTTTGATCATCTGGCTGCACTTACCAGTTTGATGTACAATGCCTCGGGCTAGACTTTGCCAGAACCAGACTGTAACCTGAGGCTAAGGCATAGTTAACTAAGATAGACATTCAGCCGACATATTTCTCATGCTAGAAATATCATAGCAAGTACTATTTAGAAGCTATTTCATACCAATGTCATTTTTCTTTAGAAGGAACTACTTTTAATGGTAGTAGCCATCCAATGTTAATCAACAGAGGTAACACTCTCCTATCTTTCTCCTTTTAAAATTTTCCTGGAAAATCAGTGATTTTTAGGAGTATCTGTTGTCCAAGCACATTGGAATGAAATCAAGTTAGAAAATGTAATCTTCTGTTGTAATTCATCTTCTCAACCCTAAACAGGTTTAATGGTGGTGTGGTGGCTCAGCAGTTAAGACGCCAGGTTTGTCAGCTGGAAAACTGGCAGCTCAGATTTGAGAGCAAAGCACCACATGATGGGGTGAGCTCCCGTCCTCACCTCAGCAACTAGCAGTTCAAAGGCATTCAAATGCAAGTACCATATTTTTCAGAGTATAAGATGCACCAGAGTATAAGACGTGTCAAAATTTTGAAGAGATAAATTAAAAAAAATTTTTTTTGCATTGTGCAGACCCCTCCCACAACCCTGGTTTTTTGTGAAAATGGGCCATTTTTTGTCAAAAAAGGGCATGCATAGCCTTTAGGAGGCTTGTAGAGTGCTCCTGGGAGCTGAGGGGCTGGGGGGGGGGGTGAGCAAAAAACAGCCAGTTTTTCATGAAAACAGGCTCAGTTTTTGTCAAAAGAATGCATAGCCTTTAGGAGGCTTATAGAATGCTCCTGGGGATGGGGGAGAAATTACCCTGTTTTGTGCTCGTTTCTGCCCTCCACAGCCCCTAGGAGCACTCTATAAGCTTCCTAAAGGCTATGCACGGCCATTTTGGTGAAGGGGCGTGGTTTCAGGAGGCAAAAATGCTGTATTCAGTGTATAAGACACACCCAGATTTTCAGACTCTTTTTGAGACTCCAAAATATGGTATATAAATAGATACCACTTTGGTGGGAAGGTATGGTGCTCCAGGATGTCATGCTGGCCACATGACCACAGAAATATCTTCTGACAATGCTGGCTCAATGACCTTGAAAAAGAGTTGAGCAATGCCTTTGGCAACAACTAGCAGACTAAAAATCACAGGAGGACTCCTTAGACAAGCATAAAGGACATATTTTATAGAGAAGATTTTGACATTAACCAAGGAAAACATTCTAGAAGTTAATACAAAGAGGGGAAAAGGGCAAAAGGAGCTTGATCTTTTTGATATTAATAATATTTGCTGCAATATATCTCTGGTTTCAGCACATTTTTTCAATATTTAGGTTTGTGAAGTGAGAGGCTATATAAATATGGTAAATAAATAAATAAATACTGCCAGAGATGTGATAGAAATGATTGCAAAAGAGAACAGAAAACTAGTGCCCATTACTCACTAGAAACAGGAGACACCAACAGCTAAGTCCTGAAATGATTAATAATTATTTAAACAATACATTTGATGATTACAGTACAAATATGCAATTTTCATATGCAAATAAGATACCTAGTTTCAAAGACATAGACTGAACTATCATATTATCAAACCCCATCATATTCAGTTCTTAATATTTTTTAATGTTCAAGAACTGAAAGAATGTTACTGGATCTGAAAGCAAAGGAATTTTTCACACATAATGCCAATGTCTTTATTGTGTAGGTCTCATGCATTATATTGTCATTTTAGAATGTATACTAAATGTTGTGACATTGGTTCTCTTAAAGGATAGCCTGAGTTGTAGAATTATATCTAAACAAATACAATTGCTTTTATTTGGGAAGAGAGAGCCTAAAGCTTTTCAGAGCTATAACTACATGTGAATTAAAGTAAGCCAGACTACACAATTCTTGATATCTAGGAAAACTGCTTCTGTTTTTCAGGGGAGATTGATTTGTTTTGTAAGAATGAAAATTGTGGTTCATATTTGCAAAATAATATTGTGCTATTTGTGTCTCTACTCTCCCTGTTTTCTGGGCTCAATTGAACAAACAACTTTGCTTCATTGTCCTGACATATTTTAGAAAGTTTAAAAAAACCACTATGATTCAACTACTAGTTGAATATTCTGCACTGTGCTATTCCTAGGGCAAATTGGCAGTTGGCAAGTAAAAATATAGGGGATAGTAAAATAGTAAAGCTACAAAACAGACTGTATGCCAGCCCTTTTTATCTCTAATATGGGAAAAAGGAAGGGAAAAATTCCAAACAATGCATTTCATTTATCTTCTTAGTCACCCTTAGGTATCCAACATTATCCAAATTGTTTTTGGACAAGGATTATAAATAGCACCAATTCTATTTTTCTGCAATTTTCTACAAAGATTTGGTTTACATTTGAATCAAATATAAAACTGTAATTGTAATTTACAGAAATGGTTCAATCTTCAAATGCAAAGCCCTCAACTGATTCTTTCCACCCATTTCCACATCTTGTTTAACTTCTTTCTCTTCCCTCTCTTTCCCTTCTTACATACCCAAAGGAGTAATAGATCACCACCAAATATTTGAGTTTGTTGCTTGAAATTAACAATGAAATTACAGTAAGTGAAGAGCTCTTTGTGAACCTAAACTACTGAACTGCCTACAAGTAATTTAGTCCCCTCTGCATCATTCTGCACATATGGTGGAAAAAGTAATCTTAATTTGATTATGGATTTGTATATGTGTTTGTGTGTGTTTTATGAAAGAAAGAGAGTGCACATATTGCTGTATGCATGTGTTCGTATTGAAGATCAGACTATATATGTGAACATTCCCAGGATTCATATTCTGGGGAAGGGAGAAAGATTTTAAGAGTTATTGCAGAAGCCCTAGAGACCTGGCAGCAATTTAACTCCATGATTTTTAAAAGTCCACTTGCTGCAAGGATAATAAAAGTTATATGGTACTCAAGCCACTTCCTATCACTGTCATTCTTGAGAAAACAGATTGTAGTTCTAGATTGGATCAAGAGTTACTGAAGGAGAAGTTCCTAAAGCTATTTTTTGCAGATGTTTTCTGCAAAAGGAAGAGGTGATAGAAACATGGTGCTCTTAATAGTTAGTTAATAATCTGATTGTTAATAGTCAATTTATAATCTGATAAACAATGAATCCTGGGAGGTGAAGCATAAATGACAAAGATTGGCTCCCAGCCACTTCTTTCTGCTCAAGGAGAAATGAAACTTTACTCAGGATGCATTTCTCCTGCTTTTCCCAACAGTTAAGAATTAGATTTATGATTGAATAAGCTTAGAGGAAATTAAATTGATAACTTTGATCTTTTCTTTACCATCATAAATTATTATTTTTTCCAAAGGTTGAATTTTATTTTTATAAGCAATAGCTCCCGTGGCTTCTTTGATTATTCCAATAAAAAAGTGCCAGAAATAGAGTGGGAAAAATGAGCATTTAAATAACATCATTAACAATATCATTAAAAACTAGCTATTACTGAACAGGTGCAAAATTGTTAAATTGATGCTAATAACAGTAACAGTGAATGTTACCACCTATCTAACTAATATGGTTTCACTGTGGGTGCTATTTGGGGAACTGAGATTCCTGCGAGCACATGAAAATGAATCTGTGTTGATAGAAGAATAACTGCTAACAAAGATTATCAATTAAAATGAAGCCAGCATTTATCTCTAGAACAGTAAAAGCCCTCTCTATGAAAAAAATGAACTGGGAGGGGGGGCACAAACCACAGTATCTAACATATCATTAAGTCAAAGCATTGTTCCATATTTTAGCTTCAAGCTAATTATTATCCTGACTATCTTTTAATCCTTCTAAGATCTTATCCAATTACAACAAGATAGTAGATACGTTCTTAGAAGACAGAAAATATTAACCCCAAATCGTTACTGCCTTCAAGAAACATTTTTTTCTTTTAATTTTAAAGTGCTCTATTATCTAGTTCTTAGACATAATATTTCCTTGCTGTGGGAAGTGTTTCTTTTAGTTAAAATATTTCTTTTTTGCATTCCAGCACAAAAAGTTCAAGGAAGCCAACAAAAAGGAAATAAAGAAGACATACCCCTAACACAATAAAACATCAACATCTCCCTATGCCAGGTCCTTGGGAAGAAGTCAATAAGTGGATAAAAATGCCAAATCCAGTCTGAACATCTGGTTGGCTGTGCGATGAAATTAATATTATTTATTATAATTCTATTTTAATTAATATTACAATGGTAACTTTATTATCCTAGATAATAAAATTGGGAAGGATCTGATAATAAAAAATATAGTCAGAAATTTTGCATGCTGTTTTGGGGTACTCTTCATTTGAAAAGCTGCATCTTCGTATATCCCAAATATACAACAACATTCTCTGGCGTTTTGTGAGTTTAAATTGGAATCTGGTTTTCTATTAATGGAGGAGAGGATTGATCATACACGTCAAAACAATTAGGTAAGACAGCAAAAATGCAATATATTACTGTAATCAATATCTTGAGAAACACCACAGAACAACATTTATTACAATTTGATAGAAGGTATCATGAATATAAACATGAGAATGAACATTAATTTGCCATCTGTTGTATTTGCAACAGATTATTTTCTATATTTGTTATATGTGCTTGCAATATGCACAAATATGAATATTTAATTTGTGTTTTTATGTTGGCAGTTTAATAGCTGTAATAATGACACGTTGAAAATGTGCACAGAATCAGAGGCCGATATTGCTATCCTGTAAAAGCTTATTCAGTAAGGCAGAACTTTACTGAATAGTTTGGGAATAGTTTGACAATAAACATGCCTAGGAGTGACAGGTTAAGCGTTTATTAAAACTCAGAACCACAGATAAAATCTTCCATTAGCACCTAAAACCTAGAGAGAAATCAACAAATAATTATCCCTCTCCAGTGGTTCTGTCTCCGTAGCTCTCTTCTGAAAGTTACTTCAAAGCAAAGTGACAGTGAGTAAGAACTTTGCAGGTGACAGTTGAACAAACAGGATATAATTTCCAGAAAACTGGCATTATAAAGTATAATTTTTATTGCCATTGGATTTTTCGTCCAGCTAACAATCGACGACTGTGCTAAGTAGTATGTGGTCCAGTCACAGTTTGGAAAACCTTATGCTGCTAATGCTTGTTTGTCATGAGCTGCAATGGCATCACAACACACTACCTGAATTCCAGAATTAAGGATTTATTAGCCAGGGCATAAACCGTACGAAATGCATAATTTCAGAAACAAACTACATGATACAGCTGTACACATTCTCAGAACAATTCAGAAAAACTGCTTTAGGTTTTATAGGAACATAACCTCCAACAACCGCCCTGCCCCTCCATGCCTTACCAGTTAAAGCAGCCACATTCCCTTTTGGCCTTCTGAGTGAGCCTGAAAATAATGGATGCTGTTGCTTTAAGACATTATTTAATTCTAGTGAATTAATGCCTGAAACAACAGTATCTCTCCCCCCCCACACACACCAGGTTTGCATGGAAATCTAAAAAGTCTGCTTTAAAAACAGGTAACTCCTGGCTTTCTACTTGGGCAGGATTCAAAGCCTGGGAGTCGCAAAAGGATCCATAGCATTCCTATATTGCCCATGCAACCTTCATATATCTACATTTAGTGTTCTCCCATATGATGCTTGATGTAATTGCAAGGCTGTCAAAACGAGGAAAAGTTATCAAACAAAGCTTAGCATCTCACCATAGCAACCACTGTTGCCATCTGCATCTATCCCAGGTCCAGTGAATCCTGGGCTACAGTAACAACCATGGATTCCATTGCGAACTTCACATTTGGCATGCTTGTGACATGGGTTGGCACAGTTCTGGAGGCTGTAGCAACTATCCAGCAGGGTGGCAAGAAACACTACAGAGATTGAAAAGCAACACAAAACGGCTGATGTTAAGAGTATAACCACATGCTGAATTTTTAAAACTAGCTCTACTTCAATCAGTTCGGGACTTACTAGTAGGAACCTGAGGCATCCTATTCCCAAATGAAAAATTACATCCCCACCACTAAACTTTTAAAAGCTCTGCTTAAAAATAGTGATATATCTGAGTAAGCATTTGAAAATATTTTTGTTGGGAATGTTTTATTGTCTCTGTCATATTTTATGTTGCTCTCCTTTCCATGCTATCGTAAAAATTCTTCCCTTTGTTTTATATACACGTGTGAGTATGTGTGTATGGGTGTTTATACATGTGTGTGCATACACATCTCTCCACACTTACATATATAAATATATGCACATGTTTGCTTGTGGGTATTAATATAATGAAAAAAGAATGACCAGATCAACAGTCTGATTAGCAGCAGTCAAAAACACACTCAGAGGGATTTACTCCCAAGTTTTTTTTTAAACTATAGCCTAATGATCGAGAAGTGTTCGGGTAAAACCAATTTATACAGGAGAGACCTATTTACCTACAAAGTGCTTTTTTGGATCACAGTCCTAATATACAAGTATAAGATGAATTGCTTCACAAAAATCAGAAGCTGCTTTCTTGAATAATGATAACCAAAACTACAATAATAAATATATTTTAAAGGTTAAGATTAAATAAGTTTGTAAATATAACGTTGAACTGGTTCATATTATCTGTGGCATTATTATACGTTATGACTATTCTTTCATGCAGAAAATGCATCTTTTTTTAAAAAAATATATCTGTCTATTTATAAGCAAATAAATCTTCCTCGGCTGTGTTTTATTACAGTACAATTTCTCCTCCAAATTCAATGAGAATGAATCCATAAGGGTTCTTGCATGCCAGTTTTTACAGATGCTAAATATCTGTTGCACTTGTCAAATGTAGCAACTACCATAAAGGGATTTCTCAATTGTTATAAGAACCTTGTTTCTTTCCTAACTCTAATTTAGTCTTAATCTTTATTTAGAAAAGGAAATCACCTACCTAAAAGCAAGAGAAGCTTCATGGATGTTGCTTCTACGAAGTGTCCAGTTTCAAGTTCTGTCGTTACAAATGAAGGAATCTTGTTGGATGTCGTATGTTCATGCGCCCAAAATCCACACATGCTAACAGAAGACAAAATCCTTGCAAAGCTACTGACCTTACAATGACATGTATGCTCTTCCAGATCTTTTAAAGGGCAAGGTAGAGTCAAATGATGAATTATGAGTTGGGAGATAAAAGAAAAGCGTTTTATAGAAAGGCAAACCGAAAAGATGAGAATGTCAAGATCAGCATGGAAGGTAAGTACAGATGTTGTGATGTTAAGGGCTGTGGAAGGAGTTGTAAACCAAACTTGGCCTTGGAAGACTATGAAGAACAGATCTGAAGTAAAAGCAGTGGCCAAACCAGGTGCTAGCTTATCTGTCTTTGTCCAAGGCAGTTGAGCATATCAAAACTCTAGTATCCCAAAAGCTTGTGAAGTCTGTCTGCTTCTGCCTTGTTGATGGCTTTCCTTGAGTATCCAAAATATCCCAGCTGCTACATAAACATTTGTCACTTTAAGAGCAGCAGTATAAGAAGGAGGTACAGGAAATCCACTAAGATTTCTTTTGTGTGGAAAACAAAGATGTAAAGCTCTGGAAGGAAGTAGGCAGGAAACTGAATGTGCAGCAAAGAATTTCAGGGACAGCAGGGAAACCTACACAGGGAGATATAAGTCAAAACCCTAAAGGAGGTGACATCACAATAATTTAGGGATAAAAGAAGTAATAAAAGAAACTATACTATGCAGTGGGGAAGTGGGAAACAAGAATTTTGTTAGACCAAACAAAGAATGGTGAAAAAAATAATAATGCATCCCCTTTATCTCTGATATGTTATTTCCTGTTAGAGTCTGCATTCGGTGTGATTTCTTTGGAAGCTTGCTATAAACCTCTTCCAACATGATGTTCTTTAATGTCATTCTCTACATAAGGAACACCTCATTGTTTCTGTTATGGCATCATCTTCCAAGGCTTTGATTGAATGGAAGCTTGACTACAAATAAGCTTTAGTGCTCAAGATTTCTTGAGAAAGTATTTCAATGTTTATCTAAAAAATGCTATATAATATCAATAATGAGGTGAGTGCAGGCCTTCTGTGTGAAGGCAGATGGCCATTTCTCCCAAAATAGACAATTGGGTGTAGTTTAAGATAAGCATAAAAGCTGTGGGAAATCTTACTCTGTATTCTTAAACTGCCTCTCATTTTACTTTGAACAAACTCTTCAAAAGAAATTAAATCCAGAAGTTCTTGGCCTGACAGACGTGTCAACCATCACTTTTGTGATGCTCATGGGAAAGGATCTTTCCCCTTTTTGGCGGGATATACACCATCCTTACTCCATTGAATTTTGCTTGTGCTTCTCTACAAAAGAAGTCCACAGAAAGGAAAGCAGTTTTTTTTCCCTGTTGCCTATCACTCTCCTGCCATGTTTTGTTCATTTAGGGATAGTGTATGCAAGTACCAATAGAAATAAATAACACCAGAAAGGCTGACAAGATGTAGACAGAAGAATTTAATGATCTCACAGATGTCCAATAATTCTATTTTTTGATACCTACCATACCAGGACAATGACTGAATGAAATAAATGCCCAGACATATAAAACCATGTAATAGGAGAGTAATTTTCTAGTTTGGTGATGTTAGGAAAAATTCACTAAACAATACAATGGGTGCCAATATATATTTTTAAAGATCAAAAGCAGACCCATGGGTTCTTCCAACTTTTAAAGCTTTAAAATACTTGTGCTAGTAGTAAGTAGCCTCCTGCCATAAATTCCAGTGAAAATGGATTCCCGAATTCACTCCCAATAGGACTGAGACAGATGAGGTTCTTTTTCCATCTTATTGTTTTCTGTCTGGACTGTATTTCATTTTACAAGAGATTTATAAATAACTAGACTCTAAACTGTTTTAAGAGGCACCTTCCTCAGCTTGTTCAGTTTTACACAAAAAAGGTACATCAAGCTGTCAATCACTTTTTGGGTGAAGAGGTATTGTTACTTACACATTTATCAAATGGACTGATTCCTCTGAAACTTGTCCTTTCACTGCTTGTTATATTTAAAAATGTGTTCTATAATTCAGAGAAAGGAGTATACATTTGTATGTTTCTGCTTGAGAATATTTCCTTATATATTGAGGTGCTTCCTTAGATGAATTTTTTAATGACTATTTATGTAGACATAATGGGACTCTTCTAGGCACAAGAAATTTACAACCTTCCAATTTTACATTTTAAACAGAAAAGGACTTGAGTGGCTCTTATTATTATTAAAGTAACCAGAATGTGATGGTCACTTTTGCATGGAAAGGCTATAACATATGTGTTTTGTCCCGTGATTCCAATGAATATGCAGATCCAGGCTTGGCTGTCTTCCATGACTAATTACAAAGATAAAGCCACCCCTTGGCTGGGAGCCTAGAAAGTTCTCTTCACAAACACAAGATAACACTTACAGAAGGCTTTCACAACGGCTTGAATATGGACTGTTGTCTCCTGCAAAAATTCCCCTCCCTTCGCTCCAATTATTATCTCTTTGGGAGGGGCCACACCCTTAACCAGCTGTCCCTACTTCCTTCTATAAGTCTTCTCCACAGCTGTTCCTGTCTCCTATCAATTCGACGTCTACGCACATCAGGGACAACCTCCCTGCTCCCTGACTCAGATGCCACCTGGTGGCCAACAGGCTTCTCTAGTTCCTGCTCTGACTCCAAACACCCTCCAGAGTCTTCCTCATCCTCCAGAGCAGTCCCATAATGGTCTGAGCTGTCAGGGTCCACCAACAACTCAGCTGGCCGCTGCTGGACCACAACAATATGCAAACACTAATAGTCAATTAGAATTTGTCTTTCTTGGCTAGAAAGGAAGCAAAGATATTTCAGGAGATCACTGTTCAGGTATTGAGCAGGAAATAATATTAAAGCAAAATCCAGCTGTTGCCGCAGTAGCAGCATTTATCCCTGTCAATGAGCTTTCCCCATTTTCAATATCCCCACCATAAAAAAAATCCAAAAGACACAAACAAGGACCAGAAATCAAGATGAGGAAAGTTGTGACTTCCTGTTCACAAGAACTGCATTGAGTAAACATTGGCATAATCAGTCCCTGCCATTCAGGAAGAAAGCCTTAGATTAATCTCTGCTTGATTCAGTTTGTAGTGTGTGCTATGAAGGAAAATTTGTGTTCCTGAGTTTTTTCATCTATAACAAGTCTCACTTCATGTAACAAAGCAGGAAGAAACATGTCCCTTCACCTATCCAATTTCTCTTTTAGTTAACATTCATTCTCGCAACAGATCCCATCCTTTCTTTAATTTATTACTATCTTTCCACCCATATTTCCACATCGTCCATCCATTTTGTCATTTTAGTAAATATGTTATCAAGGTGCACAAATTCATTTGCTGGCTGTAATTTGTTGCCATCTTGGATAATTAGAATTGTTCACTCCATTTCCCTTGTCATATTTTAAAGCTATATTTCACCATCATTTATATGACTGACAAAAAAGAAGAAGAAAGAAAACTGCATAAAAAGTTCAGAGGTGGAAAGGAGGGAAAAAGGAGTTTGATGGGAAGTTTAGATGAGCCAAGAAGGCAGGAATGAAAGGTGAAAAGCAGACAGGAGCAGGAAAGGGGTCAGCTCATAAGACTATTAAGGATAATACAAGAAGCTTACATCACATGTAGCAGGCAACAGAGAACTGGCAGAGATGACAATTTAGGAATGTCACAGCACTATCTTAATGGAGGATTATTTTCACAACAGATTACTGGCAAACCTGAATGTTGAGGGTATCAGCAGGAACCTGGAGAAAATGAGGTTGCAATAATCAAGGATGAACAGGATGATGGACTTGACAAGTTTTATATTTTTGTGGTGAGAATGAAGAGGAAATGGAAGATTTTAGAGACATTTGGGAGATAAAACCACCTGGATTTAGCGATCATATCTACCAGTATATGAGGATAAAGAGTCGTGTGACACCTGAGAAGGGACCATAGAGTATGGGAGAAAAACATGCTTTCAAAATCGGCTGTATTATCAAGTTTTTCTTATGACTCTTCCTGTGTGAAAAATCAGAAAATGTTAAGCTCTTCTCTGTAATCAAATAGAGTAAATAAGAAGCAAAATGCTAAATCTGCATTTCATTAAGGATATAAAAGACTTTCTAATCATCACTTCAGCCAGCAGTAAATTTGAAAGTCTGCATTCCAACTTCACAGTGACACAAATTCTACTGCCAAACAAGATTGACTAGTGTTTATCTTTTCACAATCAATAATCTGCAAAAAAAGAAAAAAAGTGCCAGGGAAAAAGTGTGCTAGTGGAAGTCATATGCAGTAACATTTGCATTTAAAAAGTCTGCATAAGGAAAATGTCAAAGTAGGGAAGCTGGGTGAATCGCATTAAAAATATTTCTTGAGCAATTTACTTCAACTGTTACATAAATTATGGGCAGATACAGGAAAGGTTTCCATATGTTATGGAATATTGCATACATAAACTTAAATTTAAATGTAAGGGTTTTTTTTCCCCAAAAAAACCAAACCCATAGAATACAATGGCTGGCCAGCATATAAAAACCAAGCAAGCTTTTCAGAGATTTGTGCATTCATTTCAGATTTGCCAGTTCTATGTTTACTTAGAAATGATCCCCAGTATATTTAAGTGTAGAACATTGTATGCTTATTCTTCAACTATCAGAAATGCATGGTTTCTGCATCAGTATATTCTATGCTTTATAGCAAGGGTTTCCAAACTTGGCAACTTTGAGATTTGTAGACTTCAACTCCCACAATTCCTCAGCTGGCTGAAAACAGAATAATTAGAGGGATTTGTTGTCGGGGAAAGTGTCAAAAAAGTCCAGATGGCACTTGTGACCAGAGAAATAAAAGCTTGCCCCTTCTGAACATTGGACATGTGCAAAAACATGTGGCACATATAAAAATGGGGCAGGGCATCATTTTGGCTGCCATTTTGATTCATTGATCCCTTGCGTACATCTTGCAAACAGTAATGTCATTGACTTTCCTCTCCGTATTGTATTCTTTCCTCCCCGACTTACGACCGGGGAATTCCCCCTGTTGTCAGCCAGCAACAGCCATGCTGCGCCTTAGCCAATCAGGCGCGGCATGGCTGAAGGCGGGCTGATCTGATCTCTTGATTGGTTCCTCGGCCTGACAGCTTTCCCTTAAATAGCTGTCAGGCTAAGGAACGTAGATTCTCTCCTGTATTACTTGACATTGCTTCTTGTTAATAAAACAGAGTTGGACGTTCCTCTTTGTGTCAAGCCTCGTCTTTTCCCCACACTTCTTCACTGGCGACGAAGGTGGGATCTTTCTGAGGCGACGACCCTGACGGAACCCGACCTCTTTACACAGCCGCTTGAGTTTAGCTTCCCGAGCCGCACAACTTCAAGCCGCAATGTCTTCGCTTCCACCGTTCGCTCCCTTCGGAACCGAGGGAGAGGGATGGACGGGATTTTTGGAGCGATTTGAGTGCTTCCTACGAGCCAACGGGAAACGGGGTATCCCGATGGAGGAGAAGTGCAGCTTCTTCCTCAGTAGCTGCGGAACCCCGATGTTCAACGCCGCCCGGGCGTTGGCAGCCCCAGTGCCAGTCCACGACCTCGACTGGGACACGCTGATGACCAAGCTGAAGGGACATTACGCCCCGACCCCATCGAAAATTACCAGGCGGTACGCTTTCCGCCAGTGCGTCCAGAAGCCGCACGAAGACGTCAGCCAGTTCCTCCAGTCCTTGCGGACCACAGCCATACCCTGCGAGTTCCCAGACTTGGAGGACAACCTGGTGGAACAATTCGTGAGCGGCATCAGGGACCGCCGGCTGAGGAGGCGTCTCCTGGCTCGGCCAGAAATCACCCTGTCAGAGGCGGTCGCTGAGGCACAGGCGGCGGAGTTGTCGGAGCAATCCGTCGCTGAGATGGACCGCCACCCGTTTCAATCTTCCCCAGCGCAGACCTGCCTCATTGATCAGCTGGTGCCCATTCCGAGCCCGGCTGAGGAAGAGGAAGAACTTGTGGCTCGCCTGGCAGAACTACAGAGACGCCGCAATCCGCGACCTCCGCGCCAGATTGTGACAGCCTGCCTGGGCTGCGGGGGCAGCCACGACCGGTCAGCCTGCCCATTCCGGGCATCCATCTGCCGCCGGTGCTCGAAAAAAGGGCACCTGGCCCAAGTTTGCCGAGCTACGCTACCACCGCCGCCATCCCAGGGAGCCACAGGCCAGCAGATGACAGCCGGACCGCAGCAGCAGCCCCGCCGCCAGCCGCGCTCGAAGGCCAGCTGTTACACCGTGGAGCCAGGACCTGCAGCAGCCGCCCCTGCAGAGGCGATCTACCAGGCCTCCGCAGGTGCGGACAGAATCAAGGCGTCAGTCCTCATTGAGGGCACGCCTTGTGTAATGGAGGTGGACTCCGGCTCGTCCCGCTCCTTAATCGCCTGGGCTGACTTTCAGAAACTGTGCCCCGGCGTCCTGAAACGCCAGCTGTCTGCTAGCCCCGTGGCCTTAAGGGACTATCAGGGGTCACTTATCCCAACCCTGGGCTGCCACACAGTCAGGGTTGAATACGGGGGGTTTTCGGGGTGCCTGCCAATCCTAGTGGTTGAAAAGCCCCTTCCCGCTCTATTGGGGCTAGATTGGTTCCCCGCCCTTGGTCTCTCCGTACAGGGGGTGCACTCCATCTCAGACACGCCCCCTGACGTAGCTGCTGTCATCTCCGCCTACGCGGACGTCTTTGACGGCCAGCTGGGACTATACAAGGGCACCCCCATCTCTCTTAATTTAGATCCCCAGGTTGCTCCCATTAGGCTGAAGGCCCGCAGGGTGCCTTTTGCCTTAAGGGCCAAAGTTGATGAGGAGATTGACCGCTTGTTGGCGCAGGGTGTATTGGAGCCTGTTGACTACTCGCGTTGGGAGACCCCAATAGTGGTCCCTGTGAAAGCCGACGGTTCCATACGCCTCTGCGCCGATTTTAAGTCAACCATCAATTTGGCCCTTCAGGCAAACCCCTATCCAGTCCCTGTCGTACAGCACCTGCTCCACTCCCTGGGGCAGGGCTGTATTTTTGCGAAACTGGACATGGCGCAGGCCTACCAGCAGCTCCCGGTGGATGACGAAGCGGCGGCTGCGCAGACTATCGTCACCCACCGTGGGGCTTTCCGTTGCCGCCGCCTCCAATTCGGCGTTTCCGTGGCCCCGGGGATCTTCCAGAGCCTCATGGAGCGTTTGCTCCATGGGCTCCCTGGCGTTGTACCCTATTTCGACGATGTCCTGATCGCTGCATCCAGCCGCTCAGGACTCCTCGAAGTACTGGGGAAGGTCCTCGACCGTTTTAGGGGCGCGGGTCTCAAATTAAAGCGCAGCAAATGTTCATTTGCTGTGCCTAAAGTGGATTTCCTCGGCTTCTCCATTGATGCCCACGGAATCCACCCCACCCCTACTAAAGTCGCAGCCATCAAGAACGCCCCCACCCCCGCCTCTAAGGCGGAGCTGCAGTCGTTCTTGGGGCTTTTAAATTTCTACGCGCCATTTTTGCCGCACAAGGCGTCACTAGCCGAGCCGCTGCATCGGTTGCTCGACCGATCGGCAGCCTGGCGCTGGGGCAGCCGCGAAGCGCATGCGTTCGCGGCTGTCAAAGACATGCTGACGTCAGAGGCAGTCCTAGTCCAATATAGTGACAGGATGCCCCTGACTCTGGCGTGTGACGCCTCCCCCGTGGGTTTGGGGGCGGTCCTGAGCCACGTCCTCCCCAACGGCTCGGAAGCCCCCATAGCTTTTTATTCCCGGACACTCTCTCCAGCGGAGAGAAATTACAGCCAGATCGACAAGGAGGCTCTGGCTGCCGTGTCCGGGGTTAAAAAGTTCCACGAATACCTCTACGGACGGCATTTCACGCTCTTCACTGACCACAAGCCGCTCCTTGGGCTTCTGGCCGGTGACCGTCCGACCCCTCCCATTCTGTCCCCCCGGATGACACGCTGGGTAGAGTTCCTAGCGGCATACTCGTATGCCCTAGTCTACCGCCCAGGCAAGCAGCTGGGGCACGCTGATGCCCTCAGCCGCTGCCCCTTGCCCGTCTCCGATCCTCAGACAGTGCCTTGCCTGTCTGTTTTGGCCATTGCAGACCTGGCCTTGCCGCTCTCTGCGGGCGATGTGGCAGCAGCGTCTCTGGCCGACCCCACCCTCTCCCAGGTGATGACCTGGGTTCTGCGGGGGTGGCCTGGGGGGCCGGTGCCCGACGGCCACCGCCCCTACAAGGCCAGGCAGTTAGAGCTGTCCCTTCACAGTGGGTGCCTCCTGTGGGGAGACAGGGTGATCATTCCACCCACTCTGCGTGACCAGGTGCTGTCTCGCCTCCATGAGGGCCACCCTGGCATAGCGCGCATGAAGGCATTGGCGCGCAGCTATGTCTGGTGGCCCCGTCTGGATGACGAGATAGCTACCTGGGTTGCCAGGTGCTCGACCTGCCAGGTCTCCCGTCCAGCGCCTCCGGCGGCCCCGCCGCGGGAGTGGGAGATTCCCCGCGGCCCGTGGTCACGCCTCCACCTGGACTTCGCCGGGCCTTTCCGAGGTCAGGTTTTCCTGGTTGTGGTGGACGCTTACTCGCGCTGGGTGGAGCTCATCATCATGACCTCCACCACAGCCGAGGCCACTGTCCGAGCACTGACGCGACTGTTTGCCACCCACGGCTTGCCGGACGTCGTTGTGTCGGACAATGGTCCTCAGTTTGCGTCCACCGTGTTCCAGGGCTTCCTGGCCACCCAAGGCATCAGGCATGCCCTCGTCGCTCCCTATCATCCGGCCAGCAATGGCCGGGCGGAACGCGCTGTCCGCTCGGCCAAAGACGCCCTTGGCCGAATGGACAAGGGCGACTGGCCCACGAGGGTGGCTGCTTACCTCCTGGTTCAGCATTCCACCCCGTGTCCCTTGTCCGGCAAAACCCCAGCTGAGCTGCTGATGGGCCGGCGCCTGCGGACCACCTTAGATAGGTTGCACCCAACCTATTCTGAGGCACAGCCGAGCAACCTGGGACCCCCTCCTCGTTCCTTTCGTGAGGGCGATCCAGTATGGGCAAGGGCTTTCTCCGGGGATTTTAAGTGGGTGCCTGCCACCGTCACTTTTGTAACCGGCCCCTGCTCTTACAGGGTCCGGACCGCCGACGGTGCAGACTGGCGCCGCCACGTGGATCAATTAAGGCGTCGCGAACCTTTGGATCCACACAACAACCCCGCAGGGTCGGCCTCGCCAATTCATCCCGAGGCCCCGGGGTTGGCGCCGCACCCGATTCCCCCGCCGTGGCAGTTGCCCAGGCCGCAAGAAGTTTCGCCAGAGACTGTTCCAGGCGCCTTCCGCCTTCCACAGCCCTCCATCGTTTCAGCCCCCGTTGGGCTACCAGCTCCGCCATTGCAACCGACTTTGGCCTTCCCTCAATCAGGCCAGCCTGTCCCTCGCAACAATTCAAACTTCCCTGACTCAAACCCGCCAGCGGCCGCGCCACCCCGGCCCTGCCTACCTGTTCCTGAGTCTCCGCCTCCTCCTCCGGCTGGGGTAGGCCTTCAAGATGGCGCCCGGAGCTCCACTCCCTTCAGGGAGGAGCTCCCACGGACACCACCTCCTTCTCCGACGGTCTGCCCAGTTCTGAGGCGTTCTGGGCGTGTCCGTCGCCGCCCAGTCTATCTTA
The DNA here is from genome assembly GCF_964273705.1 of Natrix helvetica. Taxonomy (NCBI): domain Eukaryota; kingdom Metazoa; phylum Chordata; class Lepidosauria; order Squamata; family Natricidae; genus Natrix; species Natrix helvetica. Next base: position 96,485,052 of record NC_138549.1, on the reverse strand, counting down.
GCGACTACGCATGCTCCACTGCTACGCATGCGTACTCGCTGGGGGGGAAGGAGTATTGTATTCTTTCCTCCCCGACTTACGACCGGGGAATTCCCCCTGTTGTCAGCCAGCAACAGCCATGCTGCGCCTTAGCCAATCAGGCGCGGCATGGCTGAAGGCGGGCTGATCTGATCTCTTGATTGGTTCCTCGGCCTGACAGCTTTCCCTTAAATAGCTGTCAGGCTAAGGAACGTAGATTCTCTCCTGTATTACTTGACATTGCTTCTTGTTAATAAAACAGAGTTGGACGTTCCTCTTTGTGTCAAGCCTCGTCTTTTCCCCACACTTCTTCACTCCTCAAGTTTAGTTGCAATGTCTCCTTTATTTGGGTAAAGAAGCTATTTTTGTGACCTCTTCTTTGTGTCCTCAGTGGCCAATTAAGACTCCTTTAGCTTCACTAAAGGTTGGTTCCTGGAAGAGATAAAACTTGTTGGAACTAAATAGGCATTATAAATTTCTTGTAAATCTGCTTCAGTATGGGAGCAGGACAGTTATTATATTGCATACTTTTGCACTCCTAGCCATGTGCATAAAAGGAATTTCAATCGATATGGATCAGCATACTGTAGCTGCCTGCTTTAGGACTATTGGGATTGTGATTCATAGTTGTGCAGTTTTCTGGACAAAAGGACAGAAATGATCTGTATGGTCTTCTACAGTCCTGGGAGCCTCCTGTAGAAATATTAATCAGGACTTACCCTATGTTAAGCCAGAGGCTTTTTATTTAAGGCAAGTTCCCTTCAAATTATATTGTTATATTCCATGTGCAATGAGCTTTTGACAGGGCACTGATTTCTCACACAAGATCACCCAAGCTATGTTATTTAATCCAGGGTAGAGGATTCCTACCAGTTTATTTGTTTATTTTGGTGAGAGGGGTCCTACCCCTTTGTACACAGCCGTGATCTGTTGCAAAGATCGGTGGCCTTTTCCTTGGTGGGGCTGTCAAACTTTCAGCCATCCCCGAACCCGTCTCAAGGCAGAATCTGCAGTTTGCACAGCTGCAAATTTTACAGTGCTGTTAGATTGTCTGTAATTTTTCTTCCCTAATAGTCTGTCACATTCCATTTGCCTTCTTGACCTTTGCAGCATATTGAGCTGATGTTTTCAGTGAACTATCCAAAAGGCCTCTGTATTTGTGCTTTTGGATTCCTTTGTGTTTTATTGCTGCCTGCTCAAAATACATGGTTTTCTGGGAGGGAAAAACCCACCATATTGCCTTTTCTTTCTAAAAACATAATTTACCTCATCATTCTCCCATGTTGGCTAGGTGAGGCGGTGTCAGTAATATTTACCTTTGGCCTGTGAACTGCATAACTGTGACCTCTTAAGCAAAGATAGGATTTCCCATGGTTTCAGATTGTTGTGCCTGCCAAAATTTCTAGGAAATCCTCCAGGTTTCAGACAGTTATAATTCACACTGTAAAACCTCCTAGAAGTTCAAGTAGGAGATCTTTTTTAAATTAAACCAGCATCTGTCACTACAGAAGAAAAAAGTTATGATTTTAATATTTTTTTGCAATACTTGCTATAGTTCCAAACAGAGAAAATGTCAGGCAGGCCTAAGACACTATGTAGAAACAATATTTTAAAGCAATTTAAAGTTGGAGTTTTCCAACTTTAAAGCCTAGGCTGCTGTTACACAACAGGCAGGATAGATAATCGTAATAGTCATCCAAAATAGGCCTAAATTATTTGTGTTTAAGTTTTGAGGCCTTTTATACAACTGTAAGATCAGCTGCATCCATAGGTCTGCTGAGCTGCTCATTTTCTTTTGCATATCCAGCCATTTTTATATAAGATGATAGGAAACAAATTGCTTCCAAACATACTTTCAAAGGAGAAGGTTTCTCATTTGTAAAAGGCAGCGATCTTGTGCTTATCTTGGTTGCAACTTTCTATTTCTTATTTAGCTCTTATTTAGCTTTGCAGCATTCTTGGCTTTCTGTACTTATCATAAAGCCCAAGGGAAATGGACACGCAATAATCTCTCTGCTGTGGCTTTTTTTCAGATCAGGAAGTGGGGGCAATCAAGGATCCGCTGAGCTAGGGAGAGATATGAAGTAAGAAAAACAACAACCGGGAGCTTCCTCAATCAACCGTCTCTCAACAAAGGTGAGCTTAAAAATGCCACCAAAAAATAAATAAAGCTAAAAATACCCTGAAAATGAGTCAGAAACTTGAGCCTCTCACGGGGAAGAAAGGTTTTGAAGGAAGGAGGAGAATACATTTTGGCAGAGTATTTTTTCAGTCAGGCAGATGTGATTTAAAAAAACATCACATAAAAGTTTGATGCAGCAACATGTAAGATTATATAGCCTTTAAAGGAATTCAGCCTCAAGAAAGAGGAAAGCTAAAGGAATTAGGTGCCGTTCATCTTACATTATTGTTTATTTTGATGGCTGTTTCCAACCAAATATTCAGGATGGTATACAACAAAATCAAAATGCATAATTAAAAACTACATAATCAAATTATGACAAGTCAGGAGAAATAAACAATAACCAACATTAGCACATTTAATATTTAATATTTAAACATTAGAATTAAAAATTAATAAGAAAGAAGACACCAAAAATAAACAACAATCATTATATGTACCCTGAGGCAGAAAATTAAACTAGGACTACAATATTTATATTATATGCATATTTATTTGCAAATAAGTATCATTGTGTGCAGAGGTACTTACTCTCAGGTAAATGTATAGGAATGTATTTATCAAAAAGAAGTCATTCTGACATGTCAGTTAAGATACAGGTAAATATTTCCTGTATTCAGGCGATCTTTAACCAGGTGATCTTCGGCTGTTGCACAAGCCCATGGGCACGTGCTGCCTTCTTCTCTCTGATAGCTGCCTGGTTAAAAAGAAGGACGAGGCTCCGCTGGTCCAGAGTCCATCCGCGGGTTGGGATGGAGAGACGGACAGACAGACAGAGACACAGAGAGAGAGACACACAAACACAGAGTGAGTGATTGAGTGAGTGAGTGACAGACAGACAGCCACACACACAAACATATACACACAGAGTGACAGACAGAGAGGAAGGGAGGAGAGAGAAACACAGAGAGATAGAGAGAGAGGGAGGGAGAGAGAGAGAGGGAGAGAGACAGACAGACACACACATACAAAGTGACAGATGGAGGAGGGAGGAGAGAGAGAGACAGTGAGAGACAGAGAGACAGAGAGACAGACACAGAGAAAGAATGACAGAGAGAGACAGAGAGGAGGGAGGGAGAGAGAGACAAAGAACTACACAGAGACAGACAGACAGACACACAGAGAGAGAAACAGAAAGAGAGAGAAAGAGAAAGAAAGGCAGAAAAAAAGAAAAAAGAAAAGAAAGAAAAAGAAAGTGGGAGAGAGAGAGATGAAAGAAAGAAAGAAAGAAAGAAAGAAAGAAAGAAAGAAAGAAAGAAAGAAAGAAAGAAAGAAAACTTATGACCACAATTGAGCCCAAAATTTTGGTTGCTAAGCAAGAGCATCGTTAAGTGACTTTCACCACATTTTCCAAGTTGGCCATGCCCACCTGGTCACATGACCGCTGAGCCACTCCCACAAAACAGGCCACACCTACAGAATAGGTTCTAAAAAAAAATGAAACCTACCACTGCCTAGCACATATGTGCTAGTCATTCCCAACTCTAGGGAGAAGTGCTCATATCCATTTCAAAGCCAAAGAGCCAGCATTGTCTGAAGACGTATCTGTGGTCATGTGGCCAGCATGACTAGACTCCGAAGGCACACGGAACGTGTATAGATTTATTTTATGCATTCATCAATGTTGAATGCAAAAAATTTCTCAGACAGAATCACATAGAAATAATCAATTTACTTACATGAAGGATGAGGTTTTAATTATACACTTGTGGTCACTATCTTGGCCAATCCTTCATGCATTTGTTAGTTATTATTTATTTGTTTATTAGATTTGTAACTCAAGGTGGTGAACACACATAATGCTCCTTCCTTCTCCTATTTTTCCCACAACAACCATGTGAGTTGGGTTAGGCAAAGAGAGAGTGTCTGGCCCAAAGTCACATGGTCAACTTTCATTCTTAAAGTTTCCTGGTTTCTAGGCCAGCACCTTAGCCACTATAACAAACTGACTCTCTTTATATTAGCATAATTCAGGGGTCCCCAAACTTGGCAACTTTAAGACTTGTGGACTTCAACTGCCAGAATTCTCCAGCCAGCATAGCTGGCATTGAAGTCCACAAGTCTTAAAGTTTCCAAGTTTGAAGACCTCTGGCATAATTCATATGAATAAGGATTGTGAAATAGGTAGACCTTGCTTCAGTGTTATGCATGCAAAATTATTTATTCATCTGAACAACTATCATTGGACAGAACATCTATTTCTTTTTATTTACTTTTTTATTTACGTCCTGGCACAACTATTCAAACAAGGATTAAGAGACTTCATATAATCTTCAGGACACAATGTTTATCGGACCCAAGTGCCCACAGTTAGCTTTCTTCTGCCTTTATGGCGATTTTTACAGTAGTATTGTTAATAATAAAATATAAAATAATAATATATTTAATTTAATGTAAAAACAAATATAAAGTTGGAAGACCATAAAGCAAAATGCCAGCTTCCATTTTTATTTTCCCCCTCTAAAAATAACGACTTTACACCTATAAGGCTTTAGTAAACATTCTTAGAAAAGAATAATAAAACCATAATTATAGGTTAATACTGGATTCAGGGGTGCTAGGCAGGGATGGTATTCAGCTGGTTCAGACCGGCTCGCCTGAACCGCTAGTGAAAAACACGAATCCACCCACCCACCTGCCCTCAGTGCTCTATGCTGTCCTATCAAGCCGCACACATGCATGCAAGCTGCACACATGATTAAAGCACATGCGTGAAAGGCCGAGCGCATGTGTGGACGGGGCGCATGCACTCATATTTGCGAAGTGGTAGGGAAAGTAAATGAATACCATCCCCGGTGCTAGGGGCAGGGGTATCAGCATGATTTGGTTATAAAAAATTAATATAGTGACATGATGGTACAATTCAAGCTTCTCTTTTTTTACTTATTTATTTATTATGTATTTATTTATTATAAGAAAATGTATATGGCTGCCCAACTCATTCTCAGTAACTCCAGGCAGCTTACTGGGATAAGGTTTTTATGCATGAGTCATGTGCACACACACACACACAAAACCACAGATAGGCTGAGATTGAAGAGTTGCAGCCACCTTCTTGACATTTTACTGTACTGATCAAAATGGGACATTGCTTTGCTAGATTCCATTTGAGTAATAAGGCAGTCTGTGCCATATTGTATCTGTTTGGCAGCCCAGTTAGTGAATTAGCAAGACACAAGGCAGAAATTCTGTGAAATGATATTTGACATGTATTCATCTTTCCTATTATGCCCGCCCACATAAAAGCATTGGATACTGAAAGATTCTCCGTCCCTCCCTGCCTTCCTTCTTTGCTTCCTTTCTGGATAAAAACAATTTTAAGGCACATTTTAGCTTATAAACAATAGTTCTAGAGCAAGTTAAAAGGTTTGAGATAACCTTTAATTTTTCTTTGCTGTTTTTATTTCTCTGTGTTGCAGAGAAACTGGAAAGGTTGATGGGTACAGTATAATTTTAAATGATGTGTTTTGTTTATGATGCTTCTTATGGCCAATTTCTGTAGGATTTGAGTGGAACCATATGATTAGTCTTAGGTTGTCATATAAACAGACTAATTTTGTTCCATTTTCTGTTTCCTTCACTGTCCTTGTCAATAGAATGAATAAAGCTTATATCTTATTCAGTTTCTGATTGACTCACATAGCTGACATCAGAATAGATTAAACTTGTGTCTACGTGACCACAAATTGTTTCTTTTAACAATGACTTATTGAATGTAATGCCAAATATACTTTGTTCACATTCTGCATTTTAGTCATTTGGCAAAAATTGTAGTGCAGTCTTATCTCAAAAATTGATCTGTAGTTTTGTGCACTTTTCTCAGTGATTCATGTAATGGGGGGAAGGAGATGAAGAAAAGAATCTTTAGTTATTATGTAATTCAGTTTTAAATGGTATTCCAGAGGGACAACTCATTCACACATGGATTCATATAGTCAATACATATTCCTTTAATTACAATGCATTTTTCCATTGAATCCAACTGATTTTCAGAAACTGATTTTTGATCAGATTAATTCAATTCGCACACATACAAAAATCAATGTTTGGCTGATGGTTTTCCCACCCCTAATAAACTGCATTATGAAAATTGATTGTCTGGATCATTCACTGTGAACATAAACCATGGTTATACCTTTGACACAGCCAAGAGCATTGCCATATGGTGGTTTGTGATGGTCAATTTTAACAGGATAGAGGAAACCAATGGCAATAGCTATATTCATGTGTCTGGAATCTCTACAACTTTTAACTGCCAGAAAATTGCTTTCACACTGAATCATGTGCAATTTAAATGGTTATAGATCAGATGTTGCTTATGTCTTTAAGTAAGTGCTGAAGAAACTATTTTGAAAATAAAATGTGTCAACCACAAACATTAAACTTATATTTTTTGTGGAATAATAATTTACATGGAATTTTATGTTAATACTGTTATTGTGTGTTAGCCCACCTCCATCAAAAAGGAAGAAAAATCAAAACTGCTCATTTTATTAATTATGCCCTTGTCATTCATCAATTTCATACTTATTAAATGAATTGGGGATGGTTTATTCTGCATACTATAATTTAGTGTTTTTATATCTTTGGGCAAGCTTCTTCAGACTTTTAAGGGGAGAAAGCTTCAAATTTCTGAGTGGAGAAAACAATTGTCTTAAATGAAGTATGTTTAAGGTAAAGATAAAGGTTTCCCTGGCACATATGTGCTAGTCATTTCTGACTCTATGGGGCAGTTAAGTCCTCGAGCCTACGACACCATTGACTATCATTGCCGGCCCCTGATTGGTTGAGACGCGAGGAGCCAGTTGGTAGGAGAATGCAGCCATTCTATTGGTTCAGCATCTGACAGTTCTAGTATAAAAAGGGCTGTCAGCTGTCAAATGCTGCTGTTTGTCGGGTCGAGTTTTGCCTTACTTTTTGCCATGTTATACTGTTAATAAAGGTTGTGTTAGCTTCAACCTGCCTTGCCTCAGTTCATGTCTGCCTCATTCTCCTTACAGAACACTGGCGACGAAGGTGGGATCAGTACTGAGGTAAAGGAAAAGTGAAGTCACTAATAAGAGCTGCCTCAAGTCACAGGCAACGAGACGTCGCTCCAAGGCTAATTCCTCAAGTTCTGTTCTTCTAAGTGTTAGATTCGGGCAACGAGAGAACAGACTCCGGACACGTAGTGACTTAACAGCTCTTTATTAGTAGTAGTAGTGATCCAGCTTGTTCTGTGGCCGGAGGTTTCCCCTTTTATAGGGATCGGGTATGCCTCTCGACCAATCAGAACGATACCTGTTTCCCGCCGTAGCGGCGGACCAGAGAGGAGACTTGCTGCGATATATGCTAATATCTAACACCCCTCCCCTCTTAGACGGCGCATTCCGGCTAGTTACATAGTCCTTAAGATACGTGGGTGTTTGCCTTACACGGGTGGAACGTCGCAGTTCTGGTTGATCTGGAGTGGGTTCAGGATCGGTTGCTTTTTCTGCTTCGCGCTCGGGGGTCTGCAGACTTTCGTTGCTTTGGCGTTGTTCGGTTTCTCTTTCGACCTCTTGTTCTACCCTGGGCTCGTTGGTGTCGTGGTTCTCTGTGATGGGGCTCTCGAGCGGCTGACTTTGTGCAGGCAGATAGTTTTCCTCGCCAGCCCGCAGATCTGAGTGTGCCAGGCGACCCCGTAGTTGATCGATGTGCCTTTTCCAATTCCGTCCATCTTCCAGCTCTAGCAGATACGATCGTGGTCCCGTGATGCCAATGACCCTTGCCGCTATCCACAATGTTCCTCCTGCATAGTTGTGGGCGTATACTGAATCCCCTATGCTAAAACTCCGTATTTTGCTTGTAGAGTCTGGGGGCGCTGTGGCAGAGTAATTTGGGTGAAGACGGTCCAGGTGAGACCGTAGACGGCGGCCCATGAGTAGTTCAGCGGGGCTCCTACCCGTCGTTGCGCTGGGGGTAATATGTTGAATTAGGAGGTAATGGTCAATGCGTGTTTGCCAATCACCTGGACCCATCCTAGCGAGGGCCTCTTTTGCGGATCGCACCATTCTCTCCGCCTGTCCATTTGATGCCGGATGGAATGGCGCGACGAGGGCGTGCCGAATTCCCTGACCTGCTAAGTACGTTTCAAATTGCATGGCCGTGAACTGGGGCCCATTATCGGAGACCAGGAAGTCGGGCAGGCCATGAGTGGCGAAAAGTCGCCGTAGAACCTTAATGACTGCCTCTGCCGTGGTTGAAGTCATTAGGACTACTTCTAGCCATTTGGAGTATGCATCCACAACTATAAGGAAAGTCTGACCTTGGACTGGCCCTGCAAAATCGATGTGTATTTGCGACCAGGGTGCTTTAGGCTTCTCCCATTCTGTGGCGGGCGCTTCAGGAGGTGCTGGTCTCGATTCCTGGCATGGATCGCAAGTGGCCACCCATTCCTCTATTTCTTTGTCCATGTTGGGCCACCAAACGTAACTTCTTGCTAACGCCTTCATTCTAACGATCCCCGGATGCCCCACATGTAATGCCTCTAATACATTTCTACGTAACGCATACGGAATAACAACTCGATCCCCCCACAATAAACAACCTTGTAACACTGAAAGCTCATCGCGTTTCCCCCAAAATAATTTGAATTCCGGGCCCACGTTTCCCTTCGGCCACCCCCTCCAAACCCAGGTTTGAACGTGCTTTATTATGTTGTCTCTAGCAGAGAATCTGGCAACGTCGCAGGAAGAAACCGGTCCTGAGTCCAAACAGTCAATTAACGACACCGGTACCTCGGGAGTGGGGTCTGGCAAGAGATCCAGAAGTGGGCAACGGCTGAGTGCGTCTGCGTGTCCTAGAGTGGAGCCCGGTCGATGAATTAGCTTGTATGAATACGCGGCCAGGAAAACTGTCCACCTGGTCATGCGTGGAGAAAGGGAGACTGGTGTGGGGTGGTTTCCCACCAAAAGTCCCAACAGAGGTTTGTGATCTGTAATCAGTTCAAAATCGCGGCCGTAGAGGTATTCGTGGAAACATTTTACTCCAGCTACAGCAGCTAACGCTTCCCTGTCCATCTGGCTGTAATTCCTCTCGGCCGATGAAAGAGTCCTGGAGTAGAAGGCGATGGGTGCTTCGTTCCCGTTTGGCATCCTGTGGCTAAGGACTGCGCCGACTCCAAATGGGGATGCGTCACAGGTCAATACCAGTGGTAGCGTCTGGCTGTATTGTACTAGCAGCGAGTCAGTGGTGAGCAGGCGCTTTACTGCGGCAAAAGCTGCTGCTTCGGATCGTCCCCATCTCCATGTTGTGTTCCTCTGGAGTAGTCTATGTAATGGCTCAGCAACGGTCGCCTTCTGTCTCAGAAAAACGCTGTAGAAGTTAAGTAGTCCGAGGAAGGCCTGCAACTCGGTCTGATTTCGTGGTGTGGGGGCGTCCTGGATCGCCTTAATTTTCTTTGAAGTGGGGTGTATTCCCTGACCATCGATTCTATATCCCAGGAATTCTATGCTAGGCACGTTAATTTGGCATTTCTCCTTTTTGAGGCGGAGGCCCTTTTCTCTGATTCTGGCCAAAACAGTTCTGACTCTTTTTATTAGTTGCTCCTCGTTTGTAGCAGACACCAAGATGTCGTCGAAATAGGGGACGACTCCCGGTATCCCTTGCAAAAGCCGTTCCATGACGCTCTGGAACAGACCTGAGCAATACTCACACCAAATTGTAGCCGGTTGCATTTGAATGCTCCCCTATGCGTCACTATAGTTTGGGCCTCCGCTGTGGCGCTATCCACGGGCAACATGGCTGGTAAGCCATGTCTAACTTAGCAAATATCTTTCCTGGCCCCAACTAGTGCAATAAGTGTTGTACTACAGGCACAGGATATGCGCTTTGTTGTAGTGCGACATTAATCATGCATTTATAGTCCGCGCAGATGCGGACTGACCCGTCTGGTTTAACTGGGGTCACAATGGGAGTTTCCCAGCACGCGTGATCCACCGGCTCAAGGATTCCTTGCTCTACTAGCTTATCGATTTCTTTATCTATTTTTGGGCGGAGTGCAAAGGGCACTCGTCTCGGTTTAAGTCGGATTGGCGCCACTTTTGGGTCTAAATTGAATGATATTGGTTTACCCACATACTTACCAAGACTGGGGCTGAACACATCCTCGAACTCCTTAAAAATCTGTTCAGCGCTGCTGTTCTCCACGGCGTTGATCCCGGTGACTTCTAAGCCCAAGGCTTCAAACCAATCTAGTCCTAGAAGGTTCTGTAACGGAGCGCTGGCGATGGTCACGGGCAGCTGGGCTATGATGTCCTTGAATCGAATCTGGAACGTGCCTTGGCCCACGATGGGGACTCGGTTCCCCTGGTAGTCTCGTAGCAGGATGTCTGGTGCGCGTAGTTGGCTCTTTTTGAGGCTAGGGATAGCCTTTTTCATGGAGGCCCATGAAATGATCGTCAGGGACGATCCTGTGTCAACTTCCAGCTCGCAAGGAGAGCCCTCCAAGAGGACAGTGACTTTCAGCTTTTTAGGCCGCTTGGTGCGGACCTGGCCTATTGTGGTGAGATACGTTCGCAATTCCTCTCTCTGGGTCAACTCTATCTCAGCATCTGTATCCTGAAAATACTCTCGTTGAGCGTCTTGGTAGAACGCTCTCTCAGCTCTTTGTGTATAATCTCTCTGGGAATACGCCCTTTCAGCTCTTGGGGAATTGTCTCTCTGGGTAAACACTTGTGGATTTCTCTCTGGGCACCCTTTTTGAGTTCGCCAAGCCCCTGGGTTGGGCTTCTGTTGGCGGTACGTAGGCGGCTGCCGTGAACCAGGGACTTCGCTCCGGCACACTCGTGCGATGTGCCCAAGTTTGTCGCAGTGTGAACAAACAACGTTCCTGAACCGACAGGTAGACCGGGGGTGGTTTCCTCCGCAGCTTGCGCAGGGTGGCAAACGGAATCCGGATCTCCCCCCAGGCCTCATGTGACTGCTTTGCATCAGGTGACTTTCCTCGAATTCGGGATCCTCGAAGTCTGGATTTGTGTCCTCATAGTGGACTCTGGTGTGTCTTGGTGCTGGCTGGCTTGTGTTGAACCCGCGTTGTATGGTTTCCGATGATCTTTCTGCTGATTCTGAAGCTCTTGCCTCATCGAGTGCAATCTGCAGGCTTAAATTGGTTTTGGCCAACAGCCGTTTCTGTAGGGAAATGTCTCTCAACCTGCATATGAGTCGATCCAGTATTTGCTCATCCAGGTCCCCGAATCCACAATGTGTGGCTGCTTTTCGTAGAGCTGCAACGTACTGGTTGATAGATTCTCCCGCCTTCTGTTTCCTCGTGTTGAATCCTTGGCGACAAACGTGGCGGGAAGGTTTTGGCGCGTAATGGGATTGCAGCGTTTGTTGCAGCGCCGTCCATGTTACCACCTGAATGGGGGTTGGTTCTGAGAGGTCCCTGGCCGTCTCGAAAACTTCTCGGCCGCAGTAGCTCAGGAATATATTTTTCTTTCGAGAGTCCGGTATTCCTGTGTATTCGTTTGCTTCGAGAAAACACTCGAACCTGAGCATGTAGGATTCCCAATGATCAGCGATTGGGTCGAATGGGGCTGGAGGAGTGTGCATCGCCATTTTGCCTGCGTTTGAATTTGCCGCGCTGAGATGGCTGCCGGAATTCCTGCCGAATCCCTAGGCTGGATCGACTCCTTGGATTCTGGAGGTAGCCTCTTCGTCCTATCTGTCTCTCGATCCCATCCTCGTCGCCAATGTTAGATTCGGGCAACGAGAGAACAGACTCCGGACACGTAGTGACTTAACAGCTCTTTATTAGTAGTAGTAGTGATCCAGCTTGTTCTGTGGCCGGAGGTTTCCCCTTTTATAGGGATCGGGTACGCCTCTCGACCAATCAGAACGATACCTGTTTCCCGCCATAGCGGCGGACCAGAGAGGAGACTTGCTGCGATATATGCTAATATCTAACACTAAGGATGGCTAATCTACCGGCATTCACAGCATTCAGCCCAGCCACTGAAACATGGGATGCCTATTTGAGCAGTTCGAATGCTTCCTGGAGGCAAACGACTTCACTGGTTTGTCCAGTGGCCGTAAAAGAGGATATTTTCTCAGCACATGTGGCCACGACATGTTTGGAACAGCGAGGGCTTTAGCAGCCCCTCAATCCATCCATTTGATGCCTTGGGAGACTCTTTTGGAGAAACTTAAAAATCATTACTCTCCAACTCCCTCGCGCATAGCCAGACATTATGCTTTTAGGCAGAGGACCCAGAGAGAAGGGGAATCTGTGAGTGACTACATGGCTTCCCTCAGAACAGCGGCCCTGCACTGTGACTTTCCTGTGCTGGATGATGCCCTGTTAGAACAGCTGGACTCTAGTATCAAAGACATCAGACTTCAGCGACACTTGCTGGCACGAAAAGAGCTGAGCCTTCAGGCAGCCGTGGATGAAACCACGGCACATGAAATGTCAGACAAATCCACCACAGAAATCCAGAGATTTCTGCCACCAGCCACCCATGCCAGCAGGGGCAATGCTATCCACCATAAAGAAGACGATGAAGAAAACTTCTAGGACAAGGAAGAAGACATTAGCCGCCTCAAACTGGCCACCAGAAAAAAACAGATTCAGGCTGATTTTTTTACCTTAGGCAGGTTGCCTGAGTTGTGGTGGGAACCATGCAAGGTCAGTCTGCAGGTTCAAAGGCACAATACGCCATTGGTGTGACAGGAAAGGACATTTAGCCAAGGTCTGCAGAGTGGCCATGCCAATCGCTGACCCACCTCCGGAGCGTGCCTTGTCTAGACAATTCGTAAAAAGACTTCCCAAACACCGCGAAGACTGCTTTGCCATCACAGGTGACCAGCAGCACCCTGATTTGGCTATCAGCCATGTGTCCCTGTCCAAGCCTACCCATAAGATATACCTGACTGTGCGCATAGAGGGAGAGCCCTGCAAGATGGAACTGGACACTGGCTCTTCCAAATCCCTGGTCTCTTGGGTTACTATCAAACAGATAGTGCACAGCCTGACCAAAGCTCAACTCAGGCAGTGCCCACTTCACTTCAGAGACTATCAAGGACAGCCAATACCCTTTGTGGGTTGCGGCACATTCACCATATCCAGCAATAACTTCCAGGGGCTTCCAGGGGTGATACCCTATTTCAACAATGTGCTTATATCCGCTTTGGATCAAGCTGAGCTCGTCGATAAATTAAGAGCAGTCCTGACCCGTTTCCGCCAAGCGGGACTGAAACTCAAATAAGAAAAATGTAGGATAGGGGTCCCCAGTGTAGAATGTTTGGGGTATCTAGTTGATTCCAAAGGCATCCATCCTACTCCATCCAAGGTAGAGACAATTAAGAACGCCCCCATGCCGTCCTCTAAGGCTGAACTGCAAGCCTTTCTGGGGCTGCTTAATTTTTATTCCATTTTTTTACCCCATAAGGCGTCTTTGGCAGAGCCTCTTCATAGGCTCCTGGACTCCAAGATGCCCTGGCATTGGGGATCTAAAGAAGCCCAAGCCTTTTGGACAGTTAAGGATGTCCTTACATCCAAATCTTTATTAGTGCAATACAGTGATAGCCTCCCATTAACTTTGGCATGCGATGCATCGCCTTATGGCATTGGGGACATTCTGAGTCACATCCTATCTAATGGCTCAGAAGCCACAATTGCCTATTGAATAACACAATTGAATAACACACACTCTCAGCAGCTGAAAGAAGTTACAGTCAGCTGGATAAGGAGGCCCTAGTTGCTGTAGGAGGGGTAAACCGGTTTCACGATTACGTTTATGGTCATCTTTTCACTTAGTGACCGCCATAAACCTGTCTTGGGTCTTCTGGTGGGGGATCGCCAGACTCCTCAGATTTTGTCTCCAAGAACGTCCAGATGGACAGTCTTTCTAGCGGCATATAATTATCAGCTACAATATAGGTCAGGAAAAAGCTTGGGGCATGCTGATACCCTCAGTCGCTGCCCTCTGCCAGTGCCTGTTTTGGACCCTGCTCCTACAGTTTCGGTCCTCTTAATTGAAGAGTTGGCCATGCCAGTATCCACCCGAAATATTACCAGGCTCTCTGCCACAGACCCAATATTGGCCGAAGTTTTGGACTGGATGCGCAGGGGGTGGCCACAGGGGCCAGTAGATCCTGAGTTTCACCCCTATTATATATGACAGCAGGAGCTGTCCGTCCTTAATGGGTGCCTGTTATGGGGCAATAGGGTGGTAGCTCCCCCAAAGCTTAGGTCACCAATTTTAAGTTGCCTGTACACTGCTCACCCGGGCATTGTGCGCATGAAAGCTTTGGGCCAAACCTATGTGTGGTGGGCCAAGATTGACCAGGAAATAGAAAACTGGGTACCCACCTGCCAGCAGTGCCAGCAATCTAGACCGGCTTCCCCTTCTGTGCCCATCAGGGAATGGGACATGCCCCGGGCTCCATGGGCATGAGTCCATTTGGATTTCGCCAGCCCGTTCTTAGGGCAGAACTTCTTGGTCCTTGTAGATGCCTACTTGAAGTGGGTGGAGCTGGCACTCATGCCATCCACCACTTCGGAGGCCGTAATTAGGGTGCCGGGGAGGCTATTAGCGACCCATGGGTTGCCTGACGTGGTGGTGACTGACAATGGCCCCAGTTCACGTCAGCACCCTTCCAGATGTTTTTAGGCCAGCATGACATACGACATACCTCGATGCCCCGTTCCACCCGGCTGGAAATGGCCTGGCAGAACGAACCATCCGGTCAGCTAAAGAGGCGTTGGGCCGCCTGGGGCCAGGGAATTGGCATGACAAACTGTCCCAATACTTCCTGGCACAGCATACAAACCCGTGCCCAATCACGAAGCAAAGTCCCGCAGAACAGCTTACGGGTCTTCGGCTCCGGACAACCCTGGACCGGCTGCACCCCGGTTATGCAGCAGAGAAAAAACCCCTTGCAGGCAACTCCACATGGACCTTTAATATGGGAGACCCAGACTATGCCCAAAACTATGGGGCCAAACTAAGGTGGCTTCCCAGACAAATCATGCAACTAACTGGACCCTACTGTTATAAGGTCCAGCTCAGTGATAGGCGAATGTGGCGCCGACACATCAACCAGTTCAGACGGTGAGCCACCAGCACAGCAGATCAACACCCAGGGAACTAATATCGACAGAGGCTGCTCCAGCGCAGACAGAGCTGCATGCAACACCCCCCACCAATGTGTTCTTGTCACCAGGCTTACCCAAGAATCCGGTCAGTCCCGCGGTGGTCAAGTTTCCCGTCGACTCAGCTCGCAGTCTCCTGATGTTCCACAGGACTCTCCACCAGTGGCTCCTTCTTCCCACAAAATAAAAATAACGCATTACAATGAAAGAATAAGCAATAGCAAATCAAAAAAAAAAATCTCCCTGAAGAAACAGCTATAATATCCAAAAAAATATTGTAGAATATTATTTCTATTCCCAAGAGTTTCTGGAAAATCTGATTTCTTATGGATTTCCCCAAAAAATAAATAAATAATTTTTTGTGGAGAAAGGCTTTTCCAAAAAGGTGGTGAGAATTGCCAGATAGCATTGGGGATTGTAGGAATGAGCAATTGTGACATACTGAACAGACTCCAAGATATACTTAATTATTAGTACTGAATGTAAACTTTTCCATTAATCAAATGAAATAGTCTGTCTAGTATATAAATAGATATAACATTAGAGTTTAGAAACTAAATCCTTATTTAGTCTTAGTTTGATATTGGTAAAAACATTCTTTCCAATATTGATATGGCAAAGCCCAATACAAGAACTTTGGACTCCTGGCCATTGTAATGCAATACTTAATTTTTAGTGTATAAGCCTAAAACCAGGAAAGAATGGTTCAGCTGAAATTTGTTTAGTCTGGACTGTCAGTATTACTGCTAATTATGCTCCCAATCTGACTTGTTTTTTCTTTTGAAAAATAGTTCCTTTGAATAGGTCATTGGACAAAGACTGTTTATTTCTGAGTTGACCTTTTCTAACATATTCCCAAATTAAGATGCTGATTGCCCATAATGTTTTACACATTTAGTTGGAATTCTTTATGCTTTTGAGCCTAAAATATGAAAACGACCCTTGCTTCAATGATCCCAGCCTTCCATGAGCAATTGAAATTTCATGCAATTAAAGTTGAAATAAATAATTGATATTAGAAGTTAATTGTGTTTTCCTTTTTCATATTTTTGATGACTATCCAAATCAGTTTGCATTGAAGACTGAATTATTGCAAATATCCTGATAATTTTTTTTTAAATTTAGGCTGACAAGATTTTCTCAAGTTAGAAATATCAGAATTGGACAGAAGTCTGATAGGATGCTTGCTGCACTCAGAAATATAATTAAGTGACACATGAAAGCAATCTGAAATAGTAAAAGAAACTCAGAAGGGATAAGAATACCTCACCTATCAGGATTTTTTTAGAACTGTGACTGGGGAGCTCTCTTATAATGGATGTTCAGCCCTTGAACACAACAGCTTTAGAGGTTTGATAGACTACTGTATAATAACTTTAAAAAAAAGATTCATGACACTGAGTTTACTGTAGCAGATGAATAAACTGTATTTAATTTTGTATATAAATCACAAATTGGGTGAAGAGTTAATTAAAAACTCGTGAGCCCTTGATATTAATACATAGAACAAGAGCAAGCAAATGAAAAACTCTTGTCTTTAGCTGCCTTGGAGTGTTGCATATTTGTAAAACTTTAAAGACGACGTATATTCAATGATCCCTTTGGAAATTAGATAAGAATGGTCTCAAGTGGTCTCTCTCCCCCCCCTTCCATCTATCTATCAATCATCTATCATTATCTATCATCTATTATCTCTCTATCTACAAAATTAAATAACAAATGTGCTAAAAAACACATATACCTGCAATTGAAAAGTAACCTGTGGCAATATTGTATGAATTATTGAAAAGCCTTCCACTTTGCCAAGATTTTCCAATGTTTGCCTCCATTTGCACCAAAGAAATTAAAGATATGCCTTTGTTTCAATTTTCCACTGGACTGCAGATAAAGTTTTGGTTTCATCACTTTCAGTCACAATAGCGGCAGAATTGATACTGTTTATAAAACTGCACACATTTTTTTAAAAAACAGCGTCTATTAGATTTTGAGAATTCTTTGTTCTTGAAAAATATACTAGAGACAGATATGTTTATTTCCTTCAAAATTTCTGAAGCAAATAAAAGAGCAAAAAGCAATGTGCAGACTTGTGTTTTAAAGGAAGAGTTCTTTGGTTGCTTTTATTTTGCCATATAAGAGAGAAAATACCTGTGAAAGGATCTTTATCAACAATATTGTTTTTCTTTTCTTTTTTTAATGAAATGTCTCAGTAGTCGGATTTTAAGGCTCAGAACATGACAGTTGAAGTGTAGAAGGTATACATTTTGTCAATTAATTAACTTGATGCAATATGTTTCCCTCAGAGAGCTTGATGCCAACTGCTTACCTTTCAAGCACTAGGCATATTATATTTATAGAAGCTTGGGGCTTTTATTGCAAGTGTTACATAAATGAAGTCTCACAAGGCAATAAGACAAGTACAATAAACAAATGGTAATATCTGTTGACTGAAATGCAGCCAATAACAGACTTGTGGCAGGTGTGACATCGGAAAGCTAAACTGAAATTTATAACATGCATGTGATAGAATTTCATTTTTCTTCCTTATTTATTGATGGAATGATATGAGAGTTGCCATAAAAGAAAAAAAGGCCAGCTGAAATGAATCTGCATGTGGAAATTCTGCAAAGTTTCATTTTCTTCCCAAGTACCTAAAAAAAAAACAGGATCGGTTCCCCTGAGGACAGGTGAAATTTGCATTTTTTAAATTGTGCCTCATGATTTTTCAACTGGTCTGTGAGCCAAAATATTAAATATTACATAGTAAAGCTGACTCCTTTATTATTGTTCCCAAGTATTTCTAATTCATTCAGGAAAGTTAAAAACAATGAGAAAACCATAAAGCAAATAAAAGTAATAGTCTGAAAAAGTCTCTTTATTATATCTGTCCCTGATGAAGCTTGCTGGAATAGTGAATACGTGAAGTGTAATGAAAACCTGATATGATTGGTTTTAACTCTGCTGAGGTAAGTTTGAGGTGAATCAAGTTAACAACTGGGGATTGAATATTCTTGCTTGTGCTGATAGAAATCAAGGCCCACTATGGAATAAATTTCAATAAGACATGGAGAATTTATTTTTAATCAGTTTTGAAATGCAGACTTCTAATAACAATTTCCTTTGGCAGTTGTAGCCTCCCTTGCATCCCAAAAGAAATGTGGGGGAAGAAAAAAGGAGAAGGGAAAAGCAGGCAGCATTATTGTCTTGATCTGGTGGGGTTTTCCTTGTTGAAAAATTCCAGCAGCCTCTTTTTTTCAGGAACTAGCAGTCAGACTGCAGTGAAACAACATCTTTGTGCTTACTGAAATCGATGTGCACTACATGAAGGGCTATGTTTAAAAAGTGAATGTGTGAGACATTGAACGCCATACCATGCAAGCGGTACATAATCTAGGCAATCACAATTGCAATTATTTCAAACTAGCCGATAACCCGGTACTGTCCAGATATTTATTTATAGGGGGAAAATGTCCAGACCAAACGTAATTTCTAATGTAAGATTTTCCCCTTTACTAGAGGGAGCCCCCTTGTGGAGTACTATGGAGCCGTTTCCATGGCAACTCCACTGCACTGTACAGTAGAAGCCATTTTACAGCAGTATAGTAGAAGTCATTTTAAGGCACAACAGCTGTATCTTAACAAAACACACAAAACCCGAGGAGTTTTAGGAGTGTCTTACCCCCACAATATTTTTTTTCCAGAGGGTAAGTAATCTGTGTACCAAGTTTGGTTGAAATTGCTCAAGGCATTCCAGAGTTATGCTGGAACATACCCAGACAGAGCCATATTTATATATTTATTTCTCTGCGATTCAACTGACTGACTTAGAAATGAGTCTTGCTTGTTGAGTATTGTATGACATATTCTATATAATTTCAGCATGGTTAGTTTTGTTCCTTGTTTAGCTGCCTTAGTGGCCCATGACAATGATGAATACTAGAAGATTGATCCCATCATTTCTGAACTTTCCAAAATGATTTACACATATTTGAGGAAATAAAGATATTTAAAAGTCATATTTGACCAAAATTCATCATAGGGAGTACTGTATCATGATTTTAGGGGAAAAACTGTTTTGAAAATGACAATGAATTACACAAGCTGAAACAAAACTATATAGAATTAAGAATGGCTCTAAAGCAGTGGTGGGATTCAAAACTTTTTATTACCGGTTCTGTGGGCATGGCTTGGTGGACATGGCATGGCTTGGTGGGCATGGCTTGGTGGGCAAAGCAGGAGAAAGATACTCCAAATCTCCATTCCCTCCTCACTCCAGGGGAAGGTTACTGCAAAATCCCCATTTCCTCCCAATCAGCTGGAACTCAGGAGGCAATAAATAGATGAGGGTGGGATAAGTCAGAGGTGGCATTTACCAGTTCTCTGAACTACTCAAAATTGTTGCTACAGGTTCTCCAGAACTGGTCAGAAGCTGCTGAACCACCTCTGATCTAAAGAACTATTCTCACATATCCACCTGATATAATCTTTGCTAGCGCTTCATGATTAAGGTAGAGTATCACATTACAACAAGACATAATATCTCATGGAGGGACCTTTCTTTATACCAATATTCCATCACATTAAGAGTAATAAATTAATTTATATTAATTATATTGGAGGCTTATTATCTCCAGCCATATAGAGTCCCACCCTTCTTGTTTTATATTGCCATATCACACCACTAGTATTAAATGACAATCTTTAAAAATTACTTTAGGCTTTAAAAAAATTGAAACAAAAAGTCTAAACAGATATTTTAGCCATTTCTGTTCTTTTAATAGCATCTTTGGGCCTGGTATAATAGCTGTCTATAAAAAGTATCTAATTCATCCAAGCACTTTTTTAAAAAAGAAAATAGACATTATCAACTAGGTCCATGATGGCAAACTTATGGCACGCTTGCCACAGGTGGCATGCAGAGCCCTCTCTGTGGGCATGTGAGTCGTCAAAACCAGCTCAGCTCCACCATGCATGCACATGTGCCTCCTGCCAGCCAGATGGTTTTCCTATCTCTGCCGCGCATGTGTGAGGGGGGCACACACATGGGAATCTTGCATGCATGCATGGGGTTTGTGCATGGAGTTATGCACACATATGCAGGGTTGCAAATGACTACACAGGAGGAGGGGTGAATGTGGGTGGGTCACACACACATGCACAGGGGTGGGGGGAGTTCAGGAGGTTGCACACACATGCTTGGAGGGCACACGCAGGGCGATCTCACACACCTTTGCGGGTGGCGGGTACATGGGGAGATTGTGAATGCATTGCATTATGGGTGAACATGCACACACTTTTGGCATGTGGTGACGTTTTGTAGGTTAGCCATCACTAAACAAGGTCATATCAATAGTCTGATGCATCATGGTACTTAAGCAAGTTTCAATACACTTAGACAAAGCTTGGGAAGAATTCTATGGATGAGATCCTCAAGGGGAAAACAACTCAAGAAGCTTGGGGAATTTTGAAGAATGAGATTACAAAAGTCCAGTCTAGCACAATATCAACGAAGAAGAAAAATAACAGCTCCCAAAAGAAACCAGCATGGCTGCATAAAAAACTCTCTGACAAATTGAAAGACAAAAAAGATAGGTATAAAAAGTGGAAAGAGGGGGACATAACTAAGGTAGAGTATCAGCAAATAGCCCGAGCCTGTAAAGATGAAGTGAGGAAAGCTAAGGCTCACAACGAAGAAAGGCTTGCCACAAAAGTAAAAAATAACAAAAAAAGCTTCTTTCAACATGTTAAAAACAAGAAAAAAGTTAAGGAAACAATTGGTCCATTGCTGGGAGAAAGTGAAAAGAAGGTGACAAGCAACAGGGAGAAAGCAGAACTATTTAACTCATGTTTTGCATCTGTCTTTACACAAAGGGATAAAACAGTCCAACCTATCAAAAGCAGCACCACAAAAATCAGATTAGGAACACAAGTTGAAATAGGGAAGAAAATGGTAAGTGAGCACCTGTGTACCCTAGACGAGTTCAAATCCCCAGGACCAGATGGATTACACCCCAGGGTTCTGAAGGAACTGGTAGACGAGATCTCAGAATCACTGAACTATATCTTTCAGAGATCCTGGAACACAGGGGAACTGCCAGAGGACTGGAAAAAGGCTGATGTGGTTCCCATCTTCAAAAAAGGAAAAAAAATAGATCCAGGAAACTACAGAGCTATCAGCCTGACCTCAATACCAGGAAAGATTCTGGAAAAGATAATCAAGCAACAAATTAGCAAACACCTACAAGTAAACAAAGTAATAGCCAAAAGCTAACATGGGTTTGTCAAAAACAAATCATGCCAGATCATGCCAGACTAATCTTATTGCATTCTTTGACAAAGTGACAAAATTAATGGACCAAAGGAATGCCGTCGATATAGTTTACTTGGACTCAGTAAAGCATTTGATAAGGTAGACCATAACCTACTACTAGATAAAGTAGAAGAATGTGGGTTAGACAGCATCACCACCAGATGGATTTGTAACTGGCTGACGAACCGCACTCAACGTGTAGTTCTCAATGGAACTGCATCTACATGGAGGGAAGTATGCAGTGGAGTACCCCAAGACTCTGTTTTAGGCCGAGTACTTTTCAACATCTTCATCAATGATTTGGATGAGGGAATAAATGGGGAACTCATCAAATTTGCAGATGACACCAAGCTGGCAGGAATAGCCAACACTCCAGAAGATAGGCTTAAGATACAGAAGGATCTTGACAAACTTGAACATTGGGCACTATCTAATAAAATGAAATTCAATGGTGAAAAGAGTAAGGTCCTACATTTAGGCAAGAAAAACGAAATGCACAAGTACAGTATAGGTGGTACCTTGCTCAATAGTAGTAACTGTGAGAGGGATCTTGGAGTTCTACTGGACAACCATTAAATATGAGCCAGCAGTGTGCAGCAGCTGCCAAAAAAATCAACACAGTTCTAGGCTACATAAACAGAGGGATAGAATCAAGATCATGTGAAGTGTTAATATCACTTTATAATGCCTTGGTAAGGCCACACGGAATACTGCATTCAGTTTTCGTCGCCACAATGTAGAAAAGATGTGGAGACTCTAGAAAGAGTGCAGAGAAGAGAATCAAAGATGATTAGGGGACTGGAGACTAAAACATATGAATAACGGCTGCAGGAACTGGGTATGTCTAGTTCAATGAAAAGAAGGACTAGGGGAAACATGATAGCAGTGTTTCAATATCTCAGGAGTTGCCACAAAGAAGAGGGAGTCATACTATTCTCCAAGGCACCAGAGGGTAGAACAAGAAGCAAGGGGTGTAAATTAATCAAGGAGAGAAGCAATTTAGAACTGAGGAGAAATTTCCTGACAGAACAATTAATCAGTGGAACAGCTTGCCCCCAGAAGTTGTGAATGCCCCAACACTGGAAGTCTTTAAGAAGATGTTGGATAGCCATTTGTCTGAAATGGTATAGGGTTTCCTGTCTAGGCAGGGGAATGGATTTAGAAGATCTCCAAGGTCCCTTCCAACTCTGCTATTGTATTGTATTGTATTATGGGAATTGTCAGAATGGTTCTGGTGATATTCAGAAATGAAATTTCTGCTCCTCTCACTAGGATCAAAGAACCAGTTTACAAGAAAAAGAGAACGTAAGTGAAATATTGGGGAAAATGATAGATTGATGGCAGGGCAATCAGAATTACAAATATGATGACATTATATCAGGGCCACTCTATCTGCAAAGATCTAGATGCTCAGTAGATGGAAGCAAACTATAGAAACTTGACCCTCGGAGATTTAGATTCAGATTCAGATGGTAATTCTTAATTATAATTCAGTAAATCTACAATGTATGCAGGTAATTGCAAAATGCACAAAGTCATAATAAACTGCTTGTTGGAAACAATTTTCAAGCTCTAACAAAATCTTGATACAAATAGTCTGGACTTATGACTATGTAGCAACTATTTGAAATGACTCTAGAACAAGTACTTTGTGACCTCTTGTGCCCCTGGTTCAAGATTTTATGTGACTGCATTTCATGCGCTTGGTATTTTTAAAGATTGGCCTTAAAATTGATTGCAGTCTTCCAATGGTCATGTGATCATGGTTTGCAGCTTTCTGATCCCAATTTTGGTTGTAAGTCAAGGACTACCTGTAGTGGAAAAAGGTCAGCCCAGTGCAAATGGTGTCATATTCTTTGTATTTAACTGTAGGATTCTATGTATTCTAAACAAAGTTTTTGGAAGAGCTCAGGGATTTTTATTTCTCTTTTGTTGCTTACTTTTATTGCTTACCTCTTACAGACCCATTGAACCTTAAGGTGAAACTCTAGTTCCAATTCATAGTTGGTTGCTACTTTTGTTTTTCATTGAGCTACTTTCTCCCATTTTAGCTGTGTATGTGAACGAGAGAGAACAATTTTATCTCAAAATTAATAATGGGGATAGAAGCAGTTGAAGAAAGACAAGGAATATTTTTTTAAAAAATATTCAAGGGAAACAAAGGAAAAAATAAATTACATGTTAGTAATCATCTGCTGTTAGGAAGAAAAGTGAACAATTTGTGCTGACTACACAGAAAGTTACATTTTCAAATATACAATACAATAATACAATAGCAGAGTTGAAAGGGACCCTGAAGGTCTTCTAGTCCAACCCCCTGCCTAGGCAGGAAACCCTATACCGTTTCAGATGTTAAGGGACACTTTTATTTACTCTGAATTTTAACATTGCTAATGTAGTGAACTAAATGATATGTCCTCTGTAAATGAAATGAGTTGTGATAAACAAGAAAGCAGTAACATTTATACCTGTACTATCACTATTTCTCTGCCTATCGTTTAAGCCATTGATAGCCACGGTGTTCGAAATGGTCTCTTCTTGCTTTCTTTTTGTACTTTTCCAAATGGGAGAAGTTAATAGTAATGTTGGGATTCTCACTGCTGTTTGTCCATCTTCTGGCATGGACAAATCTATTCATGCAAAGATGAACAGAGGCTTAAATAGAGGAAAACAGAAGGAGTCCTTGGTGCGCTCTGAACTTGGTTGTTTGCTTGCAGAGGTTTCTTTACCAGCCTGGATAACAGATGGTTATTAATTAGGACTCTGAGGACTGCAGCCAGTCCAGATCAATGTGGTTCTTGGATTAATGGAGATGCATTACTTTGTCTTGATTCAGTGGAACAGTTAATGGGCCCAAGTCATTTCAGTTCTACAGAATGGGAAGAGGAGCCTAATCAGTTTTGATTACCCTCTTCTTTTAGATGGAAGTCACTGTATTATACAGGAACCAATTTTGATGAAAAATGAAATGTACTTTATAGAACTGTTTTGCTTGAACCTCAATAGAAATGAACCATTGATTCAAATATTTGCACATCTCTCTTGTTATTATTGGTAGCAATTCTTTAATACTTCTGGTTGACTTTTTCCAGCCCTAGAAGAACTGGGAACTTCTATGTGCACAGCCTATGTTGTACCATTAAATTATAGATGTCTATCATTAGGAATGATAATGATATTAATTTGTCTACTTTTATCTATACATTACTTGGATTGGGATCTTGATCTTCTTACCTGAGTAAAAGATGAAACAACATTATCCTTGTCTTTAATGTAATATGTAATATGACCTTAAGCTACAATACTGAAATTTTATATACTAATAGAAGAAGCCAGATAAGATGTCTCAAGCGATTAGATTAAGACCCTGTAATATCAGTTCGTATATCCTAATTAGACTGGAACAGAAAAATCACTGATTGTATTAATGGCAAGAATGTGACAGTCTGGAGGAATGAAATTATAATTGCAATGTAGTTGTTTAAAACAAATCTTTGCCTTATATACCTCCCATTTTCTGTCAGCTCTAATAATAACTCTTTGAAATTAGATTTGTTTCCCTTTTATAACTAAGAATAATTATGTATTTTTTGTGGGGGGGGGAAGATCAGTGACATGCAGGGAGGTTTATGTCTGGTGAGGCACTGATGCAGTGGTGGGTTTCAAATTTTTTTAGAACATATTCTGTAGGTGTGGCCTGTTTTGTGGGAGTAGATTGGCAGCCATGTGACCGGGTGGGAGTGGCCAACTTGATGTCACTCACCAGGAGATGTCATGGATTGGGTAAAATGTGGTGAAGCTCACTTAACAGCGCTCTTGTTTAGCAAATAAAATTTTGGGCTCAATTGTAGTCATAAGTCAACGACTATCTCTGCCTTCCTCGGTATGTCCTAGTAAACTATTTCTCCTTTCTGGCAATTTTCCTCTCTGTTAGAGGCATCAAAATAATCCATACAATGTAAGGTTTCCTGCTGCAGCAGGGGGTTGGACTAGATGACCTCCTAGTATCTTTCTAGCCCAAATTTGCTGTGCTGTTTTTCTTTCTTTCTGCTAACAAAGAAACCTGCCTGAGGCTCATTCCACATGCCTGCCAGATAGAGATAATGAGATAATGACCCTAGAGAAAGTTTGGCTCCATTCACAAGCCTTTTAGAAACACAATGCTCATATTGCACAAACCCCAAAACTTCAAAAACATAAAACCGTATAACATATAACCAATTTGTTCTTTCCTGCATCATTTCAATTAAAAATTATTAAGACTTGTGGACTTCAACTCCCAGAATTCCACAGCCAGGCATGCTCAGTTCCAATTTAAAGTGACAGCATTTGTTTTTCTCCTTTGCAAAAGAAGTTTCCTTTTTTCTTTTTCTTTTTCTTCTCCCTTCCCCTCCTTCCTCCCTCTCTCCCTCTCTTCCCCCCTCTCTCAAACACACACACACACACACACACACACACACACTACACAGAGAAGTTGGATTGGACTATCTCTCCTACCCCCTTCCCTCTCTCACTCACTCTCTTTCAAACACACACACACACACACACACACACACACACACACACACACACGTTGGGTTGGATATCTTTTCCAATGCATATGCATATGTATATGTGTGCATTTCCAAATTACTCGTATGAATTAGCTGGTAATGTTGGAATGCCCCTTTTTTCTTTTACTAGGACTCTTTTCTAGTTATTCATGGGGGAAGAATAAGTAACATCTGCTGCTGTTAGGTCCATGTCATTCTTACTAACAAAAGAAAACAAAAAGTAAAAAAAAGGTTTTATTGCAGCTACATGACCATAAAGGTAGCAAACACATCATCTAAATGAGATGAAAATAGTCCATAATTTATATATTATTTTGCCAGACAATGCCCTGATTCCAAATATTTTTTTCCAAACAATATTGGCATAAATAATATAAACAATCATTTTTCCTGTTCTTTTTCTTTGCCAGGAGCAGTAACAAGATGGAATTGTCTCCCTGTGTATTTTTATAAATGTGACACTTTGTTACTATAAAATATAGGTATTCCAATGATGAACATAAATTAAGTTTGTTGGCTAGCTTGAAAATAACACAGTATTCAGGCTGTTAATATATATTTTAGTTCCTTTTCACACTGTAAGAGTGAAAGATAAGAAAGCCTCTGAAGACAACAGTAATATATTCAAATGACCTTTGACCATTGAAAGATAATTCTTACCCATTTGGAAGAAGATGTGCAATCTAGAAATAGTGATTAATAGGTTTTTTTCCTAGCAGTTCTAAAGCAGGTAAAAATATAAGTAGAAAAATAGAGACCACCTTTGGTGGGAAGATAACAACGTTCCGTGCACCTTCAGTGCTTAGTCATGCTGGCCACATGATGACGGAGACATCTTCAGACAGCTTTGAAACGGAGATGAGCACCGCCCCCTAGAGTCTGGAACGACTAGCACATATGTGCGAGGGAAACCTTTACCTTTTAGTTCTTTTCTAATCAGGCTTTTAGCTTGCTAGATATTTTATTTTATTATTTATTATTGCATTTGCACTAGCCAATATCCCTATATTTGGAATGTTCACTGATTTAATCAAAAAAATTGAAGACAGGACTATTCTTCCCATGTAATTCTGTATAGGAATATATAGTTTGCCTGACCTGGCTACTTACAAACATGGAATTAGAAGAGATCTTCTGCAAGACTTGCAAGATCTTGCAGAATCTTCAAGGCTCTTCTGGAAAACGAATTACAAGCATATGACCAACCAACGTCTATTTAAAGAGCTCTGTTGAGCAACATCATACAATTTCATGAGGCAGCCTAAACAATACTGTGAGGAAATTGCTTTTTATATGTATTTTGCAATCTATTAATATCAATTTTCTATGAAATGCTTTAAATAATGGTATGTGGGAATGGCCTTGGGAGACAGAGGAAGACCTTCAGATTTATCTGACGATGGTCAGGTAAGAGGCAGCTTAGTCCATAGAAGCATTGTGGGCCTGCAAATGCCTCATAAGACCCTTTCCCTGGATTGCAAAAGTGAGGGGGAGGGACATATGTACTTTTAGACTTGCAAGATTCTTTTAAATTACCGTACTTTTCCGAGTTTAAGATACACTTTTTTACCCCTCAAAGAGGTGAAAAAAGTGCATCTTCAACCCCCTAAAAGAGGATGGAAATGTTGGTGAAGCTTATACACTGAATACCGCCATGTTTGGCCTCCAGAAACCTCACCCCGTGTGTCCGATTTTCACCAAACAGTGCACACAGAGGCTTGCGAAGGCCTGCAGGGTGCTCCGGGGGGCTGGGGAGAGCAAAAACTATTTTTTCTTGTTTTCCTCTTCGAAATCTTGGTGTGTCTTGTACTCCATGCATCCTATAGTCCGAAAAATATGGTAGCTTTACAATAAAGTCACAGTTACCGGCAGTATTTCTTCATGTGCTTCTTGTTTGACTACCTCACAACACTGACAATTGTTTCCTTTTAAGTTTACCATATCTACTCAACATAAGGGGGAAATCACAAATCTTCCTAAAGTGTTTTCAACAGTCCTAATGGATCTTCGGCCTTTTTTTATTTTCCTGACAATAAAACAGCATGCTACTTGTATTCTATCACTGTCGAAACAGCACACAAACATTTTATAACGTTAACCTTTATTTTGCAATCTTCTCTTTTCAAAAGGTTGATCAGAATTAATATAGTTCCTCTACCCTGTGGCATTTGTTTTAGTTAGGAGATTAGAATTGTAAATTTGCAATATTTTTTTAAAGAAGCAATTTTAATGAATATTTTACAGATGACTAATTAACACAGTCTCATACAGGAATTTGGAAACAATATGAAATTGACTAAAATAAATAAATTAAAGTTTATTAAAGGGATCTCCTTGCAACTTTGATAATGAGCATCATCAATTTCACTGTTCATTATGAATATTTCAAACTATTTTCATGTTCAAAATGTTTTTGGAGTGTTCATAATTTTAAAGATGATTAGGAAACAAAAGACAATTACACACCAGGAAGAATGTCCTGAAATTATTATTGTCTCTTGGGGAATTTACAGATTCCTTCCCTTTCGAATCAGCTGAGATCTCTTATCTATGATAGGAAATCGAAAGGGGGGGGGGAGGTTCTCCAAAAGCATACAGAAGAAGCACACATCCCTCAAAGAAACATGGCAAAAAAATAATCAGTTTTTTTTTCAAATACTCATTTGGGTTAGCTCTTTTTCTTGGAAGGCTAAATGGACAAATAGGGCAATTGATTGTGATTAAATGTTCCTTTAATATGAGTGATTGCACAGAGTTGGCTAAATTCTACGTAGGCCCAGCTATGTTTTGCATTAAACAAAGAGCTTTGGGGTAGACTAGTTGGTCAATTGTCTTTTTTTTATTTGACTTAATAAATTATACCCTCTTAAGATATAATTAAAGTTTCACTATCAGGAAACTTTCTTTCTCAAGATGGATAGTCAAGTTCTCATTTTCACCAAAGAGAGCTTGGAAACTGTACTTCCAATTACTTCTCTTAATTTTATTTTCTGAAATGATAATTGATTACACTATATTTATACATGTATCTCTTTCTATACCCACAAATATACCCACATTCTGACCAAAAGGGGATGAAATCCTCTTTTTAAGATTATGTGTGGTAATTTACCATGTTGGTCCAGTATTGGTCAGGAAATAGATGTTTTTGGAGTTCCTAGTCTAGGCCTAAGTGAGAGTGGCAACCTCCATGTGTAATGGATGACTAGAATCTTACTCTATGCTTGTTAGTCCATTGGGGCTAGTCCATTACCTCATTCTGCTTTGGGGCTATTCCTGAATCTCTGACGTACAATTTGACTGAGGTCTTAGTTCCTTCCTGGAACAAGGGAATGATGATGACTTTAGATTGGATTGCATTATACAGACTCTCTGTGCAAGGATCCTGGAATTTTCAGAGGAATTTAGGGAGATTATATGGGTAATGAGACCCCAAAGCTTTGCATGAAAAACAACAGTGTTTTGAAAAAAGAAAAGCTAAAAGCTTTGATGAATTATTATCTCACGGTAATTACAGTAGCAAACCATAATTATTTTTCTGTTCTTATTGCTTTCACAGAGAGCTGGCCAATAGTTACATTCAAAATGATGTTAAGGCATATCTTGTAACAGGCAGAAAGAATGATCTTGAGGAAAAAGGGGAAAGAGTTATTTCCAAAACTACAGTCAGATAAAAGAGGTCTGACTCTGGGACAACACTGCAACCTCAGAAAATATCTCAGACATGACCCTTGTTAGTTCTCATGAGAATAATAGGAGGGAAGGAGAAAGTGCATTCAAGACTTGCAAGATTTTGTTACTATAACCTTATAATAATAATTGCACTAAGAGGAGTCTACTGAATAATAAGCTATTTATCAATAGTAATATTAACAAAGTGATCCTTTGTAGCTTTTGTACTGAACAGAAATATTCTTGAATAAATCAATAGGAAATAATTCTATAGGCTAAATTAGATTCCTTCTTCCACAAACACAAATATGTATATTACGATCAACACAAACGGAGCTATTGACAGAAAGATGTAAAATATAGATTGACATTTGCAGTGAACAGTTATGAATTTCTGTGGATCTTGATTTAAGTATAATTTTAACTAGCTTTGTACATAGTTAATGCATCTAAATGAATTGTTTAATCATTTAAGGCACTAGAAGAATAACAGATGCTAAGGAGTGGGAAAGGGTTATGGAGAAATGTGCACAATATATCAACACTACAGTCCAGCTCTTTTAAAACTTTTATATAACTTTCCCCCATTTTTCATACCTTTTAGAAGAAGCCATCATGTAACTTTTAGAAAATGGTTTTAAACCATTTAAAAAAAATAAACCTTAAATATGGATACATTTTTTTAAAAAAATATTTAATTAATATTGTTATTTATTGAGTTTCCTGGAGCTATTTTATTGCTATCTGAAGATAAGCACTGACGTAACATGCATTTGGGAGCGAAATCTTTTTTTCCCCACCCTCCCTTTTTTACAATGGAATTTTTTCTCGTGCTTTGTGTAGAAAACCACCCTGGGTGTTTCTGCCTGGAAGTGTGATTGTGCTTTGTGGAAAATAATAATAATAAAAAAGCACATATACAAGATAAAAGATTTCAGCTGAAATATGGAGAGACCACTATGAAAAGCTGGCAAGAACATTTGACTGGAAGAATCAACACTTTTGTTCTAGTTTTGAATTAATGCATTTAACTGTAGTGGGACAGGAAGAATGTGATATGAGCTCAACGGGGAATGCAGTGTAGCCATCACTATTAATAGGAATTTTATGCTAGAAGAATCCACAGGTAGTGAATGAACAGCTGGGGAACAGTTTGATTCACAGATGCTTCAGTTTTGCTAGAAAGGCCTGTGGTGAAAGTCATGGATATATTACAAATAAATCCATTGCTTTTCCAGCTGTGAATCACAAATAACAGCCCGAGTGTCCTGTGCAGATTGCCCTAAGAACTGAAACATATTGGGTCGAATAACATAAGCACTTACCCTATAATAGTTCCACCTCTGCATTTTAACAAGCAGAATAATGCTGGGACATCAGTCACGGAAAACCTAATCTTTCCAACCATTTCCAGATCAATCATTCAAAAGCAAATGGCACTTGTCATGTTCAGCATTCTGTTTGGTTTTTGTTCCTGGAGCAATAGTAGGTAATATCTGTCTTACAAATAGTGAAGTTTGGGATGCTTTCATACTCAAAAGAATGTGTGTTTTTTGTTTTGCTTTTGTTATTTGTTCTGACACAGAATGAAATTGTGTGTGTAATGTCCTAACTAAATTGGAAATAATTTGCCCAATCAGATGCCCCCAAGCAATGGTTGTACAATTATTTACCAGGGCAGCAAACGAGGCTGTAAAATTTGAAAATGGCTCTCTGTATGGATATCCCATGTATGCGGAGAATATTTTCATTTGTATTCCCCATTTTTTGTAATGTGGATTACCAGAATATCTGGGGAGTATGAAAAGAGTTTATTGCATATCCTGAAACAACCAATAAAACAACTGATCACCTACAGTGGGAATTATAATGTCATTCTTACAAATCAGTCCAATTTATATTATTTATTTTTAGCAGTGCATTTTTGATGGGATTTTGTATATTCATCCCAGATCATTTAAATATAATATGAATATGTTAATCAGAATGAGTTACTTTCTAATTAAATTATGATAGCCTCATTAATATATACAGTGTATATATTATATTTCATACATTTTCCTACTACAGATACACACACACATGCACACACCTCTGATATCATACTGAGTAGGCTATGAGAAGAAGTACGTTTTGGTTTGTTCGATGATACATTTTTCAGACATTACATTTTACAATATTTTGTGTAGAAGCACAAGTGGTTCACATATATGTTTTGTACTTCCTGTTCAGGAGGAGTGAAGCTTAAATTAACCTTATGTATCTCCACTAAATATCTCTGCAGGAGTTCAGAGGATCTTTATTCTCACCTTCATTGAATTTATTGATTTGGTTATCCTTGAAATATTTACTAGAGACTGGAGCATGGGAAGATAATAAAAAATTCCTCTTGTGAAACTTAAAGCAATTGTAGCCTCTAAAACATGGCTATTGTGACAGGAACATGAATAGATTTGCATTTACCAGTTATGTCAATCTTACCAACAAGCATACGACAAGTTTCAACATAGCAATATTTTTAATAATTATCAAAACTACCTTCCATGTACCTTCACTGTGGAAGAAAAATCAAGAGTCCAAATGCATTTTCAAGTTATTAATGGTCAACAAACTATTCCATTAAATGATGCTTTCACAATGAAGTTGTGTATTCTGTGATTTATAGATATGGATGAAGATCTCTAAACCCACAAAACATTCATAATTTTTTAAAACACAAAATAGAATTTACAGTCATAATAAATGACATGCAGTACTTGTTTTGTAGGATTTCACAAAGATCTCAGATAGAATGTAGAGCTGTAAATAATACAGAGATACTTATTGAAAAATAGGGCAAGGTTGAGATGTCTGTGTATGTACAGGGTCATGGGTTGAAGTTAGAAAGGCCCAACCCAACCCAACCCAATTTAACTCAATTCAATCCAAGGCAATTCTTTCTTTGTTTAAGTTATTTTTATGTACTGTAATATTCTTGTCTTTTCTATCTCTTGATAAAAATATATAAAGATCATGATATTTTGTTCTGAAGAGGGATTATATGAGAGTCTTTTCCTGCCGGACATAGACATGGAATTACTGTTAGTTAAGTCCCAAGAAAATGTCTTTACCTTCCTTATTTTCTAAAGAAGAAATAGTAGAATGGAAGTCTATATTCTCTGTATAAGGTAAGAGGTAATAAAAATGGGTTGAGAATTTTGCTCATTTTATATTTTCGGGCTTGTGTTTGTTTCATCTTCAATTAGAAATTAAATTTAATAATAACAATAAAAATAGCATTTTGCCAAGACAGATTTTCTGGCTTAATTTCATTTTATTAGAAACAATATTGCTGACTGCTGTGACTTTCTGAATTGGCTGATGTGAAAGAATTCCAGTGTTTAGCATATTTCATCTCATGAGCTAAGGAAATATTATATTGGTAGTAAAATTGTTTTTAAAAAATCCAAAGGTTTGCTTAAATTCTTACTTTTCTTGACATCTTTCAAAATAGATTGGTAGACAGTAACAGGAAGCCAATTGGCCAGATAAAATAATGTAAGCCTCCCAGATTATTAGAATTCTCCTTTTTCCTACTCCCCCTCCCCCTGTTTTTAAAAAGACACTTGCTTGGAAGGATGAGAGAAAAAAATGGTTTATTCCAGTAGTAATGAAAGTCATTTTTAAAAACTGTGGACTATTGCTGCAATGCCAACCACATAACTCTAGAAACTGAAAAAAAATCTATTTTTCAGAAGCATCATTTTTATATTTGTGTACATATGGATCTTGTTAAATCGAGTGAATGAAGGCACACTCAGGCTTCAGAGTAACAAACAGCTCTTTATTAGCACAAGTCATCTATGTACAATCCAGCAAAGGTTCAGTCTGACAGCAGCCCTTTTATAGGGAGCTGACAGACCCTTCGACTAATCAGATTGAATCTCTGTTCCCGCCGGAACAGAGGACCTTGGTGTAAACTATTACCAATGTTTCTGTAATCTAACACCCCTCCCCTCTTAGATGGACTCAACCAACTTGTGACATAGTCACACAGGTAGGCGGGCTTTCTGGCGGCTCGCCCAGACCTGCGCAGTTCAGTTGGTGGGTGTTCTTCAATCAGGTCGGTTGGACCTGTCGTCTCCATAGCTTCACCTGGTGGAAGCTCCTGGAACCTCTCACAGGCCGCGGCTGAAGTTTCTGGAGCCGGTTCGCTCGGAACTCGCTGTGGGTCTGCAACAATTACAGATAAGTGCCCCGGTACCTTCGGGATTGAGTTATGTGTGGAAGGAGTGAATTCGTGCTCCTTTTGTGTAGGGCTTTGGCTAACTCATGCAGGAGTTACCTCTGGTTGCCTAAGATTGGAATTGGAGATGCGGCCATGGAGTTAGTCAATGTGCCGTCTCCAATTTTGACCGTCCTTGAGCTCTAATAGATAAGAGCAAGCCGTGGTGATGCCTATTACTGTGGCAGGAATCCCAAGAGTTTCCCCAGCGTAGTTGTGGGCATAAACTTGATTCCCTATGCTAAAGTTTCTTATTTTGCCGGTCGAATATGAGGGTGACGTGGCAGAGTAGTTTGGGTGTAGCCGGTCTAAGTGGGACCTTAGCCGGCGACCCATTAGAAGCTTGGAAGGGCTTCTACCAATGGCAGCACTTGGCATGATGTGCTGTATGAGGAGGAATTGATCAACCCATGTTTGCCAATCTCCCGGGCCCATCCTGGATAGGACTTCTTTTGCAGATCTCACCTTTCTCTCCACCTGACCATTGGAAGCCAGATAGAATGGAGCGACCAGGGCATGTCTGATTCCCTGTGCTGCTAAATAGGTCTTGAATTGCATGGCCATAAATTGGGCCCTGTTGTCAGAGACCAAAACATCGGGCAAGCCGTGAGTGGAGAAAAGTCTCCATAGTGCCTTGATGACTGCTTCTGCCGTAGTAGAGGTCATGAGGACTACTTCTAGCCATTTTGAGTAGGCCTCCACAACTACCATAAAGGTCTGGCCATGAACAGGGCCAGCAAAATCTATGTGCACCCTAGACCATGGTGCTTGAAGTCGCTCCCCCTCCTATGCAGGCTCCTCTGGGGGAGCTGGTCTGGACTCCTGGCACGATGTGCAGGTAGCCACCCATTCTTCTATCTCCCTGTCTATGTTAGGCCACCACACATAACTCCTGGCCAAAGATTTCATCCTGACAATTCCAGGATGCCCTACGTGCAAGGCCTCTAATACTGCAATGCACACTTTGGGTGGAACAATGACCCGGTCCCCCCACAGTAAACAACCATTTATTACTGAAAGTTCATCACGTTTGCAGTAAAACATTTTAATTCAGATCCCACAGGCCCCTTGGGCCACCCCCTCCACACCCAGTTCAAAACCTGTCAGAATGTAGAGTCTTTTGCTGAGTGGCAGGCGACATCACAAGATGAGACAGGACCAGCCTCAAGACAGTCAATGAGGAGGACTGGCATGTTGGAGGTAGAGTCTACAAGCAGTTCAGGCAGTGGGCATTGACTCAAGGCATCGGCATGCCCCAAGGTAGAGCCAGGTCGATGACGAGGCGATAACTGTAGGCCGTTAGGAAGATTGTCCATCTGGTCATTTGCGGTGACAAAGAAGCAGGGGTAGGCCGGTCCCCAGCCAGCAATCACAGCAATGATTTGTGGTCCGTGATAAGTTCAAAGTCACAGCTATAGATGTACTTATGGAACCGTTTCACACCGGCGACTGCAGCCAGAGCCTCACGGTCCAATTGGCTGTAGTTCCGCTCGGCAACAGACAATGTTTGTGAATAGTAGGCGATGGGCGCCTTGGTTCCATTGGGCATGCGGTGGCTGAGGATGGCTCCTACGCCAAACGAGGAAGCATCACACGTTAAGACAAGTTGCAGGGTCTGGATATATTGGAGCAAAAACGTGTCCGCTGACAGCAGTTTCTTCACCGTGGCAAATATGGCTGCTTCAGCTCTGCTCCAGGACTACTTGGTGTGTTTGCTGAGAAGCCGATGCAAAGGCTCAGCAACCGTGGCTTTCTGCTTGAGAGATACAATATAGAAGTTAAGGAGCCCAAGGAATGCCTGCAGTTCAGTTTGATTGCGAGATGTAGGGGTGTCCTGGATTGCCTTAATTTTTTTGTTGGTCAGGTGAATCCCAGAGCCATCGATGAGGTACCCTAGGAATTCAACCCTTGGCACGTTAATTTGGCTTTTTTTTTTTTTTTTTTTTTTTTTGAGATGGAGGCCTTTGTCTCTGATTCTAGCCAGAACAGTTCCCAATCTTTTAAATAACTGTGCCTTATTTGCAGCCGATACCAATATGTCATCAAAATAGGAGACGACTCCTGGAATCCCTTGCAAAAGCCGTTCCATGACACTTTGGAACAGGCCAGGGGCAATACTAACTCCAAATTGAAGGCGGGTGCATTTGAATGCACCACTGTGCATCACGATGGTTTGGGCCTCTGCTGTGTCACCATCTACAGGCAACTGCTGGTATGCCTGTGCCATATCTAATTTTGCAAAAACTTTTCTGTGGCCTAATGTGTGCAGTAAATGCTGTACAATGGGTACAGGATAAGCGCTTTGCTGCAAAGCTTGGTTTATTGTGCACTTGTAATCTGCACAGATGCGGACAGACCCATCAGGCTTGACAGGTGTCACAATAGGGTCTCCCAGTGTGCATGATCTACTGGCTCTAGGATTCCCTGGCCAATCAATTTGTCTAGTTCCAAATCAATTTTAGGGTGGCGAGCGAAAGGTACTCTTCTGGGTTTTAGCCTGACGGGGGCTACATTGGGGTCCAAGTTAAAAGATATTGGAGTCCCCTCATAATTACCTAGACCGGTGCCGAAGACGTCCTCAAACTCCTTAAGGAATTCCTCAGTGCTTTTGTCTCGTATGGCGTTGATTCCGGTCACTTTTAGGCCCAGGGCTTCAAACCAGTCAAGCCTCAGGAAGCTCTGTAGTTCTCCATTGACTACCGTCACTGGTAGCCTGGCTGCAGAAGGTCTTGAACCTCACCCGGAAGGTCCCCTGGTCCATGATGGGGACTTGGTTCCCCTGGTAGTCATGAAGGCGGATGTCTAGAACCCGCAGCTGATGCTTTTTAAGGCTAGGCGTAGCCTGTTTGAGCGCTGCCCAAGACATTGTGGTTAAGGATGACCCCGTGTCAATCTCCATATTGCATGGAGAGTCCTCAATGAGGACTGTGACTTTCAGCTTTTTTGGCCGCTTTGTGCGGACTTGGCCTATAGAGGTGTGGTAGGTGTCGCCTTCTGTTCGCCATGGTGGCGGCAGCCATGCCCCTTGGTTGGGCCTCTGCTGGTAGTTAGGTATGCTTCTGGGCTTCCAGGTTGGAGTGGGGCAATCGCTTCTGCAGACCTTGGAGATGTGCCCCTTGCGTTCGCAGAGTTGACATGGCATCAGGGAAACAGCAATGTGTTCTGAGGTGGTTTCCTCCTCAGCTGGCGCAAGGTAGGAAACGCGGTTCAAATTTTCGTGCCGGCTCCATCGATCACTGTGCATGCGGTAGCTGTCATCTTTGCTTTCTGAGCCATCAGGCTCTGTGGCCTCACAATGGATGCCTGCACTCTTCCGCACGCTCTTTGGACTATTTTGGCACTGCAGGGTTTCCGTTGATTTAATTGAAGACTCAATAGCCCTGGCTTCATCTAAGGGCAGTTTGTAGAATAATATTAGTTTTTGCTAATAACCTCCTCTGCAGGCCAATGTCCCTAACACCGCTTATGATGTGGTCAAGTAGTAGTTCATCAAGATCTCTAAACTCGTAGTATGCTGCGGCCTTTCTGAGTCCCACAACGTATTCGTTGATGGATTCCCCTTCTTTTTGGTTATGGATGTTGAATTCGTGCCTCCAGGCGTATTTAGATGATCTGGGAGCGTAGTGTGTCCTCAGTGTCTGCTGAAGGACCGACCAAGCGACCGATTGGAGTGGCGTTGGCTCGGACAAATCCTTCGCAGTATCGAACACCTCTGGTCCACAGTAGCTCAGGAACATATTCTTTTTCCGGCCTTCAGAAAGGCCCATGAGGTCGTTGGCTTCGAGAAAGCAATCAAACCTCATCCTGTAGGATTCCCAGTGTTTGGTGGCTTGGCTGTACAGAGTCGGTGAGGCATGCGTTGTCATCTTGTGTTCCTGAGCGTGTTTGAATTTGTCACTCAAAGATGGCTGCTCGATGCTGTGCTCCAGGCTGGATTGACTTGCTGGATTGTCATGCTCTTTTTGTCTGCCTAGTTGCCTTCCAATCCCACCTTCGTCACCAGTGTTAAATCGAGTGAATGAAGGCTCACTCAGGCTTCAGAGTAACAAACAGCTCTTTATTAGCACAAGTCATCTATGTACAATCCAGCGAAGGTTCAGTCTGACAGCAGCCCTTTTATAGGGAGCTGTCAGACCCTTCGACCAATCAGATTGAATCTCTGTTCCTGCCAGAATAGAGGACCTTGGTGTAAACCATTACCAATGTTTCTTGTATCTAACAGATCTGTTTTGTCTAATCTTCACAAAAGTCTTTTGCTTTTACTCTGTGTAATAGGGAGTAAGTGACACTGATGATTATGACTTCACGCTAGGTTTGCACTACAGATCATTCCCAATTTCCAGGTATTGATGGTTTATGAAGTGCTTGGGAAAAAAAAACCCTTTAACTACTTCATTCAACTGCAGGTTGAATGAAGAAGTTTCTGAGCTCTTGAAAGCATTTATATGACTAACCATTTAAATTTTTTCCCAGCAAAAATACAGTGTCACCTAGAAAGTCACATGGTTTTCTCGATACTAGTCAGTTTTAGTATTTGTTGCTCTTCGAATTTCTGATTGGTACATGATATTTACCATATTTATTCCATATAAAACAGGCTGACCGATCACATCCAAATCTTTAACTCTTGGAATAATTATTTCTTTTCATTATGTAACTTTAGGACTCACCCTTGTCCTGGTCACTTAATTTATTCATGTGGACTTATATGCCTCATAAGATAGCACAACTCAAGAGAATTGATGGCAAGCCATAGATTTTAGAGGCTGCTGCCCAAGGATTTAGCTATGTTAATTATTAGAGAGGTTGCTATGTGTTTCCCATCCACTTGCTGGTTATTTGCAGCTTCTCTAATTTGAAAGAGTTTGTGCCCCCCCCCCCTCTGACTCTAAATTATAGGAAAGAGAATGAGAGGTAAAAGATTCTGAGTAGATAGATGGGAACAATGAAGAATGACCTTTCTTTTGTTAGAAAAAGTGTGTACACCCAACAATGATAAATTCTTTTATTTTCCTTCCGCCTTTTGTTCAACATGTCACTGGACTCTATGACACATTCTCCTTCATTATCCATTATCTATTCTGATTTTTTTTCTATAACATATAGTTTCTTTTATGTTTCTTATGCTTCTGATGATATCCAACATTTCTTCGGGTCATTACTCAGCTTTCTTTCCTGCCCTTTAATCTATCAAATACTCAAAAAAAAAAGTAAATCTATAAAAGACAAAAATAAAACAAATAGCACTAGCAGGTCTTCATTTCAAGATGGCTCTATTTTTATTCATATCACACCGGAAATTTACTACTGAAATGAAATAGCTATTTTAATCACCTACATTAAGTATGCTAAGTGATTTTTTTTAGCTGGGACCGTACATCTAGGGATATATAGAGTTGCAGTTCACCATCAGAACAATTCTTGAAATATGTTTCTTAAATAGAACATGATGAACAAACAAGCACTAAATTGCACCGCAGTGAAAAGCTTTTCATTGTGAAATTATAATATTAATTTAATGTTCCTGCTCTTAACAGCTTGCATTGGAACCATGCCTGTTACTTTCGCTTTTGAAGAAAATGCTTAAACATCTTCCGATGTTAAATAGTTCAGCAGAGAAAACTATGCAAAGATCAATTCCTCATTTGTATTCTTCCATATTTTTCCCATTATCCTGAAAAAAAAATACTAATTGTGTGTTGCTTGCAAAGTGGAGTCCCATAACTGCCCTTTTGCATATCTTTTCGAGATAAAACCACATCTCTTATGGCTATCCAAATGTTGTAAAAAAAATTTTTTTAATTCCCAGAGCAAACACTGCTTCTCCTATGTTCAGTACATTTACCAAATGAAATGGTGTCATCATATCCTATCATGTGACTATATTTAATGGAGTATATTCAATGCATCCTTAACTTTCTTTCAAGAATTAAACTAAAAATACAGACACAAATAAATAAATACCACTTGGCATCAGTTTTCATTAAATTGCCAGTCCTCATTCGCGTCCGATTTTTCTGTACTTTCTTATTTCATGGATATTTGGGGCTTGTCTCATTAGAGTCGAACATTCATGAATAGAGACAGTTATTCTCAAATCAGGCTTGAAATGTCACTGCACTTTTGCTTTTACAAGCTGCACCTACGTATTGATGATGATCTTGTTCATTACTCCTCTGCCTCAACTGTCAGAGAACTATATTTAGTAGATGATTGCACCTGGATTACAAATTTTTATTCTTTTATGTCTGACTTTCTGGGTTGTGCAGACATTTGGAAACTGTTAATGTTGGATTTCGGTCACAGGATGTGGAGAATTAGGCACAGACTGCACATTTAGCTATAAGGGAGAAATTTGAATATGGGGGCATTCAGATTAAACGTAGCACAGTTTCATGTCCCAATTGTTTAGGATTATTTTTCCTGGATGGGAGACATTGGGGGAAAGCAGAATTTTATTTTGCATCCATAAGTACGTTTGTAAGGATTTGTATCATAGTAGATTGTCAAATTTATTTTTAAATTATTTTTTATTAAAAGATTTATCATATGTAAGTCAAAGAAAATATATAGTAAAAGTGAAAAAGAAAGAAGAGACAAAGAAAAAATGGAACATAAAATAAAAGAACAGAAAACATCAATGCAGGTATATGAAGTTTCTCCCAATTTTCCCTTCAGGAAGTTATCCATACATTCTGTCAGGGTTCCGACAGATGCCCTCATTAAATCATGAGGCTCAAGCCAAGCTTCCAAAGAAATCCAGCCATTTATTAGGAGGTTCATGTCCACACTTACCCAAGTGAAGCCAGCTCTGACCCCATGTAATTTACGGCCCCAATCATGACCCTGTCTCCCCCCCCAGGTGTGTCACCAATCACATTCACCAGCGGGTTGTAGAGACCACTCCCCTCCAGCCACTGTAAGTAACCCTGGGTTACAGCCTTGAGAGAGATAAGTCTGGAATGTGCATCTGCCTTTGCTGCCATGCCATTTCATTAGTTTCCCATCCCCTCCTTTCCTATGGCAACTTGAGAGCAGGCTAGAGATGTTTTGCGAGTTCACACATTCAGAGTATTTCTTTCCATCACAGAATGATTCAGTCATCAAAGCAGCTTCTCTCTCCCCTATCAAGGAATTACCTTTCTTTCCCCAACATTGGACTGTTAAAAGCTTTCAAGGAAACAGGGTTGCTGTGAGTAACCAGCCAGCTGACATCTGGGATGTAACTCTGTTTATATCCTTATTGGGTTGGGTCTCTTGTCCTCCCTGCCAGGGCAGGGGATGTGGGGTTACGTCAGGTTACCCTTACAAGAAGCCTGCAAAGAAGGCCAGGCTACAAAATTAGATTTTAAACTGCACATCTCTCGGTTCAAAACCCTGCCTCCTAACTTTAGTTGTTCTTAAACAATACTGCATTAAACATGGGTTTTTAATCTGGGATCCATGGACCATTTGCTTTCAGAGTCCATGAACGAGAATGAGAAATAAAGTCACAACTTTATTAAAAAAATAAAATTATACATATATTCTAATCAACCCTCTTTCTCTAAGTGTACATCATCTTTTCCTTCTTTCTGAAACCTATTCTTTATAATCATCAAAATTCATCTAATGACAAAATCATTTCATTTTTTTTCTACAAAAAGTCCATAAGGGGTTTCCAGTCATTAGTGAATGTTTAATAATTATCTTTCTCCAATCAAAGAAATCCATTTGGCACCTTAGCAGGTTCAGTCAACTTAAACTGTGGTAGGTTTGTGATAAGTAATCTCAAATCTTTCCATGTTGTGCATATAATCCCACAGCAGTAATTATACACTGAAACAACATTCCACAACTCTTTTCTATAATAACAACAGTCCTAAAACAAAAAAGTTGTTTCAAATTAACAAATAAAATCCAAATGTATATTTGAATTCTTTTTTTTTTAAGTTTACTTACATATTCACCAAACAGGCTACAATGTCCTTTCACATTGTTCTTTTATCTTTCCAACGTACATTTCCAATGCTTTCTACATTCTAGATAGTTTATCTGGAAACATGTACCAATAATAGATACATCATTTAAGAAAAGTTCTCCTTATGATTATAGCACAGTTTAAATTTCAGTCTTTTTAATCACATATTTTTCCTTTGATCCATTGTATATTATAAACAAAATTATATTGGCCCACTTCATCTGTTTCAAATTTAAACAAACATTTATACATTTAGCATTTTATATATTCATAGTCGGTTCATAAATGCAACTCAAATGCTGTCTTACTTTGCTTCATATCATGTCTTTGTAATCATTTTAAATCTTTCTGATAATTTGTCATCTATATCCTTCTGCCATTAGTTGCTCCCTTGTTTTAATTTTAGATTCCTTTTGGTGATTGTCCAATAATTCCTTTATGTTGACTATTTGTCTTTGCCTTTTTTTACACTATAAAATACTTCTTGAACTTACATTCAAAGGAGCATTTTTGCGCACAGCCTGATTGTGTACAAATATGTGTGTGTGTGTGTGTGTGTGTGTGTGTATATATATATATATATGTGTGTGTGTGTGTGTGTGTGTGTGTCTGTCTGTCTGTCTGTCTGTCTGTCTCTTTGTGTGTGTGTCTCTGTGTGTCTCTGTGTGTGTGTGTTGTATTTGTGCTGATAAATAAATAAAGGGAGACTAGTATAGATCTATTTCAACCTATTTAGGTCTCATCAGCTAGCCATACCCTTACTGGGAATCGAACCAGGGCTGTATTGCATATTAGGCCAATGTAATTGCCACTAAGCCACAGGCTCTCTTCCTTATCAGCTAGGCCAGGGAAATAGGTATGTATTTGTGTTACAACCCCTGGTATGCCCAAATATGGGAGGGAGCTCACTACTCCCCCTTTCTGTCCTCATTACAGAGGACCATCCAGGCAGAAAACCATATTTTTATTTTTAATGTTGCCTTTTTATATTTGTGTTGTATTTGTGCTGATAAATAAATAAAGCCTGTGGCTTAGTGGCAATTACATTGGACTAATATGCAATAAAGCCCTGGTTCGATTCCCAGTAAGGGTATGGCTAGCTGATAAGACCTAAATAGGTTGAAATAGATCTATACTAGTCTCCCTTTATTTATTTAAAAAAATAACCAACATCTTAAGAAACCCCAAAGGCAAAATCCAGCTAGAAAACCAAGGAATCTACGAAATACCATGCAAAATCTGCCCGGCAACATATATAGGACAAACAAACAGGAGAATAAATGCACACATCACAGAACACAAGAACGCAGTAAGAAAAAAAAGAAAAAACTTCCTCCCTTTTCCAGCACCTTAAAGCTACAGGACATGAAATCAATTTTGAAGGAGCCAGGTTAATCTCCAAAACAGAACACCACAACAAGAGAATAATTATGGAAGCCATCGAAATAGGGAAACACTCCCACAACATGAATAAACGTGATGATACCTCCCGCCTACCAAACATCTGGAAACCTAGTCAACAAATGAACACCACCCACCACCCAGGCCGTTACAATACCAAACAACAATGCACACACAGCCAGCACCAATCAGCACCAATCTACCAATCATGATACAACCACACAACCAATCATTCCACTTACTGAAACAAAGCCAGCACCCCTCCCCTCCCACCAAGATTTACAGAAATACGGCAGCTCCGATTGCCTATATATATATTTGTTTTCTGAGGTTTTCGCGGGTGTTTGTATGTACGTCTTTGGTTGTTCGGGTTTTCTCCCACGTAGAATTGGAAGTATCTTCACGACGTTTCGATAAAGTCTCATTCATCATCTTCAGGCTGGTGCTTCCGGCTTGGTGCTTCCAGGAGCAATGTGAGATCTCAGCCGGTTCCTCTTTTTAACTGCCAGTGGGAGTTTGAGC
This sequence comes from Natrix helvetica, assembly GCF_964273705.1. Taxonomy (NCBI): domain Eukaryota; kingdom Metazoa; phylum Chordata; class Lepidosauria; order Squamata; family Natricidae; genus Natrix; species Natrix helvetica. The sequence goes on along the minus strand of NC_138549.1, from coordinate 96,441,056 downwards.
TGATTGGGTGGGAGATTGGCTGCATTCTGATTGGGTGGAGGTGTATTCTGATTGGTAGGGGGCTTGGCTGTGCTCTGATTGGATGGGAGTTTGGCTGTGCTCTGATTGGATGGGAGCGTGTTCTGTTTGGGTGGGGGCCTGGTTGTGCTTGTGTTAGTCTGAGTTGCAGAGGGATTTGAGCTGGTGAGCTGCGTTACTGTTGTTTGGCTTCGCGTTTGTGGTTGTGCCACATCTCCGTGGTGGGCATCAGTTTGCTTCATGTATGGATTGGAGGGGTTTAAAGTGGCTAATAATGCAGCTGTGGTCTGGCTTCTGGTTTGTGGTCGGGCTTCTGGTTTGTGGTCATCATCGGTGTGGGTTTGGGCTTGCTTTTTGCGTGGATGTGTGATAGTGACATCCTGTGTGGTTTTCGTGAGTGTGGGTCTGGTATCATTCTTTGTGTTAGGGACTCGTTTGTCAGTGAGGGCGGGTTTCCAAATGGCTGGTAGGCGGGAGGTATCATCTCGTTTATTCATGCTGTGTGGTCGTTTTTCTATCTCAATAGCTTCTCTGATTATTCTGTTGTTAAAGTGTTCAATTTTGGCAATAGTTCTGGTCTTTTTAAAGTCTATATCATGTCCTGTGGCTTTGAGGTGTTGGACCAGGGAAGAAGTTGGTTCCTCCTTTCTGACTTAGTTTTTGTGTTCTTCAATGCGTGCCTTTATTCTTCTGTTGGTTTGTCCGATGTATGTGGTGGGGCAGGTGGTGCATGGGATTTCATATACTCCTTGATTTTCTAACTCTATTTTGTCTTTGGGGTTTCTTAGGATGGTGGATATTTTTCGGTTTGTGTAGAATGCTGTCTTGATGTTGTGTTTGTGGAGGACAACACAAATATAAAAAGGCAACATTAAAAATGAAAATATGGCTTTCTGCCTGGATGGTTTTCTGTAATGAGCCGAAGGACAGAAAGGGGGAGTAGTGAGCTCCCTCCCATATTTGGGCATACCAGGGGTTGTAACACAAATACATACATACACACACACACACACACACACACACACACACATTCTATATATTCACAATATTCCATGTCTAATAAAACGGTTTATAAAATCTTCAGTTTTATTGTATCATAAATATCCATGCCATCCATACCTCAGCTCATGGCCTTCTAGCTCTAACTTCCATTCTTTCCACCAGGCCAAACAAGCCGCAAAATTCAGTTTTATATATAGTAAACCCAATTTTCCTAATTCCTTTACATCTTGTAACACTTCATACTTAACTCATAATTTTTCCCTTGCCATAAAATTTAGATATCTCTCTTTTCCATTGCTTGAATGGTACATCAGTTGTCAAAACTGATATTATCTGACACAAAAACACCTTTCTTTTTAAACTCAGAAATTCTTCCTGACAGTGACAATATTAATTTCTTCCACCTTAAAACATCCTTCTTAAATTCATTCCATGTCTTATCATAATTATTTTGAAATAAAATGCAATTTATATTTGTTATAATGATGCTTTTTCTTAATCTTGTCAGGAACCAGAATTAAAACCAGTTTTCTCCATCAGTTCTGTTTTATCTTCTTCTTTTTTTACTGATATCTCTGTTTTCTTATTATTGATTTATGGGCATATCAAAGATGTTTAATTTTTTAATAATTATTTCTACTGCCTTTAACAGATTTTCCAAACCTAGCACCAGGTACCAAGCGCAAATGTGCTTTATGCATAGCAATAGCAATAGCACGTAGATTTCTGCTTCATTTTTTAAAAGCCCTCTCTACAGAGACAGCATATTGCCCCCAATTTGGATCCTCATTTTACTGACCTCAGAAGGGGGGAAGTCTGAGTCAACCTTGAGCCTGGTGAGATTCGAACTGCCAAACTGCAGGTAGCCAGTGATTAACAGAAGTAACCTGCAGTACTGCACTCTAACCATTGCATCACTCTTAAAAGTTTAATTTAATTTTTACTCTCATGTTTCTCTCATTGTGTCTTACATTTCTATTCAGTACCTGTAGAATTATAATGAACAAGAGTGATAACAGGAGGCATCCTTGTCACTTTATGGACTCTCAGAGGTTTTTGTTAATTCTCCCTTAACAATTATTTCTGCTTTCTCTGAGATGTAAATTGATCTTACCCACTTAATAAAATTATCTCCAAAGTTCAGCAATCTTCCAGTAATCTAAACAAGAAAATCCAGTTCAAATGACCAAAAGTCTCCTGCCTACAAGAGGATCAATGCAGCTTGCTTTTCATTGTTTTGCTTCAAATACTCCAGAACATCCAACACATTTCTAATATTATCTCATAACTGTCTGTTAGGTTAAAAACTAGCATTGATCTTCACGAATAAAATGCTGTAAAATTATTTTCAACCTTTCAGTCAAAACCATTGTAAACCAACTTATATTCATTTATTTGATAAAGATATCGGTCAATAATTTCTTGTTAAAGTCAGGTCTTGGGCCTCTTTAGGTATTAATACTATACTGGCTTCTTTCCAGCTGTCAAGAATCATTCTGTAAAATAATATTAATTCTTTGTTGTAAAGGTTGTAAAAGTTCATCTTCGAAACATTTATAGTAAGACGCTGGCAGACCATCTGGACTTGGTGCCATTCCTGTTTTAGTCTTTATAATAGCTGATATACCAAATGGTGACCCAAAATATTATACTTATTTTTCAGAAAGACATGGATTTTTGTAAGAGTATATAAGATTTGGATCTCTAAATCGTTGGCTTCTGTTCATAAAGGGGAGATACTACCAAGGGTTTTGTCAGACCCAATTTTTAAAAGCACAAATGGATCTTTCATACAAAGATTAAATGACATGTTATTGAGGAAGAGAAAGATAGGGAAGGACTGCAAAATGATGTTAAATAATTTTTTAGAGTAATCTTAATTAAAGTATGGAAATAGGAATTGCTTGGGATGCCAGAAAATTTTTGTAAGAGGACATTTTCATACAGTGTAGCAGTAAACATAAAAGGGATGCAGTGGCTGAGTGGCTAAGACCCTGAGCTGGTCGATCGGAGGGTCAGCAGTTCGGTGGTTCGAATTCCTAGTGTCACATAACAGAATGAGCTCCTGTTACTTGTCCCAGCTTCTGCCAACCTAGCAGTTCAACAGCATGTAAAAATGCAAGTAGAAAAATAGGAACCACCTTTAGTGGGAAGGTAACAGTGTTCCATGTGCCTTCGGCATTTAGTCATGCCGGCCACATGACCACGGAGACATCTTCAGAAGCGCTGGTTCTTCACTTTGAAATGGAGATGATCACTGCCCCCTAGAGTCAGGAAGGACTAGCACATATGTGTGTGTGGGGGGGAACCTTTACCTTTAAACTTAAAAACTTAAAACTTAATTTTTTTTGATGAGATAAAAAAGAAGGAAGAAGAATTTACAAAGATCCCCGAGTAAATAACTATCACCCTTCAAGTAAGCATCTACAGAGGTAATTATCTATGTTAATAGTGAGAGAGATGGAAATAAAAATGTAAAACAAAGACATTCTGAATTTGCAATTCACTGGAAAATGTTTGACATATAAGTTTGAAAAGAGAAAGAAAAGAATGTCACAAAAAGGAAATATTGTGATAACATATAATGCATATATTTGAAAAATATTTCACCAGTGTTATTCTACTTTATATAAAGGTCAAGAAATCTTGAAAAAAATGGATAAATATTTACATAAATCAGATTTACAGATTACAGAAAATTAACTACACATTTTGAATGCACCTCTAATCATAAGGGAAGTTGCTAATCTCTGAAATTTAAAGAATTCTTCTGGCATTCTCTGGTTCCATGGAACTGCATATTTCATAAATTCTAATTATAGGAATTGTAATTCAACTCATCATACAAGCAACAGATTGAGAAAGCAATAGCTGTGTTTGTGCATTTTCTATTAGAGGCAATGGAAGCTATGCCCTTATTGTACTTTGAAATGTGAATATTAGTTTTCTTTTGATGTGAATTTAAGTCATACTGCTTCCTCGCAATACTCAGAAGATGTAGAAATACTCATGTATTTTTTTTCATAATTTCCTTGTAATTAGGAAAGATTTCAGAATCACTTTCTGGAAAATAATTTTTAGAGATATATTGAAAATATCATATATTTTGACTATTTGTAACAATATTCAGAAGAATCCACATTTTTAGTGACTACTTCAAAACTAGGGACGTGCGGTCAGGGGAGGCAGGGGAGGCAGAGCCTCATCGCTCTCATCATGAAAAGAAAAAAAAAGGAAAAGGGAAAAGGCACAGGTGGTCCAATTCCCTGAATTCCTGAGTCAACATGAAGGGGACCGCTGAGCGCGCTCCACAGTCCCATGGCTCGCGCTCCGCGGTCCCCTTCATGTTGACTCAGGAAGGCGGGGAATGGGACCATGTGTGCAGGAGGCTGAGGCTGCCTCAGCCTCCTGCACACATGGTCCCATTCCCCGCCTTCCTGATGACGTCACCAGCCTCACCAGCCATAAACCTCACCGCACGTCACTGTTCAAAACTAATGGTTCTGGACAATTGTCTTTGTTGTTGACTTTCTATTCAGACATCAGAATAAATTAGTTATTGTATTTACACCATCTACACGATCATCTCAGACCTATTAACCTTTCCCTCAACTGGCTTTATTTTTTCTCAGAGATTTTGCTGTCATACATTATAGATTTTGAATAATATTGCATATTTTATTAAAGGGTTTTAATTCCTGTTAAAATTTGTTCATTTTTTAAACTTTTAATAAAAAATTATCTTAAGACACACATGGACTCACACAATACATACAGGAACATCTAACTGCCTGCCTGCTTGCCTATCTGTCTATCTTATATTATATTGTTTATTAAAAAAAAGATCTGATTTGATTTGCTTCAAAATTTTAATAGCCTTCATTTTTTTTTTTTTGGTTCCTTAGATAATTTGAAGAGTCAGTTTGAAAGTGTTTTCTTTTAAAAAGTCCCCTGTCTCTTAATTAACTTTATTTGCTTGTTTGGCTTTGTGATCCATATAATACCTATGAATAAACACCGAATCCTTTGATGCTTACTTCTGAATAAACATGGAATTAGGAAGCCGAATATCTAGCAGCAATAATATTGCAAAGCAGAAGTCTATTTTTGCTTTTCAGTACCTTATTTTCCCTCTAGTCAAATTATTGTTTAGTCCTTAATATAAAATACTTTTCTTTATTCATTCTCAGTGTGATGTAGTTCCTTCAAGCAAAAATTAAAATGCTGTGTTGGAAACTTGTTGATACAATGTCCTTAGATATTTTTTTACAATCTTTTCAAAAGTGATTTTAGCTTTACTATATATAAGAAATAAATGATGGTCGGGATTTCAAGAATTTCTGGGGTTTTGGAACATAGATATGACACAATATCTATGGACAGAGCTGTTAAGGCAAATATATAATATAAGCAGACCTAAACATTGGAAGGTGGTATAATGAAAAAAACAAATCAAAACAATAACTGAAATTATTTTAAAATTGGTTGTTGGTAGTATTAATTGTGCCAAACAAATTGCATGAAATTGAAATAAGTGATATCTTAGAATGCTGTGTAAATGAATAAAGAGGCTGCCATTTAATGGTATATTATTACTTGATACACTTTGATTTTAGAAAATGTCAGTATCAATCAAGAGTCACCCAAACAATCTAAATAACTGTATTTTATACATTTGCTTATTCTCTTTTCATGTTCTTCTTGCTATCTGTGTTACTAATGTTGTTTCTCTCAATGAGTTTTTCAGGTTTTATTTTTTATTTCTCCTTTTTTTTCTTGTCTATTTTATTACTTAGACTTTCTCAAGTTGGTCTTTTTTAAGCTGAACTGGCCTTTCCCACTGAATGAGGTCACACAGGTTATTTTGATATGTGCAGTGCAATCCTATGTTTATTTACTCAGAGGACAATCCTGTCAAATAAAAGGAGGCCTACATATAGGTTACTGTGGACAGGTCTAAGAATATATCTCACTAAACCTTGTAGGACTTTTGAACAGATAAAGTTTAGGATTCATCAGTAGTTTTACCAACTTTCCACAGCTATCTGGTTGCATGCAGAGTTTTTATCAGTTTGATTAAAAAGTTGAAATAGAACACCCATACATAGTTTGATGCCCCTTATGGAGTTTTTTAATTAAATGTTTTCATTTTTCATCAGAAAAAGAAAGCCAAATAAAGAAACAGAGAAGAAAATAATCGAGGGTATAGCCTTCCATAGACACCATTGCATACAGCTGTAATTGCTTCCAGATATTAATAATTTTAGACATGGCCACAAAAACAGCATGAAGATCCTCACTGTAGGGAGATCTTGTAATATATATTCCTTCATTAAAATCCCTTGGCTGAAGTTATAATCTGATCACTGGGAGGGTAACATAACACAAATCATGTTCAGATGAGCTCATGGGTCGGAATTCGGCAAGCGACACCCCCTGCCTTCCCCATATTTTATTTTGTAATGAAATTAACTGTCTTTTTCATAAAATATTGAATCAGAAACTAACAATCAATTTAAGAGCAAATGACATGTATGCAATTCCAATGTTCTGTGCTCTTTCTTTGAAGCATTAAAAACAGAAAGCAGAACACTGCATAGACACCTAACAAAGAGAAGGGGATGTATGCAAAGAACCTATACAAGTTTAGATATCAATCAATCAATCAACCTATCATCAATCAATCAATCAATCAATCAGAATAGACCTAGAAGGGAACTTGGAGGTTTTCTAGTCCTACCTCCTGCTCAAGCAGGAGATCCTATACCATTTCAGACAAATTACTGTCCAGGCTCTTCTCAAAAACCTCCAGTGATGAAGTCACAACCTCTGATGGCAAGCTGTTCTGCTACTAAATTATCCTGTTAGGAAGTTTCTCCTTAATTTCAGGTTGCTTCTCTCCTTAATTAGTTTCTATCCATTGTTTCTTGTCTTGCCTTCTGGTGTTTTGGAAAAGAGGGGCTGTCCTTTATGTCAGCCCCTCAAATACTGAAATACTGCTATCATGTTAGCCCTAGACTTTCTTTTCAATAGACTATCTAGCCAAACCCAAATCCTGCAACTGTTCTTTATATATTCTAGTCTCCAGACCTTTTAATCATCTTAGTTGCTCTTCTCTGTACTTTTTCCAAAGTCTCAACATCTTTTTGTAATATGATGATTAAAACTGGATGCAGTATTCCAGGTGTGGTCTTACTAAGGCTTTATAAAATGGTACTAACACTTCAGGTGATTTTGATTTTATGTCTCTGTTTATAAAACCAAGGATTTTTGGCTGCTTCTACACACTGCTGGCTCATATGTAAGTGATCATCCACTAGAACTTCAAGGTCCCTCTCACAGTTACTGTTTTTTGAGCCAGGCTTTGCATAATTTGTACTTGTACCTTTGATTTTTCCTGCCTAACTGTAAAATCTTGCTTTTCTCCATATTAAATTTCATTTAGTTGAATAGGACGCATTGTTCAAATCTGTCAAGATATTTTTGGAACCTGAGCTTGTCTTCTGGCATGTTGGCTATTTCTGCCTGCTTAGTGTCTGCAAATTTGATGAGTTTGATGAGTTCCCTTCTATTACCTAATTTAAGTAATTTATGAAGATATTGAAGAGTACCAGGCCTAAGACAGAACCTTGTGGTACTCCATTGCTTACTTCCCTCCATGTAGATGTAATTAAAGATTATTTGTTGAGTATGGTTCATCAGCCAATTACAAATCCATCTGGCAGTGATGCTGTCTATCACACATTTTTCTAACTTACCAAGATATGTCAGAGGTGTGCAAAGTATGGTCTTGTATAACTCCCCTAATACTTCATCACTGACAGTTCTAAAATGGTAGTACTTGTCCATATCTGATGTGGAACCTTTAAGTCAAAAGAAGTTAGACTGGACCAGGTAGTTACTGAAAAGGTGACGAAACTGATTATGTTCTGTATATTTTGTTGATGGTGAACTGCTTTGTGTGTCTCATTTTCAAAAAGTACTTAAACATCACAGAACTCAATAAATCAAATGACCAAAATGAACTTAATAAAAGAAAACACATATCACCAGGTCCAAATGCAGAAGAAGAAACTACAATCTACTTTGGTGAAATGCCATCTGCACAACCAGCAGAAAATCAGTATATAATGTTTGTCCTTTGGGGAAATGTAACCACATCTTAAGACATAGAAGTAATAACTTCCCATTACAATTGATTCATTTTAAAAGTCAGTGTGACCAGGATTGTTTCCAACCTTTTAATAGAATTTTGGCTCATAATTGCTTCTAAGCACATACCCAAGGATTAGCCTAACACTACATTTGGCCTAAATATCCAGATTTTGAAACTTAGGATACTCACTTCCAGAGTTTCAATATAGATATTTTAAAAATATTATAGGCAGGAAAACTAATGCAGTGATGAACCAGTCTTTTAGTGCTACTTAAAAAACAACAACAAGGGTACAGGCAGAACTCTTACATTCAAAAATTGTAATGATGTCTCAAAAGCCAAATTATCTCCATATTAGCCACCAAAACAAAACATGATATAGGTTCAAAATATTTATCTTATAGCACTTCCCCACATGATTTCCTTGAACTAAAAGAGAAGCTACAATGTCTTTTTCACAAAGGTTCAAAGTGATTTAAAGCAGCATGATTGAAAATTAGTTTTTTAAAATAAGAAACCCAATATTATGCTTTTTTCTGCTTCTTATAGACCACAAAAGGTAAGCCTTAAAGGAAATAACGGCATCATTGGCCAAAATAGTGGAATTAAAACATTGTTTCTTACATAATGAGGTAATGGAGTTAAAGTTGCAAGCAGTTTTCCTGACCTCAATTTTAGATACAACTTAGATGATGGTATCTTCAGCAGAGCGATTTTTTCAAATAGTTCCAGTGGCACAAATTGATAGATGAATACTACTCTTAGCACAGCCTACTGATTAGCAATCTCTCTTCCTTTTAAGGGCTTCACTACCAAAACCTAACATGTCAGCTTTGTAAGGCTTAAACGGAATAAAAAACAACATATCTTAGCAGCTTAATCAAAGGTTCTAAAGTCACTGAAAATTCAATATGTGTTGGAATTCTCTGTTTTTTGCTTTGATTCTGAAGTCTAACCCTTCAGTGCTGTGCAGATCCTAAAACATAATAAACATAATCAACATACTGTATATCAATTCACATATACATACAGTCTATAGAAAGTAGACTTTTAGTGGTAACTAGCATCTGATTAAGGAAAAAATAACTCCTTAAGCTTTATGTTTGGAAGTTTATAAATATTATGAATCTGTTGGTTAACTTTTGCCAAAAAAAGAATTCTGCTACTGTATAGTCTGTATTTATAGTCTGCATAATTCATATTTTTAATAATACCACTTTAGTTGCCACCTCTGGAAAGAAGTAAATTAAATTCGGGGGAGTTATGTTTCTTAATATACTTCCCTTCCAAATTATAAGGTGCCTTTGGTTGTAATTGTCCATTCTCATAAAATGCAGAATATTTTTGTAGAGAGGTATGAAGACAAAGGATTTGTGATTAGCCATGCTATCTTTGTTAAATGAAACTACAGTTCCATTGTCAGGAAACTCTATTTTATTGATGCATGTAATGACGTGTTTGGGCAGCATCATTAAGCTTTGTGAGGTATCTGAAATTATGATATCCTGTATTTTGAGCCCATAAAAATAATGTATTGCTTACCCTATGTATACCAATGAGTATAACACATGCTTTTTGTCTTTTGAAACCTAAAAGGAGCTCTACAGTGAAGGAATAAGAGAAGGAGATTCCTTATTGCAGAATATCTCTCATTTTAGATTTAAACCTTATTCCACTATATTTCAAAATATAGAGATTTCAGGGGTGTGTTAAATCACTACTCCTTTCTCCTATGCTTGGAAAATGATTCCTTTCTTAGTACTGAGACACAACTCTGGGGACTTAACAATCACTGTGCTTAAATAAAGAGAGAGATTCCACAGAAGAGTGCCAGTTTCATGGGGAAGGAATTTGGTTGAGCTGCTCAGATACATGGAAGATAAGCTCAGACCTATCAAAGCAAGTGCGACTAAGACAGCTATAGAATTTTATGTGCTTTACAGCTCTTGGGAGTCAACTTATAAAACTGAAAAGCTTAGATGAAGATCTGCTCAGGAATAAATCTATCTATCTATCTATCTATCTATCTATCTATCTATCTATCTATCTATCTATCTATCCATCCATCCATCCATCCATCCATCCACCCACCCACCCACCCACCCACCCACCCACCCACCCATCTATCTATCTATCTATCTATCTATCTATCTATCTATCTATCTATCTATCATCTATACATTTGCATTTTTGCTGATAAATAAATGGATCTATAGATCTATTTCAAGCTATTTAGTTCTCATCAGCTAGCCATATACCCTTGCTAGGATTTGAACTTGGGCTGTTTTTACATATTAGGCAGTTATATTATCCTCTAAGCCACAAGCTCTATCCCTTATCAGCTTAGCCAGGGGAATGAGTAACTGTTTTTCTTTTGTCAAAGCACCTGGTATGCCCAAATAAGGGAGGGAGCATACACACACACACACACACACACACACACACACACAAAACAAACACACACACAGTGTGTGTGTGTGTGTGTGTGTGTGTATTTTTATGCATTGTATGGAGGCAACATTGCATTATTTCTACTTATCCATCATCATCTCCATCATCCCATTCTTTCATCACTTTTTTCTTCTCTGCCTCTTTCTCCTACACAAAAAAATCCCCCAGTTTAAATCTAGGGGATTTCTCCTAAATACAGGATGAATATGCTACAACAGCCTCTTTTACTGACCTGTTCATATGTTATTGCCTTCATCTCACACCCAACCCAAACCTACCTCAATTTAAACTTATACTTAGCTGTTCTAGTATTGAAGTATTTTCTCTTTCACAGAAAAAAATGTTAACATTTCTCTAAAAAACATTTCATGCAGGTTGGGGCAGTTTAAATCCAGGGTGTCTTCTCTAATCATTTTGTCAATATCACAATCAGGTGACCCCATAGAGATAAGAATCAGGTCAACACCTGTCGGCTAGTGTAATATGGGCATATTTTGTACCTGAATATTGTTTTGCATGGCCATTTTGTTTCATTTCTCTCGTATTTGGTCTCTGAGCTCTGAGATGATCTTAGAATAGCACTAAAACATGTACAATCTGAACCCAGTACTCAGTTGACAGTAGTGCTCTCTTTGATCAAAACAATTTCCATAAATCACCAGTAAGACCTGTTTTTTTCTATTTTCCTATTCCAAATTAATGAAAGTGATTGATAAAAGTTTTTCCAACCAGTTAGGAAAATTCATTATGTAATATCTGAATTTTACTTTTCTCCTTCTAAGATAACTCTATACAAATTATATTTTGGTAACCCAATGAATGCAAAAACATATACATGATTCTCTTTTGGATTAATTTTGTTCCCATGTTAGTTGAAATTAGTAATAAAAAAGTTAGCTGTTGCTAAGACAATGATAAATACAAACACATACACACAGAAAAGCCATTATGACTCTTTTCTTGGAGAACACTAAAACTCTGCCAAATGCTAATAGAATCTGTCTACTCTCAACATCAGTTTCTTTCTCCCCAAAAGTATTTCTGCCTCATCTGGATAAACATTTTGATCTTATACCTTAACTATTCAAAAAGCACCTCCAAGCATATAGCCAGAATTTTCATAGCCTCCCAGGGATCAGTAAATAAAATGTCATCTGTATACAAAATGATATTCTCCAACAGTTTCAAATAGAAAACCAGGATTGGTGACTTGAGGCAACTCATAAGGCAAATTTAATGGACTAGAGCAATATGTATATATCCTCCATTACCTCTTTCTGAGAGAGTTTGACCAAATAAGAACAGAGCACCAGGAGCAGCTAGACAGGTGGCCATTCAAACAATATAGTCCCTGGTATCAGAAGCTGCTGAAATATATAACTGTGCTAGTTAATAACCCAGCATTGACCAGGTATTTATTTATAGGGGGAAAATGTCCAGACCAAACATTGGATTTTGCTAATGTTGGATTTTATTCCTTAACCAGAGGGTGCCTCCTTGTGGAGTACTATGAAGCCATTACTATGGCAACTCCACTGCGCTCTACAGTAGAAGCCATTTTTCCGCAGTACAGTAGAAGCCATTTTAAGGCATAACAGGCTATATCTTAACAGAGTACCCCCCCCTTGCGGGGTGTTATGGGTCTTACCCCCACAGGGTCTTACCCCAACAGTATTTTTTTCCAGAGAGTAAGTCATCCATGTACCAAGTTTGGTTGACATTGCTTGAGGTGTTCCAGAGTTACACATATATATACACACACACACACGATTTAATAAATATATGAATAGCTCTGTCGATTTTCCTGTTACATGACCAGATCTGTTACTGTCTCAGTCTCAGTATCTAGGCACGAACGTAGATTTGAAATATATGAATGTTACATTTCTTTTCACAGTATCCATTGAATTTACAAATAGAAAGGTCCAGTTTCAGTCACCAGCTTCATCAATTACAATTGGACATTATCTGCCCTTTATTATCAGAAAAGTCTTCCAGAGAAATATTAGCTACAGTTTTAAAAAGTGTGTGTACGTGTGTTTGCTAAAAATTGTGTACTTCAATTTTTTTAAATTGAATTTCTCTCAGTGTTTTTTTTCCATAATATTTTCATTGAAAACTACTACTGATTGAGTTTGCATTTTACTTTGATATTGTCTCCGCAGTTGGAAAAAAAGCTATTTATTTATATGTAGTTAAAACTCTATCTTCATATGCATTCACCTGGGTTGTTATAGTGTAAGTTCACCCCAGGCGTGGCAGTAAACCTTTCTCTAAAAAAAAAACCTTAACCACTCCAAAGCTAGGATAAAACTAAGACAGATATATAGCTTTTATCGCAAATACAATAAAGGCCCTAATAATAAAAATTGGCTATTGCAGAATGAAGTCAAATTAATAGCTCCAGAGCTTAAATCTCAGACTCTTCCTTCTATTCTTATGTTATCATATCCTTTCTTGCTGCTGGGGTTCTTGACCCTGAATGTGCAAATATCTAAGGTGACCAACTTTTTTACAATGAAAAGGAGGACAAATAAATTGGAAAAAATATATCGTAAATAAAAGAACTATTTTATTCATTGCAACAATAATACACTAAAATATGATATATGCATAATAAAAACATTTGCAACATTTTATATTGTAATTATGCTTACATGCCTGTTAATTATTATTTAAATGAGTACTTTTCCATTGAATTAATATTTTTTGTCAATGTATCATCTTCTAACAATATATTGGAAATATCTGAACAAGAAATATCCTTCATATTGAATTTTACGGCAAGTGCTGCAGCTAGAGTATCAACATTCAATCTCGATTTCTCACTTGTCGAAAAATCATTGGCAATTGAAAAAAACTCTTTCAACTGCTGCATTAGTTCCAGGGCAGCACAATGTAAATTGAACAAGTATAAATAAATGTTCACATGGAATATGTTCATTTTTGAAATGGCTGAAAATTCCACCCATCTTTTATCAATTTCAACATGTTGATTTTCCCATTGCATTAATTTTTCAGAATTTAAATATACATTCAGTCTTCTAATTTCTTCAAAGAGACAATTGTCATCTATTTTAATGTCTAGCATTTCTTTAGATAAAAATTCAACACAAGATTCAATATCTGTTCAATATACTTGTGATGAAGTAAAAAAAAACACCATTCAAAACTGTTTAATAAAACGTGAATTGTACTTACCTCTGTATAATTGAATATTCACTGAGAAAGAAATAATTACTGTGAGTCATTCAATTGCCGACGTGCCGTGAGTCTATTGCGTGCGTATGTGCCGTGTTGTGTTTTGGTAAGAAGTAAACAAAGCCACTTGCACGTGGCGCTCTCTCTCAAGGTCTCCCGTGTGGAGCGCATGAGTCTCATAATTGCGTCTTATAACGCACTGTACCGAGTCTTGACGAATTGTCATGTCAAATACAAATACGTCACATAACGCGCAACAGATTAGTCTTCAAATATCGAAAAGGAGGACATGTAGGAGGACACTTTTCGAGGGAGGACAGAACTTACAAAAGAAGGACTGTCCTTCCTAAAGGAGGACGGTTGGTCACCTTAAAATATCTGCATTAAGTTTTGATAGTGGTGCTGTGCAGAGGTGGCTTTCAATTTATTTTACTATTGGTTTGCTTGTGCTTGTGCTCGCGTGACACTTCTGCGCATGCGGGCGAGTGAGCAGAGCCTCCTGACACTGTCGCCACCACTACCAATTCACCCAATCTGGCACCCACCTCTGGTGCTGTGTAGTTTCAGGTGTTCTGATCTTGCCACTTTTGGTGTTACATGGATATGCACTTATGTTGAAACATGAAATATGAAAAGTACAATAAAAATAAAAGTGATATGATAATTGTCAATAACACAAAGGATATGATTACACAAAATGCCCAAAGCGGTCAGTTAAGGAACAAGCTTTCTCACAATCTTTTATCAAATCTTTCTGTGTGATTTTATAATTCTAATAATCCTTCACCTTGGCTTAGCATTCCTTGTGAATCCAGGCTGTAGGTAAAATCAGAAATTAAATAAATTCCACAACCAGCTTAAGCAAGTTGTGGGAATGCTTAAATCGAACAAATTTATCATTTATAAATTGAACAAAGGAGAAAGGTACTAATAAAATGTGACATTTAAATGAAACGTAAGTATTTTATATTTGCCACAAGATTTTGATGGACTTTTTCTTTTAAAAAATTCAAAACCATTTAAAAGTCATCCTAAACTATTTCTACAAAAGAAGTAAGTCCTCACATAGGCATGGATCATTTCCCTTATAAACATTTCCAATCTCAGATATACCTATGTACCAGGGATGTGCGGTCAGGGGAGTCAGGGGAGGCAGAGCCTCACCGCTCTCATCATGAACAGAAAAAAAAGGGAAAAGGGAAAAGGCACAAGTGGTCCCATTCCCTGCCTCCCTGAGTCAACATGAAAGGGACCGCGGAGCGCAAGCCGTGGGACCGCGGAGTGTGCTCTGTGGTCCCCTTCAGGTTGACTCAGGAAGGCGAGGAATGGGACCACGTGTGAAGGAGGAGCACACTCCGCGGTCCCGCAGCTCGTGCTCTGCGGTCCCACAACTCACACTCCGCGGTCCCCTTCTTGTTGACTCAGGAAGGCGGGGAATGGGACCATGTGTGCAGGAAGCTGAGGCTGCCTCAGCCTCCTGCACACGGGGTTCCATTCTCTGCCTTCCTGATTACATCACCAGATTCACCAGCTATACACCTCACCGCACGTCACTGCTATGCACCCATACACTTGGATACATTACACCTCCCACATGTAGACATACACAAAAATATGCAATATTTTCCCCTTATGCACATCTCTCTCTCTCTCTGTCCCTCCCTCCCTCCCTCCCCCTCTCTCATCTATCTGTCTGTCAGTCTGTCATCTATCTGAAAGCCATACAATCAAGTTCAGAAACCTGACATGTTACACATCCTGAATGAAAAGACAGAGCTATAATTAAAAAGCTCAATTTTTATTGTCATTTCCATACAAAATTTATTTATTTGCAGTTACAGTTGTATTTTGTCGAGAGAGGCAGCTGGCCAATTGCTGGAAAAGAGTAGAGGATTATGTGGGAAGATTAAGATGGTTGGCCAATTTCCATCCCACATAATTATGTGTATAAAAAGTATAATAATTGAAATAATTCATGTTTATTTAAACAAGTTCTTAGAAGAAGGGAGGCAAGCAAAACAAGTTAGAAGAAGGGAGGCAAGCAAAAAACGAGAAAGATTTTAATAGTTATAAAAATACAGTGTGTTTATTGAGAAAACGATTAGCAGCCCATTCATGTTGTAGGGAAGATGGGCAGCAATAAAATTTCAGAAAAAAATAAAATAAAATGACCAACCCACCTATCCTTCAAAAACAGTACTTTCTGCTCAAAGAAATCCTTTCTTCTTTCCTTTGGGTAAATACAATTGGTGAATCTTTTCCCCCCAAACATTCTTGACTTTTTGGCATATAAATGTAATGAGTAAATAATTGCAATTAACACATCAATAAAATTCTTGCATTTTCAGTACTGCACATTGACTGTCAGTTTGTTAAACTTTTTCATAGAATACTACATATTGTTATTCCATTTTTGTTGGAGACAAATTTTGTTGCCTAAATATAGAGAGCAAATTAAAACTTCTTAAATTCCTGTTGATTTTAAGACCCTGCAGTGTGCAGGGATAATGAAATATATCAGAGAAATGGAAATATATATTCAGTGGTTTTAACCACTATCACTATTTTTAGCATGTACTTTTCCTATAGTATATACTTTATAAACTGCACTCTTAGGAAGTTTCCTGAGCTGTTTATCTCTGTGTCTCATTGGGATCCCCATTTAGAAATAAATTTAATGAATTTTTTAATAGCATGTCTGGCCAGTACAATTCTTCCCATATGCCCAGGGTCAAATATAATATGGGTTCCTGGAAATATTTGGCATGCATGCTTGTGTGACTATGGAAGGTGCAAATTAATACTTTACGTAGAAAGGAAAAGCGGAAGGCCAGATTGACAGAAATAAGAGAAGTAATACAGTGAACCAAAAGCAATTTTATTGAGGATCTGATTATATTTTTACCAAAATGTAGCTTTAAAAATATTTTATGAAATATTATGTGAGGTTTTACTGTATGTATATGAGTGTATTGAGGAGAAACAAATCCTTAGTAGTCCCCTTTGGGACTACTTGTATACCCTGCTTTGAATTAAATAGGGCCAAATCACATTAGTTTAAATTCTGTACTATTTTAGCCTGAAGCAATCTAAGCATTTTTCCCAACACAATCAGCACCATTTAATTCCCTAGACAGCTGGCTTGAACATAGTCTCTCCACAGGATACCTGAATGATAAAATTAGCACATTCAGGACTCTAAATCACATTCTATTACATCAAGCCCTAAGGTCCAACATTATGGAGAGCAAGAATAAATTGCAGAGTTATTCATAAATTAACCCTCTTAGTCCAATCTTGAAGTAAAATTACCATGTTCCCCTCTTGAAAAGCTATACTGGATTTTAAACAGGTTTTTTTAAAGTATATTTAACTGTATTTTATTAGTTTCAACAGGTCATTGTTGGAACATATGCTATAAACTCATCAGTGGAAAACGTCTGAAGCAAGATCCATAACTCTACAGTTTACATGCCCAACCTAATCATGGATCTACTATCCTTGCACCCCAATACATATTTTCAGGGACAATAGGATCTTCAAATTAAGCACTAGATTTAGTTGAATAAAATAAGTTCCTGGATAAAATTTATTTATCTTCCCTACTCCCCACAAATATAAAAGGCGAATTTACCACTATTAAACTTGTGATTCCAAAATACAATTAAATTATCATCTGATAAGACGGCAAAGTCTTTAAAAATGAAACAAAAGCAAAATGAAAAAAATGAAGTGTTCCTTATCAGATGGGAGATGCCATAAGATAGGGCCATCTTAGTTGATAGAGTAAGATAGATTCCACATTTTGGAAGTCTTTGAAAGCAATCACATTCTGTTGATAGATTACTTGCCATCAAATAGGTGTTGTTTCTTAGCAACTATAGGCTTTTACCCCAGCAGGTTGTCTGTATAAATTTGCTGAAATTATTTTTAGCTTGAAATAGGAGTACCCTGCATTATTATTATTTTCTGATATTCATCTGGCTTCACTCTCTCTTGCTTAGGTGCACAATCCAAGACTTCAAAGTGCAACCTCAAAAGCTTTGGGTATGGCACATAGAGACTATCAAATTTGCTTTCAAATTAAGAATAGTGAATTGTGAGACACCTTAGTTGTAGACAACTGAGAAAATTTTGCAGAAACAACTGCTGAAGCAGCTACTTTGTCATGGGAGGAGGAGGTTGAATATATATACTATATTTTTTAAATATATTGTATCTTGGTCCATTGTTCCTATATGGAGAAAGTTAAAATAATTTAGAACTGACTTTGGGGAAGATATGAGAGAGCTGTGAAGGAAGGAAGGGATCATTAAGGAGTGACATGGCAAAGTAATTACACAGTCTTGAAATAAAAGCTTGAAGATTGAAAAAGAACCTAAAAATAACCTTGTTTTGATTTTGTTTAATATAGGATAGGGTAGAGACCCACTTGGACAGGCTTCCAGTATTTGGTTAATAATATAAAATTCCCTATCTGTCTGTTGAAGTCCATAGACCTCATTAGAAAATGGTTCTGAACCTTTTCTTCAACACAGTCCTACTTTAAATACCTTTCGTGACATGGACCATGACCATGGACTCCCAAGTCTTAAATCAAGATTTAAATTACTGTATAACATTTCTTCAAGCCTTCATGGACACTCTGTGATGACATCACTGCTCCCCCAGGGGACGGCAGACCACAGGTTGGGAAAACCATCTCATCTCTTATTTTTTTAAGCCACTGCTATTTCATGTTCCTGCCAGCTTGACTGATTCAAGAAAATCCTGCCTAAAGTGAGACATTTTGGCAACTGCTTGGAAAACATTTACTACAAAACGAAGGTTACCATATCCTCTCATTGGTTCATTCCTTGTTGTTATGTCCTCTCACTTCTCTGTAATAGGAAAGCAATTTTCAATCACTTTTCTTCCTGTGGACAGCTCTTCCTGAATGTACGTATATTTATATAGAGAGTATATCTGTACAATAATACAATAATACAATAATACAATAGTAGAGTTGGAAGGGACCTTGGAGGTCTTCTAGTCCAACCCCCTGCCTAGGCAGGAAACCCTATACCGTTTCAGACAAATTGCTATCCAACATCTTCTTAAAGACTTCCAGTGTTGGGGCATTCACAACTTCTGGAGGCAAGCTGTTCCACTGATTAATTGTTCTCACTGTCAGGAAATTTCTCCTCAGTTCTAAGTTGTCTCCTCAGTTCTAAGTTGTACAATCACACATGCATTTAAATTCATGTTTTAAACATCAAAAGCAGAAGACTTTCACCCAATTCTTGCATAGCCCTTAGATTTTGGCATCTTTCTAAACATTGGGGATGAAAACTTTCTATTTAAAGTAATTGGAATTGATGGGATTGCCTGATTTGGGGCAAGAAATTAAGAAATAATAAAAGAAATTCATACAACCCAAAACAACCTGCTTTGGGGCTTCAACAGCCACAGTTGAGTGACAAAGGCAAGTGTTTTACAGATTATCATGTTGTAACAATTAGATGAAATGACTAAAACAGTATTTATATTCAAACTTGGCAACTTCAAGAGATATGGACTTTAATGTTGAGAATTCCCCAGCCAACCTGCTGGCTGGAGAATTCTGGGAGTTGAAGTCCACACATCTGATTTGGAAATCACAGTGGGGCAGAAAGGAAGTCAAAAAACCGTATGACATTCACCCATAAGCAATTGTAAAGGTTTTTTTTTTTAAAAAAAAAAAATCCAATGTTTTCCAATGTTTTGGAAATGGTATAGGGTTTTCTGCCAAGGCAGGGGATTGGACTAGAAGACCCCCAAAGCCCTTCCAACTCTGTTATTCTATTCTATTTAAAACTGCACTGATAACCAATATTGCATCATTGTATCTGGATATTTTTTCCCTGTGTTTTCCCAAATGTATGGAGCTTTTGAGTGGTGAAAAGCTTTACCATCTGCTGCTCCCAAATTCGTATGAATAACATTATGACTGTTCCTTCTTAGAGGAACAGTATGCCACCTAAGCTATGTCAACAGATGAAAGATGGCAGAAGACACCTTTACAGGCCACAGGACATTGTGTAGCCTAAGAAAGTCTCCTTTCCAAGAAGCGAGCATGACAGAGAAGACCCAGAGACACTTCGGTCTAGTAGTTAAGGTACCAGGCCAGAAACCAGGAGATGGTGAGTTCTAGTTCTACCTTTGACATGAAAACTGCCTGGGTGATTTTGGGCCAGTCACTCTCTCTTAGCCCAAATCACCTCACAGGATTGTTGTTGTGGGAAAGTAGGAGGAGGAAAGAGTATTTGGTTTGCTCACTTCCTTGATTTATTTATAAAAATAATAAAGGTAGGATAAATATAACTAACTAACTAAATACAGGCTAAGGTAAAAACCAATTTGATTACATCGAATTAATTAAATACTATTAATATGATTTCTTTCCCTGTATTTAGGACCTCCTTCGTGTATTCACATTGGAAACAATATTCTGAAGGCTTTGAGGTTCAAACCCAAGGATGAAGACAGCACATTACTCGATGATTTAAGTAGGGGAGTTAACAGTCCTTTCAAAAGTCTTACCAGTCTTTTGTTTTCTTTCCTTTTTTCAACATTTCAATTCCTATGCGTGCCAATTATGTTAGCATCTTGTTAAGGAGTCACCTCTAGGCAGTGGTGAAACTTCCTTCCTGTGAAAAATATCTGGGTTTTAATTTGGGGGGTGTTTGAAGAGTTTGAATTAAGCATTCAAAAGGACCACGTTTCCCTAGGAAGAACTGTAAATTCTAAGATGGCGACTGTATTCTGTATTCTACAATTCAGGTTATATTTGTGTAGACCATCGTATTGATCCCTGAAGACAAAAGGCAATTCATAAAGCAATGCACAGACATAATAAAAGCAGAGAGGGTTTGCAAGGATAGAAGATATAGAAGAAAATGTTGATTTTCAACTAAATTTAGTGGATTGCTTTTCTTTTCTTATTCCATTTCTCTGGCTCCTTGTTTTGGTTTCTTTTTTAAATGTCCTCTCTGATATTTGTGTTCACTTACCCTGAAATGAATTAACAGAATGGGTGTTTATACAGTGGAACCACTTGAATGTGTTCACTTTTAAACAATTCAATTGTGTATTTTTCTCTAAGCAGAAACCATTTTCATTGGGAGATGCTAAGTATCCTGTTTGTGTTTGACTATGTTGGGAATTAGTAGATTCTACTTTTATTGGAAGGTCTGAAGGAAAGGTCATTCCATCAAAAATACCATATTCTGTGTCTATAAGAAGGTGGACTCAGCAATCTGTGACATATCTTTTGATTCAATAATCAAAATAAGTACTATATTTTACAGGAATTTTGACCAAAATAATAGCCCTTGAATATATACTTGACATATATTTATCAATCCAAAGCTATCACTAAGTTTTAAGATATGTTTTTCTTAATCATCTTATTTCCCATAGTTCCATTTAATTTCTTTTTCTTAACATTTAGACAACCATATGTATATATGAATCTATGCATGTGTATATGTGTATGTGTAGATGTAGATGTAGAAACAAATAGATACTTAGGCTATGTATCTAAAAAAGAAAAGCCGAGGATATTTTTAAAAGATCTAATTAAGCACCTGGATTCAGTTAAATCTTTTGAAATCAACATCATAGTAGACAGAGTAATAGAAATTTAAATATAATTGCTCAGTTTTAAGACATTTTTTTTCTTAATCTTCTCATTCCCACTTTTCCATTTTAGTTTTTTACTTAATATCCAGACAACCAATGTGTGTGTGTGTGTGTGTGTGTGTGTGTTGTGTGTGTGTGTGTGTGTGTGTGTGTAAACAAATAGTAATTAGGCTATGTATCTAAAAAAGAAAAGCGAAGGAAATGTTTAAAAGATCTAATTAAAGCAAACTGGATTCAGTTAAATCTTTTGAAATCAACATCTTAGAGCACACAGTAATGGAAATATTTAGAAGAAGTGATGACATACTTAGTAACAATGCGACGATATATAGCTGGGAATGGGGTTAAACTTTGAATAAAATGTCAGGCTGAGCAATGTTCAAATTATGATGATTTTCAAATAATGAGCTAACTGTGACATATATTCAAGAGAAAGAGCACCACAACTATATATAGGACTTATTCAGTACTGCTCTAAAGGAAAGCATATAAAAGAACTTGAAAGAGAAAAAGAGGATTTCGATTAGAACCTGCTTGTTGAGGTGGGCTTTCACAGAGTATTTTGTGTGTGTCTACCACTAAGATACTCCTGCTTTTCAAGCCATTCACAAAATAGGGTTACAGGTAAGTCAGGTTTTTGGGGGCTGCATTTGCAATTGGCCTTGCAGTTGTATTCACTCAATTTAAAATATATATTTCAAAAAGCATCAATTTTATCAACTGAACTATTAAATTAAGATGATAAAAATGAACATTGCAGTTAATAATGTTTATAAGAGTATAAGCCTCCCATTCAGGAGCTTAGGGCAGTATACACAATGACAGTCTGCTTAATCTCCTTTTCTCTTCCATTCAATTATACTTAAAAGATCCATACTGTGACTTTGAAAGTCTCTCCGGATCTTCAAATGCCACTAAAAATCACTTGCAGGGTCTTCACTGAGGTCTTAAGGACCCACCCATCATTTTGTGGCTCTAAGTATTACAGTCAGTTCCTTGAAATGTCATCTTGGCTCTCACATTAGCAGCTGCCTCCCTCCCTCCCCCTACCCAACTTTTATCAAATCTAACAGAGATATCAGAGGAATACCTTTACAAGATTGGTCCTTTCAAACTCCCTTGAATTTATTTGTTTTACGCTTTCACTGCTTTCATTCAGTGTCCCCCACCTATACATCCACTTCGTGCTTTTAAGTAGGCTGTGTGCAGAAATTCAAGAGCCATATCAAAATTAATCTTTCCAAAAGGTTTACACAAAGTCAGATTTAACTACCTCCTCTGATAGATCAGCAAATAATTACAGCCTGTAGAAGGGAAGGGGCATAAAAGAGGAGAGAAGTAAAAAAAGGGTGAAGAGGGGAAAGGAAAGAATAAGAACAAGCAAAATCAGATCAAGAAAATGTAAAGAATTAGCCAAGCTGGAAATAAATATTTTGCACACCCAAAGTTGATCTATTCAACAGGTACCCAAATGATGGTAGAGAGACAAAAAATAATAATAAAACCATTTTTTAAAATCATAGTTTCTTCTAGAAAAAACACATACTTCTTGATTTATCTTTCTCCGATTTCTTCCCACAAAAACAACCCAGTGAGGTAGAACTGATAGAGAGAAAATTACTGGCCCAAAGTCATCCTGTGTGCTTCCATGGCTGAAAGCTGACTACTACCTGACCTCCTAGTCCAACCCTTAAGTAACATTTTTTTAAATCCTAAAAAAAGTGGAGACTTTGGAGTTGCTGGAGTCAGTGACTTTGCAATGTTATTTACAGTCATTCTTTTTTTTAAAAGAAAGAATCATCTGATTTTTGCTCTTCGTTAATTTGTGCAAAATGAAAACTGTCTTTACAAGGTATTGTTTAAAACTGAATACCCTATGTTCTCCAGAACATATTTTTGACCAGAAGATAACGATTGTTATGTTTCTCCTCTCTTTGAAAGATGTTTCTTTAATATCTCCTTGATTCTTGCTCCTCTTTAAATTACCTATTTTCATAATTTATTCATAGAATTATGAGTTGCATGAATTATGAAAATATTCATGTGTAAGTTCCATTAAAGGACTTTGTTTGACAAAACTTGTTTGACACATGCTAATCCAATACATTGTTCTATCCACAGGTTTATCGCACTAAGGAATTAATGTGCATTTCCCTTTCTTCCCTTGTTATCAGTTTGAACTCAATTCTCTTCTTAAAGTGTATCATTTTAATTCTTTAATATTTCATCTTGTGGTTTTTGATTGCAAGCTTCCTATTATCACTTCTAGGCAAGATGGGTGGCATATAAATATAATGAATAAATAAATAAAATAGCAAGGAGGGTTTGCGCAGGTAGAAAAATGTTGATTTAAACTAAATTTGTTGGATTCCTTTTCTTATCTCATTTCTCTGGCTCATTGTTCCTCTCTACTCTTTCTGTAAATTTGCTTAACCTGAAAAGGATTAACATAATGGGTGTGTATATGGGCATTAGTGGAACCACTTGAGTGTATTCCTTTTTAACAATTAAATTCTGTGATTTCTCTAAGCAAAAGCTATTTCAGTGGGAGATGTTAAGTATCTGTTTCTGCCTGACTATGTTGGGAATTAGTAGATTATTTCACTGGAAGGTTTGAAGGAAATGTCATGCCATCAAAAATAGCAGATTTCTGTGTCTCTAAAAAGATGGACTCAATAATCTGTAATGTATCTTTGATTGACTAAGCAATATAAGTACTTTATTTAACCGGAATTTTGACCAAAATAATAGTCCTTGAATATGTACTTGACATAGATTTATCAAACCAAAGTTAATCACTAAGTTTTAAGGTATGTTTTTCTTAATCATCTTATTTCCCATAGCTTCATTTCATTTCTTTTTCTTAACATTTAGACCACCATATGTATGTATGAATCTATGTATGTATGTATGTATTTGTCTGAAACGGTATAGGGTTTCCTTTGTCTGAAACAGTATAGGGTTTCCTGCCTAGGCAGGGGGTTGGACTAGAAGACCTCCAAGGTCCCTTCCAACTCTGCTATTGTATTGTATGTGTGTATGTGTAGATGTAGATGTAGAAACAAATAAATACTTAGGCTATGTATCTAAAAAAGAAAAGCCGAGGATATTTTTAAAAGATCTAATTAAGCAAACTGGATTCAGTTAAATCTTTTGAAATCAACATCATAGTGGACAGATTAATGGAAATTTAAATATAAATTTAATAAATAAATAAAATAAAAGCAAGATATCAAAAGTCAACCAAAACAAGCTCACTCAATGAAGATAACACTTTTTATTTAAACATTTCATTGAAAAGAATATAGCTTCACAATATGAGGAAAATAAACCTTAGAGAATAGGGAAAAGGAGAGAGATTGAAACAATTAGGCAGCCATTTACTTATTTTTGCCAAACCTGCCAGCAATTAAATTAGAATCTGAATGATACACACTTAATGCAGCTTTTCTTCTGTATATCTTTGCTTTCTGGCTTCTTTTTTTAAAAGAGAATTAAAACAAACATTCAGACTCCAGGGATGCCATGTAGATAATGACTTTTGAATTTAACACAGATACACCAGTAGATATCCCTCTCTTAGTTAAAGTCAGCAAAGAATTGTAGTAGGGATTCTTGAGGGCTTTGATATTTGCAAATTCCTGGCTGAAATTATTCAAGACACATGTTGGAGATTAATCAGTGGGAATGCAAATATACTTATCGATCAAACATTGTGCATGTCTGCATGCTATAAAACTGCTGCTTACAATTTAGAAAATATCAAAATAGCCATTAAAGAGAAATGCTGATTGAATTTAAAATAAAATTCATGTTGAAATAACTGTAATGGATTTTCAGAAAGATTTTGCTCTTAATACTGAAACAAAAGCACCAAAAGTGATTTAGAATGAGCCTAAAGAAGATTTACAAAGCTTGATTCAATCATATAGGTAGACCTTACTTAGCAACTGCCTTGTTAAGTGACTGTTACAACAGTGTTAAAAAACTTACTTAGCAACCAGTCCTTACACTTACGACCTTTGCAATGTCACTCTGCTTTTACTTTCAATTGTTTATTTACCGTATACCAAGATGTCCTAAAAGAGAAAGAATTTCAGGTCAGCTGAAGGACGTAGGAAGAACAAAGTAAAATTGAAGTACAATGGTAAGGACAATCCTGTCACTGATTAATAAAAGGGGAAGGATGGTCATGAGTAGTACATTTCTATGCTACTGTAAATACATTTTAGAAAACAGTGACACTATCCCTTCAGAAAAAAATAGATCAGAATGTTAAATTCTTCAATAAATCTTAAAAATGAATGACTTCTTACCTTCTTAAAGAGGAAGCTGAAATCTTTGATGCATGCGTAATATGGGAGAGGATTTATGGCCTTTCTGATCTCATCTAAACATAATAATAGAGTTGAGAGGGACCTTGGAAGTCTTCTAGTCCAAACCCTCCTGCTCAAGCAGGAGACCATATACTATTTCTGTCCAGTGTCTCCTTAAAAGTCTCCAGTGATGGAGCACCAACAATTTCTGAAGACAAGTAGTTCTACTTATTAAATGTTCCCACAGTTGGGCAATTTTTCCTTAATTCTAGGTTGCTTCTCTCCTTGATTAGTTTACAGTCATTGCTTCTTGCCCTACCTTGAAGTGTTTTGGTAAATAAGTTGTGGCAGCCACTTACAGTACATATTAGATAGTCACTGCTATCATGTCACCCCTTGTCTGGCTCCCTTATTTTGGTTGCCATTTCCATATCTCTGCTTTCTTTAGATTTTTCTTTCAGCAGCTTTAATATATAATTCTTCATCTGTACTTCTGATATTCAGCTTCACGTCAATATCAAGGATAGGCTATGTATACTTTGATACATCTTCACAATATCAACATGGTTTGTTACTGTAAGTAGTGTTTTGTTCCCCCTCCCCTTCCTGATAAAGGTATTCGTTTTTGATGGACACGATGAGCAATGCTTTAAAACCAGAGTTACTATTAATTTTAAAAGTATATTTTTTATAGGGGTAAGCTAGTTTTAATTACAGATAATGTAAGTTCAGACATTAAACCACCTTCATTAAAGCACCTTCCCTGAAATCCAATGATAATTCAGCGAGGCAGAGACAATGTTGACCTTTTATATGGGACATTTCATGGAATGTTTTGATGGTCTGAATCAAAAGTTCTTGGGATTACATTAAACTGCGTCTTGGGTGCCGTCTCTCATACTGAAGTAGTGCAGCAGAGTTCAAATATGCGCTTACACACTTGCCTTTTAAATTATTCATGTCCTTTTCATTAGCAAACTCAAAAGTCAGTTGAAAAACTTAGTAAAATTTTTATGAAAGCTGCAAGACCATAATAATGTGACTTTGCATTCCAAGGTAACAACCTTGGGCCAGATATTTCCTGTTCTCAATAAAAAAGCATATTTAAAAATTTACATCTCTGAAAGGACAATGCCAGCAAACAAAACATAAGCATGCATTCCGGCATTCCAGGTTAGATGTCTGTCATTCAAATTGTCATGCCGCGAGCAATTCCGATACAATCAAGAAGGAAAATGAATTTAGTTGGATGGGTTTATACAGGATGATATCTGCATGAGTGACAGATGTTTGTGCCCCAGCAACTTTATGCTCATTCAATTTTTATTAGAGAACAATTGTGTGTCTAATATAGTTTTGATATGTTCAACATGTTGCAAGTTCGTATGTATATTGCTCTCCCCCCCCCCCCAATTAAGAATGAAATCTTTGGCATTAGCAGGGTTTTTTTTTGCCTTGGAATTTTCTTAATAAAAAGTCATTTGGGCAGCACCGACTGGGCAGATATGTGCAGTGGTCTGTGCATTCTCAAACTGCTACATATTATGTCTTCATGGTTCAGAGAAAATGTTATACAAAGTCTCCAAAGTATTACCAATCGTCAAGGGTACAATATAATCTGTGCTATAAAGTGGGAAGTTTTATTTACACATTAATGACTCAAATGTGTTCTTAAAAATGTTGACCTATATTGGTTGAGTGGCAAGGATTAGGTTTTTCTTTTCTTTTCATGTCACTTGGCCCTCAAATTTGTGCTGTTTTAAGATATAAATGAATGTATGAAATTTATGATTCTTATGATTCTTTTTTCACATGACAAGAAATCAATAATGAAATGTCAGCTGATGAAAGAGTTCATTAAATGATGATAAAGTGGTTGATTTGATTGTGTTGCTGGCTGCCATAGTAGGTGGGGTGGATTTTTATGGCTTTTTATTGTATAGTGGATTTTTAAACATTTTGTAAGGCACATGGAGTCAACAATGTGTGAATTGGGTGACTATATCAATCAATAAATCATCAATCAATCAATCATCTTTCTGCAAACTTCTTGATGCTCTTGATGCACTAGTTTTAATTATCCCACTTCCCCTTGCTTATTGATATGATCAAATTATCATATTAGTTTAGACGGCTGATATACAAGTCCGATATTGGTTTTACTTTGGTCTTGCTTAATCTGTGGGGAAAAAACACCTAAACGTATCCAAAATTATGTATGTTTATGAACTTTTACTTTTTTAGAGGAATTTCAATGTTGCAGTTGTGCTGGATTATAATTTGACTCAAATTATCAGTACTGCTTACTGTCAGTAAGCAGATTCATATGGCACAGACATGTATTTTAAATATGTCTCTTAATTGTGAATAAAACATTACCCTTTTAATTGTAATTGTATTGTTTGACAGAAGCTTGTGAAGTTCTATAAATAGCACTAGATGATATTAAACAGAATTTTGATTTGTTGAAGAAACTTCACAGATTTTTAGGCAAGCTCTGGCACTTCAGAAGAATAATATTTGGATATGGATGACTGCATTTTCCACTAGCAGAAACTTTGTATGAAAAGGAGATGTCTTCTGCATATACGTTTCATATATTTCTATTGGTGGAAGATAGAAAAGAATTAAGGAACATGTGCTGCACATTGCAGATTTCACCCTGGCATCTATGGCTATGATTGAAAACAACTGGTCTCAAATCTTGCAGATCTGCTTCTACTTTTCATGACACTGAATCAAATAAACTAATGAGCTGGATCCAATTAATTGCCATCATTGTTCTGCAATCCTCATGGTTTTAGCTTGTAACTTTTCCATTATCTTCAGCTCAAGAGGTTGGAAGCTGGACCAAAGTTTCTCAGGTTATTTCATAAGTGGAATTGAAATTCAATGCCCAATTTTTGTGATGGTACATTAGTTCAGAATTCTACCTACTGTATCACAGGATATCTCTAGAAGTTTTTACAGTGGTTGCAAAATATATAGTTATAGGTTGGCGTGTTGTATCGTTGAGCTTGCTTGGAAAAAAAAATTACTGACAATTGAAGAGGATCCAGGAATTATTTCATTAATTCCAAATCTGACTTGATACATTGAGTTGTTGGGGTTTTTTGTCCATACAACAGCAAGAATCCCAAGATTGAATATGTTTGAAATTGAATATTGTTCATACAGATAGTCCTTGTTTTACAACAGTTTATTTAGTTCATACAGATAGTCCTTGTTTTACAACAGTTTATTTAGTGACTGTTCAAAGTTACAATGGCACTGTAAAAAGTGACTTAGTACCATTTTTTGCAGCATCCCTATGGTCATGTGATTTACATTTGGATGCTTGACAACTGCTTCATATTTATAACAGTTGCAATGTCCCATGGTGATGTGATCATCTTTTATGACTTCCGACAAGCAAAGTCAATGGAAAATTAGATTCACTTAACAACCATGTGTCAACTGTCCAGACTAGTGAACCCAAAATAAGGAAACAATCTTGGGAGCTTTGAATTCCCAAGAGTAAAACTTTATTGGATACACCATTTTGGTACTGAAGAAACAAAACCAGCTCTGGTTTTCTCACACAAATGCTAGTTAAACAATACTGTCCTCTTCTACCGACCCCTAGATGATCAAATTGTCTGATTATGAGACGTCCTTTTGTTATGGGAACAGTGCATCTCTTTCTCAAGCACCTGCATTGGTGACCTTGATGGATGCCAAGGTTTCACGGTCCATACGTACATTCTTAGCATTCTATTTCCCCCTTCCCTCCCTCCCCACCAGTTCATTGGCAAGTTGAAAAGCATTAAGGTTTGAAAGAAGCAAAGCAGTTCAATATTGACACCATCTTACTAATTTAACAGCTGCAGTGATTCACTTAACAAGTATGGCAAGAAAAGTTGTAAAATGTCACTTAACAGATTTCTCACTTAGCAACATAACTTCTGGGCTCAATTGTGGTTGTAAGCAGAGGACTATCTGTATACTGAGAGGATATGTGTGTATACTAGCAAAGATCCAAGAAAATGGAAAAAAATTGGTCTGTGACTAATAACCCTTTGAAGTAGGCCCTACCAGGAAACACCCTCAGGAATGACTGTGACTTGAGTTTATTGATAAAGGCTGCAGTAACAAAAAAGTGACGACCAGTTTTCCATCTTCTTCCTCTTATACTCTAGGGAGTTATTGCAAAGTTATTGCAAAGTAATCTGGGGTTTACCCCCCCCCCCGCCGCCCCAAATGCTTTCTTTGTTTCTCAGACTTAAACTATGTTTGTATAACTGTCACTGCATAGTTTCTCCAAGGTTATCTCTGTGGCTGTCCACATAAGGAAGCAAAATAATCTTTTTGTGAGAGGAGGGTGGAGGAGGATTTTGTTTTCTTTCTCTTTTTTGCTTGCATGTTTAACTTAAGCTGATTCAATACTTTATTGAATTTGGAAATGAGGAAGGAGATAAGGGGGCAACACCACGTATCCATAAATCTCTTGCTTTGCTAAAGACATAAATCCTTATAAGCAATTAAATCATTGACAACACATTGGCACAACTAGCAAAATTTGATACTTAACTGGGCATCTGGAAAATAACCAAACTAGAGAAATGTGCAACAGGACCAACCTTCCCCCCCCCCCCCCAAAAAAACCTTTGCATATAAAATGAAACTATGGAAAGACATAAGAGAGCCTTATTTCAATTTTTCCTATTAGATAACATCATCAGTACAGTGGGTTTGAAGAAATGAGTTCATTGGTTGGCAGGGGTTATATATCTTCTGCCTTGCCTGCTTTCTGCATGCTTGGATGGGAGCCGATGCTGTTTTGCAAATAATCACTGCTTCGTTGATGGCAGATTATTGACTCCGCCCATAAGGTTTTATCTCTGTGTGGGTTGTTTCCTGGATAATTGCTGCTGTTGGTAGCTGAGTAATAGGATGGCTTGTTGGGAAGTCACTGTTCTTTTGCTCTCATTGTTGCCTTCAAGTTGGCTTTTGATTGTGAGGTTGATAAACAGATGGCGGCTGTATGCTGATGGCAATGGGGAATGCCTTCTGGGCTGGCGGTCTTTGACCCTTGTGTCACCATTTATCTGTGACCCTGCACATCTCTCTTTCTCAAGAATAACCAGAGGTATTTTGAGACCTTGCTACCTACCTACAGTCCCTACTTTCTATGTTTTTAGTTTCACTTAGCAAAATATGTTCCTATTCTTTCTTAATTTTTAAAAGGGTTGATATTTGACTGGCTTATAAACATAGTGCACGTTTTTACTTGGTATACAAGTTTGAACAAAATCTGATTTAGAGTGACAAGAGGAGAAGTTATAAAAACATAAATTCTTTTGGCTTTTTTTTTGTACCTTTGGGGTTCTATTGTCATTACTGTAAGAAAAGACTTGAAACAACTGGATGATTTGGAGACAGCTAACAGTGGAACTTGTCCTGAGAAAGTAAAAAATAGCAAGAGGTTTAAGAGAATAGAATAGAGGAAAAGCATGGTAACCTGAGAAATGAAGCTATATTTTCACCAGAGATGCTGTCCATTTTTCTTATTACCTTTTCCTTACAAGCAGGTACCTGTAAAAGCTTCCCCCATGCCAAATATTGTTTTTTTCCTCTTCACTTTTAAAATCGCCATGGTGATCTTCAAAAGTGGTAAGGGTCCTTTAGGTATTTCCAACTATTTCATATTGCTGTACATTTTTTATCACATGTATTTGGGATCAGTTCTCCTGCACTAAACTCCCTGGGAGTCACTTATCAAAATTTATTGTAAAGGCCTGTTAGATGACATGTATCATTTTTCTATAGAAAGCAGCAAAAACATGAGAAAATATGGCATGCTGTGATTGCATTTCTGATTCCATTCTTTTCCTTCCTTCCTTCCTTCCTTCCTTCCTTCCTTCCTTCCTTCCTTCCCTCCCTCCCTCCCTCTTTCTTTCTTTCTTTCTTTCTTTCTTTCTTTCCTTCCTTCCTTCCTTCCTTCCTTCCTTCCTTCCTTCCTTCCTTCCTTCCCCCCTCCCTCTCTTCCTCCCTCCTTTCCTTTCTTCCCTTTTTTGAACACATCAAGTGACAGTTTAGCTGGTTTAGTCTTCATATTGTTATTTTCTAGTTGCCTGTATTTAGTTTATTAAATTATATGAGAAACAATATGAAACAGATGTTCCAACAATCCATCAGATTTTATTTGTGGTACAGATGTAAAATAACTGGATTTTCCTGGGGACGTTCTCACCAGCTTACTTTCTATTAAAGAAAACTGGCTAGATGTCAAAGAGAGCCATGGTTTCAAGGACATGTTTTCAAGCTGACAAGGCAGGAGCAGTGGACACAGAGTTTTGCTTGATTCTTTCTGTTGGACACTATTTATTTTCACGGTAGGCTAGCCTGATTTTCTTCAGTCAGAATGATCACATTAAGCCTGAAAAGTTGAAGTAAACTTTAGAAGTCAGTGTCCATCAGACAAGAGCAGATCACTATGTTGTCCTTTGCTTAGTTAACATAGCCTTTTGGCCAGCCGTAATAACACATTTTTTATTTATGCTGCACAGATTTTTGAAAATGAATATAGTTGACCGTGCATACTATTTTACTCTTAGTTATTTATAGATAAAAGTTACATATCAAAATTTAAGAATCTGAACTTTTAACCCAGGTCCTTTTGTATACCTGTGGTACAGTATTCTTAATGGAAGGAAATGTCTCCGTGAAATCCTTAATGTTAGTGATTTATTACTGGGGGGTAAGAGCTTGCTTTGGATAAAAACTGAAACAAGAACTAAATTGCTTTGGATCAATTTGGGTGACTTTTGAGCTGAAACAGTGATCTTCTAAAGCTGTCTAAAGAGCATCAGGTTGCTGTTCCTTCTAACCATTTCTTTAAAAAGAAAATTATCTGTACTTTTACAACTGAAGAATTGCAGGTGGGGGGGGGTATGGAACTACATATTTAAAGCAGCAATATTAAGGAGCAAATTAAGAAGGAGGCACAAATCATTTTTCAGCCATACTAATTCATTAATAGCTGGGCCTGTTTCTCTGAACATTTTCAGGCATTTTCCAAGTATAAAAATAATATGAAGATGTGTATAGAACTACAATGAAAAAGATGAATTAAAAATAGTTTATGTACATAGAAATAGTTTATGTACATAGAAATAGTTTATGTACATAGAAATAGTTTGGACTCTTAGTTTATTTAGCCCATTATTGTTTTTAGAAAGGGTTCGTAATGTCCTCCTAGAGTGAAATTTGGTCAAGAAATTTGGTCATTTTTGAACAGCCCTTTCTCTCTTCAAAATCTATTCTTTCAAATATTAACATATTTTAATTATTTCACCATGTTCCATTTTGTATCACAAAGCCACTAAGTTATGCCATGTGTTTATGCACAATGCATATAATAGCAATTATTAATGGTGGCTTTATAATTAAAAAACGAGCTATGAATCGTGTCATTTAAAGAGCCTCCCCTAAAGTACTGTAACATTTTCACTGTGTACAATTAATTGTATAGGATATCATTATATAATGCACAAAATGTAACTTGCCAAGAAATATTCAATCTATTCAATATGGTATAAGTAGTATACAATACCATAATTCTCTACAATTGATTATGGAATCTATATACAAGAATCCCTATTTTACTAAATCTCATAAGAAGTTTGCTTTATAATATAATTGACTTCATCCCTGCTAGGTTTAGAAACATTTCATATGCAATTCCTTAGAAAAAAAATATCTGACAAGTTTTGCTACATTTTATTTCCCTTTTATCAGCAATATCAACCATCTTTTTTTTCTTTTTAATAAATATATGAATTTGCTGAGTAAACACATTTCACCACAACTTCTGTCTTATTTTAAGCTATGTTTTTGTTTTGTTTTTTGCTTGCAAATATGCGTACTGCTGGGGCAAACCCTTTCCTTTGTGCGTAATTTAATAAGCCCTTTCAGGAGAATTTGGGATTTTTGAAGAGAACACTATACAACAGATGTATGCCTTCTCAAATGAAAAATATACATCTGTTTGCAAGAAATCTAAACATCAACAATGAAGCAATCACATGAACAGCTTGGAATTTGTTTTTCTACAGATGCTTCTTGTTTGGGTAGAAATTGGGGAAGATACACAGTGCTAGCAGATAAATCAGATAATAAGGCACCTTCGTGCAAGAGTGACTCACAGTTTGGATTTTGGAAGGACTGCTTAGTTTCAACAACCTGAGAGGGTATGTGGTTATGACCTTGGGAGGCAGGATGCAAAGTCACATGCTGGACCATAGGCATGTAAAAGATATCTCAGCCCAAGAAGGAGAAGGGATATGGGAAACATTGCAAACAGGACCCTCCTTAGTTTTCCAGAAAATAATAATAGTAATAATAGTACTAACAACAACAACAACAACAACAACAACGGGAGAAGAGAGGTGGTATTCAGCAGATTCTTACCAGTTTTGAGGAACCAGTAGTGGAAATTTTGAGTAGTTCAGAGAACTGGTAAATACCACTTCTGATTGGCCCCGCCCCATGTGACTCTGCTTCCCGAGTCCCAGCTGATTGGGAGGAAATGGAGATTTTACAGTATCCTTCCCCTGCCATGGCCACCAAGCCACGCCCACCAAGCCATGCTCACAAAACTGGTAGTAAACACAATTTTTTGAATCCCACCACTGGGGGGGGGGGGGAGAGAAGTACTTTTGGGCTTCCAAAATTTTGCTCCCAGGATTCTATTGGCTTACAATAAAGAGAGAGATAATAATCCTGCTTGGGTTTCTTGTCTTGACTATTTCAAAATGTTAATAACCACTCTGTAAGTGTTTCATTTACCTGGTTCTATTTATTCAGTATTCTCTGGTCATATTTTTTCATCTCCGGGTCATTTGATTTGGTTCAGATTGCTTGTCCTTCTATTTAGCATCCAGGATAAAATTGAATAATCACATATTTCAGACTCCCCAAAGACTGAAGAGATACTCAAAAGTAGGGGGGGGGGGAGAACCACAACAACACCTTTTGCTATCCATACATAGTGATAAAGAGTGTATGCAGCTCAATAACATTATCTTGAGGGTCAATTTTTCATTCTTCTGAGAAGGAAACTGAGAAACACTTTAATAAAATTAAGCATTAAGATTAATTATGTCATCCTTGCAGATCCTAGCACAACTGAACTCTAATTTAATCTGCATTTGGTCTCAGTTCATGACAACTGCATCATAGAGGCCACTAGTCATACTGATTACATTGAAATAATTGCCAAACTAATAACTGGTTTTTGGTTACCCAAGCAACATTCCCACAATATACTTGGATAATATGATACAGAAGAATATGATAAAGAAGATGATCCTTTATTATTTATATATAAACACCAGTGGTGGGTTCCTACCATTTTAGACCATTTTGGCCAAACCGGTAGTGGTTTGGTGACCTGGGTCGCTGGAACCGGCAGTAACCCAGGGCTGCCACATCCCAAACCAGTTCTCTGGATGGCACTGTAGGCACCACCATCTTGATTTTTGCTTCAGCGCATGCACAGAACAATTTTTATTGCATTGAGCATGCACGAGCAGCGGGCATCAAGCGTGCATGCAGAGCACGCAGGTGGGGTGCAGCCATGAGCGAACTGGCAGTAGTGACTGCTGGAACCCACCCCTGTACACACATACACGTGTTCCAAATCCCAAAGAATTCTGAGCAGTGAACAAGACTCAAAATAAAAATAACAATAACAACAATATAAAAATAACTGAGACAACAAAAACATAATCAAACAGTATATTCAACAATGCCTGTGATGACTACCCATAATCAGTTTGGGTCAAAGCCCTGCTGAAGTAGCACAACTTTACTTGTTTTTGGAATGCAAACATAGTTGGGCTACATGTCCATGCAGATTCTTAATCATCCAGGTCATAGTTGTTCCAAAGGTCCTTTTTCAAGAGGCAACTGGACTTTCTGGTTTTTCTTTCAAGACATTTCACTTCTCATCAAGAAGCTTGTTCAGTTCAGTTGGGCTATACTAACTCTGGACAGCATGGGGTTACTATAGAGAAGACCTGGCTTATGGTTCACATCTCATGAACCTGTTTGAGAAGGATACCCTGACAAGACATACCGATTCAATATAATGCTTTTATATGATGTGTTTTTCTGCTACCAAAATTTGGGAAACTCTAGGATCAACCTAGAAAACCCAGGAGACTTCTGTGCTTATATTTGGTTTATCGATACACATATAAACTGAAGATGTGAAAGCTTCAGGTTCTTTTTCAAGTCAACATATCTGCTCACTGGATTCCCAGAAAAAGGCAGAGGCCCATTTGGAGGAAGAGGCTCATTTTGTTAAAGACACAGTTATTTTTAATTTCAAAGAATGAATGAGGGAAACATATTTCACAACTGTCATCCTCTTGAGACATCGCCAAAGTCTTCTTTAGACCAATTATAAGTAGTCCCTCTGAAACAATACGGGGTAATGATTGTAAAGAATTGGCAAAATTAAGTTCCAGTTTGCAAAAGTTAGACGTCTGGATATAAGCTTCATTTTTTTTAAAAAAAAAATCAATGTGGTCTCTCCCTTACCTGTGTGTTCAAAATGCCTTCAGCAAATTGATAATAATAAATTTCCCAGTAACTTAGAGCAGTGGCCCCCAAACCTTTGGGCACCAGGGACTGATTCTGTGGAGAGAAGTTTTCCCACAGATTGGAGGGGATGGGGTCTTGTGTGCTGCCTGCATCCTGCGGATAGGGTTTCATTTGTTTCTGCAGTCTGGTTTCTAGCATGCTGTGGCCCAGTGCTGGTCCGTGGACTGGGGGTTGGGGATTACAGTAAGCTAGAAACAATACATAAAAGGTGTATTATCTACCCTATTTCAAAACTGCATTTCTATTTATCCACATACAGGTTGGGCAATGCTCATATTCAAAGGGTAAAAGCAGGGGTGGGTTCCAGCTGCCACTACTGCTGGTTTGCTCAGGGACATGCTGTGCGTGCATGCACAGTGCAACAAAAATTGTTCTGGGCATGTGCAGAAGACAAAAACAAGATGGCGGCACCTACAGTGCTGCCAAGAGAACTGGTTTGGGGGTGTGGGAGGCCTGGGTTACTGCCAGTTCCAGCAACCCAGGCCACCAGGCATACATACATACATACATACATACATACATACATACATACATACATTCATTCACACATGACACACATGCTGTATATCTGTAGCCATACATATAGGAATTGTCATCTCCTTCAAGAACTGTAACATTGCAACATGTGTCTGTATCCAGCCATCCATCCGTCCATCCATCAGGAACACAAGCATACACATAATACAATGGTGGCCTAATTCACAGCAGTATTATTACATATAGAAAAGTTAGTCCCCAAATCATATGGCATCTTAACAAATATTTAAACTGTGTTTCACTATTTTTTTAAAAAATATTTTATTTATATGCTGAAAACATCCTGTCCCTGCTCCTGATTTGTGATCAAAAAAAGAATCCTTTGTGAAATAACAGTTTTCGGAGATCTGTCATTATATTCAAGGAAAGCGATGTGTGGTTGTTAAACTATTTTGAAAAATTTCCCTTTCATACAAAACTTTAGATTTTCAGATCAAGAAAGATCAAAAACATACCACATCTCTAACAAATGGGCTTGGTATGTAAAAGAGAAAACCTTAAACGCTAGTTTCTATTTGATGCTTTGGAGAGCTTATTTCTTTGCAGACTAAATGGCAAGGCAGTCAACTACTTTGTGGAAGTGACATGCTGTAATTTAAAAGTGGGGCATTTAATATTTAGAAGACATAAACACTCTTTCTCTATCCTCTCCTCTTCTTTCAATCATTACTCAGGTTGCAGCATAAAACAAATACTCCTCTTCCAGGCTGATAAGAAAGGGAATATATTTATTGCTATGGCTTCTCCAACCTTGATAGTATTATTGACATTTTTTTCAAAAAAATCCATACTATTATTCTCTAGATCATCCTGCTTCGCACAACAAATGACTATATTATGAAAATAAGATTACACACCACCTTCTATGCCTTTAAGAACTAAAGTTCAGTTTTCTCCACTGTAAAAATACAACTGCCTGATAATTACTAAAATTGTTCCTATACACTGACTTTAAAAACATGCTGTATTTTAAAGAAACTTGTTTTTCAATTGGATGCAGTTGTTCAGACAGGTGGAATCAGTTATTCAGCCTAAGACACAGAGAGAAGATAATTCAGAAACTGAAGCAATTTTCCTTGTATATTCTTCCTTGGAGGTCCAGTTATAGGTCAGGTAAACAGCTGTGGCTGTTGCTTCTTTTAAAAATTCACCGAGGGAATGTATAGGTTTGTTTTTAATGACTGTATTAAAAATATCCTTGAACCCAAATCCTAGAATGTAAGTGCTAAGACCTTAATGAAATCAGTTTTTCCCCCCTGCCTTAACTCACTGTGCCATCAAATTTTGACACTCCTTAGTCTTAATGAGACTATATTTGAGACAATAACCATATTTCAGGGTTACATCCAAACATAGGGTTGTTTTTATTTCAAGAATAATAGTGATTTATCATCCAGGATTTTAAAAGTAGTTAAATTATAAGGGCATCTGTAGGCATTAAGAAGGGACTTATGCAAGCACACCTTGGACACTGTGGCTCAGTGCCTAAGACACTGAGCTTGTCTATCAGAAAAGTTGGCAGTTTGGTGGTTCGAATCCCTTGTGCCGCCTAACGGAATGAGCTCCCGCTACTTGTCCCAGCGTTTGCCAACCTAGCAGTTCAAAACCATGTAAAAATGCAAGTAGAAAAATAGGAGCCACCTTTGGTGGGAAGGTAAAGGCATTCAATGCACCTTCAGCATTTAGTCATTCCAGCCACATGACCACAGAGACATCTTTGGACAGCATTGGCCCTTCGGCTTTGAAACAGAGATGAGCATTGCCCCCTAGAGTTGGGAATGACTAGCACATATGTGCGAGAGGAACCTTTTTCTTTAACTTTTATGGAAGCACAACACAATGACTAAAGCTTTAATCATCTCACAAAACCAGGCCAGCTATCTTCTGCCAGTTCATGATGTGTAGTATTTTTTGGAGTACTTGTAGAAATGTACAAGTGAAAGTCTTTTGAATTGCATCTATTATTTTAAATTTATAGCTGTTTAAATTGGAACAGTTCTGCTGGATGACTTTGGTCCAGCCACTCTCTTTCTCCCCTAAGAAGGAGGCAATGGCAAACCATCTCCATGAAAACTAAAGGAACACATCTAGATAGCTGCCAGGAATTGACTTAAAGGTAAATCAAGGCAATTGTATGCAAACAAAAAGGTAGTGAAGATAAAAGTAAGCCTAACTCAATAGAACTTCAGAGAAATAAGAATGGAGGATGCAAGATAATAAAAAGAAGTTTCCCTCTGTACCAGAAGGTCACAGAAAGGGGGGGGGGGGTTGATAAAAGTGTTATCACAACACTGGGGATATAACAGCATTTCTGGAGAACTGAGAAAACAATTCAGAGCAATTTTGGGGTAGCAGTTGTGCAACAGGGAGGAAATCCTTAAATTTACATTATTTTGCCTGAGATGAAACTAATCTGCTCTGTTGAAAGCCTGTTTGAATTCTATTGTTATTTGTTCTGTAAATATAAGTCTGTGTGGAAAATAGGTGGAAAGAAACAATTTAGCTTTGATGGGGAGGAATGTGAACAAAAATTGCATGGAGAATTGGAAAGGAAAATTGCTTTATTAGTTAAAGAGAAATTGGCACAATTCCAAACACCCCTTTCTCTAAACACCAAAAAGAGTTTTGTAAAGTAACTAAACAGTACTACACCGTTATCATTTAACTATTCTTCTTTACTTCTCTGTTTGATTTGTTTCATTACCAGAATCCTTTTCCGCATTAAAGTTCTGTCTCAGTTTACGTCCTCATAAACTCGTGTGCAGTGAGATATTGTTCAAATGTTTTTAAATGAGGGAATGTTTTCCTTTCCTGGAAGTGAACTTTATATTGAAAAGGGGGAAAAAGAACTTTGAGACAGATAAACTGTAAATGGTAATGAATTCAGCCAACATAACAGCTAGATAAGTAGGATCAGTCCCCACTGTTCTCAAAAGTAATTCATAGAGGTGGTAAAAAATTGCTTTTTTTGTTCCTCACTTATGGGCATAGCTGCTTTTTCCATAACCGGTGTTATTTGGCAATTATTTTCTTTAATCAACAAACTTTCCAACTATTTAATTACAGCTAGCTTATTATTTTAAAATAAGCTTCCAATTTGAATGTTATTTATTCCCTCTTTCACGCCCACAGTTCTATAAATAATTTTGCAACTAGCAATTGTGCAGAAAATCTAATTCTTCCCAAAGAAAATAACACACACACACACAACTGTAACATATCCAGCAACCAACTCTTATGCCTTACACAACAGCTTTAAAAATATAATTTACTAAGCAAATATTTTAGTTCTGAGCCCTGAAAATTGGCCAGGCTGTGCTCTGATTACCGCAGCATAAGAGGCAAAATTCCAGAATATCTAAGAACTGAATATGGTTTAATAGGCACTAAATATTTAGCAGGTTCCTTGGAGGATAAAAGCACTTGTATCTACTCTGCATTGATTGCCAGTTGGGCAAATGTACAAGAAAGAACAAGACAGGATCTTGAGTTATTAACCACATTTTTCAGTGTATATAGGCTGAAGAAGTGGTTAAAATCCTCTGTGGTATAACTGCTGCTATGTTTGGGCTGGACATTTGGCCCTTCTGGCTCTCTTGGAGAGCCAGAATGGATGGATCAGGAAAATGATCTACATTCCTTTGAGGGAAGAAGTAATGTCACAGGAAGCAATGGTGTGACTTCTCATGAAATAGTCCTCCTTTATCTGACTGTTTTTGCTAACTTCAAACTTCCAGTCTCCAACACACCCATGGGGAAGGCTGCACTGTTGAAAAGTGGGTGGTGCCTGAAGATATGGATTATTCAGGTTCCTGTCATCCAGGAATCTGTAGTCTTTCACGCCACACCACCTCTTATAGTCTCAGCTCCATGTGAACCCTGCAGGAACTAGAAAAGGTTGAGGCCTTTATTATTATGGCTTTATTTTTACGCAGCACACTGTTTCTTGGTATTTTAGAAACCAACTAAAATAAAAGCAGTTTTGTTCTTCCTTGCTTTTAATTCAAATTAATTTATTGTTTGGGGCATATATGTTTTTGGGGTTGCCATGTCACATGGTTTTATCAATGTGTGTGGGTTGGTTTCTTTGTTTTTGGATTCATCCAGAAAGTTCTGATCAGGACACTTGGGGGGGGGGGGGAGATGTCACATGTGTATTATTTGGAAAATTGAATATAGGCTTGATAATGCACACACTTTTTGATATTTATTTGCTGTGATAAACAAATTCTGGCTTATGATCCTGGGAAGGTATACATTTTATTTTTATGCTAAAACAGTTTCTGACTGACTTTCCAGAATCTTTGGAAAATGACCTATTGAAACATATCAGAAATGAAGGCTATGTCGACTTCCTGGTGAACACCAAACAATTAAACAACTATCCTTGGAATGTACAGTATGTACTCGCTCACTGCTTATTTCTGTAATATATTACTTTTCATAGCCAGACATCAGTAATCAGTTTGACTCCACCCTTGGTGAGTGTTACACTTTGTGTTACAAAGCTGCAGTAGAAGAAAAGAAGTTCTATTTTGGGAAAGCCTTAAATATTGTTCTTCCCTTCTCCCTGTTCCAGACCTCAAGGCAATGTTTCTCCAAAGAACCTACAGTCTCTTTATGGTAGATTATAAAAACTATTATTTACTTTCATGGCACTGTTGTGGCCTGCCAGCAACCAGTGGAGTTGGTGGCAGACTCAGACAGTGAGGAAGTTGAGGAAAAACATGAGCCAGTCCTAGAGTCTGGGAAAAGCATGAGAGGCAGAGATAGGGCCAGGGCCATCCATCCGTTATCAGCTGCCTTTGGAGTTGGAGATCAGTGGGGCAGAAGAACAGCTGAACTGGAACCTGTTCCTGATGTGCACATGAACAGAGCTGCCAGGAGAAGGGAACAATTAAGGAACAAGGGCCGACTTGGAAGCAAAGGCACAGGTGAAACTACTGGCCCTATAGAAGGACCCCCACATTGCCTAACCTAACTTCAGAATTCTTGCTTTGTTTGGCTG
Source organism: Natrix helvetica (assembly GCF_964273705.1). Lineage (NCBI taxonomy): Eukaryota > Metazoa > Chordata > Lepidosauria > Squamata > Natricidae > Natrix > Natrix helvetica. The sequence goes on along the minus strand of NC_138549.1, from coordinate 96,399,055 downwards.
TCCCAATCTTTCATTCCATTTGAGACTAATAGAGTATACCAATAGCCTCTTGACTGAGGTGTAGGTCCCTTTAAAATTTAAAATCAGCTCTGTACAATCTCCCTCTTTAATCTCTCTTGCTAACCACTTCATTGAAATGATCATTAGATACCAAGGGAAATTGAGTAGGAGTTAGGAGAAAAGAACCGGTATTCTTCAGGCAGGTACTAAATATGAGTTTTATTGAAAGAAAACCCCTCATATTATACCTTTTATTTTCTTTTATTCACCATGTAAGAAAGGGAGAGAAAAGGGGAGAGAGAATGGTGTCTTTTTCAGAGAGAAAAGTATTTCACACATCCTGGGAATAAGACCCAACTGCCTTTATGTTGTTTCAGGTGAATATAGACTTAATGCAGTTACAAGATTTAAACAAAACCTTGATTTTTTTTTTGCATAAAATGTTCCAATTGCCCAACATTTTATTGTCACTTCAAAGCACACTCTAAAATGCCACTGGATTTGGGTTAAACCATCTCACTTAGTGCCCCAGAGGAGAGGAAGTCAATCTAGTCTCCAAAGCACCTGAAGGCAGGACAAGAGCAAGGGATGGAAACTAATCAAGGAGAGAAGCAACCTAGAACTAAGCAGAAATTTCCTGACAGAACAATTAACCTTTGCAATGACTTGCCTCCAAAAGTTGTGTATGCTTCAACCCTGGAGATTTTTAAGAAGAGATTGGACAACCATTTGTCTGACATGGTATGGGTTTCCTGCCTGAGCAGGGGGTTGGACTAGAAGATTTTCCAAGGTCACTTCCAACTCTATTATTCTGCTGTAATCTCCCATCCCTCTTTCTTCCTCTCACACAAACACACTTCCCATATCCTTCCCATCTCTATCACCCTGCCTTCCAACTCATATTAGTTCTATGTATGCATTCTGATCCTCCACCTCTCTCTATTCCTTATTCTTTCCTACTGCTATCTAGCAGTGAGAATAAAGGTCCATCTGAGTGTTTGCTTTGTAGAGAGGGTTCAGTGTGTGTGTGTGAGAGAGAGAGAGAGTGTCTGTGTCTGTGTATGTGTGTAAAGGGCAGTGAAGAACTGTTGGCAGGCAGTGCACTGTTATCAGAGGAAACATGGGTGTGCCTCTACTGTTATTCAATAGCACTTTCCAAGTACTAGAATATGGCACTCAACGCTTTGTATTGCATGTGACTGAAAACTTGAACTATGCCATTGTTGGCTGGAAAACTACATGCAAAACATTTGTTTAGGTGAGAAAGCTGAATTCAGAAGACCTGGCTGTTACCCAAGATGGCTAAAAAGAAATCAGTTTTTGTTTGGCAAAGTTGGGTACGAAGAGAAAGTATTAGAGTAGGTGATAGTTATATAAAATGGCTATTAGGAAAATCTGTGCAAAAAAGGGTACATTTAAAGGATTTGCATGCAATTAGCAATAAATGTTGGATTTTTATGTAATCTGCATATGGTGATAGTCATCCAAATCTCGATGATCGTAACTGTATAAACTGCTTCATTGGAAAAAAAATAAATCCTTGTCAGAAGATAAGAGCATGTGAATGCATATAAAGCCACACAGATTGGATTCGTAGTGATACTTGCCTTCAGGGGAATATAGGATTTTCAGATTTTACAGAAGTCGTCCATTATTTGCAAATGCATCCAAGTCCTTTTCCTGTGTTAACCCAATTGAGTTGTAAAAGTAAGGATTGTTTTTATTTGCATTGATTTCTCCAGACAATCTAAGTGAAGCCAAGATGTTTTGTTTGAAACAACAATAACATTCTGAAAGTTTAATCTTTAATTCTGAAGTACAGTTGCCTTGTGTTCTGAAGCTATGGCACCCAAGTTCATTTATACAATTGTTACGACTCTGTAAGAATTCTGTCTGAAGTGTTTGGCTTCCTATCTTCTTTAAAACAGAGATTTGTCACTGGGCTAATTTTATGCACAGGAAATGAGGCAAGTAGATAAATTGCTGATAGAAATATCTTGTCTGAGACATGTTTTTTTTTTTTTTGCAACTGATTTTATTTTAAAGAAAAGTGTCTGCCTGCTAATTGCTGTATTCAAAAAGATAAGTATAAAACATAACTCATCACACATAATCTAATTTATTTTAATGATTTAATGTAATCATTTTTAATTCTGATTTAAAGGTGTTTTAGTTTGCTTTAGTGGGAAGCTTGCCTTTAATTGGGCCTTAGTTTAGCAAACTTTACTACCCAATTAAATTTACTAAAGAAAGTGTAAATATCAAAAAGTGTGTGCATTCTATTCATATGACTATCAGATTCCAGTTCCAAATCTCTATTTTGGAGAACATCTCCTATGCTGGTAGTTACTCAGAAGTGGCTTCAACTCAGAACAACATTCAGAAGGAGTTCACAAAAGCTCTTTCAATTCCAGGATCTGAATTAGCCAACTTCCCTGTAGCTTTGAAATTCAAAGTATCTTGAAACTGCTCAATATCATCCTAAATGAAATGCATTCAATTTTGCAGCTACTAAGCTCCTTGGATGAGTAGGCACAGAAACAGCCAGGGAAGTGATTGAAGCCCAGGAAAAGAGCCCACAGGAGTGTTGATTTACACCAGCTAATCAAGTACTTAGAAGGTGAGGGCTGAACAGCACAAACAAACAACACCCAATGACTTAATAGCCAACCATCAACACATCCCAATCAACATTTTAAAAGCTACATATTATAGGCACCATATAAATACCATGCACAGAACAGCATTCACTTTGCTTGAGAGAAGGTCCATGAAGATGGAGACTCAGCATGAATCCAAAAGCTTGGAAAACAAACCTCTGGTCCCAATGACCAATCCAAATTGGATCCTGTAAATGAAATATGCTCAATTATAAAGGTAACGGTAAAGTTTCCCCTCCCACATATGTGCTAGTCATTCCCGACTCTAGGGGGCAGTGCTCATCTGTGTTTCAAAGCTGGAGAGCCAGCGCTGTCTGAAGATGTCTCTGTGATCTTGTGGCCGGCATGACTAAATGCCAAAGGCTCACGGAACACTGTTACCTTCCCTCCAAATGTGGTCCCTAGTTTTCTACTTGCATTTTTACATGCTTTTGAACTGCTAGGTTGGCAGAAGCTGGGACAAGTAACAGAAGCTCACTCCGTTATGAGGTGCTAGGGATTCGAACCACCAAACAGCCAACCTTTCTGATCGACAAGCTCAGCGTCTTAGCCACTGAGCCACTGCATCCCTTAGAAAGCTCAATTATATCAAGCAACAATTTAAACAAGTCTTTAGTTCTTTTTTAATCTGTAAGCAGAAGCATAGAATGTCATTGTACAAAGGTTCTTAAATTGTCTCAGGGTAGATACAACATGTACTATGATTCTTAAGCTACAAGAGAGATCCTGTTTTTCCTGTATTTCCTCCTTAAATGTAGATACATAGAGAACATTAAGTTGGCCTCTTTAAAGAGAAATGGAAATTTGGTATCAGAGTGACTTGAAACAAATCAGGAAGGGCTTCTTCCTACTATTTGGTTCATAATAACAAGAAAAATGAATCTTCCACTTTAACATGGTGCTGCAATGAAAATGCTTAAACAAAACATTTTCTATTCTTTTCAAAATGCACAAAGAAGAACAAATCTACCAATTTCCCCCTTAACCACCTTATTTGGAAATAAATATATTTCCAATATTCCCATAATATGATGAAAAAAAGCCTTTCACTGGTATTATATTTCATAAACTCTGTATTCATGGTATGGATCAGGTTTTTTCTCCCATTGAATGCAATGGTCTATAGTGGATTTTCAGTCCATAAAAAAGCTAGACAGTGTGCCGCAGAATATATATTTTACATATTGTGGAGTTTGCCCTGCAGAACAGAGTTTTGGATAAATGGACTGTGAGCACCATACATTTGCAATATTAGAAACAAAACATAAGGCTGTGAGTACACTCAGAAATATCCTACCATTGTCTTTGTCTCCCTCTTTATATCTGGCTCTGCTTAATGGATCTTGGTTTTAGTAGTATGTAAAGCAGATCTAACCAATCAAGTCTGACCACTTTTGTTCTACTGCAATGTCTCAGGTGCCTAAAGCTAAAGAAACTCTTGAGCTGTGCTCAGCTCCTGGGAAGTGCAACTTCTGGTGTTGTTTAGTTCTTTCGGTAGCACAAAAGATAACAGGCGATAACAGAGTTGGAAAGGACTTTGGAGTTCTTCTAGTCCCAAATCCTTGCTCAGGCAGGAAGCCTTGTATCATTTCAGACAAACATTTATCCAATCTCTTCTTAAAAACGTCCATTGTTGGAGCATCCATAACATCTGGAGGCAAGCCCTTCCACTGATTAATTGTTCTAACTGTCAGGAAATTTCTCCTTAGTTCTTGGTTGCTTCTCTCATTGATTAGTTTCCATCCATTGCTTCATGTCCTCCCTTCAGGGGCTTTGGAGAATAGGTTGGGTTCCTCAAGATTGAGTTGATTTGCCATTGTCTTCTTCCAAAGTTTTATTTTTAACTCCAACTCTAAGCTATCCATCCTGAAATTTTAAATTCTCCATCTACATGCTAACCCAAGCTAACTATGCTTATTATCTGAATCGGCCAAGTTTACTATCCTTTACTTCCAATGTGTTCTTATCTCCTCCATCTGTCAGATTTGTAATTTTAAGCAAATTTTAATCAGATGCCAGACTTGTTACATTAGTTGGTTTTTTTTAAAAGACCATGAGATATTTGATTTTTTTTCAAAAAATAATGATTAATAAACAGCTAAATGCAACTTAAAGTCTTCTAGAATATTTAAAGGCTAATATTGAAGTTGTCTGTCTGTCTGTCTGTCTGTCTGTCTGTCTGTCTGTCTCTCTGTCACACACACACACGCACACACACGCACACACACAGATATCTTGTGTATCTGTATTGATACTTTAGAGTAATTTGTTTTCTTGAATAAACTGTATCTTTAAAGTGCATTTACGTTTTTTTTAACAACTCCACTCTACCGTATCTGTTCAGCTGATGAAGTATAGATCAATGGGGAAATGCAGAACGGATCACTGTTAGTCTGCTAGTATTAAGATTAAAACTATGAGTAGCAAGGAGAATATGACTCCTTATCAAAATTGCTAGGACAGCTGATTTAGTAACTGATGGAAGTGACATGAAAAGACATTCTATTGTATCTAAATTATGCTGCTTTGGAAGACTATATGAAGAAATGTATAAGGACCGAAGGTTCCTGTTGGGACAAAGGGCAATAACTTTACAGTTCTAAGCTTCACACTCAATAAGGTAAATTCAAATTGGTGTAGGAGGTAGAGAATGACAGTCCCCCATCTAACATATGCAACATCAACACTGCTGAAGGTGATGCTCAATTCTTGCTTGTGGTGTGATTCATATCCTAGACTGGTCAGAGCTCTGTGCATCTGCTAATGTCATTCCTACTATAATTTCTATTCAATGTCTAGAGAAGCTGGATACATCTTTGTTAATAGCACTAGCACTTATAAACATCTTCACAGTGCTTTACAGTCCTCTCTAAGTGGTTTAGATAGTCAGCATCTTGCTCCCAACAATCTGGGTCCTCATTGTACTGACCTCAGAAGGATGAAAGGTTGAGACAATCTTGAGCTGGTGAGACTAGAACTGCCAAATTGCAGGCAGCCAGCAGTCAGCAGAAGTAGCCTGCAGTACTGCATTCTAACCACTGCTTCATCACAGTTTAATTACTTCAGTGTGCCATTGCCTATTAATTCAGGACAGTTAGTTAATTTACACATACTAGGTATCTAATTTCAATCAACAATGTGTTGTATATATTCATCTGAGAGAGACCATAAGCTCTGTGACATTTTGACAGTTTTACATAACATTTCACATCTCATCCTGCACATTTGTTTTGCTGAATTCTATTTTGAATGAATTCACACATTACCAGGCCTCTGCCAGGACTTTAGACACTGAAAAGTTTTAATATTTAGGAGATAATCTGGTCTTCCAAGAAAAAAAAGTCACAGGAGTGGTAGTGGAAAACTTAAGCTGTGTCATACTTTTTGATGAGTACCAGTTTCCGGAAGGTGTTGGGAGGAAGTGGTGGAAAGATGACAACAAGGAGCACTTTTCTCTAACTTCTAAATTTCCCATGTAAATCAAATGACTAGATTTCAACCTGGTTTTGTAATATTACAAAACTATCTTATGATATATTTCTACCCATACTAAATATGGTGTATGAACAGTGGTGGGATTCAAAAATTTTACTAACAGTTCTGTGGGTGTGGCTTTGTAGGTCTGGCGCGGCTTTGTGGTTGTGGCTTTGTGGTTGTGGCTTTGTGGGTGTGGCAGGGGAAGGATACTGCAAAATCCCCGTTCCCGCCCCACCCCACTAACCTGCTTTTCAGCTCTGTTCTCGAACAAAAGAAGATCAGCTGGGAAGCTGGGAGGCAGTGGGGGTGGGGCCAGCCTATTTTCTGGTTCTACGAACTACTCAAAATTTCTGCTATCGGTTCTCCAGAACCTGTCAGAACTGATTGAATATTATCTCTCTGTGTGAAGTACCCCAAGTCAGAGGATGGCTACAATATTTTTAGATTGTGTTGCAGACTTTCATTCTTCAAATATATTCAAAGCAAATACAGTTGGAAAGTAGGCCTAAAGCCAAACTGGAGTTTGAAAATGATGCATGTAATCAAATGTGGTGCCTAATATGATACATTTCTGTTTTTTAATGAGGTAATCTATTCCTATTTTGAATTAAGAATGTACCAATTTCTTAGCTAGGTGACTGATCTTGAAATGGAAAACCAGGCTGAAGAAACCTATGAGACAAAATAAGTGGAAGACTATTTCTGTATTATTGCTAAAGGCAGTCACCAGGAGTTGAGCCAGAGTCTGACAAGTTTTTCCTTATATTTATATGTATCCCCATATACTTGTTTAATTCCAATAACTGATGCTAATTGGTTCTGAGTTCTTTTATGCTGGGGTTAAATTTATTTTATTGAAACTATGTTCTCAGCTAGAAGTTACTGCAAGTATGTGCCTACAAACTAGTTTAGTGGAATACCTATTAAAATGAATATATAAAGAGCATGTGGTGACAGGGAGGGAAGGAATACATTTGCCATAGATGCAAGATAAATTTAAATATGGAGAGATTCCAACTATAATTAACTAGTTTGTGGCTGAAAGGTTAGGGAGCAAAGTTATTTGGGAACAAAATGGCTTTACTTTCACAGTTGCATATCATAAAATAGCATATGGAATGAGGATTATTACTAGACCAAAATGATATATGAATTCAGGAGCTGACCAAATGTAAATGTTGTGAATCATAAAAGGAAATAATTGCAATGGGCAAATTTCCATTTGGACATTGTACCTTTCTCTATCTTTGCCCATGGGACATTAACATTTAAAAGGACTGATCAAGTCTGATATATATGTGCTATCTCCTACCTGGGAAAAGAGGAGAAAAAGATGAACTGTAAATTAATGCTCTGAATAACACATTTGGTGTTATTTCACACTGAAAGAATTACATTCATAATGGCCTATAATCTGATTTCCCCTCCCCAGAAGATTCTGAATATTCAGGTTAACAAATATCTCCATCTCAAATAAATCCAACAGGGCCCCTAAGCATCTTAACCTGGGACAGCAGCTAGGCCTTTTAGGCTTTTTTGGGGGGGGGGCACCATCAGGAGGAACTTCATTCCAGAGGCAGGTGTCACAATGGAGAAGACACACTTCCTGGGTTCCAATAGATGGCATTGTCTAATAGAAATGACACAAAATATGCCACATTGTACCAGCCAGGCAAACACCATGGGTGAAATGCAGTCCCTTAGATAACTTATGCCTTATGCCACAAAGGACTTTTTAGTTACTAACCAGCAACTCAAGTCCTACCTGGAAATGCACTGGTAACCACTACAGCTCCCAAAACTGGGGTGAACACATGATCAGCACTGCCCATGCTGATGCATGTGGATCAATTTAAGCTTGTAAGTAGACTTTAAAGGCAGCCCTGTGAAGGATGCATTGTAATGGTCAAGATGTGAGGTGAAGAATGACTGTGTGAAGGATTTCCAAAACCAGGAAAGGGTGAAACTGGCACACCTGATGGAGTTCTGCAAAGTTGTCCTTGCTCTTGAAGCAATAGCTATGAGCCTAGGAAAGCACCCAGATTGTGTATTGCTCTTGAATAAGGAAGTGCAACCCCATCCACAGTTAAAGATGGGATATTCTCTGATCCAATTGGCTGACTTGGCTAATCTAGGATTGATAGATATAATTGCACATCATCAGCATATTGATGATACTGAAACACAAACCCGTGGTTGACGTCACCCAGAGGTTTCACATATATACTATTTAAGGTATCTTAAATAACCAAGCAGGAGCCAAGTCTAAGAACCAGGTGGCCAAACTAATACTGTTGAGCAGTGGTTCTCCACCTATGGTTGGCAGGAGAGACACAATGTTGTCAAAGGGGTCTGTGAAGGCTTGAAAAAATGTTATGATTTGGGGTCTGTGGCCATGGTCCATGATCATAAAAGGTATTTAAAGGGGATCCATGGTAAAGAAAAGGCTGTTGAACCACTGTTGTTGAAAATCCTGTCCACTTCCTTAAAGTTTGCCAACTTAAACTCATTTCAGATCATTTCTAGGCTGCGTTAACAGAAGGATAGAAGCAAGATCACGTGAAATGTTGATACTACTTTATAATGTCTTGGTACGGCCATACTTGGAATGCTGCATCCAGTTTTGGTTGTCACAATGTAAAAAAAGATGTTGAGACTCTAGAAAGAGTGCAGAGAAGAGCAACAAAGATGATTTGGAAGCTACAACATATAAAGAACAGTTGCTGGAATTAGGTATGTCTAATTCAATGAAAAGAAGGACTAGGGGTGACATGATAGCAGTGTTCCAAAATCTAAGGGGCTTCCATAAAGAAGAAGGGATCAGCCTATTCTCTAAAACACCTGAAGGCAGGACAAGAGGTAATGGAGGGAAACAAGTTAAGAAGAGAAGCAACCTAGAACTATGAAGAAATATCCTGACAGTTAGAACAATTAATCAGTGGAGCAACCTGCTTCTAGAAGTTGTGAATGCTCCAACACTGGACACTTTTAAGAAGAGATTGGACAATCATTTGTCTGAAATGGTACAGGGTTTCCTGACTGAGCAGGCAGTTGGATCAGAAAACCTCCAAAATCCCTACCAACCCTGTTATTCTATTCTATACTCTAATACTAAGCCCAGGCACCACAGCTGAACCTGCTAGGAGCAGGAAAAGTGATGTGGTCCAAAGTTATAAACACTCACCCATTCAGAACAGTGACTAAGGTTTTGATTGAAATTAATGTATGACATGGAAAGTTTACATACTTGACAATAATGCAGAAATCCATAAATCTTGCAAATCAGATTAATTTATTAATCTTACCTACTGTTTCTATTAAATTAGGTAGAAGTGAATGCAAGCATGTGATTCCTTCTTTTAGTCTCATTTTTCAGATGGAGATTATTTTATTCTACTTTTTGTATTCCTTCTTAAACTTGGGGAAAAAAGAAAATCGGCATTGAATGAATTTTCATAACATTTCCTCTTTTGACCATAGTTGGTTGTCCCGCAGATGGATTTCTTGTGAATAATTTTTGAGCATAGCTTTTCATTAAAATACCTCTTTGCATTTCACTAGGTTTGACAGAGGACTGTGTGCTCTAGGTCCTTGGCTTTAAATGTCGTCATCTAGTGGGAGCAAGACACTGGTCCCCTATATACAGTATCTAGCCTTTTGAAAAGATGTAAAGCTCTGATGTTTCCCACAAACATTGGGGTAATGTGAAGCTATAGCCCAGAAACTGCTTTTGTGCATATCAGGCTCCTGAGGGTGCCAGGAGTTTTCTATATTGGTATTTATATATTTATAATATAATGATACAACTTTTATTACAGAAGGTTATAAATATATAAAAGGTTACCTTTATATTATATAAAAGGGTACACTTTTTATAATATGATGGTATAAGAACACCACAGGGGAACTCTGGGCGGCTTACAGTTATAAAAAATATATTTATACAGGTATGTACAACTCCAATAAATTAATATTTTTGTTAGTTATTAATTGCATATGTAGTTTCTGGAAGGTGAGATTTTAGCACAGGAGTGAGTCCTGGTTTGCATGTAGATCTTAGAAACAATGAATTGGGTGTGAATGAAAAGTAGATCATATAAAATTGTCTTCTATTTCTAGTAGGTATTGGCGAGCTTATATACACTTGAGAAAGGAACATGGTTTTGGCTTTTGTTTGATTCTCTATTATAACTTGATTACTATTAAAACTTCATACCTATCATTTATTAGAAAAGTAGCATTGCTGTGCATCTCTCACAAGTAAATGTGCATAGAAGGTTAATTAGTTGCTACTAATAAGAATTTTAGGTTATTAACATTGTACAGTCCTGCCTGGGGCAGGGAAACCCACTTATAGTACTGTAGGTAGATCTATAATTCAAGGTAAGATCTATTAAGTGTACAATTTGTGGAAAAAAAATAACAAAGTAAATCCGAATTTTTCCATCTCTGTGACAATAGAAAGATAAATACCTGGAGGCATACGGTAATTGCTACAAAAAAAGGAAGACATTTCTGAGAAATGCAAAACATATTCAGCAATGTTTTTTCCCTTCCTCCCTCCCTCTGTCGTTCTGTCCCTCCATCACTGCTTGCCTTCTGCTATTCCTCTGTACAGTATAGCTGTATGAACATCAATGTCTGCATCAGAGGTGATATTCAGCCGATTCTCTTTGGTTTGGGTGAAGCGGTAGTGGCAGCTGCAGGAGGCGTATCCATCCACCCCGACATAATGCATGGGCACTGCCCAGTGCAGAAAACGCACTCAAAATTGCAAACCGGTAGGGAAGGTAAGTGAATGCCATCACTGGTCTGCATGTGCCTTGGTCATTGTTGAGTATCCTCCAGAATATACTGATCAAGCAGTGTGACATGATTGGGATTAGGCAAATGCTCCAAAGTCATGCCAAGAAACTGTATTTAGAAACTGTAGCAAACACAAGGTAAGATAATTCAAAATCATCACCTGCTCACATCTCCTGCAAAGGAGAAGATTTTGAGATCAAATTAGGAGAAAACAATATTGAGAAGAACAAAAAAGACAGAATTAGACAATTCACAGTTAAAAGTGATTAAGAAAAGAAACTTCCAGATAGACTCATAATAGTAAGTCAAGTGTACCTCTAAATCGAACTAATCTCTTTTATCTTTGAACTTCGGCTAAGGAAACCAATTGTGCCTTCAAGACAAAGATATTGTAGGTCATTTTCTTGACTGTCCTGAATCCTTAGAACAGGGGTGTCAAACTTGTGATGACATGTTGTCATCATGTGATGTATTGCAACTCCCCCTCCCCCTTTGCTAAAACGGGTGGTTGTGGCAAGTTTGACACCCGTGCCTTAGAATAAGACATCGGTCTAAGTCTTGTACCCTTTTATCAGCAGCCTCCATAGTCTTATAAATCTCAAGATCATCACACTATGAAGATAATACATTTCTTTGGTTTGTCAGCAAACTTATAATTTTATTTATTTATTTATTTTTAATTTATTAGTTTGTCAAACATGTACAAGATAGCAGGTATAAGTATGAACTTGGAGATAAACAAAGGATACGAACACAAATAAATTGGGACAGCAGGACAGGGACGGTAGGCACACTGGTGTGCTTATGCATGCCTCCTTTATGGAAATGCCATAAGAGCTTAGCTTTAACAGTAGTTTGCCCTGCACCACTGAATCAAAGGCTTTGCAGCAGTCTATGTAAATTGCAAATTATGTATATGGTAAATTATGTAATACTGACCGGGAAGTAGCCATCACATCCTGTTCCTATTCCCTGTAATCATATTTGCTCAAACTCAGCACAGTTTTTCATGTAGCCTAGATGTAGTCAAACAGAATACCAAATAAAAAGTTGTACTATTTGTATACACTCATGTCAACATAAGCTGTCATTTAGATCCTTAAATGCCGCAGAGGGATTCAGAAAATATAAATATAAATAAATCCAATAAAACAAAACAAACAAAACAAACAAAATAAAGGTGTGTATGGAATCAACACAATGTCCTACTTGAGGTTTCCACGCATTTAGCTGAATAACTGAATAGAGTTATTATAGTATAGGGTTTTAAGCCTGCAGAATCTGGTTAGACAATGATATGTAATTTATTGCAAGCTACTGCAAACTGACAGATGGGTCAATTTCACTGTGAGTAGTACACAGATGCTAACTATAAAAAAATCCTATGCTAGGTTTGGTGAAACTGAGATATTGAAATATGTTTCTCTTCCATTTTGTGGTTCTTTTTCAGAGACCTTACTGTTGCTGTTTTTTCAGTACCTTACAAATCTTCCTTTGTCTCATATGCTTATTTTGCTAATTCCCTTTGCAGGTTCATTTTGAGGTACAATAACCTATCCATGTTTTTGCTGAATTTTTATAAGCCATAATGTTCTCTAAAGTTGCCTGCTAAGATTACCTAAAGATTTTGATTTCCAACGGCATCTATTATTATTATTTAAAAAAATTAAAACTGAACAGATCCCATTATCCCAATAGATCACATGGAAAGAACATAACAGTCTCAAAAGCTATTGTGGTAAATGGCTCCTGAAAAAACACACTCATGATTTCATTTTCCACAATATATTCTCTATGGTAATTTGGAGTGTAATACAATATTTTCATTTGGGATTTCCTCCCAATACTGGGCAACAGCCAATTGGTTTGCAATGTATGTCTCTGCTTTCAGCTACCAAAACCTTTATGTATGTTCTAATTAACTTTTCACATTCTCCTGTTAAATGAATCTCAGTAACAGCTTCCAATGCAAAGTTTAATTACCATGCAAATAGAAATTTTACCCTGATTAGTCACATGTGCAATGTACAGAATAATTCTTTTTCAAAATGAATACTGTCATTTTCAGATAAAAGGATTGGAAAAAAAAAACCTCTTATGAACGTAATTGTTACTTTTTAAAAAAGATCAAACTGATGGTATGCTATTTTTAAATATTTGTGTAAGCAAAAATGTTGATCTCTGGCTATAACTATGCCAGATTTTAAATTAATCCTGATTTTTTAAAAAAGTAAAGTGACATTCAGGTTTTAGAAAATTTCATAAATTTAGAACAGTATTGGGATATGTATTCAACTACCTTACAGAAAACAGCTGGACATGTGCTCAATCTACCTTCTGATCCCCAGGATGCAGTTTTACAGGTAGTCCCCAACTTATTACAGTTTGTTTAGTGACGATTGAAGTTATAAGGGTGCTGATAAAAGTGATTTATGACTGTTTTTCATACTTACGACTGTTGCAGCATCCCTGTGGTCATGTGATCAAAATTGGGATTGGGTCATGTGATCATCTTTGGAGACCTTCTGACCAGCAAAGTCAATGGGAGAGACAGATTCACTTAACAATCAGGTTACTAATGTAAAAACTGCAGTGATTCATTAACAACTGTGACAATAATAATAATAAAATGGGGCAAAACTCCCTTAACAGCTGTCTCGCTTAGCAATATAAATTTTGGGCCCAATTGTGGTCATAAGTTGAGGACTACCTATACTGGAAAGTGGCAGGTGACAAGCTGCTTCACCCCACTTTGTTTTTCCTCAGCTGATGCCCACTCCTATGGATCCACTTCGTGAGATGAGAGAACTGGTAACTATAGAGTCACACTGTGTGTCACTGTGTCTCTCTCTGTGTCTTTCTCTTTTTTCCCTACATATAACACACAGCCGTTGGAAAACTCTGGTGCTGAAGGCAAACACAAAGGCAATTGGGACTATTATCACTCCTTTCCTATAAGCTTGATCTCTCTTTTTCATGCTGCAATTCTACAGATAGCTGCCATGTTTTGCAGCAGCTGGGAATAATGCTTTAGAAACATTTTGCTTTAATGGTTCCCATGAAATGCGAACCATTGTAAGGAACCTGAGTCACTCGGTTTCTCAGCGCCTAGTTTCCCAGGGTAAGAACAGACTGGCATGAGTTGGAAAGATCAATCATCCAAGATTGTAAAGCCAGGAAATATGTTTCCATGAGGTCATTTTGTTTTGTTTGGAGAAGAAAAGGATTTGCTTTTCAATACAAAACTGAAGGACAAAGATATGGGGCTGTTGGTCAGTTGCTGAATACTAATTGGCTGAGAGACATCTCTGCTAACTGGGCACATTCCCATTAACTATGGTTCCCCAATGAGAACAGATGACTCTCAACACAGAATGGGTAACTAAGATTATGAAAACATTTCACTTGAACCTTTGCTTGTTTCTGTTCTGAAATTAGAAGACTTGATCAGTTACTGGCCATCTGGAAATACTTTTGGAAAGTGTTCCAAAGGCTGAGAATAAGACCCTGGCTAAAGAGATCTGTGAAACAATTAGGAAAGAATTGTAGTTATTGTCTCATCTTGATGGCAACTCATATCGGAAGTGTAAAAACAGCATTTTTTTCTTTTCTTTTGGCAGACCCAACTGTGATGAGCAAAGGAAAAAAAAAGACATTATTCCATTGAATTCTATGTCATCATTCTTTCACGGGCATAGCCCTGCTTGGATCATCCTTGGATTAGATTTTCTAAAGCTTAAATCATATCAGATCATTTTAAAAAATACAAATAAACTTCTATCATTTATTTCTGGCTTTAACTTTCGAGCCTGAAATAGAACTAGATATCATCTTTGGTTCCTGGTGTATGAAAATATTCTCAAAAGAAGTGGAAAATATGAAAGGATTTAGTGAAAATAAGAAACCAGTCTCCGTCCAGTCAGCCAGAGCGCTTTTTTCTTATGAGTTTTGCTGGCAGCATTTCAGAGAGCCCCGATATCAAGACTTCATGCATAAGGAGAGCTGCATTAGTTTATGGTGGGCTACAATCAGAAAGAGCTTAGGAGCATCTTTTCAGACAAACACATTTTATTAAAAGTGCTAAGTTTCCTACGTCAGTTTACCCACCCCACGCCTCTGATGAAGTGGGCTGTAGTTCATAAAAGCTGACGGTAGCTGATGTCTTTTATATTTAATAAAATTTACTAGTCTGAAAAGGTGCTAATAATCTTCTGAATATGCAGAAGGAGGAGGTTTGACCAAAAATATTCTCTGAGCAGCAATAAGTCCATTTTAATTTTCCAATTTCGACCAAGAATCCAGATATCGATCACCGGCATATGCAATAACATATTCTAAAGCAGTTCTAAGAGCAGTAGTTAAACTAATGTTGCAGCTGCTGTGACCTGAGCAAAAGACACTAATCACGAAAAGGTGATGGCAGTGAGGACATTTAAAATTTCATCTAGAACCCTGCTGGCTTAAGGCCCCATTGAGACCCCCTGCTTCAGGGAGAATACCAGCAGTGGTAGTTGATTATTCATGGCATACCATGAACAGCAAATATGTCCCATGAGTTGGGAATTTAAAACCTTCCTGACAGATCTTCTCTTCCAAGGCTTCCCCAGTTAAAAAAAAAAGAGAAACTGCCACCAGTCAAGCTGAACTTCTTAACTCTCCCTGGTCTGTAAAAGTGGGGAATCTTCAGAACTTCTCTCTTCAGTCCAATTCTAGAAAACAAACTTTTTGCCAATAGTGAATGACAAGGGGAAGTTGTGTAATTGTGCAAACTTTCCTGTAGGAGAGAAAATAGTAAACATTTCCTTTTAAAATTAATTAATCCAAATGCTTAGATATAAATAAATGAGGAAAAGAGACAGTAAGGAAAACAAGGGAAGGCAATAGCCAAACATAAGGTAAAGGTAAATGTTCCCTTCGTACATATGTGCTAATAATTCCTGACTCTAGGGAACAGTGCTCGTCTCTGTTTCAAAGCTGAAGAGCCAGCACTGTCCAAAGAGGTCTCCATAGTCATGTGGCCCTCATGACTAAACGCCAAAGGAGCACAGAATGCTATTTCATTCCCACCAAAGGTGGTTCCTATTTTTCTACTAGCATTTTTACATGTTTTAAACTGCTAAGTTGGCAGAAGTTGGTACGAGTAACGGGAGCTCACTCCATTACATGGTGCTAGGGATTCTGAGGTGGGGACCCTTAAACTCCATATCATTTGAAGCTTCCTGAAGCTAGGATTGGAGCTGCTGGAGAGAAGGAGGGGGTGAGTCACAAGACAAAGACACTGAGGTGGGGGCCCTTAAACTCCATATCATTTGAACCTTCCTGAAGCTAGGATTGGAGCTGCTGGAGAGAAGGAGGGGGTGAGTCACAAGACAAAGACACTGAGGTGGGGGCCCTTAAACTCCATATCATTTGAACCTTCCTGAAGCTAGGATTGGAGCTGCTGGAGAGAAGGAGGGGGTGAGTCACAAGACAAAGACACTGAGGTGGGGGCCCTTAAACTCCATATCATTTGAAGCTTCCTGAAGCTAGGATTGGAGCTGCTGGAGAGAAGGAGGGGGTGAGTCACAAGACAAAGACACTGAGGTGGGGGCCCTTAAACTCCATATCATTTGAAGCTTCCTGAAGCTAGGATTGGAGCTGCTGGAGAGAAGGAGGGGGTGAGTCACAAGACAAAGACACTGAGGTGGGGGCCCTTAAACTCCATATCATTTGAAGCTTCCTGAAGCTAGGATTGGAGCTGCTGGAGAGAAGGAGGGGGTGAGTCATAAGACAAAGACACTGAGGTGGGGACCCTTAAACTCCATATCATTTGAAGCTTCCTGAAGCTAGGATTGGAGCTGCTGGAGAGAAGGAGGGGGTGAGTCACAAGACAAAGACACTGAGGTGGGGACCCTTAAACTCCATATCATTTGAAGCTTCCTGAAGCTAGGATTGGAGCTGCTGGAGAGAAGGAGGGGGTGAGTCACAAGACAAAGACACTGAGGTGGGGGCCCTTAAACTCCATATCATTTGAAGCTTCCTGAAGCTAGGATTGGAGCTGCTGGAGAGAAGGAGGGGGTGAGTCACAAGACAAAGACACTGAGGTGGGGGCCCTTAAACTCCATATCATTTGAAGCTTCCTGAAGCTAGGATTGGAGCTGCTGGAGAGAAGGAGGGGGTGAGTCACAAGACAAAGACACTGAGGTGGGGACCCTTAAACTCCATATCATTTGAAGCTTCCTGAAGCTAGGATTGGAGCTGCTGGAGAGAAGGAGGGGGTGAGTCACAAGACAAAGACACTGAGGTGGGGGCCCTTAAACTCCATATCATTTGAAGCTTCCTGAAGCTAGGATTGGAGCTGCTGGAGAGAAGGAGGGGGTGAGTCACAAGACAAAGACACTGAGGTGGGGGCCCTTAAACTCCATATCATTTGAAGCTTCCTGAAGCTAGGATTGGAGCTGCTGGAGAGAAGGAGGGGGTGAGTCACAAGACAAAGACACTGAGGTGGGGGCCCTTAAACTCCATATCATTTGAAGCTTCCTGAAGCTAGGATTGGAGCTGCTGGAGAGAAGGAGGGGGTGAGTCACAAGACAAAGACACTGAGGTGGGGGCCCTTAAACTCCATATCATTTGAAGCTTCCTGAAGCTAGGATTGGAGCTGCTGGAGAGAAGGAGGGGGTGAGTCACAAGACAAAGACACTGAGGTGGGGGCCCTTAAACTCCATATCATTTGAAGCTTCCTGAAGCTAGGATTGGAGCTGCTGGAGAGAAGGAGGGGGTGAGTCACAAGACAAAGACACTGAGGTGGGGACCCTTAAACTCCATATCATTTGAAGCTTCCTGAAGCTAGGATTGGAGCTGCTGGAGAGAAGGAGGGGGTGAGTCACAAGACAAAGACACTGAGGTGGGGGCCCTTAAACTCCATATCATTTGAAGCTTCCTGAAGCTAGGATTGGAGCTGCTGGAGAGAAGGAGGGGGTGAGTCACAAGACAAAGACACTGAGGTGGGGGCCCTTAAACTCCATATCATTTGAAGCTTCCTGAAGCTAGGATTGGAGCTGCTGGAGAGAAGGAGGGGGTGAGTCACAAGACAAAGACACTGAGGTGGGGGCCCTTAAACTCCATATCATTTGAAGCTTCCTGAAGCTAGGATTGGAGCTGCTTGAGAGAAGGAGGGGGTGAGTCACAAGACAAAGACACTGAGGTGGGGGCCCTTAAACTCCATATCATTTGAAGCTTCCTGAAGCTAGGATTGGAGCTGCTGGAGAGAAGGAGGGGGTGAGTCACAAGACAAAGACACTGAGGTGGGGGCCCTTAAACTCCATATCATTTGAAGCTTCCTGAAGCTAGGATTGGAGCTGCTGGAGAGAAGGAGGGGGTGAGTCACAAGACAAAGACACTGAGGTGGGGACCCTTAAACTCCATATCATTTGAAGCTTCCTGAAGCTAGGATTGGAGCTGCTGGAGAGAAGGAGGGGGTGAGTCACAAGACAAAGACACTGAGGTGGGGGCCCTTAAACTCCATATCATTTGAAGCTTCCTGAAGCTAGGATTGGAGCTGCTGGAGAGAAGGAGGGGGTGAGTCACAAGACAAAGACACTGAGGTGGGGGCCCTTAAACTCCATATCATTTGAAGCTTCCTGAAGCTAGGATTGGAGCTGCTGGAGAGAAGGAGGGGGTGAGTCACAAGACAAAGACACTGAGGTGGGGGCCCTTAAACTCCATATCATTTGAACCTTCCTGAAGCTAGGATTGGAGCTGCTGGAGAGAAGGAGGGGGTGAGTCACAAGACAAAGACACTGAGGTGGGGGCCCTTAAACTCCATATCATTTGAAGCTTCCTGAAGCTAGGATTGGAGCTGCTGGAGAGAAGGAGGGGGTGAGTCACAAGACAAAGACACTGAGGTGGGGGCCCTTAAACTCCATATCATTTGAAGCTTCCTGAAGCTAGGATTGGAGCTGCTGGAGAGAAGGAGGGGGTGAGTCACAAGACAAAGACACTGAGGTGGGGGCCCTTAAACTCCATATCATTTGAAGCTTCCTGAAGCTAGGATTGGAGCTGCTGGAGAGAAGGAGGGGGTGAGTCACAAGACAAAGACACTGAGGTGGGGACCCTTAAACTCCATATCATTTGAAGCTTCCTGAAGCTAGGATTGGAGCTGCTGGAGAGAAGGAGGGGGTGAGTCACAAGACAAAGACACTGAGGTGGGGACCCTTAAACTCCATATCATTTGAAGCTTCCTGAAGCTAGGATTGGAGCTGCTGGAGAGAAGGAGGGGGTGAGTCACAAGACAAAGACACTGAGGTGGGGGCCCTTAAACTCCATATCATTTGAAGCTTCCTGAAGCTAGGATTGGAGCTGCTGGAGAGAAGGAGGGGGTGAGTCACAAGACAAAGACACTGAGGTGGGGGCCCTTAAACTCCATATCATTTGAAGCTTCCTGAAGCTAGGATTGGAGCTGCTGGAGAGAAGGAGGGGGTGAGTCACAAGACAAAGACACTGAGGTGGGGACCCTTAAACTCCATATCATTTGAAGCTTCCTGAAGCTAGGATTGGAGCTGCTGGAGAGAAGGAGGGGGTGAGTCACAAGACAAAGACACTGAGGTGGGGGCCCTTAAACTCCATATCATTTGAAGCTTCCTGAAGCTAGGATTGGAGCTGCTGGAGAGAAGGAGGGGGTGAGTCACAAGACAAAGACACTGAGGTGGGGGCCCTTAAACTCCATATCATTTGAAGCTTCCTGAAGCTAGGATTGGAGCTGCTGGAGAGAAGGAGGGGGTGAGTCACAAGACAAAGACACTGAGGTGGGGACCCTTAAACTCCATATCATTTGAAGCTTCCTGAAGCTAGGATTGGAGCTGCTGGAGAGAAGGAGGGGGTGAGTCACAAGACAAAGACACTGAGGTGGGGGCCCTTAAACTCCATATCATTTGAAGCTTCCTGAAGCTAGGATTGGAGCTGCTGGAGAGAAGGAGGGGGTGAGTCACAAGACAAAGACACTGAGGTGGGGGCCCTTAAACTCCATATCATTTGAAGCTTCCTGAAGCTAGGATTGGAGCTGCTGGAGAGAAGGAGGGGGTGAGTCACAAGACAAAGACACTGAGGTGGGGACCCTTAAACTCCATATCATTTGAAGCTTCCTGAAGCTAGGATTGGAGCTGCTGGAGAGAAGGAGGGGGTGAGTCACAAGACAAAGACACTGAGGTGGGGGCCCTTAAACTCCATATCATTTGAAGCTTCCTGAAGCTAGGATTGGAGCTGCTGGAGAGAAGGAGGGGGTGAGTCACAAGACAAAGACACTGAGGTGGGGGCCCTTAAACTCCATATCATTTGAAGCTTCCTGAAGCTAGGATTGGAGCTGCTGGAGAGAAGGAGGGGGTGAGTCACAAGACAAAGACACTGAGGTGGGGGCCCTTAAACTCCATATCATTTGAAGCTTCCTGAAGCTAGGATTGGAGCTGCTGGAGAGAAGGAGGGGGTGAGTCACAAGACAAAGACACTGAGGTGGGGACCCTTAAACTCCATATCATTTGAAGCTTCCTGAAGCTAGGATTGGAGCTGCTGGAGAGAAGGAGGGGGTGAGTCACAAGACAAAGACACTGAGGTGGGGGCCCTTAAACTCCATATCATTTGAACCTTCCTGAAGCTAGGATTGGAGCTGCTGGAGAGAAGGAGGGGGTGAGTCACAAGACAAAGACACTGAGGTGGGGGCCCTTAAACTCCATATCATTTGAAGCTTCCTGAAGCTAGGATTGGAGCTGCTGGAGAGAAGGAGGGGGTGAGTCACAAGACAAAGACACTGAGGTGGGGACCCTTAAACTCCATATCATTTGAAGCTTCCTGAAGCTAGGATTGGAGCTGCTGGAGAGAAGGAGGGGGTGAGTCACAAGACAAAGACACTGAGGTGGGGACCCTTAAACTCCATATCATTTGAAGCTTCCTGAAGCTAGGATTGGAGCTGCTGGAGAGAAGGAGGGGGTGAGTCACAAGACAAAGACACTGAGGTGGGGGCCCTTAAACTCCATATCATTTGAAGCTTCCTGAAGCTAGGATTGGAGCTGCTGGAGAGAAGGAGGGGGTGAGTCACAAGACAAAGACACTGAGGTGGGGGCCCTTAAACTCCATATCATTTGAAGCTTCCTGAAGCTAGGATTGGAGCTGCTGGAGAGAAGGAGGGGGTGAGTCACAAGACAAAGACACTGAGGTGGGGACCCTTAAACTCCATATCATTTGAAGCTTCCTGAAGCTAGGATTGGAGCTGCTGGAGAGAAGGAGGGGGTGAGTCACAAGACAAAGACACTGAGGTGGGGGCCCGCGCGCCTAACGGCGCGCGAATCATATATCTATAAACCAAAATAGCAATACATTCTGGATTAGTGTGTTTGAGATTGTGATTTTATTTATTTCAAAATGACTGGCTTAGTTCAATGTAATAGCTGTTTTGCACCTGTCTTTCGCAGTACTCTTTTCAAATTTGGATACTGTCCCCTTTGTAAACAAATTACGAGTCTACATAGGCAGATTACCTATCTAGAATCTGTAATCTGTGCTCTCCAAGCAGAAACTAGGTGTCTACGTCAGCCATTCCACTCTATGGTGAAGCCACACTATCAGCCCCCTCTGCCACAAAGATCTTGCAGGAGAAGAGCTGTCTGGACAACTGTGGGATCTGGCAGGTTGATTGCTGTGAACCATAAACCCAAAGCTTTTGCTGTGACCCAGCAAAACAGATATAGTGCCCTTGCTGACCTTAATGGGGACACTAAAGAGATAGGTCAAGGCAGTTGTGATAATGATGACTCAAATAAGCAGGGGATCATGGTCCAAAACGAAGAACTTTCTTCGGAAAGGCGAAAAGGGGAACCAGGTATCACACATCAGTCGCAGAAGAAGATCAAGGTATGTAAAAAGAGAAGTCACCTTCTGGTTGGTGATTCAATCGTAAGAGATGTTAATTTAGGAGAGGATAAGGAGGTTTTAAAAGAGGTCAGGTGTCTGCCAGGTGCTACTGCCAGCAGAGACAAGAGGCGTATTCTTAAGATAGTCAAGAATGCAAGTAAGGACTGTGACGTTGATGCTATTATACATCTTGGCACTAATGATCTATCCCAGAAAGATGTACTTTCTGTGCAGAATGATTTCCAGAACTTGGGGTATGAACTTAATAGTATAGGTTGTAGGCTTATCTTTTCAGAGGTTTTACCTGTATATAAGGAACAAAAAGGGAAGGGCCAGCGTGTAGCAGAGTTTAATGTTTGGCTAAAGGAGTGGTGTAAAAGGGAAGGCTTTGGTTTTATTAGTCATGAAGCCTGTAGCTGGTCCAATGAAAAACTGTACAAAAGAGATGGGTTGCACCCATCCAAGAAAGGAACTGAGTTACTTGGCATTAAATTCACAGATTTTCTTGATAAACATTTAAACTGAAGAGCGGGGACAGAGAATTAATAGATACAGAACATCTCTGTCCCCAGCAAACTAAAATTCATAGGGTTATAAATGCATGTAACATAGATGTGTGTGTGGGTAAGATTATCACTCCTGCTGTCAAGCAAAACCAAGCATGTAATAGTGATTGTCATACCATGTGCATGAATCACACAAGTGGCAAGAAAATAGGGGCAGTCAGGCATAATACGGGTTATGTAGACAGTAAACACAAGGTCAATCAAAATGGACTCAAATGTCTATATACCAATGCACAGAGTATGAGGAATAAACAGGGAGAATTAGAAATTCAAGTAAAAGAGGGCAGATATGATATTATTGCCATTACAGAAACTTGGTGGGATGAAACTGACAAATGGAACATACAGCTAGAAGGATTTAAATTATTTAAAAGAAATAGACCAAATAAAAGAGGAGGTGGAGTTGCACTATATATAAGAAATAACTATGTCTCTACAGAAATACAGCACAACAATAATGAGAACTATCTTGAATGCATTTGGGTCAATATTAAAGGTTGTGGGGGAAATGACATTGCCATAGGTCTATACTACAGGCCACCCAACCAAGCAGAGGAAGAAGATGAACTTTTTGCTAGTCAGCTAACTAAGGTATGTAGGAAGCACACCACAATAGTAATGGGAGATTTTAACTACCCTGACATCAACTGGGAAACAAACTCTGCACCAAGTGGAAGATCCAACAGGTTCCTAACAAACCTAGCAGACAACTTTGTTTTCCAAAAAGTAGAGAAGGAAACAAGGGGATCAGCCATACTGGACTTAATTCTCACTAACAGAGAGGAAATGATAGAAGGTGTTGAAGCCATAGGAACCCTGGGGGCAAGTGACCATGCAATATTGGAATTCAACATTATCCAAACACAAGTAGTAGAACAAAGTCAAACTAGAGTCTTGGACTTTAAGAAAGCTAATTTCAATAAACTTAGAGAGAGCTTGGGAAAAATTCCATGGATGAGAATCCTCGAGGGGAAAACAACTCAAGAAGCTTGGGAAATTTTGAAAAATGAGATTAGAAAAGCCCAGTCTAACACAATACCAATGAAGAAGAAAAACAACAGCTCCCAAAAGAAACCAGCATGGCTGCATAAACAACTATCTGACAAACTGAAAGACAAAAAAAGTAAGTATAAAAAGTGGAAGGAGGGGGACATAACTAAGGCAGAATATCAGCAAATAGCCCGAGCCTGTAAAGATGAAGTGAGGAAAGCTAAGGCTCACAATGAAGAAAGGCTTGCCACAAAAGTAAAAATTAACAAAAAAAGCTTCTTCCAACATGTTAAAAACAAGAAAAAAGTTAAGGAAACAATTGGTCCATTGCTAGGAGAAAGTGGCAAGAAGGTGACAAGCAACAGGGAGAAAGCAGAACTATTTAACTCATGTTTTGCATCTGTCTTTACACAAAGGGATAAAACAGTCCAACCTATCAAAAGCAGCACCACAAAATTAGGAACACAAATTGAAATAGGGAAGAAAATGGTAAGTGAGCACCTGTCTACCCTAGATGAGTTCAAATCACCAGGACCGGATGGATTACACCCCAGAGTTCTGAAGGAACTAGCAGACGAGATCTCAGAACCACTGAATTATATCTTTCAGAGATCCTGGAACACCGGGGAACTACCAGAGGACTGGAAAAGAGCTGATGTGGTTCCCATCTTCAAAAAAGGGAAAAAATTAGATCCAGGAAACTACAGACCTATCAGCCTAACCTCAATACCAGGAAAGATTCTGGAAAAAATAATCAAGCAACGAATTTGCGAACACCTAGAAGCAAACAAAGTAATAGCCAAAAGCCAACATGGATTTGTCAAAAACAGATCATGCCAGACTAATCTTATTGCATTCTTTGATAATGTGACAAAATTAGTGGACCAGAGGAATGCCGTTGATATAGTTTACTTGGACTTCAGTAAGGCTTTTGATAAGGTAGACCATAACCTACTACTAGATAAAGTAGAAGAATGTGGGTTAGACAGCATCACCACCAGATGGATTGGTAACTGGCTGACCAACCGCACTCAACGTGTAGTTCTCAATGGAACTGCATCTACATGGAGGGAAGTATGCAGTGGAGTACCCCAAGGCTCTGTTTTAGGCCCAGTACTCTTCAACATCTTCATCAATGATTTGGATGAGGGAATAAATGGGGAACTCATCAAATTTGCAGATGATACCAAGCTGGCAGGAATAGCCAACACTCCAGAAGATAGGCTTAAGATACAGAAGGATCTTGACAAACTTGAACATTGGGCATTATCTAATAAAATGAAATTCAATGGTGAAAAGAGTAAGGTTCTACATTTAGGCAACAAAAACGGAATGCACAGGTACAGTATAGGTGATACCATACTCAGTAGTAGTAACTGTGAAAGGGATCTTGGAGTCCTAGTGGACAACCATTTAAATATGAGCCAGCAGTGTGCAGCAGCTGCCAAAAAAGCCAACACAGTTCTAGGCTGCATCAACAGAGGGATAGAATCAAGATCACGTGAAGTGTTAATACCACTTTATAATGCCTTGGTAAGGCCACACTTGGAATACTGCATTCAGTTCTGGTCGCCACGATGTAAAAAAGATGTGGAGACTCTAGTAAGAGTGCAGAGAAGAGCAACAAAGATGATTAGGGGACTGGAGACTAAAACATATGAAGAACGGTTGCAGGAACTGGGTATGTTTAGCTTAAGAGAAAGAAGGACTAGGGGAGACATGATAGCATTATTCCAATATCTCAGAGGTTGCCACAAAGAAGAGGGAGTCAAACTATTCTCCAAAGCACCTGAGGGTAGAACAAGAAGCAATGGGTGGAAACTAATCAAGGAGAGAAGCAATTTAGAACTGAGGAGGAATTTCCTGACAGTGAGAACAATTAATCAGTGGAACAGCTTGCCTCCAGAAGTTGTGAATGCCCCAACACTGGAAGTCTTTAAGAAGATGTTGGATAGCTATTTGTCTGAAACGGTATAGGGTTTCCTGCCTAGGCAGGGGGTTGGACTAGAAGACCTCCAAGGTCCCTTCCAACTCTACTATTGTATTATTGTATTCGAACCACTGAACTGCCGACCTTTCTGATTGACAAGCTCAGTGTCTTAGTCAGTGAGCCACCATGTCCCTCATAGCCAAACATACAGACTTTCAATTAATGCCAATGGTTTACCTAAATCAGTTATTACTGCCGGAGTAAGTTCTTGGGTTTCAGTACATCCTTCTTGAAAAAAAAATAGTTGTAGAGAAATCATTGGGAATCTTCCAAGATAAACAGCTCTTCTTTTCACCAGTCTTCCTTAATATTGTTTCAGTTTTACAGAATATGGGGAATAATGGAAACCAGCCTTTATAGGGAAGATTAATTGTTGCTTTTGCAACTATCTCTGATGTCCTGGGTTTATCTATTGAATATTTATCTTCCTAATGAACCTTAACAGAATTAAGGCATTCTGATTATCACTGTTTCCGCTTTTCTTCTTTTTGTTGTTCTTTGTGTTATTCCTATCATGTTACGGGGTGTGCATTTTTGCATTTCTCCAACTACTTCATCCAGTCGGCAGTATTGGTGGGGCATGACATCCTAGCTGAATCTCGAGTGTTGTTTTGGGTTTGATGCATAATGATGTGATGTTGAAATGTTGGCCAATTTGACACAGAGTTTGATGCCTACCCTGCTCCTTTCTCATTGCCAGGTTTGGGACTGACAATGGCAGAGTTATCACTGTTTCTGCCTTTGTATCCACTGAAATATATACAGAATGAGCTTTGGGGAAAATAAAAGTTGAATCTATCTATTTAATCCCCTCAGTATGAGAGGATTTTTTCTGTTTTAGAGGGCACTGTGGTGTTATGTCAAATTAAATGTTGTCAAAACCTTTCACTAGGTTTCAGATATTCTATCCTAAAATAATATACCCTTATTTTTAAATATGTTTTTTGTAGCTTTGTTGAACTTGGAAAATAGAAAGATAAAACAGACCTAAAGTTCTACCTCTATATACAATTGGAAGCATAGAAATGTGCATTCTATTGAATGGAAAACACATGTGCTACATTGTTCATACCTTGATGCAGGGTTTCAACTTGGGCAAAACTCCTGCATAAGAAATACAAAAGGGAGAAGAAAATTATATTTCTAGCAGTGTGGCCTTCAAAATTCATGGCCATAATGCAATACTGTCCCTCAGACAGTCCGAAAGGGACAAGAACTGGCAAGATATGATAACTTTCTGTCTATCTAAGCAAAGAAAAATCACGTTGACACATTGCAACAAAGAGCCTACAATATTGCCAAATGATGGGAAGACTCCATGATTCTTGTGAGGTTGCAATGATAGTGAACTTTTCAGGCTTGATGTGTCAAAAATTCAGAAAAAGCCTAACTTGACTCTGCTGGTGTGTCTTCCCTCTCCCCGCAATAAAAGAGAACCAATTCTCTGTCTCACCACAATCTAGGCTACTCTGAAGAGTGCCAATGGGGACAGGGCAGCATTGAGGATAGCCTTCGACTTCAGTCCTGGTACCATTACTGCCACTCAAAAAGATTACCTTATACTGCTCACTGAATCTATGGAGATTCTCAGTCATCCAGGTCATGGTTGTCCCAAAAGTGCTTTTTCAAGAGGCAACTGGACTTTCTGGGTTTTTTTAAAGACATTTTGCTTTTCATCCAAGAAGCTTCTTCAGTTCAGAAGAAACTTCTTGGATGAGAAGCGAAACATCTTCAAAGAAAAACTAGGAAGTCCAGTTGCCTCTTGAAAAAGCACTTTTGAGACTTTTCACCAAGGCACACAAGCCTTGGGAAACATGCAATTGCCCTTGCAACCCAGTGCTCATCAGGATCTGTCATGTACCTTCAGACAATATTCATTTTCTATTGACTGACCCTGTGGACTACCTGAAACTGCTCTGGGTCACAGTTCAAAAATGAAATTGGAGAATGCTCTTCCATGGCTTCTGCAGTCTTGGAGAACCCTGTCAAACCACACCCACTTGTCGCATGCTTTTTGAAAGGCATGTAATCTACACAAAAGCACCGCCTTGCATGAGTTTTGCAGGGTCCAGATGAAAGTACACTCCAAAGGTGGGTTCCTACCAGTTTGGCCCGAACCGATAGTGGTTTGATGGCCTGGGACGCTGGAACTGGCAGTGACCCAGGCCTGCCACATGCCTGAACAGGTTCTCCCAGCAGTGCCATAGGCGCCACCATCTTGTTTTTCATTGTACTGGCTGGCAACACCCTCGAACTGGCCCACTCTGATGCTCGCCCTGCTTTGCCATGTGCATCCACAGAACTACCTTCTCCCGCCTACACACAGGTAAGCAGCATTCACACTAGCCTAGACCTCCCACCACTGGCTGCAACCCAGGCGCCGCCTGGTCAAATGGGCAGCTGGCAGAAAAAGTGCCGAGTGGGTGGGCCTGGCCTGGCCTCCAAGTAGGAAAACAGGTGCCTAGACCTGGCGAGTCTAAAGCGGAGAGGTGGCTGAAGGCAGCCCAAACTTTTTGCATTCCGTTTTCATGCCCTCGGGTGGAGCAGAGCACAGAGCCATGATGCCGTGCAGGGCCTGCTTCCCTCTATCCAAAGGCACAAAAATGGAACACAAAAGGAGGAACCCAGGGTGGGTTGGCGGTACCATGCACAACTGCAGAGCACAAGTGCTTTCATGCAATCCGGTGTTGAGTCCCATTGTGGGGTTCACCATAACTGGGGGTGGAGGTGGTGAAAAGAGAGGCATGGAGGGGGCCAGCAGCACATTCCATAGCAGTGGCATGCTTGGGGGAAGCCTCTCATCAGCTGTGGAGTCTGGAGAGGGTGACCCATCATTTGTCAGGGCTATGCCGGAGAGCACAAGTGAGAGCCTGCAGATGCTGACAGTGCTTCTCGAGAAAGGGAGTTTTGACATCCGGGCTCTGTGATTTCCCACAACCCCCGCCATGTCTGGGGGTGTTTTGGGGGGTTGAAGCTGGTTCCTCCTTCCCTCCTTGTCCCAAGCCAGGATCAGATGAACTTTCTCTCTACCACCCTGCGTGCACTGTTGTTCTCACCCCCCCCCCACTTGCCCACTGGGTTTCCTCCTGGATTCCTCCCTTTCCTGCCTTCTCCGATTTCCCCAATTTTGTCCCTAAATCCTCCAGAGGTATATTTTTGGGAGTTGTTCCCTTCTCTCCTCCCCCCCCTTTCCTTCATCAGAGTCCCAATTTTTTTTGCCACTGTGGGCATGTCTTAGTGGGGGGTATCATGTGACTGAGTGTGTGTGAGTGACATCAAGTTGGCCATGCCCACTCAGTCACATACACCCCACCTAGCCACACCCACAGAACCGATAGTAAAAACTTCATTCTTGAATGGCTTTCACAGTCTCCAAAAATTAAAATTCATTATCTATGTACCTTTTTCCATGTTAATTGAGGAAAGATTCAAACTTTCATCAAGAAAATATTTGGGATCTTGGCAGGGTTTTTGTTGGCAAGTGTTAATTGCAAAACTTTGACTTTGGGTTTTTCACATTTTTAATCTGGGATTTTAAAAGGGGCAAGTGTTTTTGGTTCTCAAGCCATTTTTGTCCTGTTAGTTTGATAGGCCTATAAAGAATACAAATCATTGCTATTAAAACAGCTGTCAGGTCTTCAAGACATTTTTCTAACTACAGTAAAAATATATAGATCTTCTTATATTGCCAAATAACTTATGTATTATGGAACAAAGACAGCTTTTCCCAAACTGTCTGACTGTAGAAAGTTTCCATCTCCCTCCTCCAGTTTTTTTTCCATTTTTCTTCTCAAGTCCTTTAGCTTAGCTCCTTTCTCTGACAGTTATTTCCAAGAATTATTATTTTCCATTTATCTATTCAAAACTCACAAGCTGACATTAATGCAAAGTCAACTTCTTTTTTTTAAAAAAAGTATTTTCTTGCTCATAAAGGATTAATTCAACTCACCAGACATGCAGGCTCCTCATTCAACTATAAAGGTTCAGCAATTTGTTATGGAAACTTTAAGTTCTACAGAATTGCAGTTTACAGGATTTTTCTGTACATCTAATGCACTGGTTTTTAGCAAATATGAATAGCATCAGAGGCTGTGAAGAAGGACAACTAGAGAGTAAAATTATTAAAGTCCCAACAAGTCTGGAAAAACAATTTAACTCTTTCCTTCCTTCTTTTGAACAAAAACAAAAGCATATTTTAATGCTGGGATTTATTTTATGGAGAGAGAGGGGGGGGGAAATAAACCCTGACTGTTCTTTGGAAGGACAGATACTGAAAGTGAAGCTCAAACATTTTGGCCACCAAATGAAAAGAGAGGGCTCAATGGAGAAGACCCTGGTGTTAGTAAATATTGAGAGCAAAGGGAGAAGGACGCAGGGAGAGGATGAGATGGTTAGATAGAAACATTAAGGATATGAACATGAATTTGAGCAAACTCTGGGAAACAGTGGAGGACAGTTGGCTTGGCATGTTGTGGTCCATGGGGTTGTGAAGAGTCAGACATGACTTAGTGACTGAATAACTAGTTTAACTTTCTTGTACTCAGGAACACAAGTCTTCACATACTCTGTAGAGTGCACACCAGAGGTGGTATTCAGCAGGTTCTGACCAGTTCTGGAGAACTGGTAGCAGGAATTTTGAGTAGTTTGGAGAACTGGTAAATACCACCTCTAACTGGCCCTGCCCCCATCTATTCTCTGCCTCCCGAGTCCCAGCTGATCGGGAAGAAATGGAGATTTTGCAGTAACCTTCCCCTGGAGTGGGGTGGGAATGGAGATTTTGCAGTATCCTTCCCCTGCCAGCCCACCAAGCCACGCCCACAGAAACGGTAGTAAAAAATGTTGAATCTTACCACTGGTGTACATGTTACAGTGTAAAAATCTCAACAGCTGAAATTCTGTTCTTTATCTTAATTCTAAGATAAAGCACATAGAATGTGCCAAAACATCTTGCTTAGCCACTGAATTGTTGCAGAGTGAACAGTTTAAATGAATGTCTGAAACATTTATCTAAAGAAATGCATTTTTGTTTAGCTATCTTAACTGGATAACATTTCAGTCTCACTGACAATGTATCATGTCTATGAACTCTGCAGAGTGATCCAAATGTAGATTGATTTTTGAACTTTTAAAAGAAAAAAATGTAATAAATTCATTAATATATGGCAGACATAAATTATGTCTTGAGCCAGCTATGAAGCCTGTGTCCATAGATATCCAGATATGTTTCTATTTAGAGGCAAAACATCATGTGCTGATGGGTGCAATTCAGTCAAATTAATTTCACTTTTGTCAGGTACGATTAGCTAGTGTCTGTTAGGAATAGAAATCTTAGCATTCCATGGGGCCTTGAAGATGTGATTCCCCCCCTCCCCAGGCAGTGGGCCAGGATGTCTCTTGAACCTTGTCTGTAAGGTTGGTTTAGAACATTTTTTTCCCCAAAATTGGCAACTTTAAGATGTGAGGACTTACTTTCCATATGCCTTAGCCAGCATGTTTCTTCTGACATTTTGAGAACTCAAGTCTACACCTACCAAGTTACCACATTTGAAAAATATTGCTTTAAAGTTCTGTTTGTTTTCTTTTTCAAGTAGTCTATTAGAAGCTTTGTTTCCATTGTATTGTTTATGTCAGTTTAATTATCTTGTTTTTCTGCTTATAGATACTTCAATGATTTCTACCAAATTTCGATTTAGTTTTACTTTTATATTGTGTTTATGCAGTTTGCTTTCTAGAATCACCATGTTGAGATTGGTGCCATAATGTCAATCAACCAAATAAATAAATAAGAAAGGAAGGAAGGAAGGAAGAAAGGAAGGAAGGTGTTCAATATAACTGTGCCTGTTTGAAAAAATGAGAATTATCAGAGTCCCAGGAAGTCTGGGAAAGGCAATTTAACTCTTCACTTTCTTCTTTTGAACAAAAACTAAAACCTTTCTTTTGAACCAGACATTTATTGGAGCGAAAAAATCCCTAGTTCATGCTGGCTGAGGAATTCTGGGAATTGAAGTCCACATACACTATATTGCCAAAAGTATTCGCTCACCTGCCTTTACTCGCATATGAACTTACTGTAAGTGACATCCCATTCCTAATCCATAGGGTTCAATATGACGTCGGTCCACCCTTTGCAGCTATAACAGCTTCAACTCTTCTGGGAAGGCTGTCCACAAGGTTTAGGAGTGTGTTTATGGGAATTTTTGACCATTCTTCCAGAAGCGCATTTGTGACATCACACACTGATGTTGGACGAGTTTACTTGGCCTACCACTTCGTAGCTGAGTTGCTGTCATTCCCAAACACTTCCACGTTCTTATAATACAGCCGACAGTTGACTGTGGAATATTTAGGAGCGAGGAAATTTCACGACTGGATTTGTTACACAGGTGGCATCCTATCACAGTTCCACACTGGAATTCACTGAGCTCCTGAGAGCGACCCAT
Source organism: Natrix helvetica (assembly GCF_964273705.1). Taxonomy (NCBI): domain Eukaryota; kingdom Metazoa; phylum Chordata; class Lepidosauria; order Squamata; family Natricidae; genus Natrix; species Natrix helvetica. Next base: position 96,367,248 of record NC_138549.1, on the reverse strand, counting down.
TCTTTCACAAATGTTTGTAAAAACAGTCTGCATGCCTAAGTACTTGATTTTATACACCTGTGGCCATGGAAGTGATTGGAACACCTGATTCTTATTATTTGGATGGGCGAGCGAATACTTTTGGTAATATGGTGTATCTTAAAATCAGCAAGGTTGAAGATCAGCAAGATTGAACATTGTCTTAGCCTCTGTCTTCTGAACTAAAGTTCCCATTGATAGCACAAAACTTCTTTCTTCAGTTTTATATTAATTTAACTTAATGTTTTACATATGCCTTTTCCCCACAGGGTTTGGAGTGAAGGGATTGGGGAATGGAGAAAATGGGACAAATGCAAACTGTTTATATTTGCAAAATTGCTAAAAAAATGCAATCACTTTTGAATTTAAACCAACTCTCATCTAACATGAATATTTCCAGACCAACCAACGAGATCACAAGATAGGAAAGTAATGAATATCTTATGTAGAGAAAACCGAGAACAGATATGTGTTTGTGCAGATCAAAGCCCATACTATAATTTTCTCTGGAATCTGCTGTGGTTTTTTTTCCTCTTGATTTCTAAGCAAAAGATCTGAGCCTAAATAAAACCCATTGCATCAAGAATCAGATTGCTTCTTTTTTCCTGTATTTTTTACAGGAAAGTTTGGAAAGCAAACCATGCCATTTCTTCATGTTTTAAGATGTGATTCTGAACTGAATTAGAACTGAATGAATAATTAGCCACCAATAGATTGTGACAGCAAGCACTGTGTCATTATTTTTTCCCCCAAACTGATTGACTCTCCTCCCTTCAGCCATACCAAAAAGAATTTGCTAGACAGTATTAGGCTTGTGGTATTAAGGTTGACTTAGCCTTCGATTCTTCTGAGGTGGATAAAATGAGGACCCAGCATGTTGGGGGCAATATGCTGACTCTGTAAACCACTTAGAGAGGACTGGAAAGCACTGTGAAGCGGTATATAAGTCTAAGTGCTATTGATGTTCAGATTCTCTGGCTTTGTCAATTTATTTTGAAAGGTTGCCCACTACTGGAGGAATGTAGATCTGGAAAGAAGGATAAAGGCTTGGACCTTTATTGGCTGATGACAGTTGATATTGCTTGATATCCTATGAAGGAGCAGGCACATATGATATTCAGTAGTAAAAGGCAAGCAGTCCTTCAGAATTGTTAATGGTCCTCAAAGTTCAGGCTGAAAATCCTTTTTGTTGTCAAAGAGCTGAATGTCATATTTATTGTAAGAATAAGGAAAGCATTATATTTTATTGTTTCATCATGGGCACATAAAGCACTTGCAACTTAAAGTACCACTTTCCTCCTCCCCCCAAAGGAAAGAGTGTGATGATATTGATGGAGGTAGAAAAGCAGCATTATCTTCTAGGGTAAATAAGTCTCATTTCAAACATCAGATGCAACATTAATTCTATCTAGCCATTGATTTTTATGTAATGAATGAATTAATGCTCAAAACCTTGAAAACACATTTTGGAAATTTCAGCAAAGATTGATAAACATGGATTTCACCTGGCTTTATTGGCAGTTTATATAATTGACTGCAAAGGGATCTCTGAAGAGGCATCTCTAATATTGGTGTACTTTTGCTGTGGGCAAATCCTGAACCAACTCACACTGTCAGTTTCAGGATTTAATTGGTATTCCTATATAATGAAATACGGTTTTTGGTTGCAACCAAATCTTAGGCCCCTCCATTATTTCTCCTGAACTTTTCATATACAAATAGCCCTTAACTTATGAACAGTCATCAGTTTGCAGTCATTGTGTTGTCACAAGAGACCCAAGTCCAGTTCCCCCTTGAATCCTATTGATCCTTATATAGCACCAATATTTGACCACCAGTTGCTAAATTCTTGTATTAGAGGCAGCAATCACACATTTTTCTATGACATGACTCAACAAATACTTTTGGTTATTTGTGCATGACAGTGAGCTGGCCATAAACATTTTAGCTAATTAATTAGTTAACAGAAAAAAAAATATTCTTGTAAGATTATAAACATACACTACAGGTTGGCTTTGCTTAATGACTTTCATTCAATACCTCTTCAAACTTAACAATGATGCTGAATGAATGGTACTTGTGCCTGATCTCTGAAGATATGACCTTTGCAGTGCCTTCGCAGTCATGTGGTCCAAATTTGGGTGAATGGCAATCCATACATACTTACACCCACAGGGAGCTTCAAGTCCCCCACCAACATCTATCTCCACTCCCCAATCTCTGCTCTTTTGGTCACCATGTTCTGTGTCACCACTGCCATTACCAGCTCACCATTTGCATCTTGTTCCTCCCACTGCTGATGAAGTTCATCCAGCTTTGTCCTTCACGAGCATAGTTGGCCGGGGATGCCTGTTGTTGTTGGAGTGGCCGGGTGCACAAGGTGCTTTGTGCTCTACCAAGCCTACTACCTATAGATGACCTATTGGATTGGATCTTTATAACTTACCTATCAGATTGAATTTAGGAAACACAGAGCATTTTCTGGAGAGATCTTGGCAAGGCCCTTTTCTATTTGGTCCAAGTGGTTCTATCTTCTTATCACCAAACTCTCCTCATGAGTAATTCTATCTAAGCTTTATTTGTTACTTGACTTGGCATGCTGAGTGACTCATTTTCTGCCAGATAAGAGGCTTTGATATCTCACTTCCAACAATCAGCTCCAAAATATTTAAAAAGAACATTTTCATTCCTTATCCACACAAAATCCTCAAGCTCTCATTCTTTCCGTCTGCAATTTGGAACAAGTATTCTCAATAAAATACCATCACTGCCAAAATCTGAATGCTTTCGTTCTTTATGTTTTCCCCATGCTATACTATAGGAAAATAAAGATGTTTTTCCAAATTTCATTCTGGATCTAGGCAGTGTTTTAAAGTTAAATGCCTTGGCATTCATCTACATTGGGCCAATTTCACAGATTAGAACCTGAAATTCAGTGATGTACTGTAAGTAAAACTTTTCCGGCTTCAAGGCAAACCTCTCACATTGGGCCTCCACAAGGTTTAGAGCTATGACAACCTGCATTTCTCATGGTTTCTTCCTAACAGTTTACATAGCTCGCAAATCAGATGCTTTGCAGTAGCTAGTTTGTAAGAGTATATGAGATTAAGAGGTATGGTTTTTCTTTAGGAAATTGAAATGTTGGACTGGAACTCAAAGTAGAACTTTAAAGAGACCAGAGGAATTCAATGCAAAAATATCTCCCAAAAAGCACCTTATTACCATGTTCCTTCCTATATGTTCTTTTAAATGCCAACAGAATTTTGGATGATGATGAAGATATTTAAAGAATATCATATAAAATAAGATGTATTTCTCTAAAATCTCTAAAATGGAGGTACTATAGGATCCCCCCCCCCCCCATGCAATACTGAGGAATAGAATTTAGGCAGAAATCTTGAATACAGTACAAAAAGAACTTCTTTCTGAAAAGTATTTTAAGAAGCCAGGCAAGTAGCATTATTAGGTAGGTGGCTGAAAGAAGGAAACCACACAATTGGGATATAAATTCTGTTTAAAGTTGTCTGGCTTGGAGAACCCAACTAGCTCAAAATGCTTGCTTGCTTTGATATCTTTTCTTAATAAATTAGGCAGCAATAGCACTTACATTATACTGCTTCACAGTGCTTTACAGCCCCTCTAAGTCAGGGGTGGTATTCACTTACCTTCCCTACTAGTTTGCAAATGTGAGTGCATGCTTGCTCACTTCACTTGCACATGCCACCTCTGTGCATGCGCTCAGCCTTCCGTGCATGCACTTTTGGCTAAAAAGGGGCCTAAATGGGATGCCATAGAGTGGGGGCGGGTGGACGGGGCCACTTGCGATTTCCGCTAACGTTTCAGGCGAACCGGTCTGAACTAGTAGAATACCACTTCTGCTCTAAGTGGCTTACAGTATCAGCATATTGCGCCCAACAAACTGGTTCTTATTTTACCAGCCTCGGAAGGATGGAAGGCTGAGTCAACCTTGAGGCTGGTTAGATTCAAATTGCTGACAGACAGCAGTCAGCAGAAGTAGCCTGCAGCACTGCATTCTAACCACTGTACCACCATAGTTCTTTACAGTGCAAATAATGGTTGCACTGTATCTTTCACTGAATCCCGAGAGCCTTCAGGAAACCCCTGTGGCACAAATCCCTCAAGCCACAACAACAGAGAATAGACAGGAAGAGAACAGTTATGGGGCTGGATCTGCTGTAATAACAATCCTGAATTTCACAAAGCTCTCTCTTTACCTCATCAGTCAATGAAAGCATCCTTCCCCTCCTACTCCTCTGAAGCCTCCAAACAATATACATTCACACATGTGTCCAGGACATATTTCCCTTCTTGGGGTATTTTTGTCTCTCTTGAGATGTTTGGGCCACTTGGAGCCTCAAGTTGTACATTTGTGTTGTAGGCCCATAGGTATGTAAGTAAAAAGACAGGTTCAAATGTTCACTGGGCGGCATTGGAAGAAGGATTAAATCTTGTCACGCCCTTGGTGGCATTTAACATTGGACAGCGAGTCCCTTTCGGGAGAAGGGGCGGTCTATAAATATGAATAATAAATAAAATAAATAAAAGAATGGCATATCAATTTAATAAACTTGATAATTGAAATAAGGAGAGAAGTCTTGGATATTCCAGAGCCCCATCTTGACTCTGACTGATTTCTCAGCACTAAGAAAAGAAAGAGCATAATATTAAGAGGTGAAGGCCAATGGATTTAAGTGTTAATGTAATGTTCCCTTTTGCAAATGAATCATTGCTGATACCTATTGTTCTTGATAACTATTTTTACAATGCCGTAGTGTACCACCTGCTACCCGGGACACAGAAGTGATATATTTTCTGTCCAATGGGGAAAAAATGTAATTTAGCATAGAACCAGCAGAGATATTCACATTTATGAACGAAATTTGTTCTTTCTACAATAAATTTATTTCCAATGAATATAACAAAAAAAAATTATTTGGCTTCAAGGTTACATTTTTGGAGCATATTTTTCTTTAATATATTTTATTCTGTGGGCTCAAAATGCAGTGTATTGTATTTCATGAAATGTGATACTGTTTTAGATTTATTTTAGTGGCTTATTTTTAAAACAGAAAGATAAGTACTTGTCTCATGTAGTTCAGCTTTTAAATTGGAGTGCTATTGTAGTGACATTTAAAATAAGGGGTCTAATTCCACAATAACAATATTTTCCTGTTTAGTTCTTTACAGTAACAATATTTAGATTAACTTAAGCTGTATACTTAAATTATGCAGTTTGATGGCACTCTATATTATAATGCTCTCTGATTTATACAGTTTTAAATTTGAATTCACCCTCATTCTAATAATTTTTTTGTGCACTTTATTTCTCATGGCTCCCAGTAAACATGGGAGCTCAAAAGACATTCTTAGGAAGGGAAAGGGCCAAATGATGACATTTGTGTTATGATGCAAAAGATATAAAATACGTACTTGCATCAGATATCATAATATCATTGCGTAATTTGTGTGATGTTTTAATGCACATATCATTGCATCTTACTACAGATGTTGCTATTAGAAATAATAAATTTTAAATGCATGTGTATACAAACACAAACACATAAAAGTGCATTTCAAGATATGCATAAATATAGAGCCAGTTCAGTCTAGTGCTTAAAGCACCAGGTTAAAAAGTGGTGGCCCTGAGTTCAAGTCCTGCCTTACTTGTGACCTTAGGCTGATCACTCTCTCAGCTGGGTGACCTTAGGATGATCACTCTCTCTCAGACCAGTGTACCTCACAGGGTTGTCGTCATGGGGAAAATGAGAGGATATCCTGGATATGTTTGTTGCCTTCAGTTATTTCTTAAAATCAGTGATGTGCGGTGAGGGTTATGGCTGGTGAGGCTGGTGACGTCATCAGGAAGGTGGGGAATGGGACCAAGTGTGCAGGAGGCTGAGGCAGCCTCAGCCTCCAGCACACGTGGTCCCATTCCCCACCTTCCTGAGTGAACATTAAGGGGACCGCGGAGTGCACTGATCCGCGTAGCATTGCTTCCTCCACCGGCGCGAGTCCCGTCCCCCCCACTCCTTCAAGGTCCCCCACCAACCCAAAGCCCAATCCCCAGCTCCCTCGGGCAAGGCTTGACCGGGGTGAATGGGAAAGCAACGAAAGGGGCTGCGCTTTCACCCCGCTCAAGCCTTGCCGCCTGCAGCCACCGCCGGCCCTCGCTGCCCCTTTCGTTGCTTTCCCACCTGCCCTCGCTGCCCCTTTCGTTGCTTTCCCATTCAGGCGGCTGCGCTTCCCATTCCCATTTCCCATTCAGGCAGCTTCCCAGGCAGGCGGCAAGGCTTGAGCGGGGTGAAAGCGCAGCCGCCTGAATGGGAAAGCAACGAAAGGGGCAGCGAGGGCGGGCAGGAAAGCAACGAAAGGGGCAGCGAGGGCGGGCGGTAGCTGCAGGCAGCAAGGCTTGTGCGGGGTGAAAGCGCAGCCCCTTTCGTTGCTTTCCCATTCAGGCAGCTGCGCTTCCCTTTCCCATTTCCCATTCAGGTGGCTTCCCATGCAGGCGGCAAGGCTTCAGCGGGGTGAAAGCGCAGCCTCTTTTGTTGCTTTCCCATTCAGGCAGCTGCGCTTTCGTGCGTTTGTCATCCGGCAGCGCTGACATTTCTGCCTCCGCCCTCCGCAGCTCCCGGGTGTGGCCGGACAGATGTAGCCACAGCGACGCCGAGGCAGTCCGGGCGACGAAAGAGCGAGTGAGGCAGCCTGATCCTCGGTCGCTCGCCCGCCAGACTGCCTCGGTGCCATTCTGGCTACCTCTGTCCGGGTGCGCCCGGGAGCTGCGGAGGGCAGAGGCAGAAATGTTGTCGGCACTGCCGGATGATGAAGGCACGAAAGCGACTGTCGCTTTCGTGTCTTCGTCATCCTGCAGCGCCGACAACATTTCTGCCTCCGCAGCTCCCGGGCGCGGCCGGACGGATGTATATAATATTATAATATTATAATATTATCTATCTATCTATCTATCTATCTATCTATCTATCTATCTATCTATCTATCTATCTATATAGTATATAATATTATATACTATTATTTCATGAAGAGAGGTGAGGCTCTGCCTCCCCTGCCTCCCCTGACCACACGTCCCTGCTTAAAATAATAAATAATAATACAAACAAACAAAGAAATAAAAATATGTTTCAATGTATACATTAGTTTAAAAAAAGGGTGTGTGTGTAAAATTTCTCAAGCCTAAATATCTCTATAGACTTTAACCATAGTCTGTTGAAAATCCTTTTTATTTATTTTATTTACTTACTAGCTGATAACCTGGTGTTGCCCGGGTATTATTTATCCTAATCCTGTATTAGACAGGAAAAACCCTGGTTTTTTGAAAATGTCGACCAAATGTAATTTCTAATGTTGATTTTCCCAGTTACCAGAGGGAGACCGCTTGTGGAGTACTGTGAAGCTGTTACCATGGCAACTCCACTGTGCTGTACAGTAGAAGCCGTTTTACGGCAGTACGGTACAAGCCATTTTAAGGCAGAACAGACTGTATCTTAACAGAACACACACCCCGAGGAGTGTCTTACCCCCACAGTATTTGTTTCCAGAGAGTAAGTCATCTGTGTACCAAGTGGTTGAGATTGCTCAAGGCATTCCAGAGTTATGCTGGAGCAAGCACACACACACACACACACACACACACACACACACACACTGGTCTTGTTGTATTTGGGTCTTTTCCCATGTAAGATTGAGATTGTCTTGGCAACGTTTCAGCGAGGTCTCACTCGTCATCTTCAATCTTGGCCTAATCTCACAGCAAAGCCAGCATTTCTTCATCTGTGCTATATAAATTCCAAATAGTGCTTGGAAAGAAATTGTACTTCATGCACCATATGGCTTGCATTTTAACTTTCCTCCTCTGATCATGTACAAAAGCTTCCAAAGACCGAAGAAGTATTTTTAACACTATCCTTAGGAAGATAATCATAACTTACAAAGAGTACAATTCACTGAGTGGTTTGTCATTGGCTATATATTTTTTCCCTGTAGAGAAGTGGACACAGGATCTCTCCCTTGGAAAGAAATCTTTACTCTGCTATGGAAATTCACTCAGAGAGTTCCAGACACACAAATTCAGAAATGCCTATAAATAAATAAGAGATGTGGATTACAGCCATTATGTTATGTGTGGGATCAGTCTAATGAGTCTCTCTCTTGGAGAGAGAGAGAGAACCATTTGCTATAAATACAAATAATAATAACAACTCATTTCACATGTACAACACTTCTGAAGATGTGAGAATAATTCATAATGAATAATTTGCCTGGGCGATTGGAATTTCCTTTCCTGTCTAGTACAAATGGTTTAAAAGGCGATCACATTTTCCCAATATGAATTTGCATGGTAGATTTCTTTTTTTCACAATCTGAATAAAGAGGAGAATTTCCATACAGTTGCTTTTGTCAACATTTATTTTCATCGACTCAGAAATAAGAACATGGGAACTTGTAATGCTTGAGTATCATGACCTTGTAATTCACCTCTCCTGTGGATTTTAATAGGAGCTAAGAAAGGAGTGAGCTAAGAAAGAAAGCTAAAATAGACATCATTTTTTCCTACTTTCTCATTTCTCTTTTTTATGCCGTGCCTGTTTTTTTCTTTTCTCATCCAGATGTCTTGTTATCACCCATAAAAGCAATCACCATTCGTATCTCATTCAACATATGAAAAGAAATCACACCTTTTCTTTGTTACTGCTGGCCCAGAGGAGAAAGTACTTACTAAATTAAACATAATGAAGCACTTTGATTTTTCTGATAACATTTTTCCATGGTAGAGGCAAAGGATCTGCAAGTATTCCTGAACTACAAAATACAAACAATCCCAAACACTGTAAACTATAGTTACATAACATTTGGCAGCCTCTGTTTAATCCTTTATATATAGATCTTGAGAAAGAATGATTCTAAATCTTATAATGAGTTACAGCAGGTTAACAACCTATTAATAAAGATTGATCTTTTCAAAAGTCCAAGAGAAGGATGTAATCAAAAGGAAACATTTGTTTCTTGATACTAGCCTGATTTTAGTGGCTAAAATCAACTATTAAAGCTTTCTGTCTACTTTTAATAGGTGAGATTCAATCAACTGCAGAGCCTGATATTTGCTTCTTGACATGCTTAACACCAGTGAAAAATATTTGTTCTTTTGGTAAGGTGTATATGGCTCATTTCAAAGGAGTCAATTGATAATGCTGGGAAGCATCAGTGGAATGATTTGATTTGAGAAAGCTTTGATTAAATCATACCCTTTGCAGCAAATTTGTGAATGAAAATGGAGACTTGCTTCGAAAGAACAAATTGAATCAAAAGTGTTTGGAGATATCATGGTAATTCTGATACAATATACCTTGCTGAAGCTTCAGATCAGTGGTTAAATTCAATTTTTTTTCTACCAGTTCTGTGGGTATGGCTTGGTGGGTGTGGCAGGGGAAGGATACTACAAAATCCCCATTCCCTCCCCATTCCTAGGAGAAGGATATTGCAAAATCTCCATTCCCTCCTGATCAGTTGGGACTCGGGAGGCAGAGAATAGATAGGGGTGGGGCCAGCCAGAGGTGGTATTTGCCAGTTCTCTGAATTACTCAAAATTTCCACTACCAGTTGTCCAGAACCTGTCAGAACCTGCTGAATTTCACTCCTGCTTCAGATCCACTTATGAAGAACACCTGGGGGGAGGGACTGATCAATACAATGGACTCTAATCTGACCAATTGATTTCCCTCACCCCAATTGAACAGAACAGATAACAAAATAAAGTTTTTAAAAAAAGGAAAGTGGAAAAGAGTGGATGAGGAATAAAATATCAGTAAATAAACAAAGGATTTACCATTCTTAAATTTAAAACTCATTATTTTGTTAATTAAATGTATAGAACTAGGTTCATCATATCATCTTAAGAAATAATTAAAATTCTATATTAAAGTCTTAAACAGTAATATTATTATCACCCCTTTTTGTCATTGCTCCAAAAAATAAATTCACATAATCACGTAGAGTAAAGGGAAATAATACATCAAGGCAAACTCAGACACTATGGTTTTTGAAAGAGGAAAATTGAAGTAAAAAACAGTTATTAGAAGCAATCTCAATGCTTATAAATATTTTGAGGCAATTACCAGTTGAGTATGCTGAAAAGTAATTTAGAATTTAATGTTGTCTTTACTTACTTTTCATTTGATTTTCACTTTCTCTTCACTTTCTTTCCTTTCTTTCCTTTTTCCTCTCCCTTTTCCCAGCTCTTTTAGATTGGGAAACCTAACTCACTTTGGGGTTCATTCACTTTCACAACTCAACTCCTTCCATGTGACCAGACACAAACCTTAGCTCTGTTCTTTCTTCTCTCCTCTCTTATGCTAATGGAATGTTACTCTTTTGTATTAAGTCTGCCAAAGAAATTGAATTCAACTTAGGTTTCTGAATGGCCAGTTGGCTATACTGAGCTCTACATATTTAACTCTTTTTGGAAGAAAGTCTATGGGCAACATTAGGCCAGTCCCACCAAAGCTGGTTTCATTACCTCTAAGAACAGGAAGCCATGGCTACTTTTCCCTTTTCCTGTCTATTTACCTGCTTACTCTCTCTGTGCCCCAGTGCCAAGGCTCAGGTGAGCTATTGACTTCAATGTTCCTGTAAATAAATAGAATACAGAATAACGGAGTTTGAGGTCTTCTAGTAAATTCCCATGATCAAGTAGGAGACCCTACACCATTCTGGACAAATAGCTGTCCAATCCCTTCATATGTGCCACCTTTTGCTTCTCAAATGCACCCTTGACAAGACTATTCCATCTGAATATTTTATTTCAACATTGACAAATTACTGTCAACTTCAAAATGGATGTAGGCTGCCGAAGCCATCTTTTTGTTTCTCAGATTGTCACACAATATGGTGGGGGGGGGGAGGGGAGAGGTTTGGGATGTCAGTCCAGACAATAACAACTCGCCATCCCATGGAAACCAAAGTCAGCTTAACAGGTGCTGGCCAGAGATTGGAAGGGGTTGCTAGGGAGACACCTAATTGGACAATGTGATGAGGGGGGGGGCATCTATTATTTAATTTTACCAAAAACTGGGGGAAATGGTTAGAGTTGGTTTTGCTTTCATGAGTGCCTAAATGATGTACTCAATGAAAAAAGTTCTTTGAGAAATCTAATTGTCTAGAAGTGCTGACTTGGTTGGATTCGTCAGACGGAACCTTGACAATTACTTCTCTATGTGCTATATGGTCCATTCTGCCAAAGTCTGCTAGCCTGTTAGAATATATGGCTTCTATCTGCATTTCTGCCTTTAAAGTTACTAAGAGAATAAGTCATCTTAGAAGGGCATTGTTTTGAATCACTAAATTGAGGAGTCTCAACTTTGGATGGTTATGTTACACTAAGACTTGTAATTGGTCACCTTCTGAAGTCATACACACAAGGAACAATGCTTGTCACATGTAGGGAGGCTATGTCTAGTATGAAAGTCAATAAAATCAGTGATCAGGGGACAGATAATGGATTCAGGTTTATATTAATATATCTTAGATGCAGAAACTCTAGGAGATGCATCTTCCCCATCAGTCATCCAAAGCTGGTCTCAGGATTTGCCACACTAGTTTGGCCTAATATCAGATGATTGGAGAACTCATGAGTGCTGGAGTTTCCTAAGGCTGGAATGTAGAGATTGTAAATTAGCGGCTGTATTTTGTAGTATCTCTGATTCTTGGAAGTTCAAGCCGTGGAAAAAATGGATTTTTTAAAAAATGATTGAAATTAAACATTTAGAACAAATGCCAGATAATTTATTATTCCACAGTTTTCACCCAAAATTGATGAGAAACTGAACTAAGGTGGAGCTATGAAGGAGAGAAAAGCAAAGCAACATGATCACATTATTTCACTCTGAAATGGGAACCTAATGTGGAAAATGTTACTTCAAGGAGTACTTTGCTCAGAATTTTCTACAGCCATTGTAGGTTTCTTGACAACACTATAGAAATGTTTTGGTATTCTCTTGCTTTCAGATTCCAACTTATTTCTTTGAGAAAATCTAAGTGGTGTCAATGGCTACCTCCAGTCTTGTATTATCTGAGGCATAATTTGATATTAGAACAATACACAAGTATTTAAACTTTTGTAGCTGTATTCAAAAGAATGCTTTGATTTTTACATATCAGAAGCCTCAGATCTTATCATTATATCAGTTAGGTTTTATAATCATCATCAAAGGGCTGTATCATCAAAGGGCTGTATAATTCATCTAGACCTGTGATGGCGAACCAATGGCACACATGTCAGAGGTGGCATGCAGCGCCCTCTCTGTGGGTGTGTGAACCGTCGCCCCAGTTCAATTCTGCCATGCATATGTGCGCACCTCCCACTGGCCAGCTGGTCTTTGGGTCTCTTCTGTGCATGCATGGGGGGTGGAGCGCATGCAGGAGTGCATGCATTCATGGAGTGTGCATGCAGGGGGCCACACGCACATGCATGGGACCACATGCACATTACATTTGTGGGTTTGGGTGCATGCCTGCTTTGGGCCTTCGGTCCAGAAAAGGTTAGCCATCACTGATCTAGACACTGCCAATTGTAAATTTGTAAATCCATTTTTCTCAGTTAACTTGTGACCCAACTGTGTGGAGTAAGACAATCTGGAGAATGATCTCTGTTTCTATTAGATTGTTATAAATTGCTGCTGTCCTGCAATGGCTTCAAAGTAAGCACTATCTTCTGAAGTAAAACGGAGAATGAAGAACCTTGGAAATAAGTAGATGCAAGATAAGTCTATGGTTGCTCGTTGTCATCTACAGTGCTTCAGAAGACCACTGACGATCACACCTTGGCCCAAGGCATAGTATCTGTTTCTATAAGAAAGAAGAAGACAGATAAGGGTCTCTTTAGCAAAAGAGAATTGTCTGAAATGGAATCAGACACACAAAAAGTTGGATGATGTGGTTTCCCTAGCAACTGTGCCTTCACAAAAAAATATACGAGGACATGATGACAAAATAATTCAGTTCCACATTATATTTCAGCTGTTATCCAGTTAGGATATTGATTCTTGAATGTGACTCAGAATGATATTAGTGTAATTCATTAATCATTGTTATTAGGCTGCCCTTTTGCATAACAATCTGCAAACCTTGAATATTCTTACATGTTCAAATTTATGTAACATGGAAAAGTCTTTATCTGAAAACAGAAGCACTTACAGTTAATACTCCTATATGTGCACAAATAGATCCAATTCATATGCTAATCAGAGAAGATCTATACAAGAGAACGGGGAAGAAATATGAATACTTAGCCTTTTCACACTTGGAAATGTGTATGTGTGTGTGACATGCCTACATGCACAGGAAATTTACAGCAGAAAACAACAAGCGGTATTTTTTTCTAAAGGATTCCATCCAGCCTGATAGTAGATGAACAGCAATGGTATTTGAAAAGAAAGCAAGGTGCACTCTCTCTTCACTTCCTCCTGCTTCTTCTGTCTCCCCAAACTGCACATAAGCAGGTTAAGAATTGGATAAATAATGTCAAGAGCTCCATGTTGGCATCATATTCTTATGTGTTACTCTTTACTGTGTAATCTGTCTCACTATACGACACTGTGACCCCAGGGCATCATGGCATCCAGTGTCCTATTCACACAACAGCATAAACCTGTGTCCTGATGCATTGCAGAATCAGACAATAACCAGCCAAATGAGCACATAAGGAGTCAATTTGCACCATCAGGATAAGCCTGGTATGATGCACTGTATATATTCAGCTTTAACCAATGATGTTTCTTCTGTTCTGTAATTGCATCCATTCCTATAATTCCATTCTTGTACTGTAAATGGCATCCATCTATCCATGCATCCATGCATCCATGCACCCATGCATCCATGCACCCATCCATCCGTCTGTCTAGCTGTCTAGCTGTCTAGCTGTCTGTCTATCTATCTATCTATCTATCTATCTATCTATCTATCTATCTATCTATCTATCTATCTATCTATCTATCTATCTATCTATCTAGATATCTATCTTAATGATTAATGATGAATTATTGTAACTATGATTTATGGGCTTTGACATATTACTTGTTGCTTGCATGTACACTGATAACGTATGCATAGAGAGAAATTCCTTCTGAATGCAATCACACTTGGCTAATAAAGAATTCTACTATTCTATTCTATTCTATTCTATTCTATTCTATTCTATTCTATTCTATTCTATTCTATTCTATTCTATTCTATTAATTCCTATTCCTATTCCTATTCTTATTCATCATCATCTTCCTTCTTTCCTTCCTCCCTCCCCCTCCCTCTCTCTCCCTCCCCCCCCTCTCCATGTGGGACCCACAAACAAAGAGAGAGCGCGCGAGAAAAAGTTGGCAGTATATATAAAAAAGCATGATAAATAGGAAATCCCGGTCTAATCCAAATGAAGGGGTTCATTTTGTTTTGAAGCATTCTCTAGCCTTTTCTTCTATATATTTACCTCTGAATGGATGGCAGGCTCAGACCTGCACTCAGAAGGGACCAGTAATATTGTTTTAAGGTTATTGATTCTAAAGATGGCAAGGGAGAAATTCAGGGTCATTATGCCGCAGGCATCTGAAGTGAGAAAATCTGTGACAAGGAAATAGGCTTCTGGGAAGATATGAAAGGACTTTGGGATTGAAGGAGAGAAACATTGCTCTGGCTACGCATGCACTAGAGAGTTTGCAGCATTACAGTTCAGTGAGCTCAAACTGTGAACCCAAAACCCAGCATTATCTTTAATAGCTTGAAGAAATGAAAATATTCCAGCCCAGGTGTCAAATCAACATTCCATAAAGGCAACTATGGACTAATTCCAGATGTTTAAGTTCCTTTGCCTCAATGCAATTCATAAAGCAATATCACCTTCTCTGCATTTAGGAGTAAAGCACTGCATTGGGACTCCCAAGCTTTCACTTGACATCATTAATGTGGTTTAAACTATAGCCTATCTTGCTCAGTGTATGTTTCCTGTGTTGTCTTTTTTTTTAGAAAAAAAATAAGAAAAAGAAAAACAAGAGCTGAAAAATTAAGTGATTCCTTTTTACTTTTATGACCAAATATTACCGAATAAGTGTTTATGGGGATATGATTGTTCACTTCATACAATGATTTTAAATATTAACCATACGATTATTTAATATATAAAATAGTTAATTTATTAATATTATTAATATATATTATTATTAATATATTTCTTGCTTTATTTTCATCTTGGAAAGGACTTAGGGTTTGGGTCACATAGAACTAGACATTTGAAGCCACCCAATCAAAGCTTCACATATGTGAAAAGTTATTTCTAAAGATGATTGAGATATCCTGAGAATTTTATTTCCTGAACTATTCTGAAGTCAGATGATTCTGAAAGTTGGAATTTATCTATATGCCCACAAGGGACTTCTTGAATCTCTGTTAGTTTTGATTTAAAATTATCAGACAAATTTAGGGAGGGATATTCCTCTGCAGTCATATGAGCATGAAAATAGAGAGTTGCTACTTCAATTAGTCAAAGACAAACACTCTATTCACACTCCTGCAAATTGCAAAGTATCATTTTCCATTTAAACACAAAGAATGAACAACCTTATTAATAATATAGTGATAATTAGGGGACTTGTAAGCCCATAAATCAAATCCCTTGCTCAGTATCAGAATCCAGATCATCCAATGAAGAGAAACCCATTACTTCTCTGGATAACTGATCCCATATTGAAGTGGAATCACTTCAACTTACACATTAAATTTAAGCATCAAAAAATCATTTGTAATCAAGACTTGATAGCTTTAAACATGCCATTTTTGAATGGGCTTTACTTATAAATATATTTTCAAGATCATTTTAATAGTGATCACAGACAGAGACAGCCCTTTACCTTTTGGGAGGAGATGTATCATAACCAGCTCTTACCTAACTAAGTTCTGAAGATGTTCTGAAACCACTGGCAGATTAATTCAAGTGCAAGACCCTAGACCCAAAGTCTTGGACATGAAAAGATATCTAAGAGTTTGAGGAATTACATTGAAGGCAAAATTATGGAGGCTGAGTAGGAAGAAGGGCATCACTTTATATATTCACTCTTCTTAAATTACTAAACCACCTTGTCCATCAGCATTCTGATGTTGGTCCTTTCATCTGATTCCTTATGACATGATTCTTTCTTTCTTTCTTTCTTTCTTTCTTTCTTTCTTTCTTTCTTTCTTTCTTTCTTTCTTTCTTTCTTTCTTTCTTTCATCTACCTACCTACCTACCTACCTACCTACCTACCTACCTACCTACCTACCTACCTATCTCTATCTCTATCTCTATCTCTATCTCTCTCTCTCTCTCTATCTCTATCTCTATCTCTATCTATCTCTATCTCTATCTCTATCTCTCTCTCTCTCTCTCTCTCTCTATCTCTATCTCTATCTCTATATCTATATCTATATCTATATCTATATCTATATCTATATCTATCTATCTCCATCTATCTATCATCTATCATCTATTTGGTGCATGGCAGCTGATAAAGCCTAGGTAAAAATAAATTAGGCTTAAATTTAATCTTACTAAGGCAGAGTGGTTAAGAATTCTGAAACTGAATCCAGCAACAGTCTATTTTGACTGGATGGTATAGTGATCCACCAGAGAGAATTGTAGAGTCTCCTAGACCTATGAAGAACAGGCTACAACCAGGAAAGCCACTGCACAATTTCATCTGGTATCTTGGTTGTAGCTTTTCCTGGATCAGGAGGAAAATGTACTTGCAATCTTTCATGGCCTTGTGACTTCACAACTAAGGTTATTGGAAAGTGTTCTATAGAGAGCTGTCCTTGAAAACTACACAGAAGCTTAATTTGGAACAGCTCAAACTACTTTGGACAGCAGATGGAGATCCTCCCGTTCCGAATTTGACCGAACACAGGTAAGAACCTACTTGAGGACGTACCTTGTGGCATTAAGAGTGGCCAAACGTCGATATTGTGCCGCTCTTATTGCGTCCGCAGACAACCGCCCTGCCGCTCTGTTTCGGGTGACCCGCTCCCTCCTGTCACAGAGGCCACGGGAAGCCCCTTTGCAGGGCAGGGCAGAGGAATTTGGGGAATATCTGCAGGATAAAATCGCTCAAATCCGGAGGGAATGGGTCCCCCCCCTCAGTGATCCAGGGGGGACGTCCGAGGCGAGTCTTGAGAGACCATACTGGGAGGAGTTTGACTCTGTTGTCACCGATGATTTGGACAGGTTGCGTGGGCGACTGCGAGCCACCACATGTTTATTGGACCCGTGTCCCTCCTGGCTTGTACTGGCAGCCTGGGAGGTCACACGAGGCTGGCTCTTGGGACTAGTGAACGCTTCATTGAGTGAGGGGTTCCTACCAGCCGCCTTGAAAGAGGCGGTTGTGAGGCCCTTACTCAAGAAGCCTTCTCTGGACCCAACAGAGCTAGCTAATTATCGTCCCGTCTCCAACCTTCCCTTTTTAGCGAAGGTTGTAGAGAGTGTGGTGGCCCAACAGTTCCCACGTCACCTGGAGGAAGCTGATTATCTAGACCCGCACCAGTCCAGCTTCCGACCCGGGCACAGCACAGAGACGGCCTTGGTCGTGTTGGTAGATGATCTCTGGAGGGCCAGAGATAGGGGTTGTTCCTCTATCCTGGTCCTATTAGACCTCTCAGCGGCTTTTGATACCATCGACCATGGTATCCTATTGCGCCGGCTGGAGGGGCTGGGGGTAAGGGGCACCATTTTGCGGTGGTTCTGCTCCTACCTCTCCGACCGGACGCAATGTGTGTTGGCAGGGGAGCAGAGGTCGACCCTAAGCTGTGCCAGAGGGCGGCGCCCAGGAGTAGGGTCTTCTCTGTGATGGGCCCAGCCCTCTGGAATGACCTCCCCCCCGACATTAGGACAACTACCGATCTCCACTCCTTCCGTAAGAAACTCAAGACCCACCTTTTCCAACTAGCCGGCCTGGCTTAAATAAGAACTATATTCTCGAATTCCCCCTGGCAATTTTAAATGGTAAATTTTTGGGTATTCTAATTGTTAATTTTATTGTACTGTTTTAACTTCATAGCTATTTATTTATGAAATTGTAAAATGTTTTATGTATATACCTCCTCCATACCATATGTTTATATGTTTAATTGCACTCCGCCCCGAGTCCCTTCGTGGAGAGGGAGCGACTTATAAATTGAATAAAATAAATAAAATAAATAAATAAATAATCAAAGAACATCAAGGGCTGCCAGTGTAACAGAAGCATTATGGAAACTGTAAAGGCTGTGAGCTTAACTTCCTTGTGCAATTAAGAGCTGATTGTCACTTTTACAGATCTACATGGCTAAGGACTGAAATGTTCATGATCATCTACAGGGTTTCCTGCCTAGGCAGGGGGTTGGACTAGAAGACCTCCAAGGTCCCTTCCAACTCTACTATTGTATTGTATCTTCCCTCGGATTTGGGTGGTCCCCACCCAGTTAGCCCTTGGTAAGGTCTTAAAAGCTTACTCCCTGCCCCCCTCCCCCCGACATTGTTTATTAAGGTGCTAGCTGAGCCTTTCTGAGACATTGTTTTAGAATGTTAATGTGTTGTGATTTGGCCTCGGTTATATTACAATGTGATGCGGTTGTGAGCTTTTGATGTACTTATATTATTTTCTTCTGTGTTTTTAATTATGTCAGCCACCCAGGTTCTTAATTTACAAGTTGGGCGGCCATATAAATTGCCCCAACAAATTACCTAACAAGCAAGAGAATTAAATGTAGAGTTGGAGAAACATGAAAAATGGAGCACATCTGGATGTCAGACCTCTTGAGCTATTCTGCTGAATGCTTCTATTGTCTAACTAAATGAAGCCTCACAGGGGTAAAAATACAAATAGCTCATCCTGATCTTTTGGATTACAGTTCTGAAAAAGCAAAACAAATGGAAAAGGATTGTGGTAGATACAATCCAAAATATTTATAGATTACCAAATAGGACAGAGACTGATACCTAACACCCCATCCAGGTTATCAGTATCAGGGCTACAGAGGCCTAATAGAGATTAATCTAGCAACCTCTATTTCCATGGGTCATACTTTCTGGAAAGTTATGTCTGAATGGTCCATGGATTATATGGTCCACTCCTTTTGTTTTTCTCCCATTGTTTATCTTCTTTGAGTTAAAGGATCTATGTCCCTTATGGAGTAATGGAGAAATATCAGTACATATGCTAAAGACTAAGCACCAAAACATGAAACTACTATACAATTTTGAAGTAAAAAGAAATCTATTTTCATCCACCAACAAAACAGTGGTAGAAGTAATTTCTTTCTTCCTAAGAGAAAAACAGTTTATTTCATATCTATCTGAATGAGAATAATTTCTCTGACACATCATTGTACTATTGCCTTTGTGTTGTCATGGAATGCTGTAATTTCATAACAAATTTAATTTATCATTCATTGCAAAATTAATTATGTTAAAGATACTTAGGACAGATGTTTGTCATCTGTGACAAATTGAACAGGAGACGAGTCACATTATATAAATATCCTTGTAACCATGTTAAGTAGGGTATTTTGAGATTTTGCTCTCTATCGTTCTGATAAATGAGAAATGTGTTTTAAATAAGAACAGGTGCATAGAAAATCTGGAAACAGATTCACATCACAGCAGAAAAAGAAAAGCAAAAAACCTGAAAAACCCTGAAGTTATTTTCCAGATGGACATAGAGTAACACCTCTTTTTAAAGTTTACCCAATTTTCCATTTTTTTCTTTTTCTTTCTAACGTTCAGACAGATAAACAGATACTTTCATCATATCATCTGTAAGTAAGTTTAGAAATTTCTCATAAGAAGTGAGTTTTGTGACTATTTCTTGTATTAATATTATTATACATTTCTTGTAACAATAATACATTATTATTTATTTGAATATGTATAAATTATGAAAAAGGTACATAAAGTATACCTGAATATTATTTATCTATTTCAAGAATGAATCTGACTGATATTCTATATACACAACTCTTAATGTGCTACCTCATGAAGAATTGGACATGAAAAATCTCCACATCCAGGCGATGCTAACAACTTTCTCTCTCTCTGTCACTGTGTTAAATTGTTTGCTAGCTTGAACTGAATAATTACTGAAAGAGTTACTGCACAGGTCATAAGTTCTTATCTGACAATGATGTACTGCGCATGCTTAACATGTTTTATTACTTTACACATTCCAGAGATTTCTCTTCCCTTTTGATCTTTGTCCGTCTACCAGGAAACTGGGAGACAAGCTGTTTTTGCCAAAATGTAATAATTAGGTAGATTTGTTTTATTTCTTTATTTCTTATTTTTGTATTAAAGCTTGTTTTTAATTAGAATATGTTTTCCGTAATTTTATCTTCATTTTTCGCACCTTAAAGAATATGCCTGTTTGGAAACGCCGCGATCTAAGACCTCATTTAGTTCAGGGTGAAATCTTCCCCTGACACTCTCTCTCTCTCTCTCTCTCTCTCTCTCTCTCTCTCTCTCTCTCTCTCTCTCTCTCTCTCTCTCTCTCTCTCTCTCTCTCTCTCTCTCTCTCTCTCTCTCTCTCTCTCTCTTTCTCCTTCCTTCCCTCTGCCCCTCTCTCCACACTCACACAAGTTAGTACCTTCTAACCACAAAGTGCAAAATGAAATCAAAATAACTGTAATATAATTCTAAGGCATCATAACATAAAGTACTCCGAAATAAGTACATCTAAATTGGGCTCCATTAACATCCCTGATCAGTTTCTGGGGGAAAAGCCAGATCTACATAGACTTCCAAAGGCCAAGATGTAGGAGGCAGTTCCATAGGGTAAGTTATGTAGGGGAGTGTCTCCTATAACACAACAAATAATATTATTTAATAGAGAGAAGGGTCCTGTCAGTGATGGTGGGATGGGTAAATATCTTCCGGGGGAGCTGATCCTGTAAGCAACTTGGATGTATGAGATGCACAACTTTAAAAGTGAAAAACAGCACCTTGCATTGCATCTGGGAGCATCTTGGGAGGCAGTGTAGCTTGCAGAACAGCAGTATAGCAGGTGGGGGGAGCCCATTAGGCCCGAAATTGCACATACTGATGAATTCTGGACCAACTGAGACTTCTCAGTATTTTTCAAGGGCATCCTCAAGTAAAACACATCTAAGTAGTCGAAGTGGAAAGTGGCTGAGGCTTGACTGACCATGGGCAGAGCCTCCCAGCCCAGGAAATTGGACACAATAGGTACATGAGATGGAATTGAGCAAAGGTCTCTATAGGCATAGCTGCCACCTGTTCTTCAAGCAGAATCTGTGAGTCCAGGAATACTCCCAAGTTGTGCACCAAGATATGAAGAGTTAAACACAATCCAGGAGGTGCCAAAACCCAAAGTTATTTTGTCTTGCTAGGGTTGAGTTGCTTTCTCTTTCTCTCCACTCAGACCCTCACAACCTCCAGGCCCTGGGTAAACACATCAAAAGCATAATTTGTCTGGCCAGGGGTATAAATGTATAACTGAATGTCATTGGCATACTGATGATCCAGTGCTGACAAATGACTTCACCCAGAAGTTTCATCTATATGTTAAATAGGAGTGGAGACAGAACTGAGCCCAGAAGCACCTTGCATAGAAGTGCCCTAGAGTAATGTCCTCTGCCCTCACTGATTCTTATGGGACAGGGAGTTAAGTTGTTCAGGTTGTTCCTGACTCTTCTCTTCTGAGCCCCACCCTCCTCTTCCTGGTCACATAACCCAGAGCATAATGTACACAATCTGCCTTTGCTCCCTAGCTTCACACATGCATTGAAATACAGGCAGAGGCAACAGAGTGTGAAAACATGTATGCATACACATTCACACACGGTATTGCTATGTTACCCAGAAGAAAATATAGAGATGATAAACCCTCTTTTGTAGTCACTGCTGGTAAATGGGGATTAGAAGGAATTTCAGAAGTCAATCCCAGCATGCTTTCTTTATCTTGTTTCCTTCTGAATTTGAAAACCAGTGCAAATTTATTGGATTGGAATAATTGAAACTGTACATTAATTGGATTGGCATAAACACACGGCTGTGAAGATAAGAAAATGAAAACGCATACAGGGATTTTCATGAATTTATTTTTCTTCTGTTCAATTGTGTCCAATTCTAAGAAATTGCCTAGACAAGTGCAGTTGTCTTGGCAAGGTTTTTCAGAATTGTTTTGCCATTGCTTCCTTGTTATGGCTGAGACAGAATGACTGTTCCACAATCATCCAATTTCCCCAAGGTTGGACTAGAACTCACCATCTCCCAGATAACAACAACAACAACAACAATAATAATAATGAAAATCGTGCCATAATGGCCTGTTATTACAACTCAGAGCCAAAAAAGAGGCTACTTAAAGTGAATGTATGATTTATGGAAACAACAATATCCAGATTTAAATGTTAGTGAACAATGACTAGCAGATCAAAGGCGATTTATTATACAGAATAAAGTGTTTAGCGAAGTTGAACTTGAGGAAATTCAGGCAAATTGCAAAACAAAAAAAACAACATCACAAGAGGAATTAATTGATAATCAAGACACAACTAAAGAAATCATAGTAGAACTCCCAGAGGAAGCTGTCGGAGAGGAAATAACAACACTACCACCAGAACCAGTTACCATTGAACCAACTGATGAACCAACTCAAAAACAAAAAGAACTGAAGGACAAGATCACGGAGCATTTTCTGGCTAGTGAGGAAAGGCAACGTTTACCATCATTAAAAACTGTCCCTAAGAAAATTTTGGGTCCTATCATGAAAATGGTTAATGCAGTGCTTTCAACAATTGAATCGGGATCCATCTTGGAAATGAATCAGTTAATTTACAGTGCAGCTGTAATAGTCACTAATGAACTAGGCATTAAAATCAAAGCACCTAAGCACACAATGGAAAAAGCATCAAAGCCAAAGTGGAAAATCCGATTAGAACAAAAAGACAAAAAATTAGGGGCAGATGCTAGCAACTTAAAGAATATGCATGAGCAACAGTTTAAAAACAGCAAAATCATAGATCAGCTAATCAGAAGATATAGATTGGATACATGAAACATCAATAAACCTGTAGAGATTGTAAAACAGCAGATAACAGCAACAGCTAGAAAAATTGAGAGATATGGGGCACGAATCATCCAATACAAATAAAATCAACAATTTCGATCAGACCAACGGCGTTTTTATCAAAGTCTTAATGTGAATGGTGACACCAAAAGAGAAAAACTAGAAAAGCAGGCCACAGCTGAATTCTGGAAAGGATTGTGGGAAAATGCAAAGGACTACAATAAGGAAGCAAAGTGGATACATGACTTTGAGAAAAGCATTGGTAACAAACAAATGCAAGTATTAGAAATAACAACTGAGATGGTCAAAAATCGAGTAAAAAAAGTAAAGAATTGGACATCACCTGGAAATGACCAATTACATGGTTTCTGGCTCAAATATCTGACCAGTTTACATGCAATATTGGCCAGGCAACTTAATTGAAATTTTACAAAATGGTCAAATTGATGAATGGTTGACAATTGGAAAAACATACTTGATTCAGAATGATGCAACTAAAGGAACAATACCTGCAAACTACAGACCAATATCATGCTTGCCAACAACCTTCAAATTACTCACATGCATTATTGCAGATAATATTATGGATTATTTGGAAACAAACAACATCTTGCCAGTAGAGCAAAAAGGCAATAAAAGAAGTAGCAGGGGCACAAAAGATCAGCTCCTGATTGATAAAATGATATTAGAAAATTGTAAGAAAAGAAAAATGAACTTGAATATGGTCTGGATTAATTATAAAAAGGCATTCGACTCATTGCCACATAGTTGGATCATAAAATGCTTAGAAACAACTGGCATTAGCAAAAATATTACGTCCTTCACTGAAAAGACAATGAAACAATGGAGAACTGAGTTGGCAGTAGGGAATGAGAACTACAGAATGGTTAATATCAAGCAAGGAATTTTCCAGGGTGATCCACTTTCACCTCTTCTCTTCATCATCACAATGATCCCGCTATCAGTAATCTTAAAAAAAATGAAATTAGGCTACCAAACAGCCAAAAAAGCTGAAAAAATTTCGCATTTATTATATATTGATGATTTGAAACTCTATGGAAAGTCAGAAATAGCAATCCAATCACTGAAAACACAGTCCGAGTATTCAGCACCGATATTTCAATGCAGTTTGGCATGAAAAAATGTGCCACTGTATCCATAAAAAGGGGCAAAATCACTGTGTGTGAGGGAATTGAAATGCCCAATGGCCAACTAATTAAATGCAATGAAAATGAAGCCTACAAATACTTAGGCATTCTGTAGTTGGACAACATCAAACATGGAGAAGTAAAAACTATTGTCAGGAGAGAGTACACCAACAGAGTTAGGAAAATTTTGAAATCTAAATTAAATGGTGGAAATACAATCAAGGCCATAAATACCTGGGCAATACCAGTTATAAGATACACAGCTGGTATAGTTAACTGGACACAAGCTGATTTGGACATTTTGGACCAAAAAACCAGGAAACTAATGACAATGCACTACAGTTTACATCCACGCGGTGACACTGATAGACTATACCTGCCCCGAAAATCAGGTGGCAGAGGATTATTACAAGTGAAGCAAATAGTTGAAGAAGAAAAACATGCACTGGCTGATTATTTAAAAGAAAGTCAAGAACATCTATTAATCAAAGTAAAGAACAAAAATCTATTGAAGGCCCAACAGACAAAACAAGAATACAAAAAGATATGATAAAATCAAGAATGGAGAGTTGGCAGAACAAAGCATTGCATGGTCAATTTCTGGAAAAAATAAAAGATAAAGTGGACAGTGAAAAAACTTGGTTATGTTTAACAACAGGTACATTAAAGAAAGAAACAGAGTCACTAATCCTGGCTGCGCAAGAACAGGCTATCCGAACAAATGCCATTAAGGCCAAAATCAAAAAATCCTCTGATGATGCCAAATGCAGACTCTGCAAAGAAGTTGATGAAACTGTTGACCACATACTCAGCTGCTGTAAAAAAATCATGCAGACTGATTATAAATTGCGGCACAATTCAGTAGCACAAATGATCCACTGGAATTTGTGCACAAATTATAATATTAAAACAACAACAAATGGTGGGAACATAAGCCTGAAAAAGTCACAGAAAATCAGATTGTCAAGATCCTATGGGATTTTTGTATACGAACGGATAAAATACTGGCACATAACACAGCAGACATCACACTGGTTGAGAAAAATAAGGTTACAATCATAGACATCGCAATGCCAGGTGATAGCAGGGTCAACGAGAAGGAACATGAAAAAATCGTGAAATACCAGGACCTCAAAATTGAAATTCAACGATTATGGCACAAACCAGCAGCAGTAATTCCAGTGGTAATCAGCACACTGTGTGCTCTTCCAAAAGCACTGGAATTACATTTAAAACAGTTAAAACTTGGCAAAATCACCATCAGTCAAATGCAAAAAGCTGCACTGCTTGGATCCGCACGTATATTACGAAAATACGTTATGACATCCTAGGTCCCTGGGTGGGGCCCGACTAGTAATCAATGCCAAATCTGGCGAAACAACTGGCCGCTGTGATACAATTGTATAATAATAATAATAATAATAATAATAATAATAATAATAATAATAACAACAACAACAACAACAACAACAACAACAACAACTATGGCAAAGGGAAGCAAGGGTAATGCCTTGGGTGCAGTCCCAAAACAACTGGAGCACCACTTGAACACCATAGGCATTGACAGATTTGCCATCAGTCAGTTGCAGAAGGCGGCTTTATTTGGAACTGTTTCATCCTGCGACGATATCTGTAACACCATCCAACATCCAGATTTGCCTATCCTGGGTCCTTGGTAATAATAATAGCCTTTATTGTCATTGTATATCACGTATACAATGAAATTGGTTTAGCCTCTGCTGGTGCAATCCATAACAGAACATACAAATTCTAACTTAAGGTCTAAATCACTACACCAAACTGCTGTCACCACATGAATAGAATTTATAACTTAGGCGAATGGGAATGATTTCAATATATGTGGGCTTTAGCCCTACTCATTGCTCAATGTGCCCCTCATTTTTATCCTGAGTAAATAGGGCCCTCAGCCATAAAAGAGCCTTCACCATTTGTATAAAGACTTAGGGTGACTTTTAGAAAGGCTGATGTGATTTTGCTAAGGGAACAATCAATTTTTCCCTTTTTGCAAAAACACTACAGCACAATCAGTCCATCATGAGTTCAGCATTTTTTATTTAAATAACATCTAAAGCAAACTACTTATAAAAATCTATTGCCTTTATGTTGAGAATGATCAACACAGAGCATTCACCATCGTATTCCTTCATGTTAATCTTGTATTGTGTCTAATTTCTGCCTATTAACACAATTTATCATTTCTCCGATTCTTGTCTGAACCAGTACTTACTATTTCACGGTCCCATGGTTTCATTCAGTTTCAAAATAGACCCACTTTTGTTTGTGACAAATATAAACTACCTATTATGAGGGATATGTGCTTAAATGATTAACGAGTCAGAAACAACCATGCTTCTTCCATCCCTCAGCCATTGTTTATATTTGATTTTAAATCTGTAAAAAAAACATTTCCTTCTAATCCCTTGATCTGTACAGTAATTTCCCTTTGTTCCAAGTTGTTAAAGGTGTCTTTGAACTACTTTAAGAGGCACCCTTCATCTGTTCACTTCAGAGAGGACCGCTTTCATCATAAAAAATGAACATCATAAAAAATGAATGCTGAAATCAAAGCAAAAAAAAAAAAAACAACCCAAAGGTGAGAGAACTTTGCTCTGTAATAGGATAAAAGTCAGAATAGCTGCCGAAAACTATCAGTCATTATTGAAGACCCTACCTTACTAAACTGAGTCCTTTCCTAAAGGCATCTTTCTGTGTTTTTTATTTCTTCCATTTTAGCTTTATGAATTTTCATTCACTATTCTATGCAGCTGAGAACCAGTCCGTTAGAACCCCCATCTTGTGGATAAGATGGTGTCATTGCTTATGGATCTCCTGCTGTGATAGCCTCCTAGCATCTTGAATTTTCCTGTTGTTCAAGCTATGCTGATTTCAGGGCAGCATTCATGAGGAAATTCAACAATGTAGCCTCAAAAGCTTGTCAATATAGAATCACAATAGCTTCAGCATTAGTGACTGCAAATCACTTAATATTGCTTTGTATTCTCCCTCCCCCCATGATAAACATAAAAGCAGCTAAAAAAAAAACCCATCCTTTTCAAAAAAATGGGCAAAGGAAAGCAGTGTTCAGAACGGAAGCTTGCTGGATAATTGAGTAAACAGCAATAGAAGCCATCCGTATTTCAAGTACAATGTGTATAGGCAATGAGGATTAAAGTTGATACATTTGAATTGGCAGAGGTTGAGTGCATAATTCAGACTCCTGTTCAAGCCAAACAACTACATAAAAACTGGGGCAGGGTTTGGGAGATATCCAAAGGTTTGTCTAGAGAGGAAAATTCTTTAGGAAGGTAATTTTATAGGCTGCCTATAAAATTAAATTCAAATGTATTAAATTTAAAATGCACAATTTTTGGTATTCAATGGCAAATTTCTGTTGCATTTCATTTGTTGTAACAGAACAGCTGGGTTGCACGAATTTCATGGTGGTTTTAGATGGAACATTCTTCCAAATCAGAATTTTAGCTTTACGTCAAAATTAACCTGGTTACCAAAGCTCTATTTGTTTCCCTTTTACATGGATGTCTCTCCCTTTCTGTCTGTTTCCCTTAAGTGACAGTTTAATTCTTCAGGGAAAGAAGAATTAAGAGATTGGCTTGAATGTAATGGTGGAGTTAGACATGTTTGCCTAGATATTATGAGCTCTATCTTAATATGTTGAAGCACATGTTTTACATATAAAGACTTCAGATGAAATCTATGGCATCTCCAAGGAAAAGCATCTAGATGTTGATAGAAGATGGTGTTAAAAACCTTTATTTTGTAACTCTTTGAACCAATGACAATCAGAATAGAAGTGATTAATCGGAAGTTCCAGGACTACAAGTAATGCCTGAAATTCTTGAATAAATTTAAAATCCTCTTCCTTAGCTTGAAAGTTGCCATCAAAACAGGAATTTTTAAGGTGAATGATGGGGAGTTGCATGGAATGTAACTTCTATGCAGAATTTAGAAGGGAACAGAAACAGAACAGAACAGAACAGAATGCTTTATTTGGCCAAATGTGATTAGAAACACAAGGAATTTGTCTCCAGTGCAGAAGCTCTCGGTGTACACGCAAAGCAACGGGGTAATAATAATCATAATAATGATACCAATAAGAGGGCATAGTACAAAAGATGAGAAGGATAATAATAATACTGCAGCTATACAACATGGGTGAATATACTTAGACATAAGACAGTACTGTGAGGATTAGGTATTCAGCAGAGTGATGTCATGAGGATACAAAACCCATTCTCTGTATGTATTTCCTGTAGTCTTTCCTTGTATGCTTTATTATCTTAACTTGCAAATTTGGAGGGCGGACTTCCTTCATTGACTGTAATCCAGTAGTTTTGGATGAACTGGCTACAAGTATGGGTGAGAGAAAATAAATATAGTTTTACGAAGAACAGTTACATCTAGATAATCTCTAGATTGATTCATCTGAGATAATTGTTGATCTTGAAAGATCAATATTTTCACCACAGAAAGAAAATTGTTATACTTTTGAAAATTCCCTTCTAGCCCCTCAAAATTCTCGATGAATTATTGGAAGAGCAGAAAATCTCAAACACAGAACTCTCAGTGCTATTGTGCCTCTGTATCTTTCTTTCCTCTCACCTTCCTGAAGCCACTTTCACCCAAAAAACATTTTGATTAGGCAAATTGTTGCCTTTTCACCTCCTTTCCATTGAATTGAATTGCATTGCATTGCATTCCGTTCTACTGCTCCACTCTTCCACTGTCCCACTCCATTCCATTCCACTCCATTCAGTTCAGTGGTGGGTTGCAGGCCCGCCCAAGCTCCTTACTGGTCTTTTAAGTCTTCAGTGCTTCCGCACACGTACACAGCACATACAGTGTCTGCGCGATTCTCTGCTGAGCAGCTGGAGCATTGCAGAGGTGCTAAGACGCAGGCGAACATCCATGTGCATGACGCCGGGCCCATTCCAATTGTACCAGTAGGAACGGAATCCGGAACCCACCACTGATTCAGTTCCACTCCATTCCACTATTCCATTCCACTATTCCACTATTCCAGTCCATGCGATTCCACTATTCCACTATTCCACTATTCCATTCCATTCCACTATTCCACTACATTCCATTCCACTATTCCACTTTTCCACTATTCCACTCCATGCCATTCCACTATTCCACTATTCCATTCCATTGTTCCACCGTTCCACTGCACTCCATTCCAGAATTGGTATAAGGAAACAGAAAACATCTTCATGAATGCGAAAGTTTAAATACTTTCAAAGTAAATTGCCTCAAAGTTTTGGAACTGTTTGATATGGATGTACTGTAGCTTAAATCTACTCTTGGGAAGAACAGTTTTGAGATGCTTTTTCACATGATGGATGCGAGTGATTTTGTGAGCAAAAGCCACTATCCTTTTTGTATTACATTTTGGCAAGGCTGGGGGAAAGAAAGTAAAGGCATTTTTTTCCTCTTATCCTGTATCTTTCATAAACTCAAAGCTGGACATTGCCACTTTAATATACTATACACCTGGCTAAACATTCTTTTTCTGGTCAAATCAAACCACTCTCATTACTCCTGCATATTAGGCAGGCTTACAGTTATATTGACAGAATCAGTCACTGTAGCATGCAAAATTTTGATAACAGGAAAAGTGCACAGAGTCATACTTTTGACAGAAACTAATATTTCACACCAAAGAATGGGGTTGATCTCTGAGTGCAGGGAAAGACAGTACCCAGTAAAGCAAAACAGCTGACTGTCAGCAGGTCCATATGAAGGTGAATTTAGAAATCAAATAACTATAGTTTCTGTTAGATAAACAAATCTTAAGCAAAATTATACAACATGGCTGATATTTTCTAAAAAATATCTCGCGTCACAGGGTATAAAAATACATCTGGAGAGCTATCTGATGAAGAATTTGGCATTGGATTAATTAACAAGTGTTGGGCTCTGAATGAATCTGTATTTTAAGAGAAGTGATCCATAAGTTATTAATCATGGAGGTTGACTGAAAACCATCATCCACTCGACTTTCTTTTCAGTACTAAAAAAAGCTCTTTTGAAATGTATATTCACAGATAAGAGGAAAGAAAAAAATATTTTTTACAATTTCAGCAGAATGAGATGGTAATAAATAGAGAGGCATACATCTGTCTGTTTTGCTTTCTAAATGTTCACATTTTTTCCAAACATGTTCTAGCTGAGCCTGGTAATTTGGAACAGATTTTCATTTCTCTGGGATAGTTCAAATAGTTATGCACCTATTCCATTCTGATTTAGCTCTCCAGAAAGTTCTTGTCTTCATTTAGTTAGAAACACAAAACTTCTCATGTACAATTTTTAAAATTTATGAAAATGGTCACTGAAGGAAAAGAGGAGGAGGACAGAAATCAACCATTGCAGGTCTCAGTTCTGAGTTAACTTTGTAACCAGGTTACAATTGATCCTTACAAACCAAGTTTATTGGAAGTTGCAAGGTTATGTGTGTTGATGGGGGAAAGATAATCTCAGGCCCTGTCCCTACTTGTGAAATCGTATCTTAATAACAGCGATTTCAATCTTCTTCCTCATATCCTTATCTTGTTTGGAGTTGTCATTAGCTGCATGAATATCAAAGTAGCATTTTTCCACTGATTCCATCTCAAAACAGCCTCAAAATGCGTGGCATTTGTGACAGTTTTCCATTCATTGCTACAACAAGTGGTGGTATGCAGAAATGCATTGGGAGGCCTACATGTAGATGCAGATGTGGGGAAGCCTACGTATAGATGCAGATGTAGATGTAGGGCAAAAGAAGAAGGGAACGGCAGATCCTGAAGATGAAACTCAAATACTTTGGCCACCTAATGAGAAGGAAGGACTCACTGGAGGAGAGCCAAATGCTGGGAATGATTGAGGGCAAAAGAAGAAGGGGATGACAAGGAATAAGGTGGCTGGATGGAGTTACTGAAGCAGTTGACATTATCTTAAATGGACTTCAGAGGATGGTAAAGGACAGGAAGGCCTGGAGGAACGTTGTCCATGGGGTCGCGATAGGTTGGACACGACTTCACAACTAACAACAACAACATGTACTGTAGATACCTGTACACACACACACACACACACACACACACACTTTTAGATGTAAAATTTTGTATCTCTTTCCTGTCCCAAAGGTGCTTTTTCAGGAGGCAACTGAACTTTCTTTGTTTTTTCTTTGAAGACATTCTGCTTTTCATCCAAGAAGCTTCTTCAGTTCTGACAGGATAGTGGGGAAAGAGAGCTGAACAGCTTATTGGATGAGAAATGAAATGTCTTCAAAGAAAAGAAAAAAAAAGTCCAGTTGCCTCCTGAAAAAGCACCTTTGGGACAACCATGACCTGGATGACTGAGAATCTCAACAGACTTTTATCTCTTTCCTGTCATCTAGTGTCTATTTGGAGTTTGGCAATCCAAATATAGCAATCCTAACACTAGTATACTCCCAACACCTGAAGCGATAAAAGAATACGAGTACAGTTTCATAATGGCTGAGTAATCCAGATGTTTTAATTTCTTTTTATGACATCATATCCCCTGTTAGAAAGCTTTAATAAAATTGCATAGCAACTATTTATTTCCTAAGCTAAGCTTTCTATGGATGCAGTGCAACACCTTAAAAGGGATCAGCCCTTTGGATGCTTGTTTTACCATAGGCATTTTTTTTTAAAAAAGGGAAATACTCCAGTGTGGCAGGTAAGCACAGATTCTTGGGAAGTCATGGCTTCAGAAACCCTAGGTGGTTAGATGTTCAAACGATCGCATTACAATGGATTTATTGATGAAACAGTGGGAAGCGCTCCTGTCCTGTTCTTTCATAGTATGTTCAGCTAGCCCTGGAGCTGGCTTCCAGCAGTGGTCCTTTGCTTTCAAAATATTATTTCAAGCTGTAAGTTCCAGAATTATGCCAACATTCCTAGGCTGTTTGTAGTAGAATGAAGCATGACAGTTCCAAAATAAAAAAGAAATAATTTGTCGGTGGGATATAGTTTTAGAACTTTTGTGAAACCGGGAATGCAAGTCTCTATCTATTGAACTTTGATACACGACACAAAAGTGTGCATGCCTCTTCAACGCTCAAAAGTTAAATAGTAAAACATGTCCAGCGCTCTTCAAAAATAGGGCTTGCTGCTTTATTCTAAAATATTTTACATTTAAAAAAAATATTTTACTGGTCAAGGCACTCATTTGGACATGATGGATATTCTGATAGGGCAATGAAGAAAGGGATGAGTGTCTGTTTCCATAATTCTTTACTTACATTTTAGCACACTTGCCAATCCAATAAAACCCAAAGAAACTTGACATATATCTGCTGAAAACCACATCTTTGAACTGTAGTCTTATGCAAGTGGATTGCTATGAGTCCATCATCTCACCATTCATCCCACTATTGCACAACTAACACAACTATGAAAAGGGTAACACTACCACACATCAAAAACATCTCAGAAATGACCTCAGACTATTACAACTGCATAACATTATTGTAACACAAAAATCAATGAAAGTCACCCAAAACAACTTAAGAAAGCCAAAAGACCTAGTACCCATGAAGAAAAAACAAGACTTAGCTACAACATACAGTATAAAGACCATAACAGCCACTATGTAGGACAAACAGACAGAAGACTAGCAGAGTCTGTGAATACTAATTAGCAGTCAAAAGACACAATGACAACTCCTTAATCTCATAAACAAGGCAGACTGAATCATAACTTTGGACTTCACCAAGGACTCCAATTGTCTAAATTCACTGTTCTGCGTGATGGAATTGTATTAAGATTTACATTTTTACTTCCTTCTCCTAATGACACCTAAGTAAAATTGATGTCAGGATTATAATTGTAATTAGACAATGGACATACATCGTAATCTTAGGTATTATATATCTGGATGTAATTTTCATTGACAAAATCTGAGTTACTGAGTTTGCATTAGGAATAAAAAAAATTGCTTGAATTTTTATTTAGTAGCAAGCACAAACTTTTGTTGCCCTGCTTTTCATTAATCATTATCAGCATAAAGTTTGACCCTGTGATAGGTCATGTCACCACATATCATAGTAGGAGATCAACATCTAAGAAACCTTTGAAATTGAATCAAGAGAATTCATCATTACTGGCTTAAGTAGAAAGCAGCTTTACTCATCAAGCTACAGAGTGCAAATGTATTTTCAAACATCTGATTAGGTTTCAGTGCACACAGAGCACATTTACCATAATATCAGCTGTTCTTGTTTTAAACAGCTTGGCTATTTGAAATCGCTGTTCCAGACTTAAAAGAAATATATGCCTGCGGTCATTACCATCTCTTTCCAAGAGAGAGCAGCAAAGAATCATTGTATTACAAAAGGAATCTCTTTTCACTGGTGAATTGTGCCACTAACACAGTTTCAACTTTATAACCTTTCAACCTATTGACCATGAAAAATACTCTGACATGATGTGACACATATAAATGTTTAAAGTCCAAAGGGTAATTATCTACATTCATTGTTAAAACTTGATTTTACAATAGAAAACACATGTTTCCCCAAAACACTTTCTTTCAATAAGGTGAATAACACCCAGATTCAGTCTGAGTAAGTACACTGGTTAAAATAATAGCAGCATCTTCTTTTAATTCAGAAGTTCATTTATCATTTTGGATCAGGGGGTCTGGAGGTGAACTTTCAATACTTGAAGGCTTAGTTTGAAAAATAAACCAAAGGTGAAGGCAGAGATTCTGTAGATGTTTAAAGCTGTCATTTAGAGTATACAGGTGAAAATGCTGTAGTTTTTATTTAACTATTTTTTAAAAATCAACCAAATAAACATGTGCAGAAGTATGTGAAATGCAGATTATTAGCATTACGCTGCAGAGATTAGTCAGTAGAGTTGATTAGCCTGAAAATCTTAGACTTAGGCCTCCCACTTTGTTGATGGTAAAAAGGGATATGGGGGAGGGGGGACATAAACGGGCAAGCTTCACATGAAATGAATATGTTGATTCCTAATCCACATGGATAAAAAATATAAAATCTTTCAGTTTGAGAAGAACATGAATGGGAAACTATCAGCCACCTCATCATTCATTTATCCAAGCAAGTATTTCCACAAATCCATATGAACATATTTTGTCCACATGCATTCTCTTTCTTTTTTCATGGCGATTGTTCCTACCGGTTTAGCCAGTGACATCTGGAATGGTGTAATCATAATCATGGCTTAATCATAGTTTATATAGCTTATATAAAATTGAAACCAATATGCCAGTTTATAGTTCAGTGATGATTATATTGAATAGTAATTAAGATTACACTGATCAAAAATAAATTTAAAGTCTCCAAGTCAAACACCATTCCTGGCTATCATATGACACCATGTCTTTTCAGCATACAAAATGCCTTCTTATGGAAAACAACAACAACAAACTAAACAAAACAAATCCCAAACCCTTCAATGTAACTTCAACCCTGGGATTTCCATTTCCTGATGATCTTCCATTGAAGTAATCATTTATACCCATGTTTAGCTTTTTGAGATTCGACAATGTCGGCTGACAAAATTGGGGTTTAGATTACTCTCTACCCATATACTAAAAGAACATTGGAAAGAGAAGTCAAATCCCAACTCTTTCCCTCATTCTGACATGATCTGTAGTCAGTTTCAATCTCTGTGCAAGGTAAAAAGTACTACGTATACAGTGCATTCAGAAAATATTCAAATTGTCTTCACTTTTGTCAATTCTGTTATGCTTCAGCCCGATTCTACAGTTGTTGAAATTCATTTTTTTCCTCATTAATCTACATTCAGTACCCCATAATAACAACATTTAGAAATGTATTTAAATTTATTGCAAAGAAAAAATTGAAATATCATATTGGCATAAGTATTCATACCCTTTGCAACAACACTTGAAATTTAGCTCAGGTGCCTCCCATTTCTCTTGATAGTTGCTGACATGTTTCTACACTTTGATTGGAGTTGACCTGTGGTAAATTAAATTCATTGGACATGATTTGGAAAGGCACCCACCTCTGTATGGAAGGCTTCACAGCTGACAAGGCATACTGTAGCAGAACAAAACCATGAGGTGAACAAAACTGCTTGCACAAGTCAGAGACAGAATTACTGCACAGATCTGGGGAAAAGTAGAAGATAATTTCTGCTGCACTGAATATATGCCAGTTGCCAACTGCTCAAATTTTGATTTATATGACCATGGGGATGTTGCAACGGTCATAAGTGTGAAAACAATTCATAAGTCACTTTTTTCAATACCATTATAAACTTTAAACAGTCACTAAACAAATGGTTGTAAATTAAGGACGATCTATACTTTAAACCTAACCGTACTCTTATATTTACCTTCAGGTGTAAAACAAACAAACAAACAACAACAAAAGAGTTAGTAATGAAGCAAAAGATTTTTGAGCTGAAATGTTCTTAAAGGGAGCTTAATTTCAATTTCTAAAAACCTGCTTTTCACACACTTTTACAGCATTACCATTATTACTTGATTGGTTCTTGGAGTCATGATGGGTGCTAAAAACTATGTATGCCAAACAAACCACACTTACCATGTGATCATTTGTTTTGGCTGGGAAAACATTCTGTCTGTCCTTTATCCTATGACAGTGACCTTCCTAGTATGGCTGACTTCCTATCAATTCTCTGCAGCTACTTTCCTGTTGCAATGCGCCGAGTACCGAAGAAACTATGAATAGCAGAACAACATTTTCACATCAAAATGCATCAAGTAACTAATTCAACGAGTTCTGAAGCAGACAAATACTGAGATGCCACTGTACCTTTGTCTGGTTAGTAAAGTAAAACAGTTTATTTTAAACCTTGTTTGAAACTACTGCGATAAAGAATTACAAGCAACAGAGTAAATTGTACATTTCTAGAATAATGAGAAGTCAAAGGAATGAGTTAGTATTTTTCTTTCTCTTAATGGCAAATGTGAAAATGACTTTTTAATGATTGCCAAGTGTATATATTAATCTGGCTGAAACTTTATTCCTCTCTTTGCATGTCACGTCATATGTTTTTTTTGGTTTTTTTGTGCTGCAATAGTGCATGCCCATTTAGTTCAGAAAGATTTATTAAAAACAAAAACAAGGGAAACATGTTCTTTGTCTAGAAATTTGATTTGACACTTTCCCAAAGTACATTACAGAAGGAATGGAGAAACAAGAGAAGAGAGCATTGCCAAGTTACGTGAGAAATTCCCAAGCTCTCTTGAAGATTGGCTTTGTTACAATGTGATTTTTTAAAATCCCTTTTTATTGAATTGCTTTTCTTAATATAAAATACAAATGAAAATAAGGACAATAGGAAAGAGGTCAAGGAGAAAAGGAAAGGGGAATGGAATGAGGAAGATGAAAGGGCAGGAGGGGGGGAGCAGTGATTTTCAACTTTTTTGGTGCAGTAAATTACACAATAAAATTATAATCTCACCTTTTAACAGTACATGGTCATTATTGAACACTGATATCACAGCTAATAATAACAATGTAAATATATGTTTACATTTGTATCAGCTATAGGATACAATAATGAGTTTGTTCTACCTTTTCAAAGAAAACTTTATTTTCTATAAGGTTTGCTTGGGGTCATATGTTTATTCTGATCCGCAGTACATTAATTTTGAAGAACTGTCCATTTCTTCAATACAAAATTCATTCAACTTTAACATCTGAATGGTTTTTTACAGCATAAATCTGCTTGTCCAGTTTTTATTTTAACCCAGAAAGTTTATAATAGTTTAGAAAAAATATTTAATGATAATCTTAAATCAAAGCTTTATATTCAAATGAAACAAGTAATGTATATAAATTAAGCATCAGATCTGCTTCCTCCTGGAAAGTAGGGTCTGTTGATAGAAATGCAACAGGATTTTTCATGGTAAGAGAGAGGATTTAACTCTTAGAACAGAGAATATAAATGCCAGTTAGAAACTGGGCATAGTTTGGAAATGATAGATCTCTCCTGAAATGCATGCAGAAGTGGTATTCAGCCAGTTCGCACCAGTTTGTGCAAATCAGTGGCAGCCATTTCCCTGAGAAAATGATAGAGATGGCTGGCTGGCCACACTCCCAAACCAGTCCCTCTGCTGCCGCTTACTCGCCCCGCCAGCCCACCTGCCCAATGCTTGCTTTTCCCACCCACCTGATGCTCATTTGGTCACTTGATGCTCACCCTGCCCATCCAAGCCCTATATATGCCTTTGCCAGGCGTCCCAGCCCCCAGCTACATGCCTCACCAGTTACCTCCATGCCTTGCCCACTCAGTTCACCAAAGGTAAGCCTGCTGCCCACTTGCCCTGGGTCAGGGGGCCGTACCCCAGGGACATGCCATTCTCTGAGGCCCCAGAGTCAGTCTTCTCTTGCTGCCCATGTCGGCCATGTCAGGGAATGCACCATTCTCTGGCTCCAGCCTTGCCTCTAAGCCTCTGCCCTCTAGCTGCCCACCTCAGCTGGGATGGGGAATGCACCATTCTCCAGCTCCAGCCTTGTCCCACTGCCCTCTCACCACCCCGCTCTCCCTATGGTCCTGGCCCTATCCCCACTTCCTCCTCTTCCACCGCCTCTTTCTTCAGGCTGCTTACCTTCTGGCTGGTCCAGAGTCTGGAAGGCAAGCTGAAACTCTTAGCCAGACACTGCTGCTGGGAAGCATCTGGCAGGCAAATAAGCCTTCCAGCTGCTGTCTCTCAAATAGGTAGCTGGAAGGCTTCTTTGCCAGCCAGTCACTGGCCACATGCCTCTGAAAAGTCATCCAGTCAATGAGAAAGCTGCTGCCATTGCCACCATGTTCTTCGAGTATGCACATCCCTTGGACTTGCAAGTCCAAGGGATGTGCATGCATGAAGAACATGGAAGTGATGGCAGAAACCTTTTCACCAACTAGAGCACTTTTTGGCAGCCTGTGGCTAGTGGCTAGCTGGCAAAGAAGCCTCCCAGCTGGCTTTCAAAGAGCCAGTGGTTGGAAGCCTTCTCTGCTAGCCAGCAACTTCATGTAGGCAGCCGAAAAGTCCCAAAAGATTTTGCCACTGGTTCGGTGGGTGTGACTTGGTGGGGAGGGGGTCACAAAGTGACTGAGTGGGTATGGGCATGGGCATGAGTGACATCAAGTTGACCATGCCCAATCAGTCACATGGCCCCCACCTAGCTACGTCCACTGAAATGGTGGTGAAAATTTTCGAAGCCCACTACTGAATGCATGTATATATTTAAACACATGTAAAATAAATTGCTTTTCAAAAGTGCTTTATCCAAAAGGCAACTAGACTTGCTTGGTTTTTTTCCCCTTTGAAGCCATTTTGCTTCTCATCCAAGAAGCTTCTTTACTTCACTTTTGGGACAACCATGACCTTGATGATTGAAAATCTCCATAGACATTCCTTGCTTACCACTTTGTAGTACTCTAGCTGTTTCCATATTGTTGCTGTTGTTATTGTTGGTGCTGAAGCATCATAGTCACTTTGATTTTTGCCTAGCATGCAGGAGGTTTCCAGTTCATAACCTGGCAGAACCATTTGTCTTTTCCTAAGTAAACTGGCTTCTTCCCAGAGCTTAAATAAAGCATATACACTGCTGCACTGTTTCAGCATTTTCTCAGTCAGCTATTTAGTTGTGTCAATAAAACTCTTTTACCTCAGTTGACTGGAAAAATAACAACATGAATCGCTGTAGACTTCAATATTAAAAAAAAGCCAAAAGAGAACATTATCGTATGTTTTGCTCCATAAGACACAATTTTTACCCCCCCCCCCCAAAGTGGGTGGAAATGTTTGTGCCTCTTTGGTGAATAGCAGCTGGGCTGCGGTAGTCCTTTTACAGTGTTGAACCTCTTCTGTCTTTGTCCTTACCCACCTCTTCTTTCTCTTTTCCTCAGTGCAGGAATCAATAGGCAGCACTGGCACATGAAAGGACACCTATCTATGGTTCTCTCAGGCTCTGCCTGAAAGTTTTTTGTCTTGTTTTCCTCCTCGAAACCTATGTGCGTCTTATGATCAGCTGCTTCCTATGGAGCAAAAAATACGGTAGCTTGCTTATGAAAAGAAAAGAAAAGAATTTAAAAAGGACTGTTACTAGTGCACTCTGAATTAGCCAAACCTAGGACAGCTAGGTGAACATCTTCAGATAAAGGGACATGTTGAAGCCATTAGAAAGGATGGTAAAGATGGACTCCACTGAATGAATGTTCTTTCATCTGCAAAGTAGCTAGTGAACTGCTGCTGCTAGTCTGCAACCAATTGAAGCACATTATCCAAAAAAAAAAAATGCTTAAAGTAACTTAACATGGAACACAGTCGTTTAGAAGTGGAGCAGGAAAATATCCTTGTGAAAAGCTGAACAATGAATAGGTCATTAGCAGAAGGTGCCATTTTACATTTCTTTTTTTTTTCTTTTTTTCCAAAAATTTTTATTGGTTTTTTAAAACATTTATAAGGAAAAGGGTAGGTGGAGTGGTATACAAATTTTGGCAGTTGCAAGTATGGCAGACGCCCCCTCCCTCCAAACTCATAGGATACATCTATGTATAAAACATTAATACAAAATCGTATAAAATCAGCATATTAATTCTATAAAATTTTTTCAATCAGCTTATATATTATGATATATAGTCTAAATATAATTTCATTATTACTTTCGGTCTGTTTATAACAATGTGATTTTCTTATTCATTTTTGTGATCTGAGCTTTCTTATTGTTGCCCCTTCTCCCCCCGCTGGCAGAACTCCGGCCCCTCCCGTGTCCTGTGTGACCGTAGAAGAGTCTTCTGTTTTTTCTAGGTTCGCTTTATTTTTTTCCATAAAGGCCTGAGCCTCTATGGGTGTATTGATTCTGATTCTTGTCTCCTCCCAGAATATCAGCATCCCTTCAGGCATCAACCATCTAAACCACACCCCTTTCTGGTATAATTTATTCGCCAATTGCGAATAATTTTTCCTTTTCTCCCTAATTTTTTGGGGGATCTGCTTCAAGATGGTTATCTCCCTGTCGTGGTATGTCAATGCTTGCCCCCTTTGTACACCCAGAATTATGTCTCTTGTGCTTTTCCTAAGAAATTTGATATGGGCCTCCCTGGGTACATTGTGTGTTCTGGCATATGCTGAGTTCACTCTATAGGCCAGGTCTATCTCCCATTCCATCTGTTGTTTATCTTTGTGTATATATTCAGCTAAAATATTAGTCATGATGTCGCTTATGTTTTCCCCATCTGCTTCTATAACATTTTGAAATCTAAGATAAAAGGACATTCTCTCAAATTCTGTTTTCATTTGTTGTATATCAAGTTCTTTGTTACCCTTCTGCAAAGCTTCTACCCCCCCCCTCGCCTCCGCCACCCCACCCTCCACAAGGTCCAGTCTCTGTGAGTTCTTATAGATTTGAACTTGATTCTCTTTAATTTCTTCCTTCATTTCCTTTAATTGTTTCTTAATTTCTTCCTGGCCCTGTATAAGTTGCTGAAGCATTTGTTGCAAATCCATCTCTGTACTCTTGGGTTGCATCAGTTCTGTAATCTTTGACTGTGTGGCAGGACTGGATGTTTCAGATGTCGGTGCAGAGGTAGCAAAGCCAGGTTTTCCAGGTGGTGGTCTTTTTGGAGACATAGTTTATAAAGCAGAGAGATCAGTCAGTGTAGAGACTGGACAGGTGAAGAAGTAGAGCAGGCAGATGAGTTCAGGAGGCAGAAGATCCAAGCAGCTGGGAGTTTCTTTGGTCAGTCTAGCAATAGAGAAAGATTTTCTCTCCAGAGGGTTCAGGAAATAGCAATCCACAAGAGATTCTTCTGGGTGACACGGAGACAAAGACCGGAAGCCTGAATTTTAAAGGTGGAGTCAGGTTTCACAGTTCATAAAGACAACGGAAGTGTGCCATCTTGCCCTGCCAGCTTTGGGTTCATAGGCATAACAAAAATTTTAAAAGTTCAGAAAGTCCTCAGTTCACCCATAAGTTCTGGGACTAAATCCAATGAAAGTCACTTTTACAGGGGTGAAGCATCATTAGTTGGCTCTCCCCCGGTTCCGGTTCCGGCGGCGGCGGCGACGGGCAGCTCTTTGCCCGCTCCGGCTCCCCGGTGGGCTTCCCCACTCCTTGGGGGGCACAGGACACCCCGTAGAGGGGTCCTGCCGGAGGGGCGGCATCGCGGAGGTCTCCTGCAGCGGCGGCAGCCGGCGGGGGCTCTCTCGCGCGCCCAAGGCACCGGGGAGCAAGCTCGGAGGGCGCATCGCGTTTCCACG
The DNA here is from genome assembly GCF_964273705.1 of Natrix helvetica. Classification (NCBI taxonomy): domain Eukaryota; kingdom Metazoa; phylum Chordata; class Lepidosauria; order Squamata; family Natricidae; genus Natrix; species Natrix helvetica. The sequence goes on along the minus strand of NC_138549.1, from coordinate 96,325,709 downwards.
CCTCGCGCCTCGCTACAAGCCGACTGGAGAATGCTACAATTGAAGGAAGCAGCTGCGGTGCGGTGAGGTTGCCTCTCTCTTCATCCCCTACTTTGCATGAAGATTTGATTCAGCTTTTAAAACTTTAAAACAACTTTCGGAGCATTTTGGAGGTGCGGCTGGAGGGAGGGGGGTTTTCCCCCCCCCCTTGGACAAGCGGCAAGAAACAATTTTGCTCTCAGCCCCCGGGGAAGGAGGAGGGGGGAGAGCCAACGAATGAAGCCTCACTTAGGCTGAGATGATTTTCTTTTCAATTTAATTTTACATATACAATGATTTGAGGACTTTTGGAACTTTTTAAAACTTTGTTACGCCTCTGTGCCCAAAACTGGCAGGGCAAGATGGCACACTTCCGTTGTCTTTATGAACTCTGAAACCTGACTCCACCTTTAAAACTCAGGCTTCCGGTCTTTGTCTCCGTGTCTCCCAGAGGAACCTCTTGTGGATTGGTATTTTTTTAACCTTCTAGGGGAAATTTTCTATCTATTGCCAGACTTATTGGAGAGATTCTCTTCTGCCTGGTTATTCTGCTCCCGGATTCACCTGGCTACCCTTCTTTTCTAATTGCTTACTTCATATTTGGACTGAACTTTTAACGTTATAAAGGATGGCATCTAAAAGACCCCCTCCTGGAAAACCTGGCTTTGCCACTTCTGCTCCAACATCCGCAACATCCAGTCCAGCCACACAGTCAAAGATAACAGAACTGATGCAACATAAGACTACAGAGATGGACTTTCAACAAATGCTTCAACAAATTCTACAGGGCCAGGAGGAAATCAAGAAACAGTTAAGGGAAATGAAAGATGAAATTAAAGAAAATCAAGCCCAAATATATAAGAACTCACAAAGACTGAATCTTGTGGAAGGGGGGGTGGAGGAGGTGAGGGGGGTGGTGGAAGCTGTGCAGAAAGGGAACAAAGATCTTGACATCCAACAGATGAAATTAGAATTTGAGAGAATGTCCTATTATCTTAGATTTCAAAATGTTATAGAAGAAGATGGGGAAAATATAAGGGACATCATGACAAACATTCTGGCTGACTATACACACAAAGAAAAACAACAGATGGGGTGGGATATAGATCTGGTTTATAGAGTGAACTCAGCTTATGCTAGAACACACAATTTACCCAGGGAGGTTCACATTAAATTCCTTAGAAAAACCACAAGAGATGAAATTCTGGGTGTACAAAGGGGGCAAGCATTGACATATCATGATATGGAGATAACCATTCTGAAGCAGATCCCTAAGAAGATTAGAGAAAAAAGAAAAAATTATTCGCAATTAGCGAATAAATTATACCAGAAAGGGGTGTGGTTTAGATGGTTGATGCCTGAAGGTTTGCTGATATTCTGGGAGGAGACAAGAATCAGAATTAATTCACCCATAGAGGCGCAGGCCTTTATGGAAAAAAATAAAACACTCCTAGAGAAACCACCAGACACTACAACGGACACGCAGGACACGGGAGGGGCCAGAGCTCTGCCAGTGGAGGGAGATGGGGCAATAGCAAGAAGACTCAGATCACAGAAATAAATATGAAAATCATATTATTATAAATTGACCGAAAGTGAAAATGGAATTATATTTGGATTTTATATTGTAATGTTTAATTTGATTGAATTTAATAATAGAACTAATATGCTGATTATAATCAATTATATACTAATGCATTATATATAAATGTACGCTATGGGTATGGAGGGAGGGGGGCCTCACACACTTTGCAACTGCCAAAATTTGTATACCTGTCCATTTACCCTTTTCCCTATAAATTTTGAAAAACCAATAAAATTTTATTAGTTGGCTCTCCCCCCTCCTCCTTCCCCTGGGGGCGAAAGCAAAATCTTCTCAAGCTGCTTGTCCAAGGGGGGGGGGAATCCCCCTCCCTCTAACCGCACCTCCAGAAAGAATCCGAAAGTTTAACTTTTTAAAAACGCTGAAAGGTCCATCATTTCAAAGAAAAGGGAATGAAGAAAGGAAGCCTCTCACCATACTGCCGCTGCTTCCTTCAAAAGTACGTTGTCCGCTCGGCGTGGAGCAAGACGCATGCGCGCCCTCCAAAACTGCTCCCCGGTGCCTAGAGCGAAGCGGAGAAGCCCCCACCAGCCGCCGCCGATGCAGGGGCCCTCCGCGAGCCGCTCCCTCAGCAGGACGCCTCTCCGGGGCGTCCTGTGCCCCCCCAGAAGCGGGGGAAGCCCACCGGGAGAGCGGGAGCAGGCAAAGGCTTGCCTGTCGTCGTAGCCGCCGGAACCGGAAGTCCCATTTTACATTTCTGTCTTCCATTCTGTCTGTCTATGGACATTATCGGAACTGAAGAAACCTTTTGGATGAGAAGCAAAACATCTTCAAGAAAAAACAAAGAAAATCCAGTTGCCTTTTTAAAAAGAACACCTTTAATGGTGCTTCCATCTGTCCTTCACCAATATTTTGGTGACAAGGCAACTAGGCTGGACAGAGGAGCCCTAAATCAAGTTGTTTATTTTAGTCTTCAAATGGTTTGAGACATATTAAAGACCTACTGAGTGTACTACATAAACCTTGATGACTGTTATTGTATTATATCTCAGATGCCTTTCTTCAGGTTTCCATATTATCTGCAATAAATAATGATATCAAACTGCAGAATCACTTTAATTGTAATGTATTGACTTTGGAAATATTTCTTCCAAGGCTCATACATCAAAAAAATTAATGCTTAATATATTGTTATTTCCCAGACTTCATTACTCTAGGATGGGAACCTATAACCCTACAAATATTTCTGAATTAAATTCCAACAATCCTGGGCAGTGTAAGGAACAGAAAGGGATAGTATTTGTAATTCAGAAACAGCTAGAGAACCAAAAAAATTCCAACCTTGTTGGGGAGAAATTTTAGGCTAGATCTTAGAGCTTAATCAAGTATTTTCCACTTCAATAAAAAGCACTACCCCGAAAAGAGTTCTGTTCAAGAATTTCTCATTTTCGTATACCTGTGATTCCTAACATCAACAACTTTTAATTCTTATGAAATTTATCTGGGTGGATAATATTGCTAAAGATACTCTGTTTTTCTTTTTTACTCCACTACTTCTGTGTGATGACCCCGGACCAGGCACAAAGGCAACACAGTCAACTGATAAGTCAAAACTTCCCTTTATTGCTCCAACTTTCCCCCAAATGCTCCCACATTTCTGGCAAGTCCTGGAGCAAAGTCCAGAAAAATGCTAAGCACAATGGCTTAAAAGCAAGAAGTCCAGAAGGCAAAGGAGCAAGGAAGAAAACAATCAGTCCACGAAGCAAGGAACAAGACAAAGTCCATGAAGCAAGGAACAAGGTAAGAAGTCTTGCAAACTTCCGATCTCAACAATGGCCTGCCAAACTCCACAAATTCAGTGTTTGTTCCTGATAAACACTCTTCCCCACAGCATCTTCTTAAATTTCAATCCCCAGGTATGCCTTTTGAAGAGGGGTGGGGCGATCTTCAGGTCAGCCTGCGCTGTTTCTGCTTCCTCTCTACTCTCCATGCTTGGGGATTAGGAGGGGGCAGTCCTTGCTCACCGCCTAACCTCCGTCGCTCTTCATCTCCACTGCTTGCCCTCTCTCAGTTGTCCTGCCCCCATTCCTCCCTGCTGGCAAGGCATCTGAAGCCTGAGGGGCCCCAGGGCTGCCTGATTCTGTTCAACCCCATGTTCCTCTGAAGCCAACGAGGCTGCCCCCACAATCTCTGTTGGTCCCAGCTCTGGCCTATCCTCCTCCGTGGATTCAGGCTCTGACAGTGGTATGAAATTGTGTGATTTTCCATGATGTGATCTGTTCTGTCTGTCTTTCCGTTTGCAAAAGAAAATGCCAGATCTAAGCATTCATGGTTCATCTCTCCATTTCATGTCTTGTTACCGCTATTGTATACATTTCAAAAATGTTATTCTTTTTCATTCTGGTTAGATATGATTGTTAGATATATTAGTATTCTTCTTTTCCTTTCTAATTTTCAAATAAGAGTTGAAGCATTGTGAAGAAAAGGAAGCATACTTGCATTACATCAGTTGGCTAATAGGAATTTTTTAAACGAAAACAATATTATCTTTGCATTTTTTGCATTAACCAACAATAGGAATGATCTCTGCCAGTTTCAGAATGATGGTTAGGACATTTCTATGGGAGTTTACCTTGTTCCATGTTGTTCAATGATACATATTGCCTAATAACTGGTGTTTAGGGCTATAGCCTTTATCTTTGATGCTATCTTTATGTCTTTATTGGATTTTTCTTTTACAAGCAGTCTCTCATTTATGTATCCATACAAGAATGACTTCATTTATGAATGCCAAAATGTTTTGAAGCAGAAACACTTGGTTGTGATCAGCCTGAGAGTCTCCTGCATAAAAGCAGGCCTAGTTATCATCAACCTTTCTTCACTTTATAAATATATCCAATTTCGTATTTCTATACTTCTGAGAGAAATGGTAACAGCTTTTAAGAGTCCAGCTGTTCAGAATGTTAATAACTGTAAATGTCTTTTAGATCTAGTTATAGAATATCATCCGTGGGATTACAAGCAAAACTGAAAAAAACAAAAACACAAGTACATTTACTGTTAGAGCAAAAGTCCAAATGATTGCTGGCCAAAAATGAAGAGAGAATGAAGTAACAGAAGGCTACATTATCATTTCAGAGCCATGATTGATCATAACTGTGCTCCAGAGCACAGTATGTATGGCATTCCCATTGTTGTATACAGCATCTGAGTTTTTCTGTATAAATGCAAAGGATACTTCCTCTTCAACAAATCACAAAACATGAAAGATTTTTGCCACAAAGGATACCAGAAAAGCATGTGAGAATGAGAGAGATAACTGAGTGAATGCTAGCCACAGAAAAAGAAGTTCAGGTAATTTTCAGGAAGCCAATTAATCAATTGATCAATCAATTAAAAGTGAGATTGGTGAAATGAGCCTCTTTTTTTTTTTAAAAGAAAATTTGTAAATTTTAGCCAAGGTTTAACATTTGAAAAGCCCTGTGTAATTTCAGCAGCACTTCTTCGCCCAGGCTTCTCTTCCTTCTCCAGCACTTGCTGGAATGACTAGATGACAGAAGAAATTGGTTCTTCATACAGCCATTCCAGGAAATGCTGGAGAACCAAAGATGCCTCTGTGCAAAGAGACCAAAACTTCTGAAAGAGTGTCAAGCCTTTTAAAGGTTAAACAAAGCTAAAATAAATCCCTTTCCTACTTAATTTTTTTTTTTAAAAAAGTCAGAGTAATCCCTGTGCAACTTCACTCTGGCAAATTTTTTATTACATGTGAATTTAAACTATTTTTTTTTTTAGCATCAGCACATCCCTAATTGGAATGGAGGGAAGTACCTGGCTTAAAAAGAGAGATGCTACTAATGAGATCTAATTGAATAGGACAGGAAAGTCAATTCCTCTGGCTTTGACATGATCTATCCAGCATAGGGAAATGATTTTTGATAGCAATTACCTCACAGACAAATGTTTGATCTGGCCACATGGACATTGGCTAGGAAATTCAAATGACGCCTCTTGTGACATGAGGCCATCACACCAAGCATAAGAGCCATGCGCATGTTCACGCTATATTGATATTTTGTGATTTCAATAGCATTGGGGCTTTTAAGAGGTGCACCTGCTTCCAAGAAGTATGAAGTGTAAGTTTTAAATGTATCTGCGATTAGAAGTGCGTTTCTGATTCATGTGCCACGGAATACTACAGACATTTCCTATCATGAGGATGTTAATGAAGCCTAGTTATTATTTATAAATCCAAGAGCTTCATAAGCAGAAAAATATGACAATGAATGGAGGGAAAAGTTTGAAAATTGTCAGCATGCAGCCTTTCTCTCTTTTTCTCCCTTTTTCTGCAAGTGCTTGTAAGGACAAGGATACATTTCTGTCCACTATGTCTATATCAGTGATGGCGAATCTATGGCACGCATGCCACAGGTGGCACGTGGAGCCATTTGTCAGGGTATGTGAGGCGCTGCCCTGTCAGCTGGCCAGCGCACATGCGCGCACTGGCCAGCTGATTTCACCCTTTTTTAAAGCCATTTTTCACCCTTCCCAGGCTCCAGAAGCTTTATAGGAGCTTGGGGAGGGCGAAAAGAGCCTCCCCTGCCCCCCTGGAGGCCCTCTGGAGGCTTCAGGGACCATCCGGAGGCTCCCCTAAAGCCTTTGGAATGCTTAAAATGACCCTCGAGCAATCCGGAAGTGACTTCCGGTTTGCTCGGAGGGTCGTTTTAAGCGCTCCAAATGTGTCAGCCTCCGAACGGTCCCTGAAGCCTTCGGAACGTTTAAAACGACCCTCCGAGCAATCCAGAAGTGACTTCCGGTTTGCTCGGAGGGTCATTTTAAGCATTCCGAAGGCTTTAGGGAAGCCTCCGGACGGTCCCTGAAGCCTCCGGAGGGCCTGGGGGGGGCGTGGGATGCTCTTTTCGCCCTCCCCAGGCTCCTATAAAGCCTCTGGAGCCTGGAGGGCAAAAAAAGCATGTAAAAATGGGGGGGGGGTCGTGCCTGTTGTGCGCGCATGCGCACTGGGGGGTGACACACATTGCATTATGGGTGTGGCATGCCTGCACACGACCCCCCTGCACTCCCCCCCACTTGTGGCACGCGAGCCAAAAAAAGTTTACCATCGCTGGTCTATATAGTCAGAAGGTGGCAAAAGGTGATCACATGATTCTGGAACACTTCAACTGTCAAAACTATGAGTCAGCTGCCAAGCCTCTGAATTTTGATCACCTGACCATGGGAATGCGGCAACAGTCATAAGTGTGAAAAATGGTCATAAGTTACTTTTTTCAGTGCCATTGTAACTTTGAAAGGTCTCTAAATGAACTATTGTAAGTCAAGAATTACCTGTACTGCTGTTTGGCATCAGTTTATAGTGGGGGGGAGGAGGAAACAATTCATGAAGAATACCTGGAAATGGATGTGCAAAAGGCTTGACTGCAGCAGCAAAAATAATTGAATCATTTGAGTTATTTACAAGCTTTATAATTTACTGAAGTGCTGTAATTTATTATTTCCATGGCTAATGTTGATTTAGAAAGCCATCAGTCTGCCTAAAAATGTGTGTTATTCATGTCACAGTTAATGATCCTTAAGTGATTATTCACAAGACACATCCAAACAAGAATGTAATTCTACAAAGGAAAAAAAAATGTAATCACATAGCAGAGATTATATAAAAGTGCTACTGTTTTTTTTTAAATTAAATGTCAAAGAAGAGACTTATGAATGGATTAACTTCATGTATTTTCTGTAATTCTCCATTCTCCCTACACGAATAAGAATGTAGCGTAAAAGGAAAAGACTTCCAGTTTACTTAATATATAATTTAGTCATCTCGTTATTCTGTGAATTTTTCATCTGGTGAAAAATAATTGTTTGATTACTTTTCTTAACTGAGTATCTCAAGCCACTTCCTGTAGCTCATGGTTGGCAGGAGACAAGCAACTAGCTTTCAAGGTAGATTCCAGGTTACATATTCTTCTCAAAGCATGACCAGACTTTGAGTAAAACTGTACTTGTCATATATTGGCAAACAATGTGTCCAAACTGAGGAATATTCCCTTAATGATTCATAGAAAATACTATACTGTATATGACCAGCATACAACTACTCTAATCTAAAGGGAAATATTAGACTAGAGCATGCTGAAATCTACTTACCTTCATTACCGGTTCACAAATTTGAGCATGCACATGTGCAGGATGTTCCGCACATGAGTGGAGCATCAAAAATGGACGTGATGACATCCGGGCGGGTGGGTGGAGCCCTCCACTGAGCATGCCTGCAAAGGTAAGTAGAACAACAAGGGGGAATCTGCTGTTTCACATGATTTAGATTAGCTAGAAAGCAGGAAATCTTTGGAAATACCGGTCCGCCTGAACTGGTAGCATTTTTTACTACCTGTTTTGGCAAACCTGTAGCATTTTTTACTACCGGTTCGGGCGAACTGGTTTGAACCAGTAGCATTTCACTCCTGGGCTACAGTGTATAATCTTTCCTTTTCTTATTCAAAAGCATTATGAGACCAAAACCTGATGGGTCATGGAATGCATCTATGGAGCCTGTGATGATGATATGACATATGGTAGAATGTAATTTGGTATGTAATAAAAACAAATGGTGAAGATTATAAATTAACAACTAATATGAATAGAAATAGATATGGTTAGATAATTAATAGAAAGGAGAAAGACGTAATTGTTCTGATCTGTAGTAGAAGAGACGAATTCATACATGAAAGTATATACTTAATTATTAGTAAAAGTAGAAACCAACATTTTGAAATGTAAGATGGATAACTTTTGGTAATTCAAGAATACATTTATGAAAAATGGATATATAAATGGAAATAAATGAAAGCAACAAGTGTTAAGCAGAGGATGGTGGTGTGCAAATCCTCCATGGAAAAGGTTTAACAGACAGATAGTTCTTCCACACACATTAAATATTGCTTAAAAAATGAAAGAATATTATAAAGTATCACAGAAATGTGTAGAATTGCACTAATTTTCTAGGCGTATAATCACATTGCACACATGTTCCAAAGATATAATATGGTGGACGCTGCTGGTCAGGAGAAATATAAAAGTATGTTCAGAGTAGTGGGACAGATTACTTAAGAAGTGTATATAGTTTAAAAAAAAGTATAGATAGAGCTAAGAAGGAATAATTATTGAATGAATGTGGAGTAATTGCAATATTGAATGATACATATGAAAGGAGGGTGTCTGGACATATAGAGAGAATGTATGAAGACAGAATAAATGGGTTGAGAAAAAGGAGAACAAGAAGAAAGTTATGAAGTTCAGATCCTGGGAAAAGGAGAGGTGAGAATTGTAAAGACTAGAAGGCAAATTATGAATAGGATGCAAAGATGTTTGCAAAGATAGAAAAGTAGGACGAGGTATAGTGAATGGTGTAGGGCATAGGGCTAAACCAAATTTAATTAGATTTTCATATCTTTTGCCTCCAGCATATTTTGCTTACTGTGCTTTGCATACTGATTTCATCTCAAAAGAGAATGGTGTGATAAATACGGTATGTATACATGTAGATTGACCAGTTCTTAGGGTGTTATATTTGCAATGAGTTGATTAAAAATAATCATGTCCAAATCCAATTATCTGGAAGAAGCCACTGAATTCAAGAAAGCTTAATTTTGAATTCTTGTTTTCTAAATGAGTTGAGTCTTGTCATGCAAGGAAGTATCTCCTCTGGTCCCTGCTTTGGAATAGCATCCCTCCAGAGATATGCTAGCTCCCAGTCTCTCTGGTTTCTCAAAGTCTCTTAAAACCTGACTTTGTTCCCAGCCTGGGATTAAGATCTCTCTGGAACCTCTGTTAAGTCTTCCTTGCATGTTAATAAGTCTTGTTTTTGTCCAGATAGTCATGAGAACTTTAATTGTGTTTTTAACTTATGTATTGGACATATCCTAAGCCATTCAAAGTCTTTGTGGAGCTGGGTAGCCTGAACAAATCCAATAAATAGAGATAGATAGATCGATAGATCGATAGAAAGAGATATATATTTCTGAAATCTTATTTCTTGGTAGCCTTCATATTGTGTCTCTGCTCCACCGCTTTTATCAGTTCTTATAAATTCTATATTATAATATTAGATGTTTTATAATATTTAAATAAAGGCTGCTGAAGCTACTGGCCCACTTTTGATGAGTTTGAATGGAATGTAGAAACTCTACCCTAATATATATAGGTAAGTATGAGGATGAGCATTTTCAAAAAGCATTTAACTCACTTTAAGGTTGATAATGCGTTGAAAGTTAATGACACTTACACTTGTGAGTGACTTAGATACTTTTAAAATCCCCCTTACCTTCCATGTTCAGGAAAGCATTTTGGAAAGTGTGCTTAAAGCTTAAGCACAAGCATAATTGCTTTTCATAAATAATGCCTTCAGGAATAAACCTAGCAGAACTACCTTGACAGAACCAGCTCCTAGAGCAGAAAGGCGCATAACAAGTGCTTACATTCAACCAAAATCATTTAGCAAACGAAGAAGTGTTTGTTTGCTTTTTTAACAAGCCAACTTTCCTCTAGGAAGCCATTCACTTTTTCTGGTAGGCTGCAATGCTTTTTTTTTTTTGTCTTTATGCTTGCTTGATACATTTTTTATTCATAGTAATTTTTAGGTGAGGATAAATTGCTCAACAGTGTCTCTGAATCTTATGGCAAGTTCATTTTATAGCATCCCTTCTTTCTTCAGTGCTTCTATTAGGTAGAAGTACCAAGACAGCTTCACTATGTCTGTAGCAGATTAGATTTTATGTATGGCAGTTAAATTCCCCTCTGAATCAACTTGTTTATAGGTTTATAGATTTAAATTTCATCTTGTCCTTCTAATTTACTTCCCCTAATGCTAGTTTAGTTGTTCCTCTAAAATTCATTTATATTTATCCATCACAAATATAATAATGGTTACTTCTGCCTGAGTTGGTTAATAATCTCAAGGCAATGTTTTCAAACATTGAAATTTACATTTACAAAGAAAATTAGCTATAGCATTTCATGTTCTTGCCAGGATTTCAAAGAAAATGAATATAGAGCATTAAATAAATGCTTTGAACAGATTAGACAAATGGCCCACTGTTAAAATGAAATATTTTTATCACCCTCGAAGCATATGCCATATTTTTATTATAGTTATTAGTACTAGATTTCATTATAAGAAAACAATAACTTAAATATTTATTGCAGATAGTGCTAGCATCAAAAAGCATAACAGCGCCTAAAGCCATATTCAAGCATGTGGTAAATCTACACAGAGCAGGTAGGTTGATACATTCAATTAAACAAATAGTTTGGAAAGGAATAAATTACTTCATGATCCTAGAGCTGCTATCTTTGCCTCATGATCCAAAATGAAACATGCTGGCCCTTGAAAAAAAGTATAAACTCCAAGATTGGTCATTATATATATGTAGTATTGTGAGCAAACTTTCACAACTCGGATGTCTACACCTGGCAGGAGCTTGCAAAAGTTTAAATGGGAGGAATGAAAAATACAATAAATTTTTAAAAACTTTGTTTTTAAAAAATCACAAATGTGTATAAACATCTAATGTAAATACACCATTCAGAAGGATAATGACTAAAAGCATATGTTGATCATAAATGATGAAAGCTATAATAATAATAATAATAATAATAATAATAATAATAATAATAATAATAATAATAATAATAATATATCATACAATGTGATTTAGGCATTTTATGACTATCCTTCATCTTTAATTACAAGAATAGCAATAGTACCACCAAAATCTAATAAAAATGAATCTGCATTAATTGTTAGTATGGCTCTCCCTGTAAATCAGGTTTACTTCCCCCCTACCAGAAACTATAACGATCTAGGTATTAAATACTACTGACTACTGTAGTGTTATTAATATTTAAATGTGCTCCACTATGTATAAAAACATATTCATATATCCTACCTGAACAAAAAGCAACAGTACATAGAGATAGTCTTTGGATTTAGGCACTGATTAAAACCAAAATTCCCTTTTCAACTTCTTATCTTGATTGTGAAGGTATAAAGTGGATTATTTTTCGCTTGTGCTGTTTGAATGCAAGGAATTCACTTAATAAAGCACAATCGTATAGAGTTTGTATTTCTGTTCAGGAAAAATGAAATTCTCCCTTCAGACATTCTTGCTCAATGCTGCAAAGTTAGGGAAAAAGAAGATGGGACTGGAATATGTGAGGATGTTTGATAGTGAGGTTGGCATTCATGGCCCCATGCATCCATGCATCCAATCTATATCCGATCTTCAGACTCCAACAATTCATGTTTGAAGAAGTCTATGCTAAAAAGGTTCAGTCCACGAGCTTGATGATTCCAACTAAAAGACGTCTTTTAGTGGTGTAGTTGCCTTGGTAGTAATATGAAAGTGGGTTGCTTTGAGGACATTACAAAAAAGGAAAGTACAAGTGATCTAAGGATTTGGTTTGTGTTAAACTAGTCAACTGCACATTTAATTGTCATTAAATTCAATTGCAATATATTTGTGTACCAGCGTGTTCCTCTAAGAAAGCCACACAATGTATAACAAAACATAGAGGAAAATGGCAACAAACTCAGATGTGATCATTAAAAACATATTGAAATAGAAACTTTGCATAGAAACTTCTGTCTATTTCAGAAGTTAGCTTTTCAGTAGAGGCACTTCTATTCGCACATTTTATTCTGTCTTGCTAACACATTAATAACTTGTGGGTGTTCTGTGATGACTTCATGCACCCCTCTCATTACAGACAATGAAGAATATCTTATGGCTATCTAAATGTCCATTATATAGATAAACTTCTTAAAGGTGATTCTTCTAGACAAGCACATCATTGCACGCTCCATATTAAAGTCACCAAAAAAGGATTAGAATCATAAAAGACCTTAAGAATGAATATGACCACATGCATTTATGAACTTGTTTGGCTTTTAAAAATGCAAGGAAGCAACACAATTGAGCGCTTGTTCATCTGTATCTCAGACATTTCTACAATTGTGGTATTCTGCTGGTTCACCCCGGTTTGGCAAAACTGGTGGTGGTGGTGGCAGGAGGCTCTGCTCACCTGCCCAGATGTCATCACAGACGCTCTTTGCATGCGCAGAACAATGGTGGGTTCCGGATCCTGTTGCAACCGGTATGCTGCAATGGGGCCCAGCATCCACCATGTGCATGTGTACTTACCGCCTGTGATGCTCCAGCTGCTCGCATCACATAGGTGCCATACGCTTTGTGTGCATGCGCGAAAGTCCTGATTGGCTCAAATACAGGTAAGGTGTGTGGGCGGGGGGGGGCGGGCTTCCGGAGCACCATACCAGAACGGTACCTGGTGCTTCCAGCAGGCACCAGTATGCCCATACCGGAGCATACCGGATGTATCCCACCACTGGTGCAAAAGCACCACACGAATGCTCCCGGTTCCAAACCAGTAGCAAAGGTAAGAGGATTTCATGCCTGATTTGTAGCTATATTTTCTATTTTGGCAATCACTAAAACCAACAGGATGCATTCATTGTTTATTTCAGTAGAAATGTGAAACCTTTCTGGAAGCCTTGCTATTAAGGCTTTATCAATAGATATTCTCTTCACCGGATGCTTTTTTTTTTTTTAGTCAAAAGCCTCATAAACAACCTCTTGTAAAAGTTACACTGAGCTGAATCCCTCAATCACTTCCCCCTTTTTTCATTATAGGCAGAAAAGTTTTCTAATTAGTTTGCTGTCTCTCTCTTCCTTAAGGAGTGAGGTACCTACTAATATAACACAGTAGAGCTGCTAATAAAAAAGGGAATTATTAGCATGCTTTGAGACAGAATTTATAGGAAGGAAGGAAGGAAGGAAGGAAGGAAGGAAGGAAGGAAGGAAGGAAGGAAAAGAAAGAAGAAGGAAAAAGAAAGAAAGAAAACAAGGCCAATTAATCAGTCTTAACATTGACTAGAGCTGGGGCAGAAGTTGAATTTTGAGCACTGGCAAAATGAGACAGTTTAGTTATTTGCCAAACGTCATTCTGGTTTTATACGTATGCCGCACAGATAAGTTTAAAACAAGTCCAGCTATGATAACTTAAAAGTTATTCTCTAGACTAGATTTATATATTGTCTAAACTATTTTAAGGTTAATGTAAATTACTTGGTTCATTTCCTTGTAGAAATATTGTTATTGACTCTAAATTTCTATTTTACCCATAAAAAGAAATAGTCACTTCTTTAAGCTGATAGTGATCTTACTGGTCAGAGGAAAAGGTCGTATTAGATCAGTGTGGATGACTTTGATCAACCTCACCAAGGAAATGTATGTTATTGAGATTTCTCATTCTGCTTTGAAATCAGCAAAGAGATGGGATGAGCTCATTCTAATTCCATTAAGTTCCTCATTTCAATGAAGGGACTTTTATCCAAGTATTATACATGTATTCTAGGTGTTCAGACAAAGCATATTGTCAGTGCTACAATATTTGGGAGAAATTTTACAAAAGCATATATTCCTTGCAGCAAAACAACCTTTTCAAGATTTGGATATTTGTACCAAATAGTTTATTTTCCCCTTTATTATGGAAATGGGCTATCAAATTTTGCCTGAATAATATGGAAACAAGGAATGATGTTAAAATGCTAAAAAAAAATAATAATCCAAATATCCACATTTCACCCTCCAAACTAAACTATTAACAGCCAATGCAATTATTACAATAAATAAGATAAAGGTAAATGTTCCGCACACATGCATGCTAGTCGTTTCCAGCTCTAAGGGGCGGTGCTCATCTTGGTTTCTAAGCCAAAGAGCCATAACTGTCCGGAGACAACTCCATGGTCCTGTGGCTGGCATGACTAAATGCCAAAGGCGCACCGAATACTGTTACCTTCCCACCAAAGTGGTCCCTAATTTTCTACTTGCATTGTTTACATGCTTTCGAACTGCTAAGTTGGCAGAAGCTGGGACAAGTAACGGGAGCTCACTCTGTTACGCGGCGCTAGGGATTCAAACTGCTGAACTGCCGACCTTCTGATTGACAAGCTCAGGGTCTTATCCACTGAGCCACTGCGTCCCATATTACATAAATAGAATAATCTTAAAACTGTTCAGCATTTGGCAATAATAACCCCAGATTTGCTCTGTGTAAGGGCCATAAAGAGTTGCTATAATTTAAAAGGAACTTAGTTTCTTTGCTTGTCTATTATGTTTCCAAGGTTATTGGCCTGCTTCTCTGTATTTCTGCTCTAGTCTACAGCATTTTACAGAGAGAACTGAAGTGTACCTAGTTGGTATTAAATACAAATTGAAGGAAATATTGGCTTTGGTGGAATATGCAAGTTTCAATTGCTGAACACTTTTTGAAGGACTTATGCTGTAACTTGGTTGCTGTGCCCACAAATTCTTAATTACATACATGGATAAGTCAATAGATAGTTTTGCTCATATATTCTTTGCTAGGATGGATAGTCTTAGTTTATTCTCATCTATAACAGCTGCCACACATTTGAGAATATCCACTATTTCAGCTTTTCAATGGAAGAAATGAAAGTGTATACATATGAGCCATAGTGGCGCAGTGGTTAGAATGCAGTACTGCAGGCTCCTTCTGCTGACTGCTGGCTTCCAGCAGTTCGGCAGTTCGATTCTCACCAAACACAAGATTGTCTCAGCTTTCCATCCTTCTGAGGTTGGTAAAATGAGGAGCCAGATTGTTGGTGGCAATATGCTAACCTTATAAGCTGCTTAGAGAGGGCTGTAAAGCACTGTGAAGCAGTATATAAGTCTAAGTGCTATTGCTATGTGAATTGGTAGCCATGATAGAAAGGTTTATGAAAAAATAAATTGACCAAACATTGGATAAAGCAAGAATGTACCTTAAATGGTAATACATAAAAAAGTGGAAGAAATATAACTATTTTTATAAAAAAATATATAATATTTATTAAATGGATATGATAAGAACATAAACAGAGAGCCAGCTTACTGTAGTGATCAACACATCAGGCTAGAAACCTGGAGATCATGAGTTCTAGTTTTGTCTTGGGTACAAAATCAGGTGGGTGACCCTGGGCCAGTCCCTCTCTCTTAGCCAATGAGAGAAACAGTCAATGGCAAATCAATTTTGAAATCTTGTCAAAAAAAAATTCAGGGCCTTGTCAAGACTGACTCAAAGATAAAGGAGGAGGAGGGGGAGGGGGAGAAAGAGGGGGGCAGAGGGAGAGGAAGGGGGAGGATGAGGGGGAGGGGAAGAGAAAGAGAAGGATGGGAAATATCCACCTTTACTTATAAAAGGTGATGGTAGCCTCCTTGTTGCCATTTGATAACCTTAACCATACAGAAAGGCAGGAACATTAGACTGCTGTAGAAAAGTTGTCCTTCCACACATATGCAGCATAACTGATTTGGTCTTATATTCATTACAATGCAATCTTGATTTTCTAACTGTCCATCCACCTTGGATGTGATGGACAAAACATTATTTTGCATTTTACTTTCAAATAAAGGACAAAGGATGTTAATTCCAAAGCAGCTTGGACATTTGACATAATTTACTTAATTTAACCAATTAGCATAATTTTCAGAGTGATGTTTTTAGGCTGTTGGAATTACTTGATGCTGTTTTCATGAGGCAAATGATAGCAGTTGCTGCAAATGATGTAAAAATAGCAATCATGTAATTACGCAAATGACATAAATTACATCAATGATCTTAAATTGGATTTAATAGATACCTCCACCCCTAATGACCTGTTAAACTGAGGTACTACTTTATAGCTAAAATCAGCCAAGAAGTTACATTTCCCAGGAGACATCATCTAGAAGAAAGCTAGCAAATTATATATTGTTGTATGTAAATGTGAATATTTATGCCACTTCTTTATTGGATATTAACTACTGTGCATGTATGTATGATTGAAATACAGTGACAGATATTTCCACACCCCTAAATCCCCAAAGTTCCTTAGTTACTTCAAAAAAGAATAATTATATGGTAAAGTTAATGTTGTAACCCTGCCTGTGGCAGGAAAAGAATAATGTCATGAACATGACCCATTTTTTAAAAATTCAAAATGTTCTGAAAACATAACATAACCACATTTCTTTTCATGAGTAAAGTTTTTTCTTTCTTTCTAAAGCTCCTTCCATAGCAAATTCCTTCAGAAGAATTCAAGGAATGGTCAATTACTCCAATTAATATTAACTGTTTTTCAAACCACTGCCCTTTTGAGTTGACCTTTGAGTGACATACTAAAGATCACAGTCCCAAGAATGGATATGGCTAGGACCAAAACTTAATTGGATTGTTCTTTCACTTTATTTTAATCTAATGAATTAATCACAGCTAATATGATTGAAACCCACAATTTTATAACATTCCTATTCTATCATATTAAACTTTACACTTCAGCTTTAACTTTTGAGGGACTTTGGGAGCCCTCAAAACTGGCTCCTGCAGATTTCCTGCCACCCCTGGTTCCGCATCCTTACTTTTATGACACAAATTTTTGTGCTGTATTCCTTGTGATGCTGAGCACAAAGAAATTATTAACTTGGGATGGTTCTCTATCAGTTGACTATCAATAAAAAGTACCCTGGGATCCATGCTACAGGGATTTGATTTCTCCATTTCTCCATCCAAATACCTTTCCCAATAAACTGAGCGTTGGTTATTTATTAGATAGACCTCTTCCTTAGGTAAGGCTCTTTTTAAGTGACTAAAAAGTCAGCTTCACAGGAACTAGAAAACAGAACCACAAAAAATGACTAGGGGTTGATCAACTTCAGAGCTGGTGGACTTGGCCCACCATCAGTGAATGTAAAAGGAAACATGCTTCTTATCCAGTGAGTGGGTTCCATTTTTTCTTCATCTAAGACCCAATGTGGTGTAGTGGTTTCCACCTAGGACTAAGAAAACACAACTTCCTTCCTCAGTAATTTAAATTCCCTTTGGGTCGGTCACACCCCTTTAGTCAAATATACTTCACAGAGTCATTGTGAGGATAAAAGAAAAAAAAAGTGTTCCTTTAGCTTGTGGATAAAAGACTGCAAATGTAACACAAAATAATAAAATACATAGTCTAAAAATGGTCAAGGATCTAGAACTCTGTGAATATGAGCTTGAAAGAAGCTAAGATCAGCTCCCTATGCTGGATTTTTTTTCCTTACATATAATGTTGGAAGATAAATATAATACTTCTATACAAATGTGTGTGCGTGTGCGTGTGTGTGTGTGTGTGTGTGTGTGTGTGCATGTGAAAGAGAGAGAGGGGTAGGGAGTCGAGATAGTGACCAAGACTTTGTAAGCAACGCTCTCTGCCCTCCATCTTTTTACAGGCATTGCATGTATGCTACATGTAAATAAGGGGTGGGGGACATCAACTTTGTTTTGTTTGTTTGTTTTGTTTTGTTTTATTGGACTTATATGCCGCCCTTCTCCCAAAGGACTCAGGGCGGCGTACAGCATAAAAAACACATATTACAAAACTTAAAAGAAAATTACAAACAATTTTATATTTGCTTCCTGTAATTAATAATATTTTCCCCTTTGTTAAACCAGCACAACAGAATACAATAGATCTTTGTGGTGTCTTGAGCTTTCTTTTGGGCCTGCGATACTTGTTGATGTCTTCCATCCATCTTTTAGGTCTATTTTGTGGACGCCTTTTATTAAGTGGGATCCATTCTATGCAGTGGTGGGTTGCCAATGGTTTTACTACCGGTTTGGGCGTGCACGATGCTTCTGCACATGCGCAGAAGCATCTGGGAGGGTGGGTGGAGCCTCCCGCCACTGCTACTACCGGTTCACGCGATCTGGACCGAACCAGGAGCCACCCACCTCTGATTCTATGACTGTCGTTTTTTACCTGCCAACAGCTCTTCTTGTTGTATGACCAGCCCATTTCCAATTGAATTATTTTACTCTCTGGTAATAATATATGTTATTAAAAATAATAGATGGTTTCTCACATCTTGCTATCTTTCCCTGACACTTAATGTTGCCAGTAAACTAGAGACTAGCACAAACATTAGATTTGATTTCATTTTAGTTGCATTTACATATAGTGAATAGCATGTTCCTCTTGTATTTATTTTTCCTTTTCTATCATGTAAAAATATTGGAGATGTTCTAGGAAGAAAACTCTAATGATATGCTGCTTTGTAATAAAGTCTGGATTTGAAGACTTTAATGACATATAATTCTGACCATGGTGAAAAGGAATCTCATCCAATATTCCTGGATTCTGGAATACTGCACCAAAAAGAACTGTGCCTATTAAATGCTCAGCTTAGCTTTCAGCACGAATGTGAAAGGATAGTTATATATTTATTTCATATTCCAGCTTTTATGTTGTTTACTCAAGAAGCACTACTCTAAATTGTTGCTATATGCTTGAGAAAAACCCTCACAAGTAGTATAATTTAAGCTCATAGTCCTTTAATGCCTCACTAAAATTGGGATCGAGAGGATAAATTAATGGAGTTTAATTTATACTTGAGTTTTCACAACAACAAAACATTTTTTTTACCTTACACTGGCTCTAACATTAATCGTATAAGTAATGTCACTTTATATCTATACTTATATAAGTCTTAATTTTTGCTTATAATTAGTTTGATAATCGGTATAGAATTGCTGGAAATTAGGCAGCATATAAATTTAAACAACTATTTTTATCAAAAAGAAAAAAAAGAACACAGAAAGATGCACAGAAAAATATTCCTTCCTTGGAAGGAATAGAAATAAAATTGTAGTTGACTTGAACGAGGCAGGATGCACTGGATATCAGACGTGAATGGCTGATAAACAAATGGCAAATATTGAAAACTGCACCCACAATGCAAGGTAACATTTTCTTCCTTTTGCTATCCAAGGATTTTGAACAATAAGAGTTGCATTCGTATTTTATTGTATCTCTTTGCTTTGTGGTTTGGTTCAGAAAAATAGGAATAAGTAGTTTATTTCTATTCTTGTTAGAAATTCTTTTTAGATTGAGGGCTCATTGTGTGGGTCTCAGGGATTGCCTATGAGCAAGACAAAAGAGAACGTGGGTTGATTAAAGCAGAAAGTGACCATGTCCACAGAAGGTTACACGTTAATTGTAAACAACTTTTTTTTTACTTTTTTCCATTTTCCCCAAATCTTGAATCAGATGCATATTATACTCTGATACCAGAAATGAAAGATACTTGAGACTCAGGCTAGGAGAGCACCGAAAGTCTTAAGGACAATATAGAGCATGGATTCTTATGCCGTGTCCCTATGTTCTATATTTGTGTTGTATTTATATTACTTGTTTTATTAAGTATAGCTTTTGATCTAATTGCATTATGAAACTCATGTTTAATTCAATGTCTGATTGCTGAATAATTAGGATGGTTGTTAAGGCAGGCAACGATTATTAGCCTTGCCTAGCTTTGAACCTGGAATGTTAGACTGAATTTCAAAATTAATGATTAAGATCATTTATAGATTGCTTCCACCAGGCAATGAACTGACCACTCCAGTCAAAAATGGTGCCCTGCTGTGAATGCCAATTACCATGGAAAAATACCAGTTCTGCCACACACAACAACAGTGCAAAACAGTTCACAAACAGTTCACCTATATGTTGTGGAGCACCATCCTTAATTATTTAAATGAACCATCCACCCAATATTTCATTTATTCTTTCATTTGTGAGAAGACATAAAAATATTGTTGAGATGCAATTTGAAGAGTGGACTAGGATAGCTTTCCTGCCTTCAAAATCAGGTCTGTGCACAGCTGGCTGCCACTTCTAACTTGTAGAAGTCTGGAAAGACAAAGGTATTAAGTAGGCAGTGAAGTTCAGTCAGATCAGCATCAACTTCTAAAATTGCTATGTATGTCTTCACCTTCTGATTCATAGCTGGCTACTTCATCCTGCTGAGACAGAAAATAGACCTCCGGTGAGCCTCCTCAGCTAACCATACCACACCAAAGTTTGTTCCGGGTGCCACTTAAGATACAGAATGGACAGTGTCAATTACTTATTCTGCTCCTTCATTGTTTGAACGTTGCTAAAATTCTATTTAACTGGGTAATTTTGGCCAACCCGTACAGTAGGGCAGCTGACAAGGGAAGCAGGAGATCTTCATTTTTGCACTGTTGTTGTGTGTGGCAGAACTGGTATTTTTCCTTGGTAATTGGCATTCACAGCAGGGCACCATTTTTGACTGGATGAATGGCTTAGCTTCCCACAGTGTCTCAAACCAGAAACTTTCATTGCCTGAAAATTATGCCATGGCTGATTGTATACTCTCTAACAACACAATGTTTAACCTGGGTCTCTTTCTCACTAAGATCGATGGCTATCCATTTCGTTTTGTCATACAAAGGAGCTAGTGAGTTAGCTTAGTTCAGTCTAATAATAGCTGTCAAGGTTCTGACTAATGAACCCAAGCAAATCAGAACTCTGAGACTAGAATACTCCTCAAAGAACTTCTTTACTGAGTATGTTATATCAACATTGCTTTAAAGGAAAACCAACTCGAAATATGGTTTCAGTATAATTAAAATAGGGAAAAAAGCCAATCCCCATGTCACAAGTCACGTTGGCCAATTAGGTCAATTGGCAGGCTCTCCAGGCACTCCCTCCCTGACCTTATCCATTGCCAGTAGAGATGACCTTGGTTCTCACAAGAACACTCTCTGTTGTGTGTAGCAAGGCATTTTAACCTCCTTCCCCTCTTCCCCCACTGTGTGACAATAGAGGAATAGGAAAATGTCTGTTGCCAGGTTCTGTTCGAAATTGACCATGGCTTAGAATGGAGAAGTTATCAATGTTCTGAGCCACTCTCGAACTGCTTCATCCATGAGGAAGGGGGTGAAGTCATGCTGATTCACCCCCTTGCCAGTATTAAGTTGGGTCTCTAATCTATTTTTAATTTCAGTCTTTCTTTTGTTTGTTTCTTTCTTTCTCCATTGCAAATTTGATCTTAACAGAATAACAGAGTTGGAAGGGATCTTGGAGGTCTTCTAGTCCAATTCCTTCTCAAGCAGGAAACCATATACTACTTCAGACAAATGGTTGTCCAATCTCTTTTTAAAAGTCTTTAAAAGTTTGAGCACCCACAATTTCTGGAGGCAACTCATTCCACAGATTAATTGCTCTAACTGTCAGGAAATTTCTCTTTAGTTTTAGGTTGCTTCTCTCCTTGATCAGTTTTCATCCATTCTTCCTGTTTTGCCTTCAGGTGCTTTGGAGAACAGGTTAATCTTTCCCCTCAAACATTATAACACTGCTATCATGACACCTCTAGTCCCTCTTCTCATCAAATTCCTGCAACCGTTCTTCATATGGTTTAGCCTCCAATCCCCTAATCATCTTTGTTGCTCTTTTCCATACATAGTCCTATTCAGTTCAGTTTCTGGACTTAGTGTACTGAAAGGCCAAGTTCTGATAACTTCATGCAATTTCTTTCTAATTACCGTTTGGTTGGTAAGAATAAAAAAGATTACAGAATGGTGCAGAAATGCAATCTAATGTTCATTATGTAGCCTGAATAATGCTGGAAATAGATCCAAAAGTGCTTAAAATGAATTTTAAGGACAATTTGGCATTAAGGAATTTTCTAAATGTACTTGTTAATGCAGACATTTTCCTAGACATTTTATGCAAGTGTGTGTGTGTGTGTGTGTGTGTGTGTGTTTGTGTATAAACCCATACACATGTACAAACACAATATCAGAAGTTGTTGCTGGAGGCATGGACTAAATGAGCTTTCACAGACATGGGAAGGTGTTGATGGGAAGGAACCCCCATGTACTTCCAGTGGTAAAATCACAACAGCAAAGTTTCCTAAAAAAAAAAAAGATCTCCTGTCCAAAGATTCTGAATATTCTGTTCAGTTATTTGCATGCTCTGCTCATCCAGCAAAGCTTGATGCCTGAAAGTCACAGGGATTGATGTAGCAGAAACAAATCAACAGGCTTTTCAGGCTGCCTGCACAGATACTATTAGGCAAATATGTTATTACAAGAATACTCTTTGGGTGATGTAGTTAAATCATTATCTTTGTACAAACTGGTGGCATTGGAGATTGGAAAAGAAATCAAACCATCTATAATAGATACTTCCTGATTTAATGAGCACATTGTTTTAGAGATACATGATCTGAAAATAAATTTGAGGTTCTTTTTTTTTTTTTTTTGAAAGACTGGAACACAATGGTTTAAATCCATCCAGTGCTAATGAAAGGAAATAGCAGGGCAATTTGTTTTTCAAGCCATTAATCTTGCTAAAGTATCTCTAATGGGAAGTCTATGCATGTTTGTGCTCCCCCCACCCACCCAAAGAAATATCAAATGAAAAGAATATAAGGCGAGGTCAAGGAGCAGAAATTTATCCATAGCAATGGTAATGTTTTATTTTATATTTTCTTCCTCTCAAAGCTCTTACAAGTCAAATAAGGTTATAGAAAGGGCAGAAGAGTAGCAGCAAGAATTATGAGATTTCTTTGCCCTGGATGATAATATTAATCATCAGTGGTGAAGTTGAGAGGCTTGCATTACAAAGCTATCCTTTATTATGGTTTTCCATCATTCATTGCAATTAGCAATAGTGGGCAATGTAATTTTGCAACTGCTTCAAGAACAAAATTGTGGAGCAGTGTGTTTTTAATTCAATAAATCAAAATCGAAAGTTAGCTTCGTACCTTATGAATTTTCTGATATTTAAATTCTGCATCTACCTTGTCAGAATGATTTTTTTTTCAAAAGTGCACAAGAACACGTATGTGCATTTGCGGGTGCATTCCAACTCACTGTCAAGCTTAAAGCCATTTTGGAGCATCTTCAGGGCTGCCGCAGCAAGGCTGGTTGTAGCTGTGGGAATGGGAGGGAGGAGTAGAGATAGCTGGGGACTGGAAGCCAAAAGAAAATTCTTTCTCCAGGGAACCAAGGATGTTTTCACCAGGTGCTGGAGAGACGTGGACTGAAATCAACTGGAGTTGGAACTGTGACCTGGTTGGGTCATGTGATGGACACGAGGACTGGGGGGAAATAACTTTGATTTTTAATATGGGTGGGAAAACTCTGGGACCTTCAGAGTCGGGTTTTCACCAGATGTGCCAATATGACATGCCTAATAAATTTGTACTTTGAGGAGCACCTTGGCCTCGAGTTTTGATTGCATTGGGACTGTTACTTGGAATCCTGGTACTTATCTTTATATTGAGAAATGCTATTTTTATTTAATAGCAATAGCACTTAGACTTATATACCACTCCATAGTGCTTTACAGCCCTCTCTAAGCAGTTTACAGGATCAGCATATTGCCAACCTGGCTCCTCATTTTACCGATGGAGGCCTGAGTCAACATCGAGCCAAGGAGAATCAAACTGCTGGCAGTTGGCAGAATTAGCCTGCAGTACTGCATTCTAATCACTGCACCAACCTGGCTCTTTATATTCTTCATGATGCTACATATAGATTAAATTGTACATGGCTCAGAGCCCCTCTGTGAACGGAGATCGGTGGTTAAATTTTTTGATAAATAATTAAATAGATGAATGAATGGATGAAACAAAGTGTCATTTTTCCTCTTCCTCCTTCTCTATAAAAGCTTTCCTCACAGTATCACCATTTTCGTTTTGGAAAATATGAATTCGTTTAAGTGACAGGCAATCTGTCAATAGGCAGAATCTGATAGCGGTAATTGAAAATGCCAACGTTAGTGTTTTGTTTTTACTAAAATGTTTCACTCTGTAATGAAAATTAGAGCAGAAAAGGAATGACAATGTGTTCTAGATTTAGATTTTTGTGCTGAAAGAGAAAGGGCTACGTTTGTCCATTTAGTATAATTTAGCAATTCTTATTCAGTAGAGCTTCCAGGAACCACGGTTAATTTCAAAAGGCAGTTTCATCTCCCTGCTGCTTGGTTCTCTAGCTCAGACATACTGGACTGTCGTAGTAAATTCCAAGAATGTGCAACAAGTTAGTGGCATGTACCTTCCGCTTGTTCTCCCTCTTTTTTAAAATTTTTATAAGGCAAATTTAATAACCTTTTTAATAACCTACAAAAATGGAGGAATTTCCAGAAATATGATAACCAACATTAAAACAAACCCATGCGTAATAAAACATTAATTGCCCTTTAGGAAATGCAGCCTTGAGGAATACCTACAATGCATCACATGTGGCAATGTCTGCAGCTGTTGTGTAACATGTTCTCTTCCAGTATAAATTGATTGCATTTCTAAGAGATAAAGTTAAATTATTTGATGGGATAATATATGACAAATAGTGTGGGATATGCCATGGAATCAACATCCTATCATTGAGTGACTTTAAACTTTTGTTTAGCGTAAAATAGTAGCGGTATGGCTATATTTGTTCCCACTCTGTTGCTACAGATCAAGTGGTGGTAACTTTCTATGGACTTGTAACCTCCATAGGAATCAACTTATTCTTCCCACAACGATTAGTTTCAGGTCACATTAGCCTAGTAAGTGTAGTTCCACACACATCCAGCACCGAGAACCTTCTCTGTGCTGCTTCTTACTAGTTTGTGACTTATTTCTATTCAGATAAATTGCAGGGAGAAGGAAATTAAATGTTTTCCACATTTCCAAAATGCCTGCTCACAGAGGAATAGAAATTAAAGAATATCATCTGGACATTGCTTACTCATTCATTTACTTTTTATAAGGTGAAAAAAACTTGATAAATTAGGAAGGGCTGATAGGATTAAAGAGCTGGACTGCACAGCGTTACTGCTCATTTCAAGAGCTGAAATTCCCCACCACCACCATCATGAATATTACAAAATATCTTTGTTGCACAAAGGTTCCCTCCATTTATTTGCAGAAACTTAGTATCAGCTATTCAGTAGGAATATGTTGCTGCTACCAAACATAATTTTTGGCAGGCTGTGCATTGATATCAGCAGGAAATAAATAGGAAAACATTAACAAGCATAAACTTTCGAACATCAGCTAAAGGTGTTTTACAAAGCACAGATGGCTTATGCTATTCAAGTGGATGAAAAATAGTGTGTGTGGAGGATATGTTGTATACATGTTTGGCATCATATGTCACTTATATACTGAGTGTGGCAGGAAAAAAAATTAGGAATGATTCGTCCTATCAACACGACTCAGAAATAATTCATTTGGCACATATGTTACATTCATACAAAATGGATGCAAGGGGGGAAAACTGATAACAACAATTCCCAGGTTGAAGAACTAGTTTTGACCAACTATTGCATAAAGGCCTTCATCACCATACATTTGCTGTTGCCGCCAGCAAAAAAGCTGGGAGAGAATGGCAGGGGGGGATCTTGCATGGTGGGAGCCATCCCTCATGCCTGGCATTCCTCCTCCCTCAGTGGGGCCAAGTGAAAGAAGGGGGCGGCATGGAGAAGCACTCCCCTCCCCTGGCCAAGCACTGAGCACAAAAGCCTAGCAGGGGGTGGCTAGCCCAACAGAAGCGCTCCCATTGGCAAGTCAGATGGTGGAGAGGCCTGGCCCATCTCTCACAGCTGTCCCACTGTTTGGCACCTCCAGACATGAGCTGCCGCCTATGAAACATGCCGTGCCTTTGAGGAAGCCGGGCAGTAATGGCTGGGACCAGGGAGAACAGCAGAGGTGTCAGGGCTGCTCCCCTCTCCACAGCAAACTGGGCACGGAGGAGCACAGTGAGTTGCAGGCTGAGCACCGGAAGGTCAGAAGGTGTGCTCCCACATCGCCCCAACACACATTTCCAATGCATGCTCCTCTGCCTTGAAGTGGTGAGAAGGAAGCAGGGAGCAGGGGGGAAGGGTAGGGGGGATTCTAGGAGGAGAAGCCTGGCTGGCTTTCCTTTTGGCTTGGAGAAGGGAGAAGACGCATAAAAATCCAATTTCCCCAATAAATGGAGGAAATAAAGGCCTGGCAATCTAGAATCCAAAAATTGAGGCTGGGTCTGTTCATCAGAGGATTGGAGAAGAAATCAGTTGAAATCTGGGTGAGGGGCTATTCAGAGAGGGATCTGCTTGGGTCTCTTCCTTCCTCCCCCTAAGATTCCCCTACTGGCTTTCTTCCCTAGCCTCATTTTAATGGGAGGGGAAAGCAAGGTGGAACAATAGTAGATAAAAGGCTACGAGGGGGAGTGGATAGAGAACGCCCTCTGTGGTATTAATCGGCATCCGCTTTGGAGCATTTTCTGTCAGGAAGTGAAGGGCCTTGGTTGGAAGCAATGGGGATAAAATGCAGCATCAGCTCCAGACTGCACCAAGTTCTCAGACTGGTAGCCCTCCAACCCCCCTCTCTCTATTCCCCCAAGTCCAGAGGGGACCCCACCCTGGGATTCCTGGTTTATGTTTCTGAATCCTGTTTTTTTCTGGGTGTGGGGAAGAGAGACACTCCGCAAAATGTGTGCTTAAATCTCACGCTGTTGCAAAGTCCTGATTATTAAAGACGGAGATGGGGAAAAGATGCCATTCCTTTCCCAAGGATACAGGGAAAGTGGAATAAAAATTGGTGTGTGTGTGTGTGTGTGTGTGTTTATTTGTGTGTGTGTAAATAACAGCCTGGGATAACTTCAACTACAAATAACAGCTGCTGTTATTTTTGCTTAGAACTTCTAAGCTACACAGCATTCTTCAGTAAATACTAACAATAACAAACCATAATATACAAGATTAAAGGAAGGAAGGTGAAATCAGAGGAGGGGGGAAGGTATGAAGGAAGGAAGGAAGGAAGGAAGGAAGAAAGGAAGGAAGGAAGGAAGGAAGGAAGGAAGGAAGGAAGGAAAGAAGAAATCAGAGGAAGAGATAGGAAGGAAGGAAAAAGAAGGAAGGAAGAAATAAGGATGTGATGGTTTTCCAGAGGCTACTGCACTACACTCCCATCATTCATGAGTTGTGCTGGTAAAGAAATCCAGTGCCACCAGGAAGAAGTCAAGTTGTGAAGGAGTGATTGAAATTCCTCACAAAACCTCATTATTCAGATTAAATTGCCATGTTGGCACTTTGTGATAAATAAGTGGGCTTGGGTTGCAGTTTGGGCACTCGGTCCCTAAAAGGTTTGCCATCATTGCTATAGCATAAAACAATTAGTTTCTTTCTTATCTCTAACACTCTGCTATGTTAGAAATCATTGCATTCTTGAGATTTCTATTTCCTTTTTCTTTGGCCAAACATCTGGGACCTTTATTTACACAACATGCAAGTTTTCATTAAAGAATAACATTTTTTGTTGTTGAAAAGAACCTCTTAATTTCTTTCCCAGGTATTCCGGCTTTGAAAGAGGGAAATGGTTTTGTTTCAGCAATGTCAAAAGAGGGTTAAACAACGTAGGAATGAAATAGATTCCATTGAAGACTTAAAATTGGTCTTCAACTCCCCAATTATATTCTTCACTTTCCAAAAGAAAATTACTGTAGACAACTCTGCAACTACAATTACTGGACACAGCAGCTAATCAATGCTTTTTATCTCCCAACTGCCGTTTTTCTTTTTCATGTTAGATTTATGTGATGAAAATAATCAAACTCATGAGTCATGATTTCTACCTTCTGTAGCTAGTGAAATGCATAGGTCCAGTATCTAGTTGTTGGCCTTTTTTTTTTTTTTGCATGTAAGTGAGGATTGGTAAGTAAACTTCACTTAGCAATCAGTGAAAGAACCTATATTATAGTGAAGGGGTTTGTTCTGCTCTCAAGCAGGGTTTTTTTTTTTTGGGGGGGGTTGCTGTTTAGAAATAAGCATTTGATAGGGAGAATGATTGATTTTATTTTTAAAGACAGTCTATTTGCAAATAATAATTGAAAGGAATTCCAAACTCTGGAGATACTGATGCTAGGAGATTAACTCTTTCTCATGGAATGAATTATAAACTTCATACTTTACATTTTCATTTAAAACTTGGCAACTTTGCTATCTAGCATATAGTACAGTCTTGGTATATAGTGCAGTCTTTCATATTCATATGAAAAATATGGAACTTGACTTTTTTAAAATATAAATATACATATACTTTTTAAAAATATAAATTTACACATACTGTTTCATTTTATAAATTTACACATACTGTTTCATTAGCTATTATTACATGCATTTTTGTAGCATTTTCCATGGCTTGGTCTTGGATTTTCCTTTGTAGAGCCATTATAAACAATTATTTTTTTCATCCTTATGGACCTCCTTTTGGATTTGTCCCTTCTTCAGGTTTGTCCTTTATTTTTCCCAATAAAATATGCTTACTTTAATTGTAACAGGACGCCTCTATATCCTAATGAAGCTTTCCATCCCTCACATCTGCAACCTAATAGTTTCCATGTCTGTTTTAATCTCTTGATGCCACATGCTGTTAGAAGTTTAGAGTGGGATTCCGTAAATAATGTCAGCAAGCATCAAGCTGAAATCCACCAAGTATCTCTGTGGAAAATGATTATGGATGGATTACAAACTTATGAAATTTCTATCTGCACAATTACTAAAGTAGGTAAAATTCGTGAGAAGCAAATTGCAACAGCAATACATTTATCATGTTTTCTCCCTCCAGGGACTGAGGAGATTACATATTTGAGCATCTGATTGGGTGCATCCTTCCCTAATTTCATTTTGATTGGAAACACCAATGGATCCTCATTTGTTAAGCCATCAGAGCATAGTAATCTAAATAAAATATTTACTGCTTATACTGTGTGAAGTACAATATAAATTTCAATATAGGAGGATTTTCTAGCATGAGTGGAAATTAGAACTGTCTTATACACTTGTTTTGAATTTTTTTTAAAGAGTGTATGTGTCTGTGTGTGTATATACACACATATATATACACACATACATACATATATATCTTCTCATTTTGTCATGAGTTAACATTGAAGGATGAAAGTAACTGAATGATATCCAAGTTAAGATGGTAGAGGGAATAATTGGATCATCCAAATGTTTATTTAATGCACTTTGACATTTTTGCAGGAATGGATGGCAATAGATTTTAGGCAAGAGAGTATAAACCTGTTTTATGCAAAGAATTAAAAAAAATGTCTTCGTTAAAACACTCTGCTGAACAAGAAGACCTAATGAGATGGCAGTGTAGGCAATAAAGTATTTATAAGTACAATAAAGTAATATTAATGCAATTTATGATTTTTAAAATATATTTAAAACAGATGTATGATTTCCTGAATAAATATTAAACATATTTAAAGTTCCCATTTTCCTTTTGTTGAATTGATTTTTTTTTAAAAAAAACACCTGCGAGATATTATATTCAGTTCTGTCTTCAAAAGATGCCATCTAAACATGACTAAATTTCTAACGCTAACTCTTGTGTGGAGTTTTCCCATTACGCTATGCTTATTCCCTTATAATCTAAGATTTCAATTTTTTTTAAAAAAAAACTTCATCTAAAAGCAAATGAAAAGTAGATCAGCTGTACCTTGAAAAGGACCAAATTTCACACTGCATAAACTTTAGATATTTTACTGTTTTTTAATGGGTTTCCTCTGAAATGTTATTAGATACTTTAAAAAAAAAGACACACCATCTTTTCAGTTTGACTTTCTTTCTGAATGTCATTCAGCATCCAGTTGTCCTATCGTAGAACATCTTTAAGGGAATGGATCTGCAGAGGTGAATTTTTAGTTGGATCTGCAAAACTCAGTTAAAAATAGGGATGGATAGATCTGGGTTTTCATCAGAGCCTTGTTAAAGGGGGGGGGGAGAGGGAGACATTCCCTGCACTGCCACTTTAAAATCAAATAAAAGTAGTTAGTTTCTCCCCTACCCAAAATGTTTCATCATTTTACCATTTTCAATTACATCTCTATTCTTCTATTAATAATGAATTCCTTTATGTAGTTTTCTCTAAACCTTACAGTAGTACAAGATAGGCTATTGAAGAGCAGCAGGTAAGTGCCCATTTCGAACACATCCATAGTGTTGCATTGGACTAAAGGAGACTTAAGCTTTTTTTAAAAAAAAAACCCTACCTATGAGAAAATTGGATTTGATTTTCAAGCATCGTGTGGTATTCAACCTAGAAAGGATAGCAGTTGATGACTAATTTTGGTCACATTTTATAGTGTTATACATAAGGTAAAGGTAAAGGTTCCCCTCGCACATATGTGCTAGTCGTTCCTGACTCTAGTGGGTGATGCTCATCTCCGTTTCAAAGCCAAAGAGCCAGCACTGCCCGAAGACGTCTCTGTGGTCATGTGGCTGGCATGAATGCTGTTACCTTCCCACTAAAGGTGGCCCCTATTTTTCTACTTGCATTTTTGCATGCTTTTGAACTGCTAGGTTGACGGAAGCTGGCACAAGTAATGGGAGCTCACTCCATTACGCGGTGCTAGGGATTCAAACCACCAAACCGCCAAAATTTCTGATTAACAAGCTCAGCATCTTAGCCACTGAGCCACCATGTTCCTGTGTTATACATAGCTGACTATATATAATATAAGTATTGAATATCCCTTTAGACTAGTCTGAGTTTTATCATAAACCAAGGATTGAAGGTAATTTAAAATCTTCCTGGAAGATCTCTTCTTACAAGGGTTTTTCCAGTAAAAGATAATTAAAATAGGCTGCCATCATTCAGGCACCTCTGAACAATCCATAGTTTGTGCAGATGGGTGGTTCTTAGCCATATGGAACAAGCTTGTTCCAAAAGTAACTTCAGGAAATAGAAAGGTGCTTTGGAATCTTCTTGGATAAAATCCAGAAATGAACAAAATTTGAGCCAATCTTGAAATTCCTAGGACTAGACAAGCTGCACAATTGTGCATTCTTATCTGTGGGGGAGGTTTTAATGAGAAACCCCTATTTAACAACAATGAAACTCAAGCTAAAGAACTTAAAAGTAGTTTATTGTGAAAAGAGAAATATTGGCACAGTTAGAGAACCCAAGAATACACAGAAAGAATTCCAAATCAAACCAATGTTAAATGTCATAAATGGAGAATAGTCGTAGTGGAACAGAGCACAGAATATAAAACAGTCAAGTATTTAATTCTCACTCCAAAACTAAAACAATATGAAAGAATTAGAAAAGAGCAAAAGATCTCACCATTTTTTTCCATCATATCCCTTACCTCCTTCTCTGCACACACTTAAATGGCAAAGATGTGTTTGCTAATATATTATTTCATACACCCTTTTTGACTTCAACTTCCAGAACAGACAGAAGAATTTGCAAGCTTATTTGATTGTTGTCCTCTTCCCCTTAGAATGAAGCCACAAGCTATCAGAAAGGAGTATGCCTTTTGCTAAGCAATTACAGCAGAGAGATACAGATGTTACATTATGTCATGCCCCATGGCAGTTTTCACATGACTTCCACCCACTCCCCACCTTGGAGGTGAAGAATTCCTCTAACTTCTCGATATCATTACTTGCAACCACTGAATGGCAGAATCTGGATAGTTCTTAAGGTGAATATAGTGTATTGCATATCTAAAATGTGAGTGTCATTTCAATTCCTAGTACAGAATTTGAACTCCATAACATAACATCTGGCTACTTACATTTGAGGACTCTGAATAAGGATGAAACCAGTCATCTGGAAGGCAAGGCAACTGAATTTAATCACAGCATGCTTTTGGATTAACCAGAGGCCTATTTATAAAACTGCCATAAACAGGCATCTATGGCTGCATCTTTCTTTCAATCAACATTATCAGAGTCAGGAAGGAGAAGTAGCAGAAGAAAAGAGCAATGTTTCTAAATCACTCTCTCTTTTTGTTTTTTGGCACAGTTTTGTTATGCCATGAAGTACAAATCTAGGCAATAAAAGAAGATGCAGTATTCTACTTAGACAATAATCCATTGTTTATATTTGAGAAGAAACTTCATTTTACTTTCTCAGGATCACTTCTTGGAAACCAGACCAAAGTCTAAGTGGCTTTGGCTTGTCTGATTGTATAATTCAGTTGTAAATCAAGAGTGCACCTCTTAGTGCACTCCAGCTTTTTACCCTCCTTAATATCTATAGTGACCTTTAAAGTCTGTTCCCCCCCCCAACCTCTATCTCAGATCATTTAGGTCAATGTTCCTGTTATAGATATGTTGAGGAGACACATGTGTATACTTTTTCACATGGACTCAAAAACATCCACGAAGACAATGATTTCAAACTTAACTTGAGAGGTGGGATAAACATACTTAAGATAAATCAGCAGTGATCAAATATGTGCTTTTCAAGTGACATGTGTGTGTTTCTATTTACAATGTAAGACTGCCATTATAGGGTTGCAAAAAATGACATATCAGAAGATGACAAGAGAGGGTGAAAGTTTTGGTTGCTCCTTTATTACCTCCCAGTATCTATCAGATGTTGGCAGCCCAGGTCTTGTCATTCTAATAAGTAGACCAGAAGAAGGAAATAAACTCTACAGAAAGGCTGGATCTATTTTTATTGACATTGTCTACAATAAAACCCATAAACGTTTCTACTGCTCCTTCCTCCTTCTTATGGTTCAATGAATGGGGGTAGGGAGTCAGAGTGTCTGTCTGAGCCACTTCTGAATATCAGCTTGTTCTATATTTGAAAAATCCTTCAGTCCTTCTAGCTAGGTAATGGTTCCTGCATATGACCATCATGTATCTTCCTTACTTTTCATAGATTTATTAGTGAGGGCCTCAACTAGTATAGATAAGGAAGATGTGCCTTTTCTTCCTCTGTTGTCCCTGAGTCAGCCATTGTTCTAACAGGAATGGCATCTAGCTACCATCAGCATAGCTTTGGCTAAGACTCTGCATTATACCCTTTCTACTGCAAACATCAGATTTGAAGCATAAAATAGCAATACAGAAAAAGGTTGTGATATTGACCCTTTGGTCAGGTTTTCTGAGTTTTACTAAACTAGATACTAAATCGCAAATGATTTCAGTATAACCCCATTACTGCTGAATGCTACTGTTCCCAACACATACATAAAAATGATTGCAATAAAAAGGAGTTTAAAAAAATTATAGCAGTTTATCAATTTTGGAGCAGCAATTGAAAGGAATAATAAATTATTTGTCTTATTGATTCAGATTAAATCAATAAAAGGTATAAAAGCATTAAATATTGAGAATTTTAGGAAAATGCCTAAAAGTTAGAAGAGTATCATGAATGAATGAAGCTGTAACAATGTAATGCAGAATTGCTATAAACCTTGATTGAAAGATAGCAACAAAGACACACCAAAAACCCCTTGATTGCCATCCAGGTATGCTCCTTGTGTCTAGTCAAGGACTGATATTGTGGGCCTGGTATTACTAGTCTTCTTAAACTTCTTAAATTCATGATTGAAATAGTCCCCCCACAATCCGCACATGTCAAAAGCACATTTTTACATACAAGATTGGAGAGATAAATTTTGGATTTCCTCACTTAAAAGTATTTAGTTAAAAACTGAAAATCAGTTTTAAGAACTTGTTGAGAGATCAGCCTGTCAATAGACTAGCCACATTGTACTTTTATGTTAACACCTTTATATAACAAAATGTGATAATCCTAGTGACTTTGAATTGTTTTAAAATCTATTTCATTGTGTATCTATTTACTTGGCCTAATTCAAACGGCTATCTCATGTGTCATTAACTGTGGACAATCTGTTAATGATGTACTGCAGCATTATTTGCCTTTCATGTTTTATCTTTGTTCGGAAGAAAAAGAATTGTTTAGTTTGTCAGGTCAACTGGAATGAGATTCACAAACTATAATGATAAAATTTCCATATGTTCTATCTAGTGCAAAAAACCATAACTGTAAAATATTTCCTCCTCAGTGTCTTATTTCTGGTAGCAGGAAAATCAACATGATAGATATTTATGCAGTTTTTCTTTCTTTCTGGGATATGGATTCCACTCTGGGATTTCTTTAAAAAGGGTTCTCCTCCCACTCCTCCCCACACCCCTTCTGAAAAAAGCCTAGCAGGAGTGTACAGAGAGCAAAAGAAACAAAGGCATCTAATTTAGAGACATCACAAATATAGTAGTTTCTTCCCATCACCCCCAACCATTATTTCAGAACCATCAGCAACTTAAAATACAGATTATTGAGGTGTATCAAACTTAGATCTGCAGAACCTGGGACTATCTGATCTCCTGAAAAAATCTGGCTGGTCTCTAAAAAAAACTACTGGGATCTCCAGTGCCTGCTGCTGCTGAGGTACCAACTTACTCAAGCCTGATAGTAGAAAAGGGGTTGCTTTTGCACTGAGAGCCTATTTCTCAGTGGCTTCCTTCTTTATTTCTTCCATATTGTTATTTTACTACAGTAGTATCTTCCAACTTTGGTGATTTTAAGATGTGTGGGCTCCAACTCCCAGAGTTCCCCAACCAGCTTGGGAGTTGACGTTTACACATGTTAAAGTTGCCAAGGTTAGGAAACACTGCACTTCAGTGTTTCCCAACACTGCCCTTGGAGCAATGATAACTGGCTGCAAAAGTCCAAATAACCATGAGGCATAACAGCAGATGGTTAAGAAACAACAACAACAACAACAGCAACAAACCCTACAAATATTTTGCTACCATCTAAGTATCATCCACACTTTTGAAGTCCAGGAATAAAAGCCTTTTCAGGCTTTGTTTAAAGACAAACAAGAACACAGCAAACCTCCTTTCCCTCTTGTCCCTAGAACAATTGTCTCTATTGCTTTCCTTCAATTATACAATTGAAGAAGGAAGGAAGGTTTCTGCAAAGAAATTATATATATATATATATATATATATATATATATATATATATATATATATATATATATATATATATATATATATATATATATATATATATATAAAATAACACCTATTAAGGCAAAGGTAAAGGTTTCCCTTGCACATATGAACTAGTCGTTCCCGACTCTAGGGGGCGGTGCTCATCTCAGTTTCAAAGCCGAAGAGCCAGTGCTCTCTGAAGATGTCTCCGTGGTCATGTGGCATGACTAAACACCGAAGGCGCACAGAACACTGTTACCTTCCTAACAAATGGTTCCTATTTTTCTACTTTCATTTTTACATGCTCTCGAACTGCTAGGTTGGCAGAAGCTGGGACATGTAAATGGAGCTCACTCTGTTAAATGGTGCTAGGGATTTGAACCGCCAAACTGATGACCTTTCTGACTCACCGCGTCTCACCTAGTAGATCATTGAAATGTATCAGACTTTCCTGTTTGCTCCAACCAGTAAATTTATTCTGAAAATGTCTGCAGAGAAAAGGAAATAAGGAAAATCTTCTATTATGTTAGTATTCATACAAACAATTGTCTGGTTTATCTTCCTGCCTTCCTTCCAATTCTTTATTTGGAGAGAATTGTTATCAAGAGGTTTAATCCCCACTCATTTTTTTTTCAAATAATAGACTGAAGTCCTTATTGTACCTGTGCCTACAGTGATAGGCTTTGATAGATTCTAACTACAATTTAGCAAATAATAATAATAATAATATGTTTTTGACTCCACAAGATCAGAAACAATGGCTAGTACTCATTTCATTGTAACCAAGCATTGTAACTATCCAAAGATACAGGGAGGCTAGACAATCACCAAATACAGTAAATGGATCAGTTGAAATCTGGTCTGTATTAGTTCGGTGTGTACTTCTTTGCTCTTCGGTACTGTCTGATTTCTCAATAGATTCTTTTTAAAAGAGAACACCTGAATTGGAAAAATCCACAGCTGCTGTTCTACAGATTGTTAATGTATTTTCCTCCAATGTACTTAACTCCCCCTCCCATGGATTACATTACTGCTCTCAATATGCAGTATTCTCTATACAATTTCCCTTTATATATGCTTTATTTAAATGCAGCTTGGCCCTAGCATATGGTTTCAGCTTACGTAGCTTTCCCAAATGGTATGATGATTTTTATGAACATGTCTAATGGAGAATGATAGACAGCAGCACATTCCATTCATTATTGCCTTCTGTGCCACAGCAGAGTCTCCTTGGAAAGATTACGGCAATTTGTCACAAAAGAAACCCGTGATCGCTGTCTTTTTACATCTCTAACCCCGTGTTGGCTAATTTGATTTGTTTCTCCTTCTGAGAGCTCATGCCACCACAGCACTGGGAAAAGATTTTTATGTCACCTGTAAGCCCTTTAGATCTGGAAAAGTGAGACAGATTGGCCACCAACTATTGCCTTGGATGGCAAGTTCTATGTTTCCACTTGTTCTGAGTTTTCTCTGTTTCTGCACAGGCAACAAACAAAGTGGTGAAGATGAATGGATAGATGTGGTCTAAGCTTATATGGCTTTTTGACTTTTTCAGGAAGAACCACAATAGTATAACACCCATTTGCCCTCAAAAATAGCAGGGACACTCACATTCCTCTACGTTGGATAAGTGATAGATTCTCTTATGTTGCTGACAGAATAGGATCAGTGAAAATGCAACTGTGCTGTATTTATAGACAGCACTTTAGCCATTCAGTTTTGGAAGAGACACATAGGTTGTTACTGACATATAGATGGGGCAGTTTTTCATATGGACTCCATTCATATGGAATAAACAAGAAAACATACAATACCAAATAGTTTTTGATGGAAGATTTTTTCGGTAAGTTTGAAAATAAATCTAGTTAATGGATCAAGTTAATTTCTCTTTTGGAATTTTTCAAATATAGCTAAATTATTTAATGCAGTGGAACTTCCTAAGTGGGGGAAGTCTTGGGGTGTGGGAACCTCCAATATGGGGATCTGTATATCACTAAATTTGGTCCTTTGTGTTGTAATTTATAGCTGCCCAAACGTTTGAACAATTAAACCTACCTTACTCTCTTATCAGTGATGGGATTCAATTTTTTTTTACTACTGGTTCTGTGGGCATGGCTTGATGGGTGTGGCATGGATTTGTGGGCATGGCTTGGTGGGCATGGCAGGGATACTATAAAATCTCCATTCCCACCCCATTCCAGGGGAAGAATAATGTAAAATCTCCATTACCTCCCCACTTCTGGGGAAGGTTACTGCAAAATCCCCATTTCCTCCCGATCAGCTCTGGAGGAAAAGAATAGATGGGGGCGAGGCCAGTCAGAGGTGGCAATTACCAATTCTCCAAACTATTCAAAATTTCCGCTACTTGTTTTCCAGAACTGGTCAGAACCTGCTGAATACCACCTCTGTCCCTTATCCTTATCCTTATCTTAGTTTAGCTTGTCTTTTCTTGCCTTAGTTTAGTTTACTGTTTGGTTATTCAGTTCAACTGGGTATTATTTCAGGCATATACAGAGGGAAGGAAATATAGCTTTCAGCCTTGCCTTGCGCTTGAAGGAAGAATGTGCATATGAGGGACATGTCCACACTGCTCCTTTAAGTTGCTCCTGACCTGTGTTTAAACCTGATAAGAAAATCCTGTTTGGATAAAGATAAATTGGGGGGCTTTCATGATAGTCAAAATGCACTACACCATGTCTGAACAATTTCCTTCTCCTTCTTAATTTTGTGTTTTAGGAAAACAGCCTTCAATTGTTTTGTTCCATGAGCAGATCACACTAATCATATATTCTTTTTCTCTCTCTGCACGATGTATATTAAAATATGCACCCATAAAATTAAATTAAATTAAAATATAAAGTTAAAACATCAAATGCATGTCTATGCAGGAAGGACAACCAGGTTTAAAACAATACCCCTTTACTGCATTTGCCCTGATTTTCCTGAATTTCCATTCATAGTGATTATTACTCTTGTCTGATATGCAGACTGTCTCTTATTTAGAAAGCAACAAGGTATGTTTTTGAAGTCACCCTCCCCTGTTTTTTGCTCCCACAGCTACCTTACTTTTCTGTTTTTGTTTTTTTAATAAGTCCACCAGTGCAGTATTTCAACACTTTCCAATCATTTGCACTAGTGGGCTTTAAAATAAAAGCTCATTAGAAAGGTAGATATCTCAAGAAAATAAACACAATAACTAAAGACACCATTTTGTGTCAGGTTTTAAACCCTGGATTTACAATAATACAATACAATAGTAGAGTTGGAAGGGACCTTGGAGGTCTTCTAGTCCAACCCCCTGCCTAGGCTGCATCTTAACCAAGTGTTTGCTGCATCTTAACCAAGTGTTTCCTTGTTATGCTAGTATGAACAAGCTGCAGTTGATATTACTCAGAAAAATATGTTGAAGGGTCATTCTAGCCTCTGAGAAGTAGCCATTCAAAGTGCAGGATTGGGCTAGATCAGTGTTTCTCAACTTTACTAACTTTAAGGTGTGCGGACTTCAACTCCCAGAATTCTCCAGACAGCATGGCTGGTTGTGGAATTCTGGGAGTTGAAGTTCACACACATTAAAGTTGCCAAGGTTGAGAGACACTGGGCTAGATGAATGTGAAGTATATCAGACAAACTGGGCAGTAGCATTTGAGTGATGGAAGCAAGAAAAACACATTTGCAGGGGGTCAGCATAGGGTGTTGTTCATTCCTGCCCTCCAAAAGAGGTTGCTGGTTCCAACTGACAAAGGGAGTAATCTAGAAGCATGAAGCCTGGGAAAGACGAAGACAAGGAAAAGGCAAGGATTTTAGAAGGTGTATAGTTGAGCATCTCAGATCAGATGACAAAGAGTGGTAGGCTAACATTCCCCATCCCTGATTCAGAACAAGAATAAAACATTAGAGCTCAAAAGAAAGGGTTTTTACTGCATTGTCTTGCTACACTGATATTCTGAGGGTTGTTTTTTTAAAAACCCCTAGTAAAATAAGGAGTTCTTCAGCTCCAGTCCCAGTGGTTGTTTTACAAAGATGTATCTTTACCCTAAGCCAGCTGTGAAGAAATACTATGTTCTTGAAATGCCTATTTTGATTTTTCCCATGATCCTGTTATATTTCCCTTGTTGGCATTTTTTGGTGATGGCCCACTGGGTTTAACTCTGATTTGCATCTTCTGAAACCTCTTCACTGTTTAACTTCTCCCAGTTCTTGTTCTCCTAGCTTCTGCTTGCTTT
The DNA here is from genome assembly GCF_964273705.1 of Natrix helvetica. Taxonomy (NCBI): domain Eukaryota; kingdom Metazoa; phylum Chordata; class Lepidosauria; order Squamata; family Natricidae; genus Natrix; species Natrix helvetica. The sequence goes on along the minus strand of NC_138549.1, from coordinate 96,286,267 downwards.
ATTTCTATTTTGCTGCTATGTCCCCTGTTGCTTAGATTCTCCTAGCTGTTCTTCCCCATTTTTTTGGTCTCTGTGCTATTTGTGGTATTTGTTACACATCTCCTACTGTTTAACTTCCTTTAACAGTTGCTTTGCTACTCCCTACTTCACTCCTTTGACTGTGTTGCTAAAAGTTGTTTTCTATTCTGCTTCCTGAAAGTGTCTCTGCACTCCACTTTTCTCATGGTTCCAGGGGTGAAATAGAAACAGGTCTAGGGTGACTAAGCAAAAATTTCCTGACAGTTAGAACAACTAATCAGTGGAACAACTTGCCTCCAAAACTTATGAATGTTTTTAAAAAGAGATTGGACAAACATTTGTCTGAAGTGGTATAAGGTTTCCTGCCTGAGCAGGGGGTTGTATTAGAAGATCTCCAAGGTCCCTTCCAATTATGTTATTATATTCTATTTTATTTGATGTGTCAGGAGCAAATGATCAGAATCATATGTTAACTTCCAGTTAAGATGTCTGTGGAGATTCTCAATCATCCAGGTCTGGAGAAGCTTCCTGGATGAGAAGTGAAATATCTTCAAAGAAAAACAAGAAAGTCCAGTTGCCTCCTGAAAAATCATCTTTGGGAATTCCGATTGATTTATTGCTCATATCTATACACAAGAATCTAGTCAATTAACCATCATCACTAAATTGACACTATATAAGTTAATGGAATTCCAAAGGGGCTGGATTTGGATCACTTGTGAGAATGTAACAACTCTAGTCTGATTCCTCTCTTGACTTGACCCTCAGGCTCTGCCTCATCTTCTTCTACATCATGTGACATGGTATTGTCAGTTTACAAAACCATAAAATACTGACAATATTTTTACTATAAACAAAAAACAGACACTAATCAAACTTTTTTTTAAAGTTTAAAGCTATAATATAAAGCAACAGAAAAGTAAGAAGTAAGAATATACAGAAATTAGATCCCAGTGTAGAATAGTTTTTATAAGCCTTGTCAACTCTAGGATGGGTGAACTTTAACTCCTAAAATTCCCAAGCTAGAGTTCAGGAAATTGAAGTCCACAAATCTTCAAGTTGCCAAGGTTGAGAAATGCTGCTCTGTAGAAATGGGTATAGAAATCTTTTTAGCAAAGACCCTCCTCCTTCAGCGAGTCCTGTTCTAATAAGTGCTCTACATTATTTCATTTTCTAACTGCAAAGGGATGACACTGTGCTTTATGTCTTCTGTCCCCTTTATATGCTCTAGTATTGCAATGCTATTATAATCTATCAGAACTGACTTGCTACTAGTGGAGGTACGTCTGTGGAGATTTTCAGTCATACAGGTCATAGTTGTCTCCAAAATGCTTTGGAAAACTGTTTTTCCTTAAGGAAGAAGAAAGTTCTCATCCAAGAAACTTAATCAGTTGTGATGGTTGTGATGGAAGGATGGAGGATAGATTCCGACAGGATCATGTGGGGTAGAGATGAAAGGATTGTGGTCATTGCACTCTGTGAGAGCTCTTTTATGCCACTTGGGTGGTTTATTTTTGCCCTCAGGGTGCAATTAGTGGTGGAATCTTTTTGGAACCACTACAAGTGCTGCGTTGTAGACTGGAGATTGGTGGTGTGTTATCCCTCCTCTGTTGAGAGAGGGCTGCTCATTGTTGACATAAATGGCCTCTTTTACACCTCTTTCAAACCGATGGTCCTCTCTATCCAAAACTTTGCTGTCTTCAAAAAAGTGACCTTTGTCTTTCAACTGCAGGTGGACAGCTGAATATTTTCCTGATGGACTGGTGGTACCTGAAAACTCACTGTATTTGTTGCTAGGTACAATATAGGAAATCACTGGCTCCCTCAGATGATATTGAATGTGGAGTATGCAGGCAGCTTTTCTTAGGGACTGTGCCTATTGGTGGCTTCTTGTATTAATCAATTCCAGGAAGATGACATTGTCCTAACAGTTCATGACTGGTGGGCAGTTATTAATTTACATTGATCTATCTGATTGTAGTTTAATGTTGTTTTTTGGGGGGATGGATAGCCCACTCTGAAGAATGCAGGAGTGCAAGACCACTTTTTCCTCTCTAGTGCAATCTGGGTATGGTATTGTTCAAACTGTTGTAAACTGAGAACAATCACCACACTTCTAAGTGAACGTGAGCAGACTTACAGTAAGGCAGCCAACAACCTCTCATGTCAGAGCAGAGTGAGACTTAATTCTGAGAAAATTATACATAGAATTGTGCCATTATGAAACTCAGAAAGAACTGAAAGATTATTTGCACAATCATGCTGAAAACCATAAAAATGGATGGGCGGCCAAGAATAAGGTTAAAACAAAATTGAAACACTGCAGAAAAGCAATTGTAGAATAAAGTGTTTAAATGATTAAAAAAAAGAGTAGGTGCTTCTATTCAGACTAGCCTTGAACTGAAGGCTCACTCATTCTACTTAGAATATTTATTACATCTTTCTTCATAGATAAAGAGAAATGGGGGATAAAGTTCCCAAGAGTGAAAGGCAACTTGAGCTTAGTAAAGTAAAGATAGTGATGATATTGGCTCCTAAAATCAGGTTGGGATTAGGAAAATAGATGACTTAGTGCAATACAATTTACCAAAATAAGAACAGTTTGCAGATCAGGGTACTTTCTAAACAGCTGAAATAAGAAGGTAAGTAATGTATGCTTTAGACACTCACACAGACTATTTGCATAATCAGTGTGGTGTCAGATCCAACTCGTGAAAGGAAGGACTCTCTCCTATTGTAAGTGACAGCCAAAAAAGAATCTACATGTCCAATAATGAATTCTTTAGCTGTCAAGGTTTTTGACAACATCACAAACAAAATGTGGTTATATACATATATTTTTGATAACGGACAGGCCACATGTCTCTGAATGCACTTGGAGCTTGAAAGCATATTCTTAAATACTGAAAAAAGAGCTTCCTTCCTTCCTTCCTTGTGGGCAAAATTGTACAGCTTTCAGTTTTAATGCGACCACAAGAAAAGAATGAAGCAAAGAAATGGAAATCACACAAAAAGACCTTTTCTTCTTTCTTCCAACTCCCAAATGTCAAGGACATTTACCAGACCTCTGTAAGTACTGGAGGCATGAATAGGTGTGCCAGGCACAGACCAACTAAGTAAATTAACTGGGAGTTTGGCTACTTTTCACCAGTTCTGAGTGAAAGCTCTCTGTGAAAAGGTTATTGAAAATAAGCACAACATAGCAGGTTGTTGATAATTTTTGTTGCTGCAATTGGTTTCAAGCTTATTTTCCCTTTGTTATAAATGGAAGGGGCTGTCCTAATGCAGCTTTTCTGATCTTCTGCAACAACTAACACAACCCAAGCCAATCCTTTGCTAAAAGCACATTTAAACGCCACAAAGATAATAAAGTCAAAGGTAAAAAAGGAAGATTGTTCAATGATGCAATGAGAACAGGCTTCAAAGCACTTTGAATTGCAGTGGAAAAGCTATTACTTGCCAATAAACCCACAAAATAGGTGAAATATATTTAAAGCAACAGGTGCCAGCTAATAAGTGACCATTGTATTTTTTTAACCAACTAGAGCTTCTAAATGGCATTCAAAAGCAACCCCATGTAGAGCGCAATGCTCTCTACATGGGGCTTCCCTTGAGATGCACTCGGAGACTACAGTTGGTCCAGAACGCGGCCGCGCGGGTGATTATGGGGAGGACTAGATACTCCCCTGTAACACCTCTCCTGCGCGAGCTGCACTGGCTTCCTGTGGTCTACCGAGTGCGTTTCAAGGTTTTGATTATGATCTTTAAAGCGCTTCATGGCACAGGGCCTAGTTACATGCAGGATCGCATCCTGCCCCACACATCCCTACGACCAATTCGCTCACACAGAGAGGGACTTCTCCGGGTGCCGTCCGCCAAACAGTGTCGGGGGGCGACACCCAGGAGCAGAGCCTTCTCTGTGATGGGCCCAGCCCTGTGGAATGACCTCCCCCGTGACATCAGGATTACTTCCGATCTCCGCTCCTTCCGTGTACAGCTGAAGACCCACCTCTTTCAATTATCTGGCCTGGCTCAACCGTAATTTTTCTCACTCCTCCTGACTGTCTTTTTAAATTTTAAATTTTAATTATACATTGGGTCTCTTACAATTGGGGTATTTTAATGGTGATTTTTTAACTGTCTAAATGTTGTAATTTGTTACCTCCTCCGTGCATGTGTGTCTTTGTATATATGTATGTTTGTGTGTTTGTACACATGTTCTATGTTTTATATGCCCCATTGTACGCCGCCCCGAGTCCTGCCTGGAAAGGGAGCGGCTAATAAATTCAAATTCAAATTCAATTCACATTACAGAAGCCAGCCAGTGCTAATAAAGACACAGGTCACTGTAGCTGATTCCTCCCTTTGGTCATAATAGATGCACCACCTAGAATTGCATGAAGGCCCTGTGCTCATGGCTGTACCTTCTCCACTTCTACCAAAGCCTTCATAGAAGAAGCCTTCATCTGTATTAAAAAGGTCTTGCTAAACAGTGTTTCTCAAACTTGGTAACTTCAAGATGGGAACAATTGTGCAGCCAGTATGAGATTGGAGGGATTATTAATTTGGTTGGTCGCATAGTCAGCCAGATGTTTAGACTGAATTTGGCCTTTTTGTCTACCTATTGAATCCTTACCAAGGACCTGAGATAGGCAAATGCTGGTGTTTAATACAATTAAAGATTTGTTGCAGGATGTAAGCTGTTACAGCAAAGGAACAGCTTTTGCAGTAGGCTAATTGTGATTTTGTCAATGTTGTTCTTCAAGTGGTGCTTTAGATGTTTTGGGATTCCATTCAATGTGCCTAGTATTATTGGTACTCTCTTTGCTTTCTTTTGCCATAGTCATTCTATTTCCAGGTCTTTCCATTTTGTGGTTTTCTCCAAATATTTCTATTCTCCTCTGATGTCTCCAAATATTGCAATGTCCACTATCGAGACTTTTTGTCTAATCAACAGTTGTCAGGTTTGGGGTATTGTATGTAAAATACATGTCTGTTTAGATTCTAACATTCCAGTGCATTTTAGCTTTTTCAGTTTCTATTACTTGGTCTGTTTTGTAGTCCCATCAGTATTTCTTGCAGATACAATATTCCAATACACAATTGTTGCTGCTTTTCATTGTTTTCATTGTGTTATTGCTTGAAAGCTTGAAGCAGCTAACTAGGTGATCTAGTGTTTCTTCAGCTTCATTACAGAGACCACATTTGCATTCTATTTCTGGTTTTTTCCTCCAATTTTGGCTTTATATGCATTTGTTCTTAAGGCTTGGTCATGTGAAGTCAAAATTATTTCGTATGTCTCTTTATTTGTGCTTTGCCTGCTAGTTTTTTGGGGATATTGACCATGTAATTCTTTGCCCATTTTCTATTCTTTATTTGGTCTTGTAGGTCAGTTTGATCTCTTCAGTATTTAATAAAACTTCCTGGTGTACCAGCCATCAGGGTTCCAAGAAATAGACCCATAGCAAGCAAAATTCCGAGGCAGGTAGATAACTCAAAGAATAGCTTTATTGGATATAGCATATTGGCACAGATCTGGTAAAAACCGATTCTGAGGTTTCCTATGGTTTTCACCTAATTAAAAGGAAAGGTTTTTCACTTTCTCAAAACAATCAGTCAGATGGTCCAATCAGGGCTCCATCTGTTTGCCTGGTAACATCACTCCTCCTTCCTCTGACCAGGTGTGAGAATGTCCTTGGTTCCCAAGTGAAAGTATTTTATTTTGGCTGCAAAGTGCCAAATATCTTAATTCTCCCCTCCCTATCAATCAGCTCCAGTATGGCAACACTGAAGCTCCAACATGGCTTTAGTCAGGTCAGCTTTAGGGTTGACACCAGCTTTAATGCATTTTCGTTACTGTCCTTCAGATAGTCTCCCAATGATCTTATTTCTTCTTCAGGTTTAATCGGTAAGCTTGCAACATTCCATGCCTTCTTGGTAAACAGAGTCAATCCATGTTGCTGCATGCATGAAGGGGTCACTAATTGAACCACTGCTGTGATTATCAACTTACTTCAGCTTTCCTGTGCTTCACAAGCCTTACAAAAGTTATAAATGGAAAGATCAGTTGTAAAGTTACTTTTTCATCACCTTCCTAGCTACAAATGGTTGCTGAATGGGACAGTGAGGAGTACTTTTATGTTTATTTTGTTTTGGCATGTTTAACTGTTCAAACCTGTTCAAAATCTTGATGGAAAACAACCAGGGGCCAGGAGTGAGATTTTGGATGCTAGAAAAAAAAAATGAAACCCTAGCTCCTTATGAAATGCTGCAAAGGTGGCATGTTTCACCATTAATAACATAACTGTCTGTGACAAGAGTGGTATTATTGGCAGCACAATGCATTGTCCTTCACTATAGATCTGCGGAGAGTGTCAGGAAATATGAGTATTTTTTTAAAAAAAAACCTGCCTAATAGTTGCATTTAAGGCTTAAAATCCTTTTCTTTGTCCTATTTTGTCTCAACTGAAGGGTGGCCAAAGATTAAACTCTGTATTTTATTTTTATTTATTCTTTTGGATTTAAAGAGTTTTTAAAGAGTTCTGGGTTGGTATTAGAGGTGCAAACCTGGCCAGCTGGCTTCTATTGCTGGATCATTCCCTTTTGGAGGCACATATGAATTATATCATGTAGGGTAAAAACAGATGAGTAACTGATGCTCTCAATCTCACACAGCTTAAATGTAATTTATTATTGGCAACACTTTAAAAAAAATGAATATCCCAGTACAAAAGATCTTATTATTTTTGGCATCATAATACATGAGTTCTGCCTTTTACAGCAAAAGAAAACATTAATGAAAGTGCTAATACATGCTCCAGATATGAAGTACTGGGGAATAAAAACCTGAGCATCCTTTGGCCATCAGGATTTCAGCACCATTTAAGGATTTGGATAATACCTCATTCAACACCGAAAACCATAGGAAATCAAAGCCAAACGCATTTATTTTCAATTGCGGTTATGAACAGTGCATTCAATATTTCATAAGTTTCTGTTTTATAAATGTTCCAGGGATTATAGTAATAAATAAATAAAGTACCCTTGCTTGACTTAAAAGTTCCTTTTGTAGTTTCTTCAGAAATGCTGCTTTAACTGATTTCAACCATGTTGGTCATTGGGGTACTAATTAGGACTTGTTCAAATCACTTCAGAGTCACATATTATATGCATGTGCATGCACATACACAAACTGTACTATAGCTAGTTTATGCCCCTGGCTACTCATAATTTCCCTCTTTTTTAAAAAAATAGTAATGAAGCTGGCAGTCACCTTATTACAATCAAACCCAAATAACTTGGTAGTGCTGATTAAAGAGGTGTGTGTGTCATGTTTGTTTTTATCCCTGGGTTATTAACTGGCCATTAGTGAGTAATATGTGTCAGACATGGAAGTGCTTTCTTTGCCTTGCATGTTCCAAAGATACATGAAAAATTAGCTCCCCATCCGTTGCAATTTTCTAGAAAGACTTGGAATGAAGATGCTGCTGGAATGAATATATTCACCCTGTGATGTGTCAGTTCAATATTCTCTCCTAAAGTAATCTGAGAATTTACTTTTGTTTGATAATTTGTATACCTATTCCAGGAAATTGGATTTTTTTTCTTTTGACAATTCTGCATTGGGGTGGAATCAGGGCAACTGAACAGAGCTCGAGCATTCACTGGCCAGATGCCCTCCCTGATGCCTATATGGAATTCATAGCAGACAATTACTCATTGTGTCCAGAGAGATAAATATTTGCCACTACCTAGGATCGAACTCAAAGCTTCCTGATTGTGAGGCGAGAGCTCTAACTCTAGGCCACCACACCACTCTCTATCCCAGGTAATTGGATAATATATTGTAATTTTTGGCGGGTGGGGGAGGGGGAATTGTAAGGTTTCCAGTCAGCAGCTGAGATGGACAGCTATAGAAATTGAATAAATAAAGAAATAAATAAGAATTCAAGTCAGCCTTTAAAATCTCCTTAGTGGACTTGTCAGACTCCTGCTCCTCTCTAAAGCGTGTGTGTGTTTCTGTGTCTGTGTGTGTCTGTGTGTGTGGGTTTTGGAGATTAACCTGGCTCAGTGACGTGTGGTCAGGGGAGGCAGAGCCTCACCTCATCATGAAATAATAATATATAAAATAATAATATCCACAAGGGTCCACGAAGGAGTTTCATATATATGAGGAAGAGGAGGAAGGAGGAGGAGTGCACGCGGGGCGGTGCCAGCTGGGCAACTGGCAGAGGCAGGACGGTTCTCGGAAGCGCCAATAACCTTAACCTTCCTGCCTCCGCTGTACTTTGCGCGCTCCTCGCGACTGCAATCGACGTCCAGAAATGGCAGGGGCTTGATGACGTTGCCGCAGCTGCCATGCGCGGATGGACGGAGATAGCCAGAGTGGCGCCAAGGCAGTCCGGCGGATGAGTGACTGAGGATCAGGCTGCCTGATCCTCCATCGCTCGCTCGCTCGCTCTTTCGTCCGCCCGGACCCCTCGGCACCACTCTGGTTACCTCCGTCCGGCCGTGCCCAGCAGCGACGTCGGTGACGTCATCAAGACGAATTGGCTTGGAGGCGAAGTGCTTTTCAGTGCTTTTCTGTGCGTCTAGCATTTAGGTAGATAGCCAGATGTCCTAAACGCCAGACGCACAGAAATGCACTGAAAAACAGCTGCTGTTGGGGATCGCGGAGCACGAGCCGGCAGACCGCGCTCAGGAAGGCGGGGAATGGGATCACCTTCCCAAGCGCGCTTCGCCGGCTTGCACTCTGCGATCTCCAACAGCAGCTGCTTTTTAGTGCTTTTCTGTGCGTCTGGCGTTTAGGTAGATGTCCTAAATGCCAGACGCACAGAAAAACACTGAAAACAGCTGCTGTTGGGGATCGCGGAGCGTAAGCCGGCGGAGCGCGCTAAGAAAGGCGGGGAATGGGATCACATGTGCTGGAGGCTGAGGCAGCCTCAGCCTCCAGCACACGTGGTCCCATTCCCCGCCTTCCTGATGATGTCACCAGCCTCACCAGCCATTAACCTCACCGCACGTCACTGACCTGGCTCCTTCAAAGTTGATTTCATGTCCTGTCGCTTTAAGGTGCTGGAAAAGGGAGGAAGTTTTTTCTTTTTTTCTTACTGCGTTCTTGTGTTCTGTGATGCGTGCATTTATTCTCCAGTTTGTTTGTCCTATATATGTTTCTGGGAAGATTTTGCATGGTATTTCATAGACTCCTTGGTTTTCTAGCTGGATTTTGTCTTTGGGGTTTATTAAGATGTTGGCTATTTTTTGGTCAGTGGTGAAGGCTGTCTTGATATTGTGCTTGTGAAGAATTTTGCTGATTTTATCTGTGGTGCCTTTGATGTAAGGGAGGAGGACGATGCCATTGTCCTGTTCTGTGTCTTGGTTTTTGGGGGGAGTCTCCTTTTGGATTAGGTTGGTGATTGTTTTTCATTGGAAACCGTTGGAGATTAATACATTTGTGAGTTTGTGTAATTCAGTTTTCAGGTGGTCTTTGTCGGCTAGGCATTTGGTTCTGGAGATGAGGGTCTTGGCTACAGAGTTGATCTGCGCAGGGTGGTGATGGGATTGTGCATTTAAGTAGCCGTTGGTGTGTGTGTTTTTTTTTTCTGGTAGATGGTGTGTCCTAGGGAGCCATTGGGTTTTTTGTAGATTAGGACATCCAGAAAGGGAAGTTGGTTGTTTGCTTCTATTTCCATGGTGAATTGTATTTTGGGGTGTAGGCTGTTGAGATGTGTGAGGAAGTTGTCCAGTTTTTCTTTCCCGTGTGGCCAAATCACGAAAGTGTCATCAACATATCTAAGCCAGAGTTTGGGTTTGTGTTCAGATTTGTCTAAGGCGTTGGTTTCAAAATGTTCCATGTATAGGTTTGCAACGACAGGTGAGAGGGGTGATCCCATGAGTGCTCCTTCTATCTGTTTGTATCTTTGTCCATTATGGATGAAGTATGTGTTGGTTAGGCAGTGGTTGGTCAGGTCCAGGATGTGTTTAGGGGGGTTGTGTTTGTTCGGGATGGCTGTCAAGGCTTCTTTTATAGGCTCTTGGGTGAAGAGGGATATGACATCGAAACTAACGAGTAGGTCACTGGGTTGTAGCTTTTGTTTCTTTATTGTTTCTATGAAGTGGAGTGAGTTTTGTACGTGTGAGGTGATGGATTCTGCGTAGGGTTGGAGTTGTTTGGCGAGGAATTTGGCAAGATTCTGTAGAGGTGAGCCTATGGAGCTGACTATGCGTCTGAGTGGTATCCCTTCTTTGTGTATCTTGGGGAGGCCATAGAGCTTGGGGCATCTGGAAGATTTCTCTTTAGGGATGATTCTTTGCTGGATCTCTTCACTGATGGCAGAGGCTTTTATTTTAGATTCGGTGGTTTTTTCCAGGTAGGTGGTGGGGTCTGTGTTTATATGTTTGTAAGCAGGGTCTTGGAGTAGGTTGGATAGTTTGTCTTGGTAGTCAGATGTGTTCATCACCACTGTGGCATTTCCTTTGTCTGCTGGGAGAATGATTATGTTGTTGTCTTTTCTCAGGTTGGTGAGTGCTATTTTTTCTTGTTGCTGTAAGTTGCTTCTGGGTGGATTACTGGAGCAAAGGACGTTGCTGACTGCAAGTCTGATTTTATTGGCTTCATCTGGGTTGATTTTGATAAGTGTAGCTTCAACTCCGCATATGATGTCTTCAGTGGGGATGTGTTTAAAGGCGACTGCAAAGTTGAATCCTCTGGAAAGGACATTGGTTTCAGCTGTGGTGAGGGTTCTGTCTGATATGTTGTGTACTGTTTGTTTCATGAGTTGCTGCTTGGCTCTGTAGCCAAGACCCTCATCTTCAGAACCAAACGCCTAGCCAATAAAGACCACCTGAAAACTGAATTACACACTTTTACAAATGTATTAATCTTCAACAGATTCCAAAGAAAAACAATTACCAACCTAATCCAAAAGGAGACACCCCCCAAGAACTGAGACACAGAGCAGGACAACGGCATCCTCCTCCTCCGTTACATCAAAGGCACCACACCTCACACAAAGTTAGCTGCATCCGGGCATTGTTCAATAGGATAGACACCTACTGTAGCACATGGACAGCCAAAGCAAAGGAGCGGGCACATCTTTATCAGATCTGTATCCGCAATGGTTAGTCCACAAACTTCATCCAACGGTGTATCACACCTAGGGTCTAACAGCCCATTGAGGGTGCAAATGGAACATCCACATGGAGGGTGCTCCCATATATACGGGGGGGTATCTGAAGCTGCTGCATGCATCCTCTCAACACATGGGGTCAAGGTGGCGCATAAACCAGATCAAACACTGGGAATGAGAGTGATGCGCCCAAAAGAAGCATTACTCAAAAAGGGGACATCCTTAGTGGTTTACTGCACAACCCTCTTACAGCAACAAAGCCAGCACTCCATATCCCCCCAGCAAGATTTACAGAAAGACGGCAGCTCCGATCACACTTTAAGCCAAAAGCACCAGCCTGAAGATGGCGAGTGAGACCTCGCTGAAACATTGCCAAGACAACCTCAATCTTACACGGGAAAAGACCCTAATACAACAAAACGAGCATGCATGCATGCATGCATACATACATACATACATACATACATACATATACATACATAATATACATACAGAGAGAGAGAGTGAGGGAGAGAAAGGGAGAGAGAGATGATATAGTTAGATATAGATATAGATATAGATGATATAGATGTAGATGATATAGATATATAAATATATATATTCATCATTACAAAAAAATATTTTTTTAAAAAAAATCTTAATAACTAAGTTTTGCATCCAGACTCAATTTGGACAACTGATTGATGATTCAATTTTCAAATTGGTTTTTAAAATAGTTTTGCTAGTACTCCAAGGCTTTTCAAGTTACAAATATATCAAAACAAGGCTTGTAATACTACAAAAATGCTACTTGATAATGTTTAGGAATACTGTGCTCTGAAATGTTATCACTAGGGAGTAAAAAGATTATAAACTGGAAGTAGTAAAAATATCTTTATAGGGTTGATGCCTATAAAGGAAGGTTTCCTATCAAATCTAGCAGTAATAGAAGACAAGCTGCTAAACTCTTCTTCACATTCTAGATTGGACTTTTTGTTATTAATTTGATCTGATAGAATACAGAGAACACCGTTTTTGAATAAAACATATGATCTACTGATTAATCAGATTCTTTTTTCTGATGTGAGTCATAATTTGGCATTTGAAGGATACAGAAGGACAGAATGAGCGTGCAGGGAAGAATGTTGAATTCCCAGTTTGATTGCAAAGAAAAGAGAAAAGAAAAGTAAAAGGTAAAAGAAAGGTACATTTAGTGAAAGAGAACGTCCAAGAGTTTCTTTCTTTCTTATGATTGTTTAAATTAAGGTTACCTTGAGGATGTTAGGTGGACGTGACTACTATATTAATTTTGGACAATGCGTTTAATTTGTCATAGTCACTAATTAAATAAAATATTACAAAACCTTAAGCCTAATAACTTTCCATGCAGATTCTTTTATGGAACCGCAATGCAAAAGCTTAGATTTTCAAGGTATGTGTCCTAAGCAAAATCCTCTTGAAATAGATATAGTTTATAGTTATTTTTCTTAGTTGTCATTTGCATGTCTGAGGAATCTTAAATAGATGAACGTAACAATCACCAAAAACAAAATAGTCACAGTGAAGTTTGGCAGGTATGTCATCATTTACTGGTGAACTTGGAAAGCAAATGTTTTTTTCCCTACCCTTGGAGTTACAGAGAAAGTTGATAAGATGTCATAATCAATCCTTCCACATGTCCTTCCTATTTATGTCATAGTTGTAAATAGATTTGGGATTATTGACACTTTGAATATGTTCTCTATGCAACAGCAACACCAAGAAATTCCAAGACACTTTTTCTTCTTAGAATCAAAGAAATTAATTCCTCTTTGGTTGCTGCAAAATTGAAACGTACAAAGTATCTGACACCACATTAACACGAGCAGCAAGTTTTCACCATCCTTTTCTATTCTACAGCAGAAAAGGTTAATTAAGTAGCTCCCCCACCAAAAAAAGCCCACCCCTCTCTCTTGTCTTCAGAGAAATGCGCCACAGCTGAAGGAACTGCAAAGTTTCCTGGACCTTCAACAACTTTTGAGTTGCCCCACCAACATGCAAACATGAACTATTACAGGTAGTCCTTGACTTTAAAAAGTTCATTTAGTGAATAAAGTTACAATGGTATGTAAAAAAAGTGATGGATGACCATTTTCCACATTGGAACATCTCCATGATCATGTCATCAGAATCCAGACGCTTGGCAAGCAGCGCATATAAATTGCACAGTGCACAATTGCACTGTCCCAGGGTCATGCGATTACCTTTTGTAACCAGATAAGCAAAGTCAATGGGGAAGTGAGATTCACTTACATTGCTAACTTAACAGCTGCAGGGATCCAGTTAACAATTGTGGCAAGAAAAGTAAAATAGGGCAAAATTAACTGTTTCACTTATCAACAGAAATTTTAGTCTCAATTGGAGTTGTAAGTCGAGGACTACCTGAAATCAGTGCAACGACTTGCTTTCAGAAGTTAGGGATGGTTCACTGCTGAAGTTTTATAAGAAAAGATTGGACAGGCATTTGTCTGAAATGGTATAGGGTATCCTGCTTCATCAGGGGCTTGGACTGGAAGACCTCCAAGGTCCCTTCCCAACTCTGTTATTCTGTTAAATTTCTTCCCACCTGTGTTATAGGATTGGTCAAGGACAAGATGTCCAATCAAGAAATGTATCTTGAAACTGCTTTAGCTACATGTGCAAGTGTGGAATGCAACTCTTATCACAAAGCTTCCCTTTTCTAACATAATCTCAACTGCAAAACCTAGCGATGTGGAAAAAATACTGATATAAGAATGCCACGATTACATTTTCACTTTAAAAGATTTTATAAGACTGAAGGGAAGCAAAAGATGTCAAATGGGCAGACCAGAGGCAGAAGCTGAGATTGAAAGAGAAGGACTAATAGAAGCAGAAAGGGAAATGAAGACATTAAAGAGTGGGTGGTTGTAGAAAACAGAAGCAGAGAGACATTGGATTAGAGACTTGTCTTGCCCAAACTATATTCTTATGATGTTTTAGAATGTTCTCATGATAGCATTCAGCCTGACATAAGGAACAGAAATCATTATTTATCGGCCTTTTTGTGAGGAAAAAAACATTAGAAAAGGTTTAAAGATGATGACTCTCTCTTGAACTATATTCCCAAATTCTTCTTTGGAGGGAACAAAGATCTAACAGAATTTTGTATATCAGGAAGATTTCTTTCTGATTGAAGTAGGCTGAGTGGATAAGCATGGCAATGTAACTTATATGAGCTAGTAGTTTTGGTATGCATATTCCTAAGGTTGTGATGAGATAATTAAAACACACATTACTGTATTTTTCAGAGTATAAGATGCACCTTTTTTTCTCAAAAAAGAGGCTGAAAATCTGAGTGCGTCTTATATATTGAATACAGCATTTTTTGCCTCCCGAAACCCTGCCCCCTTCACCAAAAGGGCCGTGCATACCCTTATGGAGGCTTTCAGAGAGCTCCTGGGGGTTGGGCAGGGCAGAAATGAGCAAAGGATGGGGTGTTCCCCCCCCCAGCACCCAGCAGCACTCTATCAGCCTCCCTAAGGCTATGCATGCATTTTTTTGGACATTTTTGCTCATTTCTGGCTCCCCCAGGAGTACTCTGCAAGCCCTCCCAAGGCTATTTATGCCTTTTTTTAAAAAGAAATGGGCCCGTTTTTGCGAAAAGCAGGCTGTTTTGGGGAGGTTTGCCGAAAACTTTTTTTTTCCTTTTGGAAAGCTCTTTAACTGATTGATGAGAATTACATTGATCAAGTACTGTGCCAGCAGAAACAAAGTTAGGTGCTACAAATTGTCAGCAATTTCCTTTTCCAGCACATAGATAAATACACCTAGAAACATCTACCTACCTACCTACTCACTCTCTCTCCCTACCTATCTACTTTATTTCTCTTTCTCTTTCTATTTCTCTCTCTCTCCCCCTACCTACCTATTGTATTTATCTCTCTATTTCTCTCTCTCTTTCTCTATCCATTTACCTAACTAACTACCTAACTAACTAACTAACCACCCTCTCTCTCTCCCTACCTAACTACTGTATTTCCCTCTCTTTCTCTCCTTCTCTATCCCTCCCTCTACCTAGCTACTTTTTAAAAAAAATACCTCTTCAAAACCTTGGTGCATCTTATACTCTGGTGCGTCTTATACTCTGAAAAATATGGAAGTTTTTAAACAGTTCTATGGAGTTAAAAGGTATATATTTTCAAAATGTTCTTTTCTACTAAAATATTGTTGAAAGTATTTTATGTCGTTATTTAAATTGTTGATGTGGTTGATTGTTGCCAATAGTGTTCAAAAATCATGACAAAATATTTTTTCAACAGCTCATTTTATTTAATTCAATTTTAAGACATGCAAATGTATTCATGATGTCCAGTTATCCCTTCCTTTTCATTTAATGAAAAGTATGTTAATTTTAAAGTAAATTTGTTTTAAATTTACTGTAAAAGCTCTCTGATAATGGATAAAATAACATTTCAAATGAAAGCCAGCCACGTGTTTATCAAATTTATGGGCTCTTGTCATCTCCTATATAATAACATTTATTCATTTGTATCCTTCCTTTATTATTTTTCATAATAACTCAAAACAATGAACATATTCAACACACTTCCTTCTCCTATTTTTTCCACAACAAAAACTATGTGAGGTGAGCTGGGCTGAGAAAGATTGACTTTGGTTGGTTTTCATAGCTAAGCAGGGATTTGAACTCACAGACTTCTGATTTCTAGCCTGACACTTTAATTACTAGACCAAACTGGATCTACATGTCTTTAATATTATTTAAGTGTTAGTATTCTTCACTTAAAGTCCGTATGGGTACATCAATACACTTTTGATACTTGATCTTTACTCATTAGAATATATATATATATATATATATATATATATATATATATATATATATATATATGTGTGTGTGTGTGTGTGTGTGTGTGTGTGTGTGTGTGTGTGTGTGTGTGTGTGTGTGTGTGTGTGTGTGTGTGTGTGTTGTATTTGTATATATGTGTTGTATTTGTATATGTATATATATATATATATATATATATATGTATGTATGTATGTATGTATGTATGTATGTATGTATGTATGTATGTATGTATATTTAGATACCTCATTTTTTTTTAAAGAGTGTGTTGGATGTGAACAGCAAGTCATTAGTTTTTAGAACTATCCATGGAATTTGTAGAATTTGGCACTGTTATAATTGCAGTCTGTCAGAGACCAATACATCTGTAATGTGTTAGTTAATGACCATACAATGAAAGGTGTCTTCTAGGAAATGTAATGAAGACATCAATTTAGTATAAAATTTACAAAAGGTAAGTCTGCAAAGGAGTAAATTAAATGTCCTTGTATTAGAGTCTATTATCAACTTGTCAGGCAAACTATCTCAGTTGCTGTCTTAAATCTTTAAAAAGGAATATCTGTCTTATAA
The DNA here is from genome assembly GCF_964273705.1 of Natrix helvetica. NCBI lineage: Eukaryota > Metazoa > Chordata > Lepidosauria > Squamata > Natricidae > Natrix > Natrix helvetica. The sequence goes on along the minus strand of NC_138549.1, from coordinate 96,269,707 downwards.
TAGCATTTCACCTTCCTCTTCCAATATAGAATGATAGTGTTATTGATATTACAACACCGTACCCTGTCTTAAGCATGCAATTTAAGTGAAATATAATTTAAATCTAATTACAGGAATCCTGGAGAGACAGACAATATATTGCTCATATTTTAAATGAAGTTATTATCAGGAAGTTCAATAACATAGTAGAAAGGAAATGTGTACAAAATACTTCATTTCAATCAGAATAATAAAATACCTATCCTTTGAATGCTTGTGTTTTTTCAAGGCATTATGTGGAAACACTTTCAAAAATATATTAGATTTGTGTAAAGGAAAAAGAGAATGGATTTTAGCAGAGGAACAAAAGAGGAAAGCCTGCTTAGCTACTATGCCTATCTTTTTCTATGCTATTTCTTAGCTTTTTTAAAATATGCTTTCCATCATTAAATTTAAAAGGTAAATGGGGATGGTAAGTAATATTGGTGTGTGATAATCAAAGTTGCATCCAATCTCAGCCTGGATAGAAGCCACTGCAGAGAAGATCCATGTGGAATTCAGATCTTTCCATATTCTCTTGCTCCATTATTGATTCATACACTGTATTACAAAAGAACTGTAAACATAATGTGTTTGGTTTCATTTTGCTTAGTATATTATGGAACATGGTCACTGCAGCTTTCTAACCATTATTAAAATAAAACATGGCTTAGTGCACTTTGCATGTATTATGAATAGAAAGAACAGTTGAATCGAATTATTGGTCAAAGGGCACCATTTATAAGGCCATTAAACCTGTGTCCTTATGTCTGTTAAGGTATATGAGTGATAGGAGTTGACTTCAGACTTGGAATATGAGTGATAGGAGTTGACTTCAGACCTGGCTACCATGTCTGGGATTCAGCCTTGTGGTGTGATCTGGGATGAGTTTGATGAAGTAAACAAGACTCTCCAAACAGTTTGTTCAGCCATATGCTTGTTTAATATAGGTCTCTCTTGGTTTATTAAGGTCATTCTGATGATGACCTGCAATTGGGTCCATGCTATAATGTGGGCTTCTTTGAGGGATGGATTGTACCTTCAGCCTTGAAAGGTAAAGTAGATTCTCCAGCAGAAGAAGATTCATACTGATGCAGAAGATTTCAGGTTCAATGTTCATCTTCTCAGTTGAAGGAAAATACCGGTTCTGGATGGACCAATATTCTGTTCTGTTCTGTCAGGTTCGCCTGCCTGCCTGCCTGCCTGCCTGCCTGCCTGCCTGCCTGCCTGCCTGCCTGCCTGCCTGCCTGCCTGCCTGCCTGCCTGCCTGCCTATCCATCCATCCATCCATCCATCCATCCATCCATCCATCCATCCATCCATCCATCCATCCATCCATCCATCTATCTATCTATCTATCTATCTATCTATCTATCTTTTATCTTCTATCTGTCATATCATTTATTTTATCCAATTCAAGGCAGTATACACAATTATCTCTCCTTCTGTTTTCCCTCCATCAATGACCCTGATTGATAGGTTGGGGTGAGGGAGAATGATTGGCCCAAAGTTGGCTTCCATGCTTAAGGAAGGACTTGAATGTACAAATTGCTGATTTGTAGTTCAGCATCTTGACCATGATATACCTCTTTCTTCCCAATACGAGAAGTAAGCATTAGATTAGTATAACTAATCTTTTCCTAATAATTACAGTGTAAGGACTTCCTTGGATAGGGATGGCTTAATTCCCATTTAACAATTTAAAACATAAATCTCTCCCATATGCATATTATCCCAGACACATGCAAACAAATGCTTCAACTGGTCAAAGATACTGGTATACAGTAGACAAGAATATGTATGTACCCCAAGAACCAAAAAGCCATCACAAATGTAAGAAATATTTAAACATTAGCATATTGTGAGATGTATATCTATAACATTTGTATAGCTAGTATATTTGTGAGGATTGCTTCATACATCAAACTTGGGCTTTGAATATGTGCAATTTGTATATATGTGTACAATTTTCTTGTTTTCTTCTCAGAAAATAGAAAATAGCTGTATTTCATTTCCTTTTCATTTCCTTTCCATTTCCTTTTCTAATTATGTCTATATAGAAGCCAGTGGTGGGTTCCAGATCCTGTTCCAACCGGTACAGTTGGGAAAACTGGCAGTGTCCACATGGATGCGAGCAGCACGCACATGCATATTAGCACCTCCGCAATGCTCCAGCTGCTCAGCGGAGTGTCGCGCATGCACTGTATGTGCCGTGCGCGGAAGTGCAGAAGACTTAAAAGACAAGTAAGGAACTCGGGCAGGCAGGTGGGCCCTCCAGAGCACCGTACCGGAATGGTATCCAGTGTTCCGGGCTGGCTCCAGTACGCCCGTACCAGGGTGTACCGCCTGCAAGCCACCACTGATGGAAGCCATCACAATGTGAAAATAAGCAGCAGTTTTAAAGTGTTGCCCAAAATTTCTTTTCTGTTATTTTCCCTTAAAAATATTATTTAGCTCCCTGACATTTAATATACAACATGTGCATTGTTCATTTAATAATAAAAATCTACTACACAATTAAAATGATAATTGACTGTAAGTACCTTAACTTTTTAAACATTGCTTCTATAAATATTAATCTACATGTGATAATTCATAGTTTAGACAAAAGGTGTTACCTGGCTAATATTGGATAGGATGCAGAGATGCTATTCAGCAGGTTCTGACCAGTTCTGAAAAACCAGTAGTGGAAATTTTGAATAGCTTGGAGAACCGGTAAATACCACCTCTGATTGACCCTGCTCCCATTTATTCTCTGCCTCCCGAGTCCCAGCTGATTGGGAGGGAATGGGGATTTTACAGTATCCTTCCCCTACCATACCCACTAAGCCAGACCTTCGGCTCATTACAGAAGACCATCCAGGCAGAAAACCATATTTTTATTTTTAATGTTGCCTTTGTTATGTTTGTGTTGTATTTGTGCTGATAAATAAATAAAGGGAGACTAGTATAGATCTATTTCAAGCTATTTAGCTCTCATCAGCTAGCCAGACCCTTACTGGGATTAGAACCTGGGCTGTATTACATATTAGGCAGATGTATTAGCCACTAAGCCACAGGCTCCCCTCCTTATCAGCTGAGCCAGGGAAATAGGTATGTATTTGTGTTACAACCCCTGGATTTTATAGACTTTTAAATTTTGACCATTTTTAATATATGATTTATTTACTAAACATTAGCATGATTTTATAGTGAGTACTTCACTTTCATAGAGGGGAGACTAGAGGTTAACACACTAACTTAACTCATAGTTAAAATGTATACTTTCTTTGGGTTTTACAAAATATTTATTTTTATTGTGTCAATTCACAGATCTAATTACACAATGTTACACAATGTAACACAATGAAACTGAGAGGGAGGAAATGGCAGTTTTATGAAACTTATTCTTCCCATGCTTACTGTATCTGTATAAAATATTTTATGACAATAGTAAAATTGGGGTAATCTTAATGATTTTCAGCAATTTTAAGAGGCATCTGAACCTCAAAAACCATATTGGTATTTAGCAAATTAGGTAAAGGAAGCATTTGAAAAGTTTGCAAATAACAATTTATTTACATGTAGGATCTGTTCTTTCAGAGACACTACATTTGTTTCAAGTGATGTTATACTATTTTTCCCCCAATACAGCAGATTAACTTGGAATGGGTTCAGTTTTATCCAAAAGGGCACCTATTAATAACTTATTTTTTGTGGTCACACTTTTTACAATGATAAATTTGAGAGAATATGGATGATTCAAGCTGATGCTTAAAAGAGAAAATAATTACACATCAAATTTCTGTTTCTCAGACAAGTTGCTCAAAATATTTTGTTCTGTTTATTGGTTTAACACTTTTTTTTGCCATACATTTCTAGTTTATTCCTTTTCTAATATATGTTACAGCATACTGCTACTCATTATTTTGTATTAATAGAATCTAAAACATCACCTGAATTAGTTTTATCTAAAAATTTCCTTGTCTGTTTTAACTAACAGACAAATGACAATAAGGAACTTACTTTTCTTTTTTATGTGTAAAGTTTTTTTTTCATTTTCATAACATATAACCACATGCATACTATTACATAGCCAGCATTGTATTGTATTATTAAATGTTTACATCAATTTGTCTTACCATCAGATCCAAAAACAATTATTGGCTCTTCTGATCTCCATACACCATATTTGTACCTTATCCATCACTTTCTTCTCCCTCTCTCCTCCCCCTCCCTATCTCCTTTCTTCCTTCTGTCACCCTTCTCTTCTCTACTTCCCCTTCCTTTCTCCTTCTCCTCTCTCCCCTTTCCACTCCTTCTTTCTCTCATCCTCTTTCCCCCCTGCCCTCTCTGCTATCCCTCTCTTCTTCCCTTACCTCTCTCCTTTTCTTCCCACTCTTCACCTCATTTACTTGGTGTATTTCAGCTTCTGAGCAAGCTCCATTTATGTTGATGGCATTTATAATTCCTTTTCAATATACATATTTAATTTTAACCTACATCTTCCTCCTTTTTTAAAAGGGAAAAATGTATACATATATAGTCATTGTGCTTTTAAACCCACCCACCTCCAACCTAATTTTGGCCTAGATGTAGACCTGGTTACAATTCCCAGCTATTCTCATCATTACATTTATATAATATGCATCCTTGCACACCACCACTTTGTTTTTCTGTCTTTAAATCTCAATAGTTTCCCATTGTAAGTATATTTCATTTCCCTCTCCATTTTTCCATATCTTGGTTTAGGTTACCCTTAATTGTCTATAAATGGCAATCCTTACTGTTCAATGTTCATTACAATTCCCTTAATCTACTATATAGAATAACAAGAGGTATACATCTCACTTTGTTCATCATCTTAGAAGTTCTATATATGTCCATGTTTCCTATATTTTAACCCATGCTTAATTGCCCTTCTATTGTCATATTCAATCAATTAGAATTATCATGTATAAAAGTGAATCACAAACCTCTGCTTTACAATCTCCCCATATCAGTTTCATATTTGTCCATATTCCATATATTTTAGCATTTATTTAATTATCTTTCCATTATCATTCCTGTAGCCCTGACCCGCTCCCTAGTAGCCGCATGGAATAGGGCGGCTGCTGGGGCCTTGGACCGGGTAGCGCCTTTGCAGCCTCTCCTGTGGCAAGATGCCTCTTATAGCCCTATTCCTGTAGCCCTGACCCACTCCCGGACAGAGGACCTAGTAGCCGTATGGAATAGGGCGGCTGCTGGGGCCTTGGACCGGGTAGAGCCTTTGCAGCCTCTCCTGCGGCAACGAACCACCCTCGCTCCTTGGTTTACTGAGGAGCTGAGGGTGATGAAACGCCACAAGAGACGCCTAGAAAGCAGGTGGAGGTCCTCGCGCTCCGAATCTGACCGAACACAGGTAAGAGCCTATTTACGGACCTACCTTGTGGCACTGAGAGCGGCCAAACGCAGACACTGTGCTGCTCTTATTGCGTCCGCAGATAACTGCCCTGCCGCCCTGTTTCGGGCGACCCACTCCCTCCTATCACAGAGGCAGCGGGAAGCCCCTTTGCAGGGTAGAGCAGAGGAGTTTGGGGAATATCTGCAGGACAAAATCGCTCAGATCCGGAGTGGATGGGGCCCCCTTCAGTGGACCAGGGGAGACGTCGGAGGCAAATCTTGAGGCACCACACTGGGAGGAGTTTGACTCTGTTGTCCCTGAGGATTTGGACAGGTTACGTGGGCGACTGCGAGCCACTACATGTTTATTGGACCCGTGTCCCTCCTGGCTTGTACTGGCATCCTGGGAGGTTACACGAGACTGGCTCCTGGGTCTTGTGAACGCTTCATTGGAGGAGGGGTCCTTACCGGCCACCTTGAAAGAGGCGGTGGTGAGGCCCCTACTCAAGAAGCCTTCCCTGGACCGGGTGGAGCTAGCTAATTATCATCCCATCTCCAACCTTCCCTTTTTAGCGAAGGTTGTAGAGAGTGTGGTGGCACAACAGTTCCCACGTCACCTGGAGGAAACCGACTATCTAGACCCGCGCCAGTCCGGCTTCCGGCCCGGTCACAGCACGGAGATGGCCTTGGTCGCGTTGGTGGATGATCTCTGGAGGGCCAGAGATAGGGGTTGTTCCTCTATCCTGGTCCTATTAGACCTATCAGCGGCCTTCGATACCATCGACCATGGTATCCTATTGCGCTGGCTGGAGGGGGTGGGAGTAGGGGGCACCATTTTGGGGTGGTTCTGCTCTTACCTCTCCGACTGGACGCAATGTGTGTTGGCAGGGGAGCAGAGGTCGACCCTGAGGCCGCTCACTTGTGGGGTGCCGCAGGGGTTGGTCCTCTCACCCCTCCTGTTCAACACATACGTGAAGCCGCTGGGTGAGATCATCCGTGGTTTTGGAGTTGGATACCATCTGTATGCTGATGACACACAGCTGTACATCTCCACCCCAAACCACCCCAACGAGGCCGTCGAAATGATGTCCCGGTGCTTGGAAGCCGTTCGGGTCTGGATGGGGGACAACAGACTCAGACTCAACCCCTCCAAGACGGAGTGGCTGTGGCTACTGGAGCCCCGGTTCAACCAGTGGACTCCACGGCTGGCCATAGGGGGCGAACAACTGACCCCCGTGGAGCGGGCGCGCAATTTGGGCGTCCTCCTTGATGCCCGGCTGTCGATGGATGACCATGTGGCAGCCGTGGCGAGGGGGGCGTTCCTCCAGGTTCGCCTGGTGCACCAATTGCACCCCCTATTGGACCGGGATGCCTTACGCACAGTCACTCATGCACTGGTGACGTCTCGCCTGGACTACTGCAATGCTCTCTACATGGGGCTCCCCTTGAGATGCACCCGAAGACTACAGCTAGTTTAGAATGTGGCCGCGCGGGCTAACATGGGGAGGACTAGATACTCCCATATAACACCACTCCTGCGCGAGCTGCACTGGCTGCCTGTGTTTTTTCGGGTGCGTTTCAAGGTGTTGGTTACCATCTTCAAAGCGCTTCATGGCACGGGACCTAGTTACCTGCGGGATTGCATCTCACCTCATACATCCCTGCGACCAATCCGCTCCCACAGGGAGGGACTCCGGGTGCCATCCACCAAGCAGTGTCAATGGGCGGCGCCCAGGAGTAGAGCCTTCTCTATGATGGGCCCAACCCTCTGGAATGACCTCCCCCCTGATATCAGAACTACTACCGACCTCCGCTCCTTCCGACAGAAACTTAAGACCCACCTGTTCCAATTAGCTGGCTTAGCTGATTTATAGTCCCACTTTCAACCTCCTGGCAAACATCTTATTTTGGGGTAGTTTTTATGGGTATTTTAATTTTTTATTCGAATCTTAATCTATTATTGTACAGTGCATATCCTACCTCCTCCATCTATTTATCTATGTATATCTATATTTTTGTATTCACATTGTTTTTAATATGACTGTACACCGCCCCGAGTCCTGTTTAGGAAAGGGTGTGGTCTATAAATTAAATTAAATTATTATTATTATTATTATTATTATTATTATTATTATTATTATTATTATTTTCAATCAGCTCAATTTTATTATCATATTTAGCAGTAAGACCCTTATCTCAGCTTTATATTTTCCCGTATAACAATTCCTGGTTGTCTGATTTTTTCCTAGTGAGTCTTTTGTCTCACTTCCCTATTCCTGTCTTCTTCCTTTTCTTTGTTTTGACACGCCCACCCTCTTCAGCTTGGGGGGGGGGGTCGCATAACTAGTTAGCATGCCAGTCCCTTTTGCTATCAGAATTAACTAGACAACTTGTTCCACCAACTAAGAACAGCCATGCATCACCACCCACAGAATCGGGAAAGAGCTATTGATCTGTCAATCCTTTCCGTGTCCGATCTGGGTGAGGTTTCCTGTGTTGGCTTAACTCTTAAAGTTTCATTTGAGATGTGATTTCAACTTCTGCATCACAGAAGTTGTAATCTGTAAGCTGGTGTAAATTATGAGTCTGCTATTCAACAAGAAAGGACAAATATGCCAAAGGTGTGATAATGTTATCCCAGAATATATCACTGGAATAGTCAACAGGCAAAGGCAGCATAGCATAACTCTTACTGATTGTGTGTTGTTACACTTGATACCTTTGACTCTTTCAGACTAAATTAATCAAAAGTTGTCCAGTGTGTAGTAAAGTAGTAATCCTTCATTTCTTTTTGTTTGTTATTCTAATAATGTTTTTTTATGTGTGAATCTAGTCATATTCTAGCATGATTAATTATATTAATTTATTTTGAATACAACTCAACAAATACTATTTTTCTCTTTAAAGAAAAGAGGGCATGTGTGCAATTGTGCATTTCATGAATTAGCATAACTAATACCTAAACAGATGTTTGTTAATAGAAGTTATTCATTAGGCTGGGGTAAGCAATCCTTTGGGAATGTGGACACATTTTGAATTGTGACAAGGTGACTGTAGGGAAAAACGTCTTGCCAGATCACAAATGTTTGTCATAGTGTACATGGCCAATGTCAAAAGAATCCAATTGCAGATGGTAACTCAGTGAGTTTTGCATTATCTACTTCATCTTGTTTCGACCAATGATTTAACAAATGACTGTATACACACACACAGACACCACACACACACACACCACATTATATGGATATTTTAGTCATGTTTGAAGTCTTGCAAATAATCTTGATTTTGTGGAAACTGTAATGGCACAATGGAAAGACATTGTGATGGAGATGGAGGAAAGAGATATTGCCTAGGAAATGTTCAAATAAGAGACAGCATAGCCTGCCGTTGAACAGAGGATGGGGAAAGAGTCTCGGAAGCAACCCTTTCCAAGGCCAGAATGGAACAATTCACCACAGCCAACTTGCCAAGGCCACCTTGCTGTGGGTCAATTTGTCACCATCAACTTGCCTTCAGACAACTTGCTCCAAGATAATTAAACAATTCAATTTAATTATTTAAAATAATTTTAAAAATATTTAAATTTTTGTCATTCATATTTCATTTTGTCCCTTCTTTTGCATCCTTTAATGATTCTATTCCACCATTTTTCAATATTGTGCTGTGATGAATTGTCCCATGGTGAGTTGGCCATGGTGAATTGTCTTGTGATGAGTTGGCCATGGTGATTTGGCCATGACAAGTTGAGTTGTTATGCTGCATTGGATTCTCTTAGACCCTGCAAGGGTATAAAGGTGATGGCAGGAGAATTGTACTTTCAGACTTGCAATATTCTTTTAATATAGCATTAGAATAAATTAGAATTAGTTTATCGATTGAGCTTCTTGTAAGGTTGACAGAATTTCAAGGGGTCCCTGCCCCTTACTTTAATAAATGATGCAGTAAAATATGATACAGTAGAGTGTAAGACAGTGTGCGTATAAGGGGTTATATTATAATATATTAAAACTTGTGATATTCTTCTATGTGGATGTACCTTTCTCCATCTATCCATCAATTACTTACACCCTAATACAAAGTACAGGGCAGTAAACGTAATATAGCAGTATTGGCTAATATTGTTTTGATGGATGTAACTTTAATATGCTTACTTCAGAAATGCTGTTTCTTTTTCCTTTTCAGAGAAACAAAAAGCTAGTGTCCTGCATTAAAAATTACATTTTTTCTTAGAAGTTACAATTTTCAAAGTATAAGATCTGGTGATCTCTAAAATGTATTGCTTACTCCAAAGGCAACACTGTTCAAAACAAGCAAGTGTGATATGAAAACAGTCTAAAATCTATCCATAGTGTCATAGACTGCTCAATGTTTTCATAACAGTTCCCAGGAACTGACAAAACACAGTAGAGTTGTTAGCAAAGTTAAATAGATGTTAGGTTGCACCCTGGGGAATAGAAAAATTGAGCATCCCTATTCCCCATACCAATTATCTATGGAGAACTAAAAGTAACATTTCTGACACATATTTCTCACATTCACAGAAAAGCTTGCATACAACAAAGATGCCAACTATGAAAAACCTAAAAAAATGGCAAGTGTCTACATTTTTTAATGAAATATCAACTCTAAACTTGATTTAGGTTATTAAACTATTTTTTGTTACCAAAAGTCATTTCCATAGAAAAGCAAAAAAGGTATTGAATGGCACATTAATAGTTCATATAACACTTTATTTTCCACATTCGTTGGTGAAAATAACATAGGCTGGCACAATTCACCAATTGTTGGATTTACAATTCTCAACAATCTGTCCATTATTAATCTTTTATGTCCATTAAATGAACATGTGGGAATAATGAGTAATAGGACATGAACAACTATTCTTCTTTAGCTGAGGAAGTAGTCTCGTTATTCAGCTGCAATTATGCCTTAAATATCTGAGCACTCCTAGTATTGTGAAATGTCATCCATACTATTACCATTCAACCCTGCTTGGTCATCCTATGTCCACTACGGATACCCAATTTGGAGAGATGTTGGAATCTCATTCAATCAGATATTCTTGGATATTCTTGTTGGTGTAGGAGCTTTCAGTCAGCTTAGCTTGCCTAGCTCCCTTGTTGCTGTTGCTCATAATGCTCACAGATAACATTTTACAATTAATATAAGAATCTCCGATGTTTATTCTTCTGCCATTATCAGATCATGAGGGCTGTTATGTTCCATTTAATAAAGTTCTACTTCCTCAGAGTCACCTGCAACAAGATCATAGTGCCGTTTTCAAACACAAAAACCAACAATTGTGCTTTTATTTTTGGCTTTGCTTTTATTAAAAATAGGAATAAATTTACCAGCACCTTAACTTTTTATGAGAAAATGATACAAGCCAAATAAATATAGGCTTTCATTTATCATCCTGTAAACTATGATCTTTGAAATTACCTGAATCTTTTTTGATTGTTTGTTTTGGGACAGAAGAAAGAGTGCAGAGGTAGTGGTTTTCTGTGGAGAATAGCTGTGCTATGTTTCATTACTTAGGTGCAATGAAAAACATGGGTATTTATGTAGAAGGATTAAATCTTTTTCTGAGAGGTGTAGAGCTGAGTTTCAGAAATTGAGGCAGAAATATAATAGATTACTCTTCTAGACTTTTCCATAAAATAAATTAGTTGTCAATTCAGATCAGAAATGTAATGTGGTTAAAAAAGACTCTGTTACAACTACTCAGTGAGACATTGTGAGGTGGAACATTAATAAAACAAAGAAACATGTTGCACGTATAATCTCTGAAGATGCTAAAAGCTTCACCACTACTGATCTGGTCACAAAAAAAAACATTTTGATAAGAGTACAGAATTGTTTATGATTAAAGTTCAATATTTTCTACTTTCCTTCCAACATGGATTTATTATAAACTACAAACAATTGTTGTTGTACCAAAACTGCCAATGAAACGCTCTGTAGTTCCTTAGATTCCCAGAGAAACAAATTGTGATTAGAACATAATTGAGACCCTGTATTTTAATCAGCGGTTTTCGACTTGCCTTTTTATCTTGGGGTATGAATCTCTATTCTGATTTATCTCACTTCATTTTGGAATCTAGGTTTTTGCCCAATGATACATCTCTGCATTGAAAAATAAACATCTTGGTATGTCATCAAGACTGATTCTGTGGGGTTGAATTCTCTAAGTTAATATAGTGGAATTTAATAGTCAGAGGAGAGAGAAAGTTTAGTCTACAGATTAAGGCATCAGACTAGAAAACAGAAGACCATTAGGCATGAAGGAAGCTGGGAAACTTTGTCTCATCACTTTATTTCAGCCCTGAAAAGAAGATATTGGCAAACCACTTCTGGAAAATCTTCCCAAGAAAACTTCAGGGACTTGTCCAGGCAGTCTCTAAGAATTTGATATAACTGAATGGAATAAAAAGAAAATTGTTCTTAGGTTCAATGACAATCCCTGTCATCACAAATCTGCTTTAATGGCCATGATTGAAAAACTTTTACGTCTTTCTGGAGTATTTTCTGTACATCTCTTTTTTAAAAATAAGATCTAGTCAAGCCGAAGACAATTTTTGCATATTTTTCTAGCTTTTTTCACAAATATCTTGTTTTCCCTATGGGCTATTTGTCTCTAATCTATGTTTTAGCCCATTAGTTCCAATAGTAACTAACTTTAAAAAGTTAATGTTTTTTAAAGCAGTTTTATTTTCCAACATTTACAAGGTAAAGAAATGTGCAAATTTAGCTTTTGGATTTTTCTTTAGCTATTTTATCTACCGTTTAGCATATTTCACTGTTATTAAACTACGCACATGGTTAAATTATCTCCAGAGTGAGTTTTCATATTAATATGTTCCATCATTTGATATAACTATATCAAGAACAAATCTTCAAGAATTAGTAACAGGTGAATAATGCATTTTGCATTACTTTTGCATTAGTGTGGGATGCTTTGTAAAGATAGTGCTATAACCTAAATTCTTTAAGCAATCATTGCAAGATTTTTTGGTTCTTTTTGTTAGACTATTTTTCTTCAAATGCCCACATTGGCACCAGTAGTGTGTGTATATATATGTATGTATTCCTAGGCATGTAAATCATACCTTTTCAACACATGCCTGTTGTTACTGGATAGAAAAAAAATATAGATCTCAACTGAATTCAGTAATGAAATTCATCTGAAGTTTCTTGCTGACAATGCACATCCCAAGAGCACAGTACTTTGTGACAATAGCAGAATACCACAACTGTAAGACATCCTGTGCATTTAGCTGGGGACAACAGCCTGTTATGTGGAGAGCAGAGAGAGCAATTATTTACAATTTAACTTTGATGTGCAAGAAAAGTTTTATTGTGTGTCAAATATCATATGTAATGCTGGGGAGAAATTTATCATAGGTGACATGGCGAGCCAAAGAGATTTCCTTGCCTTCTGAAACTTAGCTGTGTGAAATAGAAAAACTTTCAAGTATGAAAAAGCAATCTGCTAAATTCTTTAATACCCTTAGATAATTGTTAGTACTTTGATAAAAAATATGTTGTATTTCCCATTAAAACTTCTGCTACATTATTGCATTTGTCTTTAGATTAGCCATTCATAAGAGTAACTTGCTCTTAGGACTAATGTATGAAAGAACCTTGACTAACACCAATACCTAGCACTTTGAATAGAATACCCCCATCTTCACCTACATTTTAAATAAACCACTGGAGATCTGTCATGGTTCTTCTTGCTTCAAATGCTCTACTATTATCTGGTTCCCAAGAAACCTTCCATTAAGGAGTTGAATGATTACAGACATGGTTGCTCTGGAATCTATAGTTATGAAAATGTTAGTACTGACCCACCTGAAAATCATCACAGATCCACTGTTAGACCCCTTGCAGTTTGCTTACCATTCAAATAGATTGGCAGGTGATGCTGTCAATATGGCACTGTGCTACATCTTGCAACATCTTGACTCCCCCGGGACCTATGCATGGACCTATATCTTTTTGTAGACTTCAGCTCAGTATTCAATACCACCATTCATAAATTCTTCACTCTAAACTGATTTACCTAGCTGTGCATGTCCATACTTGTAGGTGATTTCTGACAGATAGAATGCAACAGGTGAAGCCAAACACATTGAATACCCAAACCATTAGTACAAATGCCCTTCCTGGCTGTGTGTTATCTCAATTACCCTTTTCGCTCTCTAACAATGACTGCATCTTGAAAGATCTCTCTGTTAAAGTCCTGGACACTGTTTAAAATCCTACCCTTAGGATGCTGCTATAGGGCATTGCATGCCAAAACAACTAGACATAGAAACATCACTCTGCTAAACATCTAATTCATAATGTATAAGACATATACATTATGTCTTATGTACATTTACCCATGTAGTATGGCTGTAGTACTATTATTCTTCTCCTCTTTTCTACTATCTTCTCTTACAGGTACAGTGTCATTATTATGGTTATTACTACTCTGTTGTTTGCATGTACACTCAGAGTTTCTGCACTGGAGACAAATTCCTTGTGTGTCTCATCACACTTGGCCAAATAAAGTATTCTATTCTATAAGGCATTCTAGTTGTTAAAACTCAAGAATCATTGCAAGTTTCAAAGCCTTTCTTGTCTTATTCAATGTTACGTGGGTCAGGTTTTCTGACAACAGATCTAAAGAATAATGTAGAGTCAGAGAAGACCTTGAAACTAATATCTGTGTTGCTTACCCTTTAACTTCATTGCAAAGACCTTGAGTATTCTATATAAGATGGTCCAAACTATTTGAGAAATGTTCATTAGCATGCAACATCTCAGAAGGAGAAATGTCCAGCTTGAAAGTAGAGATTAACCATTTGACATGTTACTTACAAAGCTGAAATTATATCAGGATAACAAAAGGTGTGGTGGTTTTTGTTCAAATATAAGAATCATTTATATTTGCAAATATAAAGTTCTCATGTTTGAAGCACAGCTGTCAGTTGATTTGCTTTCAATTTTTCATATGAACTTAACCAACTAGATGGCTGTATTCTGAATCTATTTTTCTCTACCAAGATGGTTGTCCTTGAAAGACAACACTGTTACTTTCAGTGTCTTTTCAATAACGTCAGCTGATATTTCCTGCAAAAATCTCAGTGCAATATGATTAATACCTTCTTCATGAACTGACTGGTACAAGAATAGGAACAGGAATGAGAACAATATGTGTGGCCCTAATGTTACATTAGGAGAAGATTTACGTCAGATATTTTATGGAAATATATGCTCCATAAAGAAGATGTTATTTCCTTGGCATATGCATAATGCCATTAAGAGGATTATGGAGCCCTAGGGGTTCTCCCCCCATCATTGAAAGGTGCCTTCCTAATTTTTGACAAATACCCTAATGGATGTTTGTGAAAAGCAGCTCTTGCACTTGTTTTGAGCAAACTTCATCTTCTTATTTATAGTTTTTTCCAGATATATGCTAATGAATACAGAAAAAATCCCTTTCAAGGTAAGAAAAGAAGAGAATCTACATTGCTACACAATCTGTCCTGGACAGTGATCATGTACTAGAGAAAGAATTAGCAATGACAATAGCATTTGGGTTTATATATTACCCCATAGCACTTTATAGCACACTAAAATGTAAAAGCATTATTTGCATATTGCTGCCAACAATCTAAGTATTCATTTTACCAACCTCAGAAGGTTGGAAGACTGAGTCAACCTTGAGCCTGCCAGGATTGAATACCAGGTTATGGGCAGAGTTTGCCTGCAATACTGCACTTCAACTGCTATACTACCAGGGCTCCATTTTTAAAGTTAGACCAAGTTAGACTATTAGACTAAGTGAGGCATTATAATATAAGCTGACCAAGGAAACAATTCTACATGAGGAAAATGAAAGTCTGTGGGACACTTTATTTCCAGAATATCTCTGAACCAGCCAATAAAGGTTAGTGTCAACTTGGCCATATAAGAATCAATGAATATAAAGAATATATAGTCCAGGTTCCCAGGTACTGTGCCATCTACATTCTGTCCACAAAATATCGACTTGAAGATCAGTACTCTTCCCTAGATTAGTGTATGGGCATGATTTCCACTTGAATTCCCAATGCCAACAATAAAAAGACTGGGAAAAAAATGACATAAACATGTATCAGCTTAATGAGGCATTTATATATATAAAACAGTGTTTCTGTTCAGAATGACTTTATATAGCCTTTCCATTAATAAAACTGTTAATAATGTGATCAGTAAATAATTAGTGTATTACTATAAATTTAGGCTTCATTGTAAATCTTTAATATGTCAGTTTTTCAGTCAGAGAACTCCTAATGTTTACTTACTACTGGTCCATTGAAAAAATATTTTAATTTTATAGTACATTGTCACAAAATTGTGGCAGCTAATAGAGCAATTGAATTAATTTATTAATATTGCATTTATATACCTTTGGAAACTTGAACAATCAAACAACAGTGGGATTCCTTATGAAAATTTTTCCCATTTTCTCCAACCATGACAACATCAGAAACATAAAAAAGTAAAATTAAACCTTCTTTCTCTGAAAATGTGGAGAATTTAACTATCCCAAAACAGGAAATACTTTCATTGGGGGCGATTGGGGGGATAATTCCCCATATCTGAAAAATTTACTGAACGTTTTAAAATCCAGATTAAATTCAATTAAAACTCATTCTAACTCTCTGGATTGTTCTTTACTAATTCCACTCATGGAAATTAGTAATCACATTTTCCACATAACTAAAGTGTCATTCCCAAAGAGATCACTTTATTTCAAAAGGTTCTTTCTAAAGGCTGTCTGATTAATTTACCATTCTGAGTAAATCTAGGGAATCAATGCAGTACACTGCTTTCATATCTCAGGTAAGATAGTGTCAGTCTGTTTTAATCTAAACGTTCGAAAGAGCAATCAGGAACATAAATATACTAACAACAGGTTAACTTGATGTATATATACAGACATGTCTCTCTTGAATATTAAAAATTACTTGTGAATAAGCACACACCTGTTTATATTGCATACTGCAGAACTCAAAATATATAGCATCATGAAGAATATAAAGAGCCATGGTGGCACAGTGGTCAAAATGCAGTATTGCAGACTAATTCTGCCAACTGCCAGCAGTTTGACTCAGCTTTCCATCCTTCTGAGGTGAGTAAAATGAGGGCCCAGCTTGTTGGGGGCAATATACTGACTCCGTAAAGCACTTAGAGAGGGCTGTAAAGCACTGTGAAGCGGTATATATAAGTCCAAGTGCTATTGCTATAAATATTCTATAAGACCAAACGCAAATCAGTTCTGTGTAAAATGGAACTTGTGAACTGAAAATAAGCTACTAGATTTAATGTCAATAGTACAGCCCTGTTTTCAGAAATGTACCAAAATATATCAGTCTGTTGTAGCTTATTCCCAATTAATGCCACATTAATGCTGCTTCATTATGTCTTTGTGATACAATAAAGTAATATGATGCAAGGTAAAAGGTTGTTCTTTCTGAGATTCACACGATGACTTGAAAATACAAATTCTTATGTCTCTTTCTTTGAAGTATACGTTTATTTCCACCCACATGCTGGGAAAAATAACCACAAGAAATTATGTTCACTTTATACAAGGCCAGTCACTTTAATATTTCTTTCTACACAATCCAATATGTTTTGTTTAAATAATGTATTAGAATTGCATTATACTTGATTTCCTGTTACCATGCATCACTTACCTTTTATCATTTAAATAAGCATGAATATGGAGGTACGTGGAACCAGGATACATTTTCTAAATAAAGATTCTTTATTAAGATGAAATAATAAAGTGACACGTGGTGGTAAATGAGAAGCTCCAACCAAATATTTCTTCCAGGGAACAGTAAAAGTTGAATGAATTGAAGTTTCCAGGACACTTAAGATGGGATCATAAAACTATTGATTGATTGATCACATTTATATTCCACTGCAATTGTGCAAAGACTTCCAGCAGTTCATAAGGTAGAAGAAAAAGATCCATAAAGGTAGTCCTCACTTACAATGGTAAATGGGACTTGCAATTCTGTTATTAAATGACATAGTCATAAAGTGGCAGTCTCAGTTGCTATCATTAGGTGAATCTTGTGTGGTTGCAGTATCCCCTGGTTGCATGATCACCATTTGCAACCTTCTGCTAGCTTCCCCATTGATTTTGCCTTCAGAAGCCAGCAGTGGAGATTGCTAATAGCAATGACATGACTGCAGGATTAATCTGCAACCCAGTGTCTTCACTGGTTGATCCTAATAATATTTGGGTTACAGATACTGTCCTTTAAAACTTAATCCAATGATGATGATGATAAACTTGTATGCTGTTCATTAACTCTAGGCATCTCACAACAATTAAAAAATATACATTAATATCAGTAAAACATCAAAGATAAAGATAAAAAATGGTAGGTGTGTAATAGTGAAAAACTTAGTTGAAAGCTAGGTCTTTTTTGTTGTTGTTGTTGTTGTCTTTTAACGACCCCATAATACCTTGGGGTGGAGTCGGGGAAACTGAATGGGGCTGAGTGTTTACCGGCAGGAAGCCCTTCCTATCGTTGCAGCAGATATTTTCTCATTGTGCCCAGAGAGAGAAATATCTGCCACTACCTAGGATTGAACTAACAGCCTCCTGATTGTGAGGAAAAAGCTCCACCTCTAGGCTACTGCATCACTCAAAGAGCTAGGTCTTCGTGATTCTGTTAAATAACAGCAGATGGGGGAGTCATATGGATTTTGGGGGGAACGGGTTTTTTGAGGGCAGGCACTTTTATAGATAAAGGTTGTTTCCTGGGTCTTGAGGAATAACATTGTTTAATCCAGGGGTGTCCAAACTTGGGAACTTTAAGACTTGTGGACTTTAACTCCCAGAATTCCCCAGCCAGCCATGATGGCTGGGGAATTTTGGGAGTTGAAGTCCACAAGTCTTAAAGTTCCCAAGTTTGGACACCCCTGGTTTAATCAAAAGAAACTGAAGCATGCCAATTAGTCAGGCAGAAGTTATGGGAGAGAGGGATTCCCTCAAGTAGCTAGGCCATTTTCCTATAACTAGGTTTGCTTTAATTTTGTATTGTATCTATACTGTTTTTTTTAAAATGTCATCTTCAAATTGTCTATTTATTTTATAATTTGGGTAATTTTCTTTGTTTAGAAATTCAAAGGACCTGTTGCTATAAATATTGTTGGGTCTCCACGTTTGAAACTGCCATTTATAGAGTTCTGTGATATGCATATAGAGTATTTTCTGAGTCCATGGAGGACACAAGAAAAGAAAAACAATAATGGGATGATTCTCCCCCCCTCCCCCGGTTAGGTTTTCAATGAACATTTGAAAGGGGTCCAAGGTTGGGGCAAACCATTTAGACACATTCTCCCAACATTAGACAAAGAGACTCAACAGAGCAAAACAAAGTATAAAAGGACACCGGTTGACATCTTACTAATGTAAACGAATGGCCTCCTCCTCTGTCAAATCCTGTCCTCCTGTCTTTATTTTCTTTTTCAGCAACAGGCAAAGACATTTTTATTCTCCCAGGCCTTTTAATAAAGTGCTAATGTTGTTGTGATTTTTATTTTCGGCTCCTTTTTTCTTTTACTGCTTTAATGTTTATTTTTTAGTTTGTGTTATTTTTCCATTTTATAAAATGTTTTAATATTATGTTTTCAACCTTTCTGTTTATGGTTGAACTATTTGGAGAGTTCTTTTAATGGAAAGCAACGTAGAAGTATTTTAAATGATAAATACATATGTACATAAGAGACTCGGAAGGCAGTATGAAAATACTATAATGTTGCATGAAATACTAAGCAAGAATCATTCTCTCTGTTAGTATTTTAGTAGCTTAAAAGAGTCATCTTCATTCTGTTCCCTGACCTAAATATTTTTAGAATGCAGTTCCAGCTATTTTAGTCGTAGATCTGTTGAAATTTTGCATAGCGTATCTCTGCAATGGGAGAGAAATAAGGCCTACACTTATTAATAAGTAAGTGTGGAAGCCTCCCTTGCTAGAAACAAAACTGCTTACTAATAAGTCCCATCTTTCTTTTGGGAAGCATCTTATTGATTTATTTTCCAAGAGATTTCTTTAATAAATGATACCAAATACAAATATATAAATACAAACCTGAGTCTTATGTACAGGTAGTCCTCAGCTTACTACCATAATTGAGCCCAAAATTCCTGTTGTTAAGGGAGACATTTGTCAAGTGAATTTTGCCCCATTTTATGACCTTTCTTGTCTCAGTTGTTAAGTGAAACACTGCAGTTGATGACTTAGTAACCTGGTTGTTAGGTGAATCTGACTTCCCCATTGACTTTGCTTATCAGAAGATCACAAAATGATCCCGTGACACAGCAATGGTCATAAATATGAATCAGTTGCCAAGTGTCTGAATTTTGAGCACATGATCATGGGGATGCTGGAAAGGTCAGACATGTGAAAAATGGGCATAAGTCACTTTTTCAGTCTACTACACTTATCTACTACACCATTGGAATGGCCACTAAGCTAACTGTTGCAAATGAAGGAGTACCTGCCGTTAACAGAGCATTCACTGCTTCATATCTAATTCATCCCAAGTAAGTTCAGTGAAACAGATCTGGAAGAGAGAACACTTTATCTTGTTTCCTCCACCATCACTTTAAAGCATCTTTGTGATTATGAAGTTGGAAGAAAGGGAATCAATCAAGGTAGAAGAAACAGTAGGATCCAGAAATCTGTTATAGGCCATTTGCTAATTCTCAACTGCTTGTGCTACAAAATACCTGTTAATGTTTTCTCTCAAAAAATTAGGGAGTGTAATAATGTTCAATTTGGGCTTCCAGGTGCCTTAACAATGTAAAATTATATAACAAAAACAGAGTTTTTCTATTCATTTAAAAGGATTTATAACTTGCATAGTTCTGCAAATTACGGAAACTGCATATTTTCTGCAATGAAACTACATTTTTTGACTAATCAAACAATAGAATATTACCCACAGTTAATATTTATTATATTAACTGTTATAATTATAATATACATAATTGTAATATACATAAAGAGAAAGTGAATGGATCTATTGATCCAACACAATATATGGATGTGTAGAAATAATAACTATTTGTAAGAATAGGAAGGTATCTCTTCACTGTATGAACAGGTAAAAGGTGATGCAAACAAGGTTCAGTTAAATTTCTTTTTTTCTTATTTATTGCTTTTAATTTCTTTCATTTACTATTTATTCTTTTTCTATATTTTGCATAAATTCTTTAACCCCGAAGAGAATCATACAATATGTATGCCTTTGCATGATTCTGATGCAATTACTGAATTTGGGAAAAGTTACTTACAGGTTGGACTAGAAGACCTCCAAGGTCCCTTCCAACTCTACTATTGTATTGTATTGTATTGTATTGTATAGCTACTCTTTTTGAGGCATACACATAGTTTTCAAAACAGAACATACAGGTAGTCCTCAACAATTGATCCCAAAATTTCTGTTGCTAAGTGAGACATTTGTTAAACGAGTTTTGCCCCAGTGATGACCTTGCTTGCCACAGTTGTTATGTGAATCACTGAAGTTGTTAAATAAGAAACACGGTTGTTAAAGACAATCTGAATTCCCCATTGACTTTGTTTGTCAGAAGGCGGCTAAAGGTCATCACACGACCCTGGGACATTGCAACTGTCGTAAGTGTAAGTCAGTTGCCAAGCGTCTGAATTTTGATCATGGGACTGTGAGGATGCTGCAACAGTCGTAAGTGTGAAAAATGGTCATAAGTCACTTTTTTCAGTGATGTTGAAACTTTGAACAGTCATTAAACAAATTGTTGTAAGTCCAGGACTACCTGTACAGGTAAAATGCAATATTGTGTCTTTAACTGAATAATGGTTCTGGCGAAGGTGCCAATGCCACTTTTGAAAATTATAACTGAATCACTATGTTACTTATATATCCCTTCATTTAATAGAACTAATAATATCCTCCCATTTAGACTGCTTATCTGCATAGATAGTTGTGTATAGTACATAAATAGTTGGCGGAGGGGAAGTAAGTGCCTTGCATATATCATAGTTACAGGGAGACATTCCCCATTCATTCTATAATTATTTCTAAGGCAGTTTGCTATGTCCATACTTTCAATTAAACCGATGAGAGGACATAATTAGGGAAATTCTCCCTTAAGCCAACTAGGAAGACTGCAGAACAGTGCAAATCTTATCTACTACACACCTACTTTGTTTTGCAACAATAAAATAAGATCAACTACATTTTGGAATTTGTGTGAAAAGCACTCTGGATGTGAGAAAGAAAAATGTAACCATTTTTTGGGTGGTGTTGGGCATTGAAAGAAAAAAAAACTTCTAGAAAAGTTGAGGATGAAGTCTGGCACAATATTAATATAAAGATAGCACTTTCCTTTTCTTGCTAGTTCACAATTACATTTCATGTATCTCTTTAAATCCCCAAGTGCTTATGCTGTAATGAAGTAAGCTCCTATCTTATTTACACTAAACAACAGCTTTAAGATTGGAATGTTTCCCAAAACATGCAACATGATTTTTTCCCCAATACATAAATATTTCAATTGTGTTGCAATTACTTCTGCCTGTAGAATTTTAATTAAGTTATATGTTGGATCTGGGCAACGAGAGAACAGACTGCGGACACGAAGTGATTTAACAGCTCTTTATTAGTAGTAATAGTGATCCAGCTTGCTCTGTGGTCGGAGGGTTCCCCTTTTATAGTACTCGGGTACGCCTCTTGACCAATCAGAGTAATACCTGTTTCCCGCTGTAGCAGCGGACCAGAGAGGAGATTTCCTCCGATATATGTTAATATCTAACACCCCTCCCCTCCTAGACGGAACGTTGCGGTTAGTAACATAGTCCTTTAGATACGTTGGTGTTTGTCTTGCTCGGGAGGAGCGTCGCAGTTCGGGTTGGTTAGAAGTGGTTGCAGGATCGGGTGCTTTTCCTGTTTCCCGTTCGGGAGGTTTTGTGCCTTCGTTGCTAGGGCGTTCCGGAGTCTGCTTGGTTGCGTTGTCTGAGGTTTGCTCTGCTTCGTGCTCGATCCCTTGTTGCGACCTGGGTTCGCAGGTGTCGTAGTTCTCTATGCTGGGGCTCTCGAGTGGCTGACTTTCCGTTGGCTGGAAACTCTCGTCTTCGGTTCGAAGGTCTGAATGTGCTAGGCGACCCCGAAGTTGATCGATGTGCCTTTTCCAGTTCCGCCCATCTTCCAGCTCCAGCAGATACGATCGTGGACCCGTGATGCCAATGACCTTGGCCAGCATCCACAATGTTCCCCCTGCATAGTTGTGGGCGTATACTGAATCCCCTATGCTAAAAGACCGAATTTTGCTTGTGGAGTCTGGGGGAGCTGTGGCAGAGTAATTTGGGTGAAGACGGTCCAGGTGAGACCGTAGACGGCGGCCCATGAGTAGTTCAGCGGGGCTCCTACCCGTCGTTGCACTTGGGGTAATATGCTGAATTAAGAGGTAATGGTCAATGCGTGTTTGCCAATCACCTGGAACCATCCTAGCGAGGGCCTCTTTTGCGAATCGCACCATTCTCTCCGCCTGTCCGTTTGATGCCGGATGGAATGGCGCGACGAGGGCATGCCGAATTCCCTGACCTGCTAAAAACGTTTCGAAATGCATGGCCGTGAATTGGGGCCCGTTATCGGAGACTAGGAGGTCGGGCAGGCCATGAGTGGTGAAAAGTCGCCGTAGAACCTTAATGACTGCCTCTGCCGTGGTTGAAGTCATTAGGACTACCTCTAGCCATTTGGAATATGCATCCACAACTATAAGGAAAGTCTGACCTTGGACTGGCCCTGCGAAGTCGATGTGTATTCTCAACCAGGGTGCTTTCGGCTTTTCCCATTCCGTGGCGGGTGCTTCCGGGGGTGCTGGTCTCGATTCTTGGCATGGATCGCAAGTGGCCACCCACTCCTCTATCTCTTTGTCCATGTTTGGCCACCAAACGTAACTTCTCGCCAAAGCCTTCATTCTAACGATCCCCGGATGCCCGACATGTAATGCATCTAACACATTTTTTCGTAAAGCATAAGGAATAACAACTCGATCCCCCCACAATAAACAACCTTGTAACACTGAGAGTTCGTCCCATTTTGACCAAAACACTTTGAATTCTGGGCCCACGTTTCCCTTTGGCCACCCCCTCCAAACCCAAGTTTGAACTTGTTTTATTAAACTGTCTTTAGAGGAGAACCTTGCAACATCGCAGGAAGAAACCGGTCCTGAGTCCAAACAGTCAATGAGCAACACTGGTACTTCGGGAGTGGGGTCTGGCAACAGGTCCGGTAGTGGGCAACGGCTGAGTGAGTCTGCGTGTCCTAGAGTGGAACCCGGTCGATGAATTAACTTGTAGGAGTACGCAGCCAGGAAAACAGTCCACCTGGTCATGCGTGGAGAAAGGGAGACCGGGGTGGGGCGGTTTCCCGCCAAAAGTCCCAACAGCGGTTTGTGATCAGTAATTAGTTCAAAATCGCGGCCGTAGAGGTATTCATGGAAACGTTTTACTCCAGCTACCGCAGCTAACGCTTCCCTGTCCATCTGGCTGTAGTTCCTCTCGGCCGATGAAAGAGTTCTAGAGTAGAACGCGATGGGTGCTTCTTTTCCGTCTGGCATCCTGTGGCTAAGGACTGCGCCGACTCCAAAGGGTGATGCGTCGCAGGTCAATACTAGCAGTAGTGTCTGGCTGTATTGGACTAACAGCGAGTCAGTGGTGAGCAGGCGCTTTACCCCGGCAAAAGCTGCTGCTTCGGATCGTCCCCATCTCCATGGTGCAACGGTCGCCTTCTGTCTCAGAAAAACGCTGTAGAAGTTAAGTAGTCCGAGGAAGGCCTGCAGCTCGGTCTGGTTACGTGGTGTGGGGGCGTCCTGGATCGCCTTAATTTTCTTTGAAGTGGGGTGTATTCCCTGACCATCGATTCTATATCCCAGGAATTCTACGCTGGGCACGTTAATTTGGCATTTTTCCTTTTTAAGGCGGAGACCCTTCTCTCTGATTCTGGCCAAAACAGTTCTGACTCTTTTATTTAACTGCTCCTTGTTTGCAGCGGACACCAAGATGTTGTCGAAATAGGGGACGACTCCCGGTATCCCTTGCAAAAGCCGTTCCATGACGCTCTGGAACAAACCTGGAGCAACGCTCACACCGAATTGCAGCCGGTTGCATTTGAATGCCCCTCTATGCGTCACTATAGTTTGGGCCTCCGCTGTGGCGCTATCTACGGGCAGCTGCTGGTAAGCTTGTGCCATGTCTAATTTAGCAAATACCTTTCCTGGCCCCAACGAGTGCAATAAGTGCTGTACTACAGGCACAGGATACGCGCTTTGTTGTAGCGCGACATTAATTGTGCATTTATAGTCCACGCAGATGCGGACTGATCCATCTGGTTTGACTGGGGTCACAATGGGGGTTTCCCAACGCGCGTGATCCACCGGCTCAAGGACTCCTTGCTCTACTAATTTATCTATTTCCTTTTCTATTTTTGGGCGGAGTGCAAAAGGCACTCGTCTCGGCTTAAGTCGGATTGGCGCCACTTTGGGGTCTAAATTAAATGATATTGGTTTGCCCACATACTTACCAAGACCGGGGCTGAACACATCCTCGAACTCCTTAAAAATCTGTTCAGCGCTGCTGTTTTCTACGGCATTGATTCCGGTGACTTCTAACCCCAGGGCTTCAAACCAATCAAGCCCCAGAAGGTTCTGTAATGGCGCGCTGGCGATGGTCACGGGCACCTGGGCTACGATGTCCTTGAAACGGATTTGGAATGTGCCTTGGCCCACGATGGGGACTTGGTTCCCCTGGTAGTCTCGTAGCAGGACGTCTGGAACGCGTAGTTGGCTCTTTCTGAGGCTAGGGATAGCCTGTTTCATGGATGCCCATGAAATGATTGTCAGGGTCGATCCTGTGTCAACTTCTAGCTCGCAAGGTGAGCCCTCCAAGAGGACTGTGACTCTCAGCCTTTTTGGCCGCTTGGGGCGGACCTGACTTATCGTGGTGAGATACGTTCGCAACTCCTCTCTCTGGGTCAACTCTATCTCAGTATCTGTATCCTGAAAATACTCTCGTTGAGCATCTTGATAGAACGCTCTTTCAGCTCTTTGTGAGTAATCTCTCTGGGGATACGCTCGCTCAGCTCCTTGTGTGTAATCTCTCTGGGGATACGCTCGCTCAGCTCTTTGGGAATTTTCTCTCTGGGTAAACACTTGTGGATTTCTCTCTGGGCGCCCTTTTTGGTTTCGCCAAGCCCCTGGGTTGGGCTTCTGTTGGCGGTACATGGGTGGCTGCCGTGAGGCAGGGACTTCGCTCTGGCACACTCGTGCGATGTGCCCAAGTTTGTTGCAGTGCGAACAAACAACGTTCCTGAACCTACAAGTAGACCTGGGGTGATTCCCTCCGCAGCTTGCGCAGGGCGGCAAACGGAATCCGGGTCTCCCCCCAGGCCTCACGTGACTGCTCCGCATCAGGTGACTGTCCTCGAACTTGGGATCCTCGTAGTCAGGGCTTGTGTCCTCGTAGTGAACTTTGGTGTGTCTTGGCGCTGGCTGGCCAGTGTTGAACCCGCGTTGAATTGTCTCCGCTGATCTGTCTGCTGCTTCTGAAGCTCTTGCCTCCTCGAGTACAATCTGTAGGCTTAAATTGGTTTTGGCTAACAGCCGCTTTTGTAGGGAAATGTCTCTCAGCCCGCTAACGAGTCGATCCATAATCTGCTCATCCAGGTCTCTGAATCCACAATGTGTGGCTGCTTTTCGTAGTGCTGCAACGTACTGGTTGATAGACTCTCCCGCCTTCTGGTTCCTCGTGTTGAACGCTTGGCGGCAAACATGGCGGGAAGGTTTTGGCGCGTAATGAGTCTGTAGAGCCTGTTGCAACGCCGCCCATGATACTGCCTGTATTGGAGTAGGCGCGGTGAGGTCTCTGGCCGTGTTGAATACTTCTTTTCCGCAGTAGCCGAGGAAAATGTTTTTCTTCCGGGCGTCGGTGATTCCCGTGTATTCATTCGCTTCGAGAAAACACTCGAAACGAATCATGAAGGCTTCCCATTCATCATTCTCTGGGTCGAATGGAGCGGGGGGAGCATGCATCGCCATCTTCTCTCGTTTGAATTTGCCGCGCTGCGGTGGCTTGAGATGGCTGCCGGAATTTCTGCCGAATTCCTGGGCTGGATCAAATCCGGAGATTCTGGAGGTAGCGTTCTTCGTCCTATCTGTCTCTCGATCCCACCTTCGTCGCCAATGTTGGATCTGGGCAACGAGAGAACAGACTGCGGACACGAAGTGACTTAACAGCTCTTTATTAGTAGTAATAGTGATCCAGCTTGCTCTGTGGTCGGAGGGTTCCCCTTTTATAGTACTCGGGTACGCCTCTTGACCAATCAGAGTAATACCTGTTTCCCGCTGTAGCAGCGGACCAGAGAGGAGACTTCCTCCGATATATGTTAATATATAACATTATATTTCAATTACTTCAAAATCACTTTGTTAATGTTAAAATACTTCTACTTATCTCACTTTCAAGATTGACAGCAGTCTGTGGTCTCTATATGGATTATGTTTTCAGTAAGTAAACAGGTATGGTGGCAAAATGGTGAACTTAGACTTCAAAATAGTCAGGAGCTTAACATTTCTGCTGACTGTGTTTTGTGTGTGCGGATTTTTTTTTTCCTGGTTCAAGCAAATCTAGGTCATCCTGCAAATGTTATTGCCTGCAATATCCAAGTCCCTTGCACAGTGTTTTTCCTTCTATATAATGCACTTTGAATGATGAAATAGGAGTTCGATGAGATGTTAGCTCAGGAGGAAAAGACAAATGTGTTCAGAAATGTGATACAACTGCCTAAGAAAAGCTGACAAGCAATGAATGGGACTCTTTGCATGGCAAAGGTGACCTTGAGACATCATTAAAGGAAATTGCTTTGATTTCATGATAAAGTTTAGGCAGCAAACCTTACACTCTAGTTTCCCCCCCCCCCCAAGAATTTGACCTACAATTCTAATTTTAAATGAAACTGGGTTAAAATGGTATACTTCTTGGTATTGTTGTTTGTTTTACATATCAACTAACAGACTAAGTGATGGTTTTATTACAGTTGGTTTGATGGTTTAGTCTAGAAACAAAGTAAATCAGCAAGCAAACAAAAGGAGAATTCAAAAACTAAATTGGACATTCATTCATTCATTCATTCAGGTAGGTCATGCTGCCGAATTGAGATTCAATTAATGAATTATGTAACAGACATTATAAGGTTCAAGTCATTCTCCATGTCAGCCTTTGCTAAGTTTGAGTAGAGGCGTCCCAAAAATATGCAGATTTTACTACATCTATAGCACTTTCTAGAGAAGATATGGCTACGTGAAAATGCAAGTGTTATAAAATTAATGGATTTTTGGCAGATGCATTGGAAATAAATGAATAGACCTAATTGTCTAGAAACAATATGCCTTTCCGATTCCAGAAACCACATAGAAATATAGTCATTTCATATGATTATTGTACTGCGATACAAACCTTTTATTACAAACATTTCTAAATAATCGATTTAATAGTTTTGGCTTAATCTCTTTGAATGTTAAAATGTATCCTAAACCATAACACGATGATATTTTAATAGGGTAAAAAAGAATATCATAAGAGGGTTCACAAACATTTGAATTCTTCAGAACTTCAGGCATGAAAATCATTGCAAAAACCAGGGAATGGTGGAAAAAGAAATATAGGCCAAACGTTTCAGCAATGAAGGCAAGTTTGTGGATCTGTCTTCAGGTAGACTGCATGGCTTGAATGCATAATTACTGCCGCATACCACAGAGAAAGAAATTTGTTACTTTTCCTAGCTCTGATAATTCAGTTTTCAGTCTCTTGCCAGTATTGAGACAATTTTTTTGAATGGTTTTCTGTCTCTCTCTCACTTGCAAGTGAATGTTGATTAAAGACTTAATCTCACTTGGGTTAACGTATTTTCATCTCAATACATTCCTTGAGTTTGCAAAATGATCACTAGAATGGCAGGGCCGAGGAAGAAGCAATCTTTACAAGTTTTCCTGCTGTCCTCCATTATGCAAAACAGTGCAGAAGAAAATTAGACTGTTTGGTGGGGCACACTGAAGGTTGGAAGAACTCAGAAATGTTCCTTCTGAAAGTTTGGAACAAGTAGGTTGTGAGTCAATGGTAATGAATGGAAGGAATATGTTTGATGTAGCAATAGCACTTAGACTAATATATCACTTCATAGTGCTTTTATAGCCCTTCCTAAGTGATTTAAAGAGTCAGCATGTTGTCCCCAATAATCTGGGTCTTACATTGGTATATTAGACCAATCCTAATATTTACATTACAATACAATACAATACAATACAATACAAGAGTAGAGTTGGAAGGGACCTTGGAGGTCTTCTAGTCCAACCCCCTGCCTAGGCAGGAAACCCTATACTGTTTCAGACAGATGGCTATCCAACATCTTCTTAAAGACTTCCAGTGTTGGGGCATTCACAACTTCTGGAGGCAAGCTGTTCCACTGATTAATTGTTCTCACTGTCAGGAAATTTCTCCCCAGTTCTAAGTTGCTTCTCTCCTTGATTAGTTTCCACCCATTGCTTCTTGTTCTACCCTCAGGTGCCTTGGAGAATAGTTTGACTCCCTCTTCTTGAGATATTGGAACAATGCTATCATGTCTCCCCTAGTCCTTCTTTCTCTTAAGCTAAACATACCCAGTTCCTGCAACCGTTCTTCATATGTTTTAGTCTCCAGTCCCCTAATCATCTTTGTTGCTCTTCTCTGCACTCTTTCTAGAGTCTCCACATCTTTTTTACATCGTGGCGACCAGAACTGAATGCAGTATTCCAAGTGTGGCCTCACCAAGGCATTATAAAGTGGTATTAACACTTCACGTGATCTTGATTCTATCCCTCAGACTATGGAGATGTAAATCAGAATGATGAGTCTCCAAGACTACAGTATTGTTGCCTGAAACTTTGCTATCCATCACAGTTTTGCCACCTGAAACTTTATTATCCAAATGAATAAACTAAAAATGGCAGCAAAAGATCAAATATTGCTGATTCCATAACAAAGATAGTTTAAAACAGTGAGTAGATACAAGTGTCATTTGAATAGAGAAATCCAGAATGAATTAGATATGTTAAATGATTATAAGTTTCTATACTGAAAGATCTTTGAGTCCTAGTAGACAATCAAATATTAGCCAGCAGTGTGCTGCAGCTATCAAAAAAAGCCAATGAAGTCCTAGGCTGAATTAACAGAGGGACAAAAGCAAGATCACAAGCAGTATTAATATAATGCCTTGGTAAGATAACACTTGAAATACTGCATCCAATTTTGATCACCACAATATAAAAGATGTTGAGATTTTAGAAAGAGTGCAGAGAAGAGCAACAAAGATAATCAGAATGGTTGCTGGAATCGGGTATGTCTAGTTTAATTGAAGAATGACTAGGGGTGACATAATAGCAGTGTTCCAAAATCTGAGGAGTTTCCACAAAGAAGAGGGAGTCAACCAGAGGTGGGTTCCTACCGGTTCACACCGGTTCAGTAGAACTGGTTCATCAAATCTACCGAACCGGTTAGAAGAGGTTCCACCAGTGGACCTGGAAGTAAGTTCCAGAACACCTCCGGCCCTGTCGCTCGCTTGCTCACCCCCACCTGTCCGGAAGCCGCTCCATCAGTCGCTCCTCCCGCCGGCCTACACTATCTTAGCCCCACCAACTGCTCACTGATTGGCTAGCTCACCAATTGCCCTGCCCGCCTCTAAGAACCTTATCTAAACCCACTTACCTTTTTTCCTGCTTGGCTCTCTATTGCAGCCTGCCGACTCCGAGGAGGTAAGTAAGCTGCAAATAAGTGCGGGACAGGAGGGGGAGGCAGCGGCAGGCCATCTGAGTGGCCTGCCGTGGCCCTGCACTATAAGTGGGTCTGGTGACCTTGTGCGGCCTTGCAAGGATCCCGGGCTCGCTTATAGTGCTGGGCCGCATGGCCGCCAGAAAGCATGGGTGGGGGGTGGGGATGGCAGCGGGAGCTTATGTGGCATGGCTGGCGTCTTTGAAAAGTTCAGGGACCTTGCAAGACCTTTGCAAGGTCCCTGGACTTGCCTAAGATGCCTGGCCGCCAGAAAGCATGGGCGTGGGGTTGGAGAAGGCGGCGGAGCTTATGCGGTGTGGCCAGTCTCCTAGGACCTCCTAGGTGCCGACTGCACTGCACAAACTATTGTCCGTCTCCCCGTGCTCAGAAAAGCAACTCCAGGAATGTCCTTTTGTGGCGGCAGGCGTCCTAGAACCTGCCTGCTAGCAAAGGACTTAGCCGGGCTTCCTTTTCTGAGCACGGGGAGATGGACAGTAGTTTGTAAAGAGGTTGTAATGAGGGGTCCTGGGTGCTCTCTGAGCTTGGTTGTTTTCTTGCAGACGTTTCATTACCAAACTAGGTAATATCATCAGTGCTAGAAGAGAGTGGGGTTGGGGGGGGGAAGGAGGAGAAAGATAGAAGGACAAAAAGGAGAAAGAGAGGGAGAAAGAGGAGGTGTAGGATAGTGGGATCCTTGCTGCTTTCTGAGCTTGATGGTTTTCTTACAGAGATTTCATTTCCAAACTAGGTAACATCATCAGTGCTAGAAAGAGTGGGATATATTGAGAGGAGGAAGTGGAGTGGAGGGGGAGGGAGACGACAGTGGGGTCCTTGGTGTTCCCTGAGCTTGGTGGTTTTCTTGTAGATATTTCATGGCCCAACTAGGTATCTCACACCAATGACAATAAAACATCTGCAAGCAAACCATAGAGACCACCATCGAGGGCATTTATTTTTTCATTTATTCAATGTATATGCCTCCTGCCTCGTGGTCATCACGAACTCATCAGGACCTTCCAAAATGACTGGCCTCAGAATTACATCTCCACAATCTCAAATTTTATTTATTGTGTATACAATATTTTTAATGGTTTTATTTTAATTTATTGTGTGCACAATATCTTTTTAAAAAATTATTTTTAGGGAAATTTTATTTATTTATTGTTTATAGAATGTTTATTACAAGAAATGTTATTCTTTTTGCAAATGTTTTATTTGTTATGCAATATGTTGCTTTTAAGTGTACAGGTTGGTGCATGGTTTATGTGTCTCAAGGTGGCTGCTTTTCTATGGGCAGGCCAGGTTGGTGCAGCTCTGCCAGATTTTGTGTGTTTCTGTGTGATACCTGGTTGTTTAGGTAATTGTGAGGTGGTTGCTGGTTCTGTGAGCTTCCTGGCACTGTCCTTTATAATTTCCCACAATGCCTTGATGGTTTTTATTGCAGTGGCTTTGTCTTTCCTGTTCTTAGGGTTAGGGAAAAAAACTGGTTTCATCTGCAGTCTTTGTGGGGGAAATTGTTATTTTTGGGTGTTTTCCTGGCACTGTCATAGTTTGTGTGTGTGTGTGTGTGTGTGTATGTGTGTGTAATGTCTCGAAGTTATCTACACATTAATAATTATCAAGTATTAATAATATTTCCTTATACATTTTAGTGACCTTCCCTTACATAATTGGTGTTTTCTTTCATACTTTTATTTCTAATTGCTGTTTCTGTTAGTTAGCAATTGATAAAACAAATCCCACGTGAAAAAGTATTCGAAGCCTTCTTGATTTTAATTGTCAATTTATTCATTCCTGCACAATCTAATATTTATTCATTTTCATATCTTTGTTTTTTCCACTGTTGTGCAAACACAATTCCAGCAGCTGTTAACATGTGTAAAATTAAATATGTATTGTATTCCCTTTGAAATACAAGTAGTAAGTAGTAAGCTACTTACCATCTGTAAGTAGCTATTTTATTGTTTTGTTTACTTATTTTAACCTTATTTAAGTAATAAGTGCACAAAATAATAAATTTCCTTTTTTATATCTTCTTTTTGTAGATCATCCATTGGGGCAAATAATTCAATGACATTGTCTTGGCCACTCCCATCCGGTCACATGACTGCCAAGCCACTCCCACCCAGTCACATGGCCCACAAGCCACTCACACAAAGCAGGCCACACCTACAGAAAAGGTTCCAAAATTTTTTGAAACCCACCACTGGAGTCAACCTATTTTCCAAAGTACCTGAAGGAAGGACAAGAAGCAATGGTTATAAACTAATCAAGGAGAGAAACAATCTAGAACTAAGAAGAAATTTCCTGGCAGTTAGAATAATTAATCAGTGAAGCAAATTGACTCCAGAAGTTGTAAATGCTCCAACACTGGAAGCTTTAAAGAATAGATTTGATATCCCTTTCTCTAAATGGTATAGTGAAGTGATGGCTAATCTTTTTGTCACATGCCAAAAGTGTGTGTCTGAACCCATAATTCAATGCACACGTGACCACCCCAATATGCATCCCGTCCCCTGCGCACACACCCCTTTCCTTGCCCATTTTTGGCTTCCAGGTTGGTGCAGGAGGCTTTCCAGACCCAAAACAGGTGTGGTTGCCCCCACATGACCTCCTCGTGTGATACCCCCCCCATGCCCCCATGCCCTATTTTGAGCCTAGAAGGCCTCCTGCACCAACCTGGAAGCCAAAATGGGGTGCAGGAATGCTGTACAATGCCCCAAAATGCAATGCAAGCATCCCACACATGTGTGCATGCAACCCCCACATGCACCTCACCCTCCCACGCATGTGCAGCAGAAACCCAAAGACCAGCTGGCCAGTGTGAGGTGCACATGCATGCGCGGTAGAGCTGGGCTGGGTCAATGACTGGCATGCCCACAGAGAGGGCTCTGCATGCCATCTGTGGAACGCATACCATAGACTCGCCATTTCTATTTCCTGCTTCAGCAGGGGATTGGACTAGAAGAACTCTAAAGTCCCTTCTAACTCTGTTACTATGTTATACTTATTTAATATAAAATATATCCTGTGTTGATGAAATGATACATAAATAGTAACTTGGTTGTTTTCTTTATAAAGCTATTACTAACTCTCTATAACTTGACTTATATATTTTATTGTACTTAATGCTAATTTCCAAATTAATCTTGCATCAATTTTGAAATCTGGTGAAGGGGGGGGAAATCAAGTTTTTTATGCAATCATTTGCTTATAAGTTTGCAAATGTGTGTGTATAAAATATCCTAAATATAATATTTTGAATAAAGTACACAAGTATTTAGCAAATATAGATATTTAGATATTCTATATTTAGGCTTTCTCATAAAGACTTTAGTCTTCCAAATTATTATTTGTTTAGGAAAACAAGAAAGTTGCCCAATTTCAATCTAAACTTTCACTTTTTAATCTAAACTGGCAAAGGCAAAGCTATCAATGGGACAGGAAACTGGAAGCTCCAGTATCTTCACCATCTTGCTCTCTTAACAGAAGCTTTTAAATCCTTGGTTTTAAATCCATTTTAAATATAACCAAGGTACACAAAATAAAATAGGATCATATATCTTGTGAGAATGAAAGGATATGTTATGCAACATATAAGAATATAATCCATCATTATGGAAAAGAAGTAATATAGTTACAGTAGTCTAAAGCAGCTGTGTTTCAGCTGTTTTTTCTTGTAAACAAAAACATATTTTTTTTCTTTTGTCAGAAATAAACGTCTGATTAAGTTTAGTTTCTCTTCCAAGCATGTAAGCATTTCCAGTGGATTCTGTTTCATGAAACGGTTGAATGATTTCTGCTATTTTTGTTATTCCCTTTCTTTTGCCATGTTGGTGTAAGGCTATACACTGGAGAAATAAAGACTTCAATCTGAGCATTCGAGCAGATATCTAAAAATGCTTTGACATCACAAAAATAGGTTGTAACTGACACAGAACAGAATCAAACTGAAGATGGTTACATTATCATACACACTTGTAGCATTTGGCATTTTGTTTGCATTGAGAGGAATACCATGCTGCATTTTATCAGCAATTCTACATCCGTGGATATCATATGAATGCTTAGCACAAATCAAGTCAACTATTCCTAGGAAACATTTTAATTATAGCACAAACTGCCAACTTTCAGGATTTCTTTTGAATTTCTGATTAATCAACAGCTTTTCTCCAAGGTTTCCTTGATTCCATAGGTTCCTGAAAGCAAGCACTTTAGTCAGTCAGTCAGTCAGTCAGTCAGTCATTCTCATTTTCTAACCCACTTGCTCTCAATCAAACAAGCCCATTGTGATTAAGAAGAAAAAGACAAATAACATGAATAGTTATAATAGTAATAAAATACAAGAGTGATTATTGCCAGTCAATGTAGAACTCTTAGCTACCTTATAGCCATATAATACTTTATCATAATAAGATAAATATTGAAATATTTTAGTGTAATCATTCAGGCAAGAAATTTCTGCTTGGCTACCTGTTTTCGTGTCTATTACTAAAAAAACTGTCATGTGATAAGAAGTCAGGAAAGCACACAACTGATACACATACAATGTAATTTTACTACATTTTGTATTACTCATCTTGAGAATTTCAAGATCCTATGTTGGAGGAGGAGAGATTTACCTCATTTTATTTTCAGGGTGTAAAGATAGTGACATAATAATACAATGACCCACCGATTGAACAAATTTGTGAATTTGAGTTCTTCAGCACCATAACTACTGTACATGGGCTTTTTGTTGGATCTAGCTTAGTATGAACCGCACTACATAGCAGAGAGTCTAAAATTTTAATCAGCATATAGCTGGAAGGGACCTTGGAGGTCTTCTAGTCCAATCCAATGCTCAGGTGTGGCATTCTACCAGTTTAACAACCAGTTTCCTAACTGCGTGCTTTGTGCACGTATGCCCAGTACGCTTGCGTTAGCACCTAACATGCCTGACGCACGCTGCGCGCACATGCACAGTCCACAGGAAAACATCTGAGGCACGGAAATCCACTCTGATAGGCTGAGCTAAAAACAAGTAAATAAAAGTGAGTATAAGCCGGGCGGCGGACGGGCCCACAAGAAGGTCAGAGCGAACAGTTCACTCTCAGCTGACCCTCGGAGCTACCGGTTCACCCAAACCAGGCCGAAACAGTAGAATCCCACCCCTGCCTATACCATTTCAGACAAGTGGCTGTCCAAACTCTTCTTTAAAACCTCCAATAATGAAGCATCCACAATGTCTGAAGGCAAGTAGTTCCACTGGTTAATTATTCCCACTGTGAGGAAGTTTCTCCTTAATTCCAGGTTGGTTCTCTCCTTGATTCATTTCTATCCATTGTTCCTTGTCTTGCCTTCTGGTGCTTTGGAAAAGAAGTTGACCTCTTCTTCCTTGTGGTGGCCCTTCAAATACTGCTATCATACAATACAATAGCAGAGTGGGAAGGGATCTTGGAGGTCTTCTAGTCCAACCCCCTGCCTAGGCAGGAAATCCTATACCGTTTCAGACAAATGGCTATCCAACATCTTCTTAAAGACTTCCAGTGTTGGGGTATTCACAACTTCTGGAGGCAAGATGTTCCACTGATTAATTGTTCTAACTGTCAGGAAATGTCTCCTCAGTTCTAAGTTGCCTCTCTCCTTGATTAGTTTCCATCCATTGCTTCTTGTTCTACCCTCAAGTGCCTTGGAAAATAGTTTGACTCCCTCTTCTTTGTGGCAACCCTTGGGATATTGGAACACTGCTATCTGTCTCCCTTAGTCCTTCTTTTCATTAAATTAGACATATCCAGTTCTTGCAACCATTCTTCATATGTTTTAGTCTCCAGTCCCCTAATCATCTTTGTTGCTCTTCTCTGCACTCTTTCTAGAGTCTCCACATCTTTTTTACATCATGGTGACCAAAACTGTATGTAGTATTCCAAGTGTGGCCTTACCAAGGCATTATAAAGTGGTATTAACACTTCACGTGATTTTGATTCTATCCCTCTGTTTATGTAGCCTAGAACTGTTGTGGCTTTTTTGGCAGCTGCTGCACACTGCTGGCTCATATCTAAATGGTTGTCCATTAGGACTCCAAGATCCCTTTCACAGTTACTATTGTTGAGCAAGGTACCACCTATACTGTACCTGTGCATCTCGTTTTTGTTGCCTAAATGTAGAACCTTACTCTTTTCACCATTGAATTTCATTTTATTAGATAGTGCCCAATGTTCAAGTTTGTCAAGATCCTTCTATATCTTTAGCCTATCTTCTGGAGTGTTGGCTATTCTGGCCAGCTTGGTGTCATCTGCAAATTTGATGAGTTCCCCATTTATTCCCTCATCCAAATCATTGATGAAGATGTTGAAGAGTACTGGGCCCAAAACAGAGCCTTGGGGTACTCCACTGCATACCTCCCTCCATGTAGATGCAGTTCCATTGAGGACTACATGTTGAGTGCAGTTGGTCAGCCAGTTACGAATCCATCTGGTGGTGATGCTGTCTAACCCACATTCTTCTACTTTATCTAGTAGTAGGTTATGGTCTACCTTATCAAATGCCTTACTGAAGTCCAAATAAACTATATCGACGGCATTCCTCTGGTCCACTAATTTTGTCACTTTGTCAAAGAATGCAATAAGATTAGTCTGGCATGATCTGTTTTTGACAAACCCATGTTGGCTTTTGGCTATTACTTTGTTTGCTTCTAGGTGTTCGCTAATTTGTTGTTTGATTATCTTTTCCAGAATCTTTCCTGGTATTGAGGTCAGGCTGATAGGTCTGTAGTTTGTAGTTTCCTGGATCATGTCACTGGATCATGTCACTCCTAGTCCTTCTTTTCTCTAGACTACCCTCATCCAGTTCCTGAAACTGTTCTTATTTTAGCCTCCAGGCCTTACCTTTGCCAGATTTATGATAGCCTTTGCATAAAACATTACTTGAATACTTTATTTGGCCAAGTCTGATTAGACATAAGGAATTTGTCTTTGGTACAAAAACATTCAGTGTACTTATAAAGCAACAAAGAGAATAATGATAATAATACTAATAAAAGGGGGAAGTAAAGGAGACAATTAGTCTTCCCTTTACAAACTACCCCAGTGACAACTGGCTTCCATCCAAGAATCACTTTTAAACTTGTTGAAAATGCTTTTTCCTTATGAAAAATAGTCTGCTCTATCCAGTTAGAACTGTTAAGTAAACTTTGACAAAATTAAAGATAATTAAAAATAAGTTTAATAGGTTTTTAGAATCATTTTACACATAAAGCCAGATGTTGATTTAGCATTTCTGAACCTACCCTAGAGGAGTTGATATAATGATAATCATGTGATATGCCACAACAGCTGGTGATCTCACTCTACATTGGAAAACATGCATTATCATATTGTTCATAGAAAAAGAATGCAATACTTCATTATAAATACTGTATATCTCTTGGGAACACTAGTAATTATATACTAATTCATTTTAATTCTACTATATTATTTACTAATAGGGCAATTAGCTCAAGTTGATACCACAGATCTGTAAAGGTAAATAAATAAATATCAGAAATAATTCCCAAAGGTACAAGTTATTAAACTAATCCAGGGCCAATGGTGAGGTATACAGGGAAACCTACTCTATTACAGACAGGTGTAGAAAAATGCAGGCGGTCCTCAACTTACGACCATTCATTCAGCAACCTTTTGAAGTTATGGCTGTCAAAACTTCAAAGTTGTGGACATTGTGGTGTCCCCATGGTTACATGGTCAAAACTTGGATCTTGGCAGTCCAGGAGCAACTTATGGCTGTTAAAATTTCTCCTGCATATCCAGCCTGGACCTTTGTGAGATAGCTGCCACATGAGGTTTCTTCCTTTTGTTACTTTTTGAGACCTTGGGAAGATGGTGTCACATGAATAGCAGTTACTTCACAAAGGGCCAGGCTGGGCCGCCTCATCAGCGGTAGGAGCAAGAAGATGACAAAGGTCAACTGAAATGACAGAGTGCAAGGTGGCAAAAGCAACTGCAGCTGAGACTGGACTGAGGCAGTGGTGGCTTCCTGCTGTCACGAGCATTTGGGGTCAGTTTGAGGCTGATATTCATGCTGTACTTATTGGAGCCCCAGAGCTGTGATGCACCAAGAAAACTGTTGAAATAGAATGTGAGAATAACCTTGGTAGATGGAGGAAGAGATGGTGTCTAAGGATTATAGTGTTATAGCATAAGAATTCTAGCAAGTACTTAGTTTCAAATAAGTATCTTATATAAAGGCAATGCATGTAGGGAAATTTCTATTTCTTCCCATTTTTATTTTCTGTGAAAGTAAGGGATCTTGCCTCTACTGTGAAGATGAGGCAATCTGCATCTGTTTAACATTTGGGTAACTGATTTTTTTTTTCACTTTTAGAAATAATTCCCACTCTTTGCAAAAAAAAAAAAATCATGACAGCTGGCTGTATTTTAAAAGGAAAACTGGACAGATTTGTGGAGGGTGTGATTAGTATTGTTTACTAGGCTTGACAGCCAAACTCAAAGGCAACATGCCTAATATACAAGTTCCTGGAGAATAACAGTGATCTTACAGGATGCCCCTAGCTGGCCATATTCTGATATTCTTGAAATTTTGTCTGATGCAATAGGACTTCTATTAACTACTTATGAGCAGAGATAGAATTGGTCAAAGTTTTATTATTATGTGGCTAATCTTTGGTGAGATTCACAGCCTTTGGGGCTGGTTAGTAGCCTAACAGCTCGAGTCCTAACCAAGGACCTAGTAACGTCAGAGGATATAAGTTGTTCCAAGTAGGGTGGTTTTTTGTAGAGTCAGAATGTTCAAGTCAGGTAAATTTAGAATTTCCAAATTGCGAGGTAGTCCTTTAGGTATTGCTCCAAGGGCTCCAATTACAATTGGGACAACACATGATTTCTTTTTCCACAGTCCCTCAACCTTAATTTGCAAGTCCCGGTATTTTGTGATTTTTTCTTGCTGTTTATCTTCAATTCGTGCATCACCAGGTATTGCAATGTCAATGAACCATGCTTTTTTCTTTTCAATTATTGTTATGTCAGGTGTGTTGTAGGTCAAGTGCCTGTGAGTCTGGATTCTTAAGTCCCACAAGATTTTGTCTTTCTTGTTCTCTAAAACCTTCTCAACCTGATGGTCCCACTGATTTTTGCTGTACTCAAATCCAAACTTTTGGCACAATTTCCAGTGAATAATCTTAGCAACGCGGTCATGACGTTGTAGGTAATCAGTTTGTGAAATTTTGCTGCACCCACTGATCAAATGGTCGACTGTCTCATCTTTCTCATTACAGAGGAGACATTTGCTGTTGGTGGTAACATGTTGAATTTTTGCCTTCATGCAGTTTGTGGCTAAGGCTTGTTCTTGATCTGCCAAAATAAAGTCTTCTGTTTCCTTTTTCATTACTCCTGATCTTAACCAGGTCCAAGTTAGTTTTTGGTCAGCTTTGCCTTCAATACTTTTCAAGTATTGGCCATGCATAGCTTTGCTTTTCCAATTTTCAGCTCGCTACTCAATTACTTCTTTCTTATATTCAGCTTTTTAACTTAGTTGTCTTCAAAAGGCCTCCTTTATTTACTTCCTTAATCATTGGCTCTTCACTTTTATGGATGTAATCATTCAAGCTGTGTCTTTCTTTTTCCACAGTCTGCTTTACTTGTAGGAATCCTCGACCACCCTCTGCTCTTGGTAGATACAATCGGTCAACATCACTTTTAGGGTGCAAAGCATGATTCATTGTCATAAGCTTTCTTGTTTTTCTGTCCAAATTGTCCAACTCCATCTGGGTCCAGTCAATTATTCCTGCAGAGTATCGAATATCTTTATTGTTGAATATCTTTGATCCAGCAGGCATTTTTGTTGTGTTCCACTGGGTTTTTTCACAGTTTTTTTCCAAAAGTTAATTTTTTTTTCTTTACATGGGTGAACATTAGTTTGGACTCAATTTTCATCAAGGGACCGGTAGAAGAAGTGTTGATTTCTTCTGGACATTTTCACAATATTGTTTTATTCAACCTTCATATATTTCAATTTTCTTTGCTGTTGCTATTACACATTGTTTTAATTCTTCCATGATTTCTATTGTTTTTTCCTCCAGGTGGTATTTTTTGTGTAAACTATTTTTCAGCTTTTTGTTCTTTAGTTTTCCTTCTTTCAAGTACTTCAGATTCCTGACATCTCCTTGTAGTTTTTAAATTTTATTTTCAAGTCGAATTTTCCACTTTGGTGTTCCAGTGGATTTCTTTTTTGGCATTTTATAACCTAGTTGTGCAGTTATAATGACGGCTGTGCTATACATGAATTGGTTGGTTTCATATAGTGTGCTGGATGGGATGGAAGTTAAAATGCTGTCCATGGCAGTTAACAGATCTTTAACTCATTTGCTCTGCACTTCGCAAATGATTGGTAGTCTTTTTCTTTCTACATTTTCTTGTATGTGGTTTTCAATTTTTTTCTTTCAGCGTTTTTGTTAGATCACTTAGCTCTACACTTTTGAGTTGTTGCACAGGAAGATCTTCATACTGTATGTTGGTTTCTTCCACTGGCTGGTCAGTTTGTTCAGGTGTTGAACAAACATCCCTTGTTGTTTTCTTTTTAGTCAATATTTCTAGATGTTGCATTTCCACATCTGTGATCCATTAATCATTGTTCGGTTAGGTCACTTTCCAGGTGTTGTTCCTTCCACAGTTGCATCATTCTTTTTTGAAATCCCCTGGCTGTTGGTTCTGCCTGGTAGTGATATTAGAGGATTTCTCGATTTTCTTCGGTTGTCCAAGTTTTGTGCTTTGGTTCCAATCGCTTTGCAGTTGCATGCCCTGGTTTCCTGGCAGTAACAACTGAGCCCTGTAGCCCCTTTATTGACAGATATCCAGGAGCCATAGCATCTGACGTGGTCCTTGTTGACCTGGGCGACAACCGATCCAATGTGGAATTTTGTTGGTTTTTTCTCATCATTAGTGATGGTAGGTGCTTGGGTTTGTTCTCAGTGCTAAGCCACTACTGATTCAAAGACAATAATCCCATAACTGTAGGAACCACACCAGATAACTGTACAGGCACAGCCATGGCAGGAAAGTGGTCTACCTTCCTGTTTGGTGGTAGGAAGGAAGGATCAAGAATTGGGAGAGGAAAGAGGCCTACCTTCCTGCTGGTGGTAGGAAGGAAGAATCAGGAATGGGGGGGGGGAGGAAAGAGGCATACCTTCCTTTTGGTGGTAGGAAGGAAGGTTCAGGAATTGATGATGATGATGAGTATTATTATTATTATTTATTATTGCTATGATTTAGGAATATAAAGAAATGGAAACATAAAATAGCAATCAATTGGCATATCTCCATTTTCTTTCCTCATAGAGCATGAAAAATCTCAAAACCTAAGAAGTGATAGATCCAAGAAGAAATATGATTCCATTTTTATTTGTTGCTACATGACAAAACTTGTATTTATGCAAGTTACACAATGATACACTAGACTTAAATCCCATACCACACAATGTAACGTCTTAATTATCCTTCTTGGGCTGGAAAAAATGTATATGCTAATTGATAATCTCTAGGAAACATCTAATGGAAATATAAAACATATGTAAAACTTTCCTGGCATAGGTTTTTTTTAAATATATTTTGATTAGAATCAATATAATGGAACAGTGAGAGTTTCACACACTTACAAGAAACTTATTCAGGTCTCCAGGGTATATGGAAAGTGAAACAAGTAAATCTTGGCTAATAGGACGCAGTTTAATTTAATAGCATTAATTCTAATAAATACAATTGAAATTAGTCTTTCTTGCTTTCTTTATGAATAAATCTAAGAATTACTCATTTAAGGGTGTTTTGTTTTGTAATATATACAATCTGAAGGCAGATTATTTGTTGATTTTCCCTTGTTTTTTGGTTAAGTGTGAATTGCTACTCTAACCAATCACTACCTCTGAGACAATAAAATGTATTTGTATTCTCTTTATTACTTCCTCCCCCCCCCAAAAAAAAATATGTGGTATGTAAGATATTAATGCAATAGTATAGATGAAATAATTAAACTTGAAATATGGTATGCCACTTAAAAGGTGTTTAATATTGTTTAAGTGATTATTAAATGGGACTATTTGGTATAATTTATTTCAGTTTCCATGTTATAATTATTGCAATGGTTCTCTTGACCCAAGCCGCCTACAATAAAATCCACAGCTGTTCGGGAAAACTATTATACTTTATTAATTCACTAATCAAAAACATTTTTTGCTCATGAAGGGAATCTTATATCAGACTCAGAAACCTGATCAGCAACTGTCTTCCCAGTAGATGGCAAGTTTGCTTCACAATACAAATGTAGTAAGACACTGCATCATTTTTCTTTCTTAATGAAATCCAAACAGAGGCTCCAGCTTCCCACATGCTATACAGAGATTGGTGGCAACGCTGAGTAATCCATGCAGTAAATATAGCATCTTCTTATCCAAATTAATTACAGTTACCAGAGTAAGCCCTATTTTCTATTAATTATAGTTGTGTGTACTAAAGTGAAGACAATAATGTCATAACTAAAATGTCACAACAGATGGGAATTGCAGAACCTATACAATTGTGACTGTCGATTAGTAGGGTGAATATAGATTTGTATGAAATAATGGATGTGAAATATCCATGGATTAAGTTTAAAAAACAGAAATGAGGGTCAGTCAAATCAGGTAAAGGTAAAGGTTCCCCTCACACATATGTATTAGTCATTCCTGACTCTAGGGGTGGTGCTCATCTCCATTTCAAAGCCGAAGAGCCAGTGCTGTCCGAAGACTTCTCCGTGGTCATGTGGCCGGCATGACTAAATGCCAATTAGTTTAGTCAAATTAGTTTGAATTAAATCGTAGTTGTTGGGTTTTTTTTTTTTTGTAAAAAGTTTTTATTGGTTTTAAAACATTTATAGGGAAAAGGTAATAGGGTACATAGAAAATTTTAGTAGCTCCCATGTTAGCAGTAGAAATCCCCCCAAATCTCACACTTTTACAATTTTAAAAATAACATGTAAAGGGTAGCATAAATAGAATTCTTACTTTATATCAACAATGGGTTCAATCATCTCTTTCTTTGTCACTTTCTAGTATATCAACAATTACAATAATATTTCAGATATATTTATTTTTGTGAACCTGAGCCATTTCGATATTGCTCCCTCCTCCCTGCCCCCAGGTGGAGCCATGCCCCCCCCCTTCTCCATATCTTGTACGCTGCTGCCTTTTCCCCCACCTCCGCTATCTTCATCCTCTGGGAGGGAAAGATGCTTTTTAATAAAGGCCTCTACTCATCCACTGTCTTAATTCTAATTCGGCTTCCCTCCCAGAAAATCAGCATTCCTTCTGGCAATAACCATGTGAACCAAATTCCTCTATTATATAGTTTCTTTGATAAGGAAGAGTACTTCCTCCTTTTTTCTCTAATCTTTTTTGGAATTTGCTTAAGAATGGTAATTTCTTTATCTTGGTATTTTAGAGGTCCCTCCCTTTGGGCCCCTAGTACCTCGTCTCTCGTGGTCCTCCTGAGAAATTTAATGTGTACCTCTCTTGGAACATTATGAGTTCTGGCATATGCTGAATTAATTCTATAGACCAGGTCCATATCCCACCACATCTGCTCTTTGGTTGTTGGGTTTTTTTTTTGTTCTTTATAAAAGAAATTAGTCCAGCTTTATCTGAACCAGCCCATATCAATGCAATCAATTATGGCTCTCTATAGGTAAGTATCAGTGACATGTTGGGTTCTCTGAACTTGATTTTCTTCTGACAGATATTTCATTAAACA
Source organism: Natrix helvetica (assembly GCF_964273705.1). Taxonomy (NCBI): domain Eukaryota; kingdom Metazoa; phylum Chordata; class Lepidosauria; order Squamata; family Natricidae; genus Natrix; species Natrix helvetica. The sequence goes on along the minus strand of NC_138549.1, from coordinate 96,225,657 downwards.
TCTGATAACATCATTAATGTGTAGAAGAGTTTACTGGCTGTTTGCCTATGGGAGATTATGGTTTATTGGCTAACATGTGGGAGTTTATCTTATAACCTTTAATCAGGGTATTGTTTTTTAATTGAGTATTCTTTGAATGGGGCATTTTTTTCTTCCTTGATTTTTCCTGTTTATTTAATGCTGATGCCTGTTTATCAAAGTGCTGGAATGGCTTGCCTTCAGAATTCATGGGTGTTCCATAACTGTAAGTTTTTAAGAAGCAATTCGACAGCCATTTATTTGAAATAAAATCAGATGATCTGAATGAGCAAGGGATTGGATTAGAACTGAAGACATCCAAGGTTACTTCCAACTCTATTATTCTCTTCTATTCTCTTCTATTCTCTTCTATTCTCTTCTATTCTCTTCTATTCTCTTCTATTCTCTTCTATTCTCTTCTATTCCATTACATTCTATTCCATTACATTCTATTCTTCTATTCTATTTAACGAAAGAGGATGAAATTAGGACTGCTTATAAAAAGTATTCAATTTCACAACAGTGACAAACTCAAACACAAATTCAGTTGGGAAACTGTAGACATTTTAGAATACATGAGTTCCAAAAATGCAAGATAATTTCTAAAAGTTTGGCATTTTGATGAATCAGCCATAAACAAACAAATTGTGATAAGTTCCTTATATAAATATTCACCAAAAGGAAGCAACCAAAGATCAAGGGAAGGGGCAAACAGATGTGCCCTAAGCACATCTTCCCTCATCACACATCTATTAAACCAATACCCAGCAAAACAGGAATTGGCACCAGATAAACAGGACAAATAATACCTTAATCAAGGCCCAATAAACTCCATTCACCCATGAACTGACATTACCTACCATAGTATTGCTAGTAATAGAAAATCTGTAAGACGAAAAGCAAGCACAGAGAACACAAAAAATGCAACCACTCAGCTGTGAGCTACATACATTTTCCACTATTGCAACCAAGTGACATATTTTCTAGGTGTAAATTGTTCTGACAATATCACAAATTGTTCATAGCTATATATGGAAGGTGAATGAGACAAGAATTTCCACCCCGCACCACCCCAATGAGGCCGTCGAAATGATGTCCCGGTGTTTGGAGGCCGTACGGGTCTGGATGGATGGCAACCGACTAAAACTCAACCCTTCCAAGACGGAGTGGCTGTGGCTTCCGGCCTCCCGGTTCAACCAGGTGCTTCCATCTCTGGCCATCGGGGGCGTGCAACTAGCCCCCATGGAACAGGTGCGCAATTTGGGCGTCCTCCTAGATGCCCGGCTGTCCATGGATGACCATGTAACAGCCGTGGCAAGGGGGGCGTTCCATCAGGTCCGCCTGATGCGCCAATTGCGCCCCTTATTGGACCGGGATGCCCTACGCACAGTCACCCATGCGCTAGTGACGTCTCGCCTGGACTACTGCAATGCTCTCTACATGGGGCTTCCCTTGAGATGCACTCGGAGACTACAGTTGGTCCAGAACGCGGCCGCGCGGGTGATTATGGGGAGGACTAGATACTCCCCTGTAACACCTCTCCTGCGCGAGCTGCACTGGCTTCCTGTGGTCTACCGAGTGCGTTTCAAGGTTTTGATTATGATCTTTAAAGCGCTTCATGGCACAGGGCCTAGTTACATGCAGAATCGCATCCTGCCCCACACATCCCTACGACCAATTCGCTCACACAGAGAGGGACTTCTCCGGGTGCCGTCCGCCAAACAGTGTCGGGGGGCGACACCCAGGAGCAGAGCCTTCTCTGTGACGGGCCCAGCCCTGTGGAATGACCTCCCCCGTGACATCAGGATTACTTCCGATCTCCGCTCCTTCCGTGTACAGCTGAAGACCCACCTCTTTCAATTATCTGGCCTGGCTCAACCGTAATTTTTCTCACTCCTCCTGACTGTCTTTTTAAATTTTAAATTTTAATTGTACATTGGGTTTTTTACAATTGGGGTATTTTAATGGTGATTTTTAACTGTCTAAATGTTGTAATTTGTTACCTCCTCCGTGCACGTGTGTCTTTGTATATATGTATGTTTGTGTGTTTGTACACATGTTTTATGTTTTATATGTCCATTGTACGCCGCCCCGAGTCCTGCCTGGAAAGGGAGCGGCTAATAAATTCAAATTATTATTATTATTATTATTATTATTATTATTATTATTATTATTATTATTATTATTATTATTATTATTAATTATTAAGAAGATCTGTGATTGAGTTTCTAAAAAATCACAATATATGAATGAGGGAAATAGTTAAACCAATTGCAAGCCTTGGTGCAAATTGAATGCATTTGGTTAAGTATCTACAACCTAATTCAGGGGTGTTTGACCTTGGTGGGCCAGGTGAGCATGGCATGAGTGGGTGTGGCCAGCTCAACATTACTCATTGTAATGTCCTCATTACAATGGAACCCGAGTGCTCCACCAGCAAAAATGGAGATTGGGAGTGCTGCACACTCAGGCTCTCCTGAGTTCCGTTTTTGCTGGCAGAAGGCTGCAGGAGGCCATGGCAGCCGAAAACAGAGCTGGGAAATTGCGTGCAGCGCTCCCGAGCTCTGTTTTCACTGGCAGAGGCACCACACACCAGTCCATCACTGTTTGGAGGCCAGCCCTGTGGGCCAGATCTAACAACGCTGCCGGATCTGCCCATGGGCCTTGATTTTGACACCCCTGATCTAATCTATCTGTATAACCAACAAAATTGTGATAAAAGAAGTATTCCTGAGCTCAAGCATGAACAGATTTTTTTCAGCTTTTATGAACAAAGGGATTAACATTCTGGTGTCTATCACTTACAAGACTGCCTTACAATCTATTTCATGGCCTAATTCAAGGTCCTATCGATTTTAATAGTTTCAAATCTGAACATTTAAAGCACCACTATTGCTCATCTCAATCTGTATCCACTCAAATCTCTTAGGCGAGGTTATTATTTACCATTCCTCTTCTGTTGAAAGCTTGTCAGAGAGAGGCAGGATCTCTCTATGACAACAGAATCTTATCCCCTGGGAACAGATAATATGTCACCTGCTATATTAATGGTAGTTTGATACAGGCTAAATAATATTTTTATGAGGAGTGGCCAAGTCCAAAGCTCTGATTGTTGCAATCATTACAATAAGAGAAATATGGATTATGTGAAGCACATTCTATATAAAAGAAATATGCACTGCCATTTTATATAATGATAGGAAAACGAATCTTCCGAGAACATCACTAATGATATAGAACCATAGAAACAAAATCAGAGACTTAAAACAGAAATTATGCTTCCTTTAAAGCACTAACTTTTTGCTGCAAAAAGTGATGCTATTGGGCTTTAGTTAGACTTCACTGAGCATATTTCATAAGAAGTGAGCTGGCTGCCCCCAGGGGAAATTAATTTTCAATGCAATCATTGGAAACTGGTTTCTCGGAGAACTTACAAAGCACTGTCATAACAGCTTCCCTGTCTTCCTCCAACAAGCAGCTGAAAGCTATCAGCTGCAGTAGGTAGTATGTTAGAAATGATTTCAAAGATCCAAGTGTATGTGGGATAGTTCACAAAAGGATGAAAACACTGTCAAAGAAACAGAGCAGCTTAAGGGTCAAGTTATGGAAAGACAATATTGTTATTTTGTGCAAAAAAATACTTCCAGAAAGTTTTTAACAGCCGCTTTGAGATTATTTTGGACTTGAGAGCACTGTGTAAGTACTAACTGACAACACTTTTATCTCTTGATCACCTCTAGAATGTCATTCTATTAAAAAAATGAAGCTGTAACAGTTATGTGCAGTTATACAGACTGATCTAGTACTGGAAGGGATTGATATTCACTATTCAAGAACATTTTTCACTTGAGAAAATACTTTTGTTAGCTATATGGCTTCCCTTCCCTTCCCTGCTTTAAAGATGACAATACATAGTAGGTTATATAGCTTTTCTTCCATGAGTAATAAAAACATTCAATATCACCAAAGTGAAAAATAAAATGTTTTATTCTTTTCTGAATTATTATATAAAGCTGGCTCTGCAGTATGATCTATAATATTTGAGATAAAAGGGACATTGTTGTCAAATCAAGCTAATTCAGTGACTTCCCTTAATAAATAGTGCTATTTAACTCTCAACATGTGATTGTGGAATATTATGAGAAATTGAAAATGTGAATGTTCAAAGCAACAGATTTTATAGCTGTCTTTGGATCAAATGTTTATAGTTTATCTATTTAACTCAATTTATCCTTTGATTTCAACCATTCCTCTTTTATTTGCCACCATTTCAAATAAAGTCCAGAAAAACATGAAAGATCCGAATTCCGATGGGATTGAACATACATACACACATTCCTTGAATTCCTTTTATGGCATTTACCATGCAGGTGTGAACTAGCAATTCACAAATTCACTTTACTTCTTTGATGACAGAATCCATTATCAGATCACATTAATATTAGCACTACATTTTACAAAATCTAAAGTACTGTCATGAGAGCTATTTCCTTGGAGGCAAAATAGGGGAAGGTTATTTTAATAATTAAGTTTTTATCATTCCCGTGCAAAGGAAAATGCATAGCGGTGCAAAAAGCATAACCGATGTTTGGAAATCAGCTATGCTACACAGAGTTTGGATTCTATTATTGCTGAAGTCTACAGAGCACCTCTATGGGGCAGTAGAATTAACTTAGGCCACATAAATATATATGTCTGTTGCAAAATAAGCCAATTCAGTGAGACTAATCCTATTGCATATCACACATTGCCTATGAATATTTAAAATAAATCTTTTTGTATTGCTGGGAAATTAGAAATAACATGTGCAGTTTTCTTTTTGAAAATGAAGTTATTTGGAGCAAATAGCCAAAGGCCAAAGATCTGTATGGGTTACTATTAAGACTCCCTGCCAGTGGCATCTGCAGCAAACTGTTACGATGCCAAAATGACAACACAAATGCCATTTTTATATTCTTCCATGATATTGTCATCACACACTTTTCACTAGTTCCCCCTTGCTTCCCTCAAAGATGTTCAAGCTCCCTGACCAATTGACTCTTATTTTTATGGTCTATTTTACTGTTTTCAAAACAATGAGAGCAGAAATTGGACTTCCCACTGGCAGATCCTTCTGGACAGCAGAGAAGTGAATGCTACAAGGAAAGGGAAAACATAGATAGTTTGATCCAAACAAATTAAGAATATGATCTACAAATGGAAACATGGGTATATTTTGTACTAAAATTTCACAACTGGAAGAAACAATCCATAAATGTTGCAGTTGAATAAACTTTTAGATGAAGTCATCATTCTCATATTTGCCCTCATCTTCATCATTCTTGGCTCACCCCTCAAATAGTTGAAAAATGTAATATACTTAGTCACTTTTGGATGCTTGTCATGTCATAATATTTAGATTTCACACTCATCTGCACATCTTTGTAGTTAGGAATATATTGCAAGGCAGCAGGGTTATATTAGGCATCCACAATTCATACAAGGCAATAATTTCAGTCATAGATAATAAAAAGGACCATAAAATACATTCCATTGGCAGCCAACTTCAGGAAATAGCTTCTTGGAATGAATATAGCTTGCCTAATGGGTGTTTCTGCAGGATACAGAGTTTTTAAAGAAATCATCACTCTTTTCTTAGGTATTTAAAATATGGATTCATTTCAAAAGTTACGTATGAGTGTCCAAGGCATTTATTGTATGCAGGCAGGGGTGAAATTCAATAGGTTCTGACAGGTTCTGGAGAACCGGTAGTGGAAATTTTGAGTAGTTCGGAGAACCAGCAAATACCATCTCTGGCTGGCCCCAGAGAGTGGGGTGGGAATGGAGATTTTGCAGTAGCCTTCCCCTGCCACGCCCACCAATCCACGCTCACAGAACTGGTAGTAAAAAAAATTGAATTTCATCACTGATTTATACCTTCATCTTATAAATGGGCAGTTTTTACTTATCATACCAGATTTGGGTATTAGATTAAGGAATTATGGCTTAGTAAAGGTGCACTAAACCATAATGATCATTATATTCCATATCTTACCTACAATTTTTCACATAAATGGACTTTGTTGATATTTGCTGTTATTCTTTTATAGAGCAGTTAAAAATAAAGCAAAGACATCACAGTGAAACTCCCAGAGTTTTTCAATGTCTGAGCTATAAGGAAGTTTTGACCTTCAGAAATTTCTGGCCACAAATTGGATGGAAAATGCCAAATGCCGTTTGTGGCCAGCAATCAGGAGCATCAGCAAGAAGGGTGAAAAAAAATCAAATCAAAGCAAAGCAAAACAAAAACCAACCCCAATAAATTGGCCAAGACTGTGCTGTCAAAGCTCCACCCTTTTTTTACTGTGGGCACTCACAGGAGGTGTGGCTTCTATCTCACAGGGCTTCAATTGCATCCGTAATCTTGACTTTTTGAAACACACTTTTGCAAATGGTCCTGCCATTAATGCATGCAAAGTTTTGTACCCCAAGGGCTGTACTTGGTGTTCCAAAGGCATACCATGGCTGCATTCCCCAAAAAGGAAAAAAGAATATTTTCAATTAGATTAGTGTAACTTAGTTATTATAATGAAATATGCAGCTAATATTCATATGCCAGATGCCAGTAAATTGATGTTCTTTCTCATTCAGTAAGGTTAACAATGGAGATTGCATTACAACTTTGTAAGAAGCTTTGAGAACTTCTTGAATTCGAGAACTCACCAAAGGTTTTAGTGCAACATACAATATCTTTAGGAAGGTGTAGAGCATAGCATGAAAATAAATCCTTTTTCTCTGTATTTCCTTCCTCTTCGTATGATCTGTAACACATCAAAAACCAGACAGCAGACCAGAAAATGTGGGAGAATAATATTTTTTGATTTTGTCTTAATATTGTTGTCTCTGATGATCATGACTGTATTAAGGCAAACAAATATGTGATATTTAAATGTCAATTAAACCCTATTACAATTAAAATAGAAAAAAATCTGTGATCAAGGTCACAGAAGATCAGAGGTGAACATTTTCCTTGGCTTGGACTCCCTTTCCTTGGGGTCCAACTTCATTCCTCCCCCTTCCTCAGAATGGCATAGGAATGTAAAGATTATATAATTGCATGTTTGGAGAAGGTGTGTGTAATGGGGTCAGTTTGGGGGGTCCCCTTTTTGTAATCATTTTATTTATTTATTAGTCAGGTAAAGCTTTCCCATTGGTTTACTTATTGAGTCCACAGGAAAATAACACACTGTCAAAAATTCCACAGAACATCAAAAAATGGTGTTACGGGACAGATAATCCAATTCCTGACACAAGTGAAATGAATGTAGGGATGTAGGAACTTTATGTATCTTGTCCAAGTTAGAAATCCAAGGTGAGTCCTTTGTTGCAGTTCTTCTCTTAAGAATATTAATCAAATGTTCATTTACTTGCAATATCCAATACCAAAACCCAAAATCAGCTTTATGTCACGAACTACTCATTGCGTAAATTCTTTGTATTCCTGTTTCTTATTATCTTTAGTCTTATACTTCTTTATTATCCTTTCAGGATATAAATGCATTATACTTTAAGAATATATTTTCATTTTAAAAAGTGAGCCTAAGGAAAAAGTTTTGGCTTAAGTTGGGGTTTTTTTTCTTTGCAGAAAAATTGATAATTCTTGAGGAAACTGCTATCTAAAGTACATCTTAAGAACATAATCTTTTTCATTCTATCACTATCTCTTTTTACCAAGTGTATCAGAAATTCTATTGTCAATAACCTCTGAAAAGTACAGAATATCACTTTTACTGTACGCCCAGAGAATTTTCACATCATTTCCATATATTCATCCTGCTTCTTTCTTTTTAAAATTATACACTGATAGAGGTAGACTTGTCTTTGCTACTGGCATTATGAAGCAGCTATAAAAATGGTAATAACTGTGAATCTTGTATCTAACTAGGTAAATCTAAGAATGGGGTGCGCGCGCACACACACTCACCAGGAATTTCAGGAATGTCTTTTTGGTGTGAGTGTGTGGTCACAGTCTACAATTTGCCTTCTTCTCTCCCATATCATTTTGAAAGATACTCTGATATTCAGGATTTTTGAAAAAGAACAGGGTGGGATCCTAATTAAAAAAGAACAGTTAAGAGAGCTTTTAAGAAACAGGGTAGCGCTCTGATTCCAAAATGGTAGTTCTTGCAGGCTTCTAAAACACCTATGAGGGACAAGTAGGCTGTGAAGTGAATAACATGGTGAAACTCAATTGCATGAATTCAATTCAAGGGTTTTTGGATCCAAGCCATTACCGTAATAACAATACATCATTGTACTACAACACCTGGAGCTTCCTAAATGAAAGAACATAAAAGTTGTTCACATTTTTCCCCCCACAATGTAATCATTTTTGTAAAATAAAATCCTACCATCATATTACGGTATGCTTATTCTAAGAAATAAAACTAAATGAAAAGACTTCTATGATGATGAATAAAGGAAACAACCTATTTTAAAATCCAAGGAAGAATAATGGAAACAGGCTTTTTTGCATACCTAGCTAATGTGCAATTGCATGCATAATCTAGCTAATGTGGCACAGAATTGTCTTAGCTTTCTACTGATGTACAAATCACTCCCTGTTCAGTTGTTTAGTCGCTTGTGGTGATAAGAATGGTGTCTTACATTTATTGGTACTGATTAGGAAAAAAATAGTTTACAAACATCTACTGTAGATATTCCTCACTGTTGCAAATGTTACCCTGACAGCAATATGTTTTGCTTTAAAATCAAAATTACAATGTATAACACCTTTGCCTTCATCATCCTGGTTAATGTTTTTAATCAGCATTTTATATTAAGTCATAATTAGCAAATGTATTGTTCTTCAAAGTCGGCTGGGCAATTATCATTAGAATGCCTCATAATGCTTTTCCAAACAGCTTTATTCTAGAATATATTTGCAGCGTTACCACTGTATAGAAGTCTGTCCAGAAAGCTTATCATGGTTTAATCCAATAATATCCAGATGAAGAGAGAAAAAAGAAAGTAGAGACAGTGACAGAATGGTCAAATAAAAAGCAAAGATGTTGGACCCAGTGAACAAAGAAGCAGGGCAGGAATAATTGTTGCAGTGAACTAAACTGAAATTAAATAGAAAACAATATAAGGTTACATTTAATGCATGTCAGGCTTATTTTAAAATGAATGTAGTTCAGTGGAACAGGGATCCAACCTGTGGGCCATGGCTCACTACCGGACCATGATCTATTTGCAACAGGTCTGCGTGAGTGGCTGCCTGGTGTGTGCAAGAAGATCGCAGCTTGTGCAACTAGCAGGTGCTTGTGCACACGCATATACCTACCCCTCCCACCAAACCATTCCCTCCCTCCCCCTTCCCCCATGCTCTGGGTCACCAACTCAGAAAAGTTGGAGAACTCTGCAGTTGAATATTGTGATTTCTAATATGTCTGTAGAATTTACAGTGAAAGTAGTTTTAATATTGTTGCTCTACTGAGCTTTGACCTCAGGCACCTACATGACCTGTAAAGAAGACTTAACAAAGAGAATGCAAAAACACCCCTTTCCTCATTCTGTACTTTTGCCTTATATTTTGTTTCTGTGACATTTGAGAGAAGAAAGGCATAAGCAGCAAGAACAATAGAAGCTATTATGTTTCTCTATTTTCTTAGCATTGCTAGGTTTCATGTTTACAAATACTATTTTTTTTCTGAATAAGAAGCTTATATTCTGCAAGATCTAAAATGGTTAGAAGCTTGTTTTCTTCCTTTTGGGAGTTTTATGTTAGCTCAGGGGTGTCAAACTCATGTTGTCACAGTGGCGTCACGTAACATATCGGGACTTTCCCCTCCTTTGCTAAACTGGGCATGGCACAGCTGGCCTATGGGCCGGGAGTTTGACAGCCCTGTTTTAGACCCTTCAACCATTCTCTTGCTGGTATTACATTATAATTAGTTTTCCATAGGTTAGTAATAGATCCATAAAACCTAAAAAAGCAGATTTGTGCAAATGTATTATTTACCCTATTTGTAGTCACTTATGTGCCACTTGTCCATTCTTCTCCCAGAGGGTTGAAACAGGGAATATTCTGTCCGAATCAGTGTCCGCCACTTCTGTCAACATTGAAGAATGCCGGCTACCAAGCAAAGGTCCAATCTGCCTTTCTTTTAGGTGAATTACAATATTGTCTGCTGTTTCAGAACTTTTTCCCCCTCTTTCCATTTTGTTGCTCAATAGCGTAAGGTTTTACAAGTAGAAGAGAGAAATGGAAATGAAGGAGAACTTTTTCCTCTAGGGTATCTTTAAACTGGAGACTAAGATACAATTACATTGAAGCAAAAATTGACTTATTGACAGGTTCAGTAGTGGAGGTCAGGAAGCAGAAGCCTAGAGAATGGTGGGTTACAAGGCCCCTCTTTATAGATTTATGCAAATTATTTTTTTCATTTAATTGGTTATATTACAGTTAATTAGCAACAATGCCACAGGGCATTACAATCATTGTGATTGAAAAGGTTAACCTTACTGATTGGATTAATTCATATGCATATTAAAATATATAATGAGGAGTGGATAGAATTAGATCAGACTTCTTCTAAACAATGGAACCTTTAATTAAACAAAGGCCCTCAGAATTGGTAGCTAAATTGCTATTTTAGCTAAACCATTATCTACAAAGCATTGATTCCCAGTGCTTAGTGTTAATGGTTGCCTGGCACTCATTTTTAACCTTCATGGTTGCCATGTGTTTCTTGCAGTTAACACTTTCTAGCAGCTTACAGTTGTTAGTGCCTTGTTACTTCAGGTGCACCTGAGAATTTCAAGTGCCTGATATCTTTTAGTTGAATTTGCAATACTGCTTATTAGGAAGTACAAACTGGGCCTCAAATCAAACCACTCAGATTTTCTCCTACTGAAAGAAGCAACCATAATAACAATAGATGATAGATGATAAAAAGAGAAAGGACAGATCGGAATTGAAGAACCCCACCTAAACGGTTGCTGACAGTTCCCAAATTTCATATAGACAATACAATACAATAGTAGAGTTGGAAGGGACCTTGCAGGTCTTCTAGTCCAACCCCCTGCCTAGGCAGGAAACCCTATACCGTTTCAGACAGATGGCTATCCAACATCTTCTTAAAGACTTCCAGTGTTGGGGCATTCACAACTTCTGGAGGCAAGCTGTTCCACTGATTAATTGTTCTAACTGTCAGGAAATTTCTCCTCAGTTCTAAGTTGCTTCTCTCCTTGATTAGTTTCCACCCATTGCTTCTTGTTCTACCCTCAGGTGCCTTGGAGAATAGTTTGACTCCCTCTTCTTTGTGGCAACACCCCTGAGATATTGGAACACTGCTATCATGTCTCCCCTAGTCCTTCTTTCTCTTAAGCTAAACATACCCAGTTCCTGCAACCGTTCTTCATATGTTTTAGTCTCCAGTCCCAACCGTGGGATCTGGCAGGTTGAGAGCGGTGAACCATAAACACAAAGCTTTTGCTGTGACCCAGCAAAACAGATATAGTGCCCTTGCTGACCTTAATGGGGACACTAAAGAGATAGGTCAAGGTAGTTGTGATAACGATGACTCAAATAAGCAGGGGTTCGTGGTCCAAAACGAAGAACTTTCTTTAGAAATGTGAAATGGGGAACCAGGTATCACACATCAGTCGCAGAAGAAGATCAAGGTATGTAAAAAGAGAAGTCACCTTCTGGTTGGTGATTCAATCGTAAGGGATGTAAATTTAGGAGAGGATATGGAGGCTAAATGTCCTGGTGTCAGTTCTTCTGGATCCTAATGCTATATGCCGAATATATACATCTTTTTCCATATACAATATTTGTGTGTATCACAGCATTCAGAAATGTGTGGATATAAATACATAATAATTTGGAGCTCACCTACAGATCAGGGGTGGGTTCTAGTTGGCGTTACTGCCAGTTCGCTCATGCGTGCAGTTCAATGGAAATGGTTCTGTGCATGCACAGAACTCCCCAAAAAGATGGCAATGGTGGTGATCAGGGAACCAGTTTGGGGGCATGGCCAGCCTGGGTCTCTGCAGTTCTGTGACCCAGGCAGGCATACTACTACCGGTTCAGCCAAACCGGTCCAAACCAGTAGGAATCCACTTCTGCTACAGATTCAAAAATTGCTCATGGAGCTAATCAGAGGTTGTATTCAGCCAGTTTGGGTGAACCGGGAGCAGCAGCTGCGGGAGGCTCTGTCCACCTGCTCTAACATAATGTGTGAGCACTGTGCATGCACAGAAGGTGGTGCGCATGTGCAGACAGAGCTTGTGCAAGTGAAGTGAGCGTGTGTGTGAGTGCACGCACATTTGCAAACCGGGAAGGTAAGTGAATCCCATAATGCACATGTAATCTTACAAAGAGTTCAGACTGGGGAAAAAATGTGGAAAGGGCCAAACAAAATGATCAGGAAGATCAAAAACATCTGCAAGAAAAAGCTAGAGCACTTTATCTTTGCAAAAAGGCAACAGAGAATGGACACAATTAAGGTGTGTGAAATCATGCATGGCAAGGTCAGTATCTAAATTAGGCAGCTACTAGTTCTGACAGTAATTTTTCATGCCACCCTTTCAAAATTTATTTATTTAGTAATCAAATCTATATGATCAACCATCTATCAAAAGAAATTTTGGATGGTGAATAGAAACTAAATGATAGTTTAAACAGGAGATGGTCAACGTTTCTTTTAAACTGTTTTATTAGTTTGACCTAAAACAAATGAACAAACATGTCTATGGAGATTCTCAGTCATCCTGGTCATGGTTGTCTCAAAGGTGCTTTTTCAAGGGGCAAATGGACCCTCTGGTTTTTCTCTGAAGACGCTTTGCTTCTTATCCAAGAAGTTTCTTCGCTCTCAGCTGAAGAAGTTGCCTCTTGAGAAAGCACATTTGGGAAAAAAAACCCCACAATGTCATTAAAAGTATACATTCAGGAGTCTGTTCCAAATACAAGAATTCTGAGGATTAAGAGTGGCTCCTTCTGGAAATGTGTCAAAATTTAGTTATTCCAGAAAACTGAACTAAGAGAGTGAAATTAATTTTGCAACAAATATAGTATTGTAAATATGGTATTATTATTTTTTGCTTTACTGATCTTATGAAATAGAATGTTGTACTTGTGAATCACAGTTGAATGTGACTCAGGCATTCTAAAAGTCTCCCAAACAAACAAACAAATAAATAAGTAAAAATGGTTAAATTGAAACTCTAGAGAAATTAAACACAAAAGAAAAAAAAATGCACTATCGTACAGAAAATGCCTTCTGGGCTGGATTGTAGTTTTGATAACAAAAACATTAGAAAAGTTGGTTTAATCGGAGAACAGAAGTCTTAAAGAGAAAAAAAAATGATATCCCACTTGTGGGTGGTTGATGAAAACATGAGTCTTTAGATTTTTAGCGTAATTGTAACCACCCCTAAAATGGTAAAGTATTATAGCTGAAACAATTTTAAATCTTTATTAGTTAAGAGGCATCAGCTACATTTCTAAACTTATGGGCCACATGTCTGCTTAGAATTGGGTTGATATAATACAATGTTGTGCCTCGGGGGTCCTACTAAACTAAATAGGAATATGTTCATATGCAAATGCTGGGAGATATTTTCGTTTAAAAACAACTAGAATTATGCACAGGAAGTTCTATTAAAAGGGAATTAACAGAAGGTAAATTCATCATTAGACGCTTAAATCTCAGCATTTTCCCCTACAATTAAAGCTAGCATATACTGTAAATTCACATCCAGTACATGGAGAAGTTGTTGTTTTGAAAGTCTGGATCCAATTCCATTAGGATTCTGGCTTTGTACATATAATATCTGATATGTATCAGATGCACTCCAGGCTTTCTTTGTTTCTCAGGACAAGCAGGAGAAAATGTAAGATGTTTTGCTGATTTCCAATGTGTATAACCAATCAGTTTTTATAAAAATTGGACTGAGTCAATAAAATCCCTGAAGCATGGCATGGAAAAAGTAGCCAGGCAGAAACGTTTCTCCTACTCTCATAATACCAGCATTAGGAGTTATTTAGCAAAGGTAATTAACAATAGTGGATAATTAATTGTGGAACTCCAACTTGGATGTCCCAATGGTGCTTTTGCAAGAGGTGACTGGACTTTGTTTTTCCTTAAAGACATTTCACTTCTCATCCAAGAAGTTTATTAATTTCTTCTACTGATAGAACTGAAGAAGCTTCCTGAATGAGAAGCAAAACGTTTTCAAGGAATAAACAAAGTCCAGTTGCCTTTTGAAAAGCACCTTTGTGACAACCAAATCTCCATAGATTTCCAATTTGGATGGCTTTAAAAAGAATGTGATAAATTCATGGATGATAGATCCATTAAGATTTTTAGTTCTGAGATAATGTCTTACCTCTAGGTATGGAGGACAATGGAGTAAGAAAAAATATCTCTGCTTGTCAGCATCCATATACATCTGAATGACCATGGAAAACACTGTTAAACGAAGGTGGACGTCAGCCTGATCTAGCAGATGTATTCTTTTATACATCTTTTGGGTTCTTTTATATAAAAGAGAAGGAACAATACAAGCTTAATGCTTCCCCTTGCTCATCATTGAATAATCTCTACTTCATGGTTACTTCAGTATCTTAATGAGAGTGTTGAAAATATTCAGAAAAGACTACTTTAAGATGATTGGAGCTTCAGACAAAAAAGCTTTATGAAGTTTGATAGTTCTTGGTTTTTTTTTTCAAAACTAGTTTGATTCTTCATTCAAATAATGTCCATTAAACTTAATTACAAAGAGAAACCTATTTTGGTTATACAAATAATATCCCCATGTAGCCTAATTTAAAATAATTGCCTATATCTCTTCTGTTCCAAAGGGAAAACACAGACTAGAGAACTGCTGACTGATTTAAAATGCTTTTAACTACATTATTGTGTTATCCTGTACCTGAGATTCCCCCTCCCCCCAATCTCTGGGTTACATATGTGATTATGGAGAATGTAGATCTAGTGTATTTCTAAGTAACTTTCCATGCAAGGTTGAGTGGTCATTCATTTACTGGAAAAAAAAAACTAATGAGACTGCTCTCTCTCTGACCTCTTTTTCTTCCTTTTGACAATAACTGATGTTATGATCATTATTATTTTCTAGCTGGGGATTGAATTCTCATCTAAGATGGTTCAGAGGTTGGAGTAAAAGGCTATCAAAGCTTCTGACAAGAAAGGAAAGATGTATTTGACTCAAAGGAGTTATTACGATGACATGGAGTCTTAAAACAAATAGATGGAGATAAAGTTATTGTATTATTTGTGACAATGTGTATTGAAACAAGTGGATAGACATGGCTAACCTTATTTCAATAGTGTTCTGTTCTGTCACAAATAATACAATAAAGTTCTTTTTTCCCCAATGTTCAACAGGATCTTGTCTTAAAGCTGTCTTGAAAACTCACAGTACACTCTTTGGTACAACATTACTCACAGCTAAACATTTTATATAGTAATCTCTTTGGAAAGACATTATAGCCCTTTGTGCAATGGTGATCTTAGGAGACAAATATTGGTGGGGAAGATTTAGAATGATAGTATTAAAAGTTGCTCACCAAGGCCAAATAAAGAAAATGGACAAGAGAAAAGATACTGTTGCTCGACATTAGCTGCCTTGCAATCACGTCCAAATAAAACCTATATTTTTCCCCTGAAACTCTTACATGGCTATAATAGTATTATTCATCTAAACAAAATCTGAAGCAAAGCTTTGCTTAAACAAATCTTAAACAAAATCTAAAAGTAAAGACATGCCAATGCCTAAGGTATGAAAAAAGATACTTTAAATAAATATTACGGTAAATCTGAGATTAAAAAGATAGTTAGTAGTACTTATCTGAAATATATAGAATATTCTGTGGAAATGTTAATAAGTATTCATAATAAAACTACTTTAGAACTACTAGATATTACTACTACTACCGACCTCCGCTCCTTCCAACAGAAGCTTAAGACCCACCTGTTCCAATTAGCTGGCTTAACTGATTTATAGTCCCATTTTTCCTCCTGGCAAACATCTTATTGAGTAGTTTTTAAGGGTAATTTTAATGTTTATTTGTATTTTAATTTAATATTGTACAGTCCATATCCTACCTCCTCCATTTACTTATTTGTATATTTAATTATATCCATATTTTATATTTATACTGTTTTAATACTGTTTTAACATGACTGTACTGACCGAGTCCTGTTTAGGAAAGGGTGCGGTTTATAAATTAAAGTTTGATTTGATTTGAAAAGAATAACAGAGTTGGAAGGAACTTTGGAGGTCTTCTAATCCCACCCCTGCTCAAGCAAGAAACCCTATACCCATTATGGCGAACCTATGGCATGCATGCCACAGGTGGCACATGGAGCCATTTGTCAGGGCAAGCGAGTCATTGCCCTGTCAGCTGGCCAGCATGTATGCACACGGTAGCCAGCTGACTTCTGACTTCTTTTGAGGCCAATTTTCGCCCTCCGGAGGCTTCCTTGAAGCCTCTGGAGTGTGAAAAATGGCCCTACAGGAAAACCGGAAGTTCGGGAACATACTTCCGGTTTGCTCATAGGACCGGTTTTAGCCCCCTGGAGCCTTCAGGGCCCTTCAGGAGGCTTCCCTGAAGGCTCCGGAGAACAAAAAACGGCCCTACGGACAAACCGGAAGTCACTTCCAGTTTGCTTGAAGGATCATTTTTTTTGCCCTCTGGAGCTTTCAGAGAAGCCTCCTGAAGGGCCCTGAAGGCTCTGGAGGGCTAAAACTGGCCCTATGAGCAAACCGGAAGTCCGTCCCTGAACTTGAAGCCTCCACAGGGCCTCTGCGGGGGAGGCTGCTTTTGCCCTCCCGAGGCTCCTATAAAGCCTCTGGAGCCTGGGGAGGGTGAAAAAAAGCACACCATAAACAGGGGAGCACTGGTTGTGCGTGCATTCACACTGGGGTCATATGCATAGCATTATGGGTGTGGCATGCCCACGCACGCCCTCCCTGCACTCCCCCCCGCTTTTGGCAGATGAGCCAAAAAAGTTTAGCCATCACTGTCCTATACCATTGCAGACAAGTGGCTCTCCAATCTCTTCTTAAAAGCCTCCAGCGATGAAACACCCACAAGTTCTGAAGGCAAGTCGTTCCACTGGTTAATTGTTCTCACTGTTAGGAAATTTCTCCTTAGTTCTAGGTATCTTCTGTCCTTGATTACTTTCTATTTATTGTTTCTTATCTTGGCTTCTGATGCTTTGAAAAATAGATTGACCCCTTCTTCTTTGTGACAACCCCTCAAATATTGGAACATTGCTGTCATGCCACCCTTAGTCCTCCTTTTCACTATTTAAAAGGGATGCATATTTTTGAAATAGAAGAAATATGGAAGTACATTTCTAATGCAAACAAGTATATTATAGATAGAAAAAAATACTTTCCGACGTGTGTATGAATGAATATATGTATACTGTACATGAATCCCACCACTCCGATATATGCAAATATCACTTTCTAATATATATTGGTATTCATATTCTGTCCCACTAAGTCGTTCATATCTATATTAAGCTTCAAATGTCCATATTTTGTATTATCTTTTCTTGACTAGACATCTCAAGATATTCTAGACTACAATTTCCATGACAGCTGTAATCCAATCAAAGTTACAAGTTATAGATGCCTACAATATGTGCTTCCTTACATTAGGGAAAAAAATGTATGTTTTTGCAGGGATAACTCCTGTGAACTAACTGACATAATTTTGAGATGTGGTGGCACAATGGTTAAACTGCAGTACTGCAGACTACTTCTGCTGACTGCCAGCTGCCTGCAGTTTGGCAGTTCAAATCTCACCAGGCTCAGGGTTGACTCAGCCTTCCTTCTTTCCGCGGTGGGTAAAATGAAATTGTTGGGGGCAATATGCTGACTCTGTTAAACACTTAGAGGGGGCTATAAAGCACTATAAAGCGGTACATAAGTCTAACTGCTATTGCTATTGCTATAATTAATGAATCAAGCTCGTATTTGTTTATTCGCTATATATACATGCACACACACAATATTAAGTTAATAGTCAGTAGCTTAACTATATAGCCAGTAGCTTAACTATACACACATTCATATAACTTTACATTATGCAGGAAATCCAGCCTGATTTATTTAATTTTTATCCTCCTTTTATCAAGACAGCATGCATGCTTAACACTTATTCTTCCTATTTTACCCACAATGCAAAATATGGGAGATGGTTTGGGATAAAAGAAAGTAATTGCTCTAAAGTCATCCAGCCAGTTTTCAGGCTAAAGTGAAGACTAAAACTCATGCTTTTCTAGCTTCTAACCCAGTCCTTTATTCATTTCACCAAAGTAGTTCTCATCTGCAAAACTACCATATTTTTTTGGAATATAAGATGCATCCTCCCCCCAAAAAAGTGGGTGGAAATGTATGTGCATCTTATTCTCCCAATATTGTGGCGGGGGAGTTGGGGAGTTGGTGTGGTGCCGATCAGCTTTTCTAGAATGGGCCGCAAGGCAGTGGCGAACAGACAGAATGAGGGGTGTCAAATGGGTTGTGGTGAATGGGCATTGTTGTTGAATGGGCCTCGGTGAATTGGCATGGTCATCAAATGGGCCATGCTGAATAGGCGGAAAATGGGCAGCACCAACAGATGGTGGCGAACAGTCATGCCAAATGGATGGTGGTGAATGGGCCATGGCGGCAGCGAACAGGACGCAGATGGATGAATACAGGATGAATGCTGGGAGGTAGAGGCAGACTTCCCCCCCTCTTGTTTTCCTGCCCAAAAGCTAGGTGCATCTTATAGTCCAGATCATCTTATACTCTGAAAAATATGGTATATCTTAACAAGTGAACCAAGATATATGGGTTTATTTATTTATTTGTTAGTTTAATATCCTACCTTTATTTACTTGTTCAACAAAGCCTGATTTCAACAAACCATTTATTTTGGTGATATGTATATCCAGCCAATGATTGACCAATGTTGCCTAGTGAACTTCATGATTGAAAAGACCTATGAAGAACTCTGGTGTACTAGAAAATGTTATGATGTTATCTAATGTCGCAGTACAAATTGATCCTTAGATTGCTTTTTACAATATCTTTAAATATATGGACAACTTGTGAATAGAAATGTCTTTTTTAATATCATTTGAGGTCTGCTGTTCATTTTTTCCTTGGATAGAACACTTCCTTGCTTGTGAAAGACATAAATATTTTCTTTATTGGAATTTTAGAATAGCAGAGAGACAATTTTTTTCACTTTTGGACAGCATTTATTTCCAATGCTGCACTTTTGACAGGTGATGTACAGGTGAATATGAAACCATAAAATCCTACAGGTTCTCGTTGTATTCTGGTATGACCTTCTTGTCTTCTCCTGCTGACCTGACAACATTATTTTTCAGACTCATGGAACATCATGGAAATACTGCATGGGAAATGCACTGTGCAAAAATAAGAGACCCCACAATCCACTGGAGTTGGGTGGTGTTGGAAACCATGCAAAGCTATCCATGGGGGCATGATGTAACTGTCATATATCTGTATATTATCTGAGGGATTAAGGGAAGGTACACTATGTATACCATTCTGAGAAAATAACTGTTTTCTATGTATCAAACTCTAATCTGTATTAGCATAAATCTTGGCAACAGAACAGTTGCTTATTTTTCTTTGGTGTGCAAGCATTCCTGTTCTCATTTTCTTTTCTTTTCTTTTTAATTGAGTGTTACTGTGTTCAGGCAGCAGATTGAAAAGACCAACGACTCTCAGAGAGCAAAGGTGAAGAGCCTGCAACTTCCATCTAGTTGTAGCGAGGCACAGCCATTCAAAAGGAATGAAAAGCCCAGTTCATTTATTCAAACATCCTTTATTCTGACGTGAATGCATAAATTCATATGTTGTAGAAATATGAATGGATATGAGCAGGACTTTTGTTAGCAATATTCAGAAAACAGGCCAATTTATCTGTCTGTAGCAACAACGCTCAAGACAATGATAAAGAGCTTCCTTCTGTGGGCTCCCCGTATAACACTATTCTTTCTTTAACTGTGGTTTCAAGTCATGTATCATTCTGGAGGTCTGTGCCCCCTACAAGGGATCTCCTGCTATAGCCTTGGGGATATATTCTTTTCTTGTTTCTTTGGAAAAGCCATTTCGTGGGAAAGCTAGGCTTTACGTGGCCTCATTAGGCTTAGAATCTGTATGCTCATTGATGGAGAATCCAGTTTACATATTTCCCAGCTTCTCACTCCAGTGTGGCAGGCAAGATACGCATACATTGGTTCTGGCATGTGCTGTACAGAGGAGGGAGGAATAAATGTGCGGAAATGCCACAGACATATTTAATTTTCTTCTTTTATAAAGATAGGGAAGGCAGATAGGTAGAGGTGCAACTTGGCAGATGACACATATTTGGCTGGAAGCAGAAAATTGGAACTTTCAACGGAGACATGCCCATCCTCATGATGTCCCAACGTTTATAGTTTCAGATCAGGGCAATATTGTCTGGAAATAGCCTAGAAAACTATGGAGGAAAAATGACAATTGCCAGTGAGATTTCTCTCTCTCTCCCTGTCGCTGTCCCTTTTTCCCTCCCCCTCCCTCCTTTCCTGTTTTGCATGTGTACATATAATAACTGCCCTTTTTTCTTTACAAGTATTTTGATGGCTTTGCACACCACCATATCTTGCTATACATTTAAGCATAGATATTTTTTGGGGTGTGGTAACTGGAGGAGGGAGGATTTGATTCATAATATAGCAATGAGTTTACAAACCAGACAAATGTGCAATCAACATTTTAAACTTTAGCAATGTTACTCATGTTTATTTTTGCAGTAATATATGCATTAAGATTTGTATTACATTTGTACATTACTGTATTTCTACAAACCTCTATGAAACTTTGTTTATCCATATATATATATATATATATATATATATATATATATATATATATATATATATATATATATATATATATATATATATATATATATATATATATATATATATATATATATATATATATATATATATATATATATATATATATATCAGAAAAGTATACAAATTAGATAAATAAGACAACATGCCATGAGGATACTACATCACTGTGATAAAAGATAGATGACAATAAATACTGCTGGGCAAATAGAACCAATTAATTAAAATGCCTGGGTAAATAGAAATGTTGAGTTGAAGCCAAATGCAATTACATCACTGGTGCCAATTACAACTCCTTGTAGGGTTTGTACTTCAATTTGGCAGTACAAACCATTAGAAAGATTTCTGCCTTTTTGTATCCAAGTTTAGTTCGGGTAAAGCTATCCCAAAACCTATGAACCTTATAGAACCCAACTCAGATGGAAAGGATCTGTAATTAATATGTTCAAAATGTAAAAGATAAAGAAAAGCATATGACTCCCAACAGATATCAAGTAAAATTTTATTAAATATAACTGTTGAATGTTCCATTTATATTTATTTGCCTAAGCTGCTTAGGAGACAGTCCCTAGACAGATTTTTTTTTTAAAAAATATGAGAAGCCTTTTTATTTGAGCAAATTTATGCAAAATTGCTGCTCTTCCCATTTACACATTATACAGAATGGCTGAATATAGTTTTATGCTGCATAGATAAGATGAACAGAGCACTTCCATAATCTAGGTTGCACAGCTGCTTTTTTTAAAAAGGCTTGTTGGAAGAAATGTCCTTCTGGGTTCAGTTTCAAGTGGGGGAAAAGACACTAGATTCATGGAAGTTGTTTGGAAAGAAGGTTTATTGATAGTGGACAGGACCACATGGTTTGAGGTTCTGGGGAAAAATGAGGTCACATGCCTTGAAGATCTTGAAGAAAAAAAAGGAAGAGATGCTGACAGAGCCTGAGTTTTATACCCTCTCTTGGGCCCCACCTTAGAGTTTTCTGTTCCTGTCCAAGATATGTATCCCATTGGCTGTAAGACTCCGGGGGGGGGGGGTCTTAGCTAACTTTGTAGGCTGACTGTGTCCCAGGCCTGGCTGAATCTTGCTGGGTGATATAATCTCCCTAGGTGCCATGTGCTGAGTTCCGTTGCTAGATGGGTAGAAGGCTAATCCTATCATGTCCTGAGGGCATATCTTAATGCCATCACCCTGGAGCTGAAGGGGATAGATCTTTGTTATGTAGAATAGATTGGCTCAGGACTTAATGGTCCATTGACAAAGTTGGGGGGGGTGAATTTCTGCATCCCTTTTAGGGGAAATATTCTGCCCTTTTAATATCTCATTTTCCTAGGAGAGGTGTGGGTGCTAACTTCCTACAGTCTGGACACCAGAGGTATTATTCAGCAGGTTCTGACCAGTTCTGGAGAACTGGTAGCAGACATTTTGAGTAGTTTGGAGAACCAGTAAATACCACCTCTGACTGCCCCTGCCCCCATCTATTCTCTGCCTCTTGAGTCCCAACTGATTGGGAGGGAATGGAGATTTTACAGTACCCTTCCCCTGCCATGCCCACCAAGCCACACCCACCAAGCCAAGCCACACCCATCAAGCCATGCCCACAGAACCGGTAGTAAAATTTTTTGAATCCCACCCAGAATAGAATAATAAAGTTACCTAGATTTTTTTTATTTTTAATTTTGCTAGACCAGCTGTTTGAGACACTTCCTATGAAGAATAATTCATTATTTTATCTTCTCTTTCTAGGAATTTTTCCCTTTAATAAAAGCTTTATGTCTGCCTTATGTTTTTCAAAGATTTACCTGAGGTGGCCCACCTGTTCCTTGGTATACTCAGATGAATAGACATTCAGCAACAGGTGTTGATGTTTACTCCAGCTTTCTTGCTCCAGTATGTTTTGTTTTATTTCATTTATTTAAGTTTTTATATTAAGAAAATGAGATGCATCAAACTTTCAGCATGCTTGTTCTTACTATGGTTGGTGAAGATTTAAGTGTGCTTCCTCAGATCTGAATTGAAAGCAAAGATGTTCCTTTTTCATTATATTTTGTAGCTAAGAACTCAATCCTAATTTGAAAAATCTTCATAATTATTTCTGAAAAATAATAATATATATCTAATACATTATTGTAGTGATATTGATAGATTATACCTTCCCTGTGGAAAGGATACAGAGGTTTATTTCAAGTCAAACCAACTAATGAAGAACTAAACCATATATTGGCTGATTATATAAAAAATAGCCAAGAATAAGCATCAATGCAAATTAAAAACTGGAACTTACTGAATGTGCAGGAAGCAAAAGTGAATATAGAAATAATGTAATAATGCAAGGTCAGAATGCTGGCAAGGAAAAGCATTACATGGTCAATTTCTACAAAGGACTGAGTGAAAAGTTCATAAAAATAAAACTTGGCCATGGATTACAACTGGAACATTAAAAATAAAACTGTAGGATTGATTTTGGCTGCTCAATAACAAGCCAGATGAACTGACGCAAAGAAGATAAAATTTAAAAAAAAAATCTGAATAAAGACTGATGAAGTTCTAGCTCACAACAAACCATATTTAACATGGTTGAACAAAGGAAGTATGGATAATTGATATGGAACTATCAGGTGATAGTACAATAGAAGACAAAAAATTGGAGAAAATCACAAAATATCAAGATCTGAAAAATTTAAATTGAAAGATTATGGCACAAATTGGCCTTGGTAGTCCCAGTGGTTATCAGAATACTAGAAAACATATTAAAAACATATTGGATGGCACTTAGAAAATCAGTATTGATTTATATTACCCCAATACATTATAACATCTTAGGTTCTTGGGAAGGATTTGATGCATATGAAGGCCAACATGAACTAAAGAACTGGCAGCCACAATTTCACATTTTTCTATATATAATAATAGTATAAATGTATATGCCAGTTGGCTCTAATTTAAGCATTTTGGTCGGTTGGAATAAAATCAGGTATCAAGAAATACAATTTTACATAAAACTGCTGCCAAATTGTAAAATATATACTCTATAAAATGGACAATCAAGCACTTACAGGATTATTATATCATATACCAGAGGTCCACAATAACAAAGGCATCCCTATTTAGGATTGTGTAGGATTCTGTTAAACGATTCTAGGCTTTAAAATATCTGGTGTCCAAGATAGAAAATAATCATCACGCTATTAGGCTGTGAAAATGTGGTATGTGTATTGACACTGTGATTCTGTTTCATTAAAAATTCAGTTTGGTAGCTTAAGCGGGTCATTTGACCTAACAGAATGGAAGGACTTGTTCCTATTTTTTTCTAAAACTGAATATCCAAGTTGGATAAACATAAACAATAGCATAAACAATAATGGAGAGGAAATCATATACAATAGAGGTAAAGAACATTAACAGCTCTGGTGATGCTAGAGTATTTTGTTGACATAAAAGATCACAGAGGAAATCATTGCAATTTTTATATTTTTAAAAAATGAATGTTTTATTCAATAGAATGTTAGAGTAAAGGGCATGGTTCTGAAAGAAACAGAAATGGGTTTTTTTTTTCCAAACAGCAAATTAAATGTTATTTGTACGTAAGCTACATGTTGTGTTTTGGTGCCCTACTTTGACAGCTAAAACAGGTTGAAGCTCATGTAGCATTGCCAACAACAACAACAAAATCTTAATTTAGCTTTGGAGGAATGCATCAACAAGTATATTTTGGCTGATTCTTTTAAGAATTTTTTAAAAGTACTTGTCAGGATATTATCTATATCACTTTAGAGTCTAGAATTGAGACAGTGATTGAGATGTAAATACCACAAAAGCCTGCTTTTTAATTTAGAGCCTTTTCAGCTTGTGGATATGGATGGTCAAAGTATGAAGAGATGAAAGCTATCACCTGCTTCTATGTTCCTTGTTCTTCCTGATAGGTTGAATCACTCAGAAATACCTGGCTTCTTGGTTAAGAACATGAACATTTAATCACAAAATAAATGAATAGAAAAGACTAGAAAAGACTAGACTAGACTAGAATAGAATAGAATAGGATAGGATAAGGACTTGGAAGGTACCTTGGACGTCTTCTAGTCCAACCCCCTGCTTAGGCAGGAAACCCTACACCACTTCAGAGAAATGGTTATCCAAAATCTTCTTAAAATCTTCCTGTGTTGGAGCATTCACAACTTCTGGAGGCAAGTTGTTCCACTGATTAATTGTTTTAACTGTAAGGAAATTTCTCCTTAGTTCTAGATTGCTTCTCTCCTTGATTAGTTTCCACCCTTGTGTCCCCCCTGATTTAGAGAATAGTTTGACCCCTTCTTCTTTGTGGCAATCTCTGTCTCTTTAATTGTCTCTCTTTAAAGGAGACAATAATGATTTTTAAATAAAATAATAATAACCCATTGACCTGGGATTTATGAACAATATTTAGTTACTTGTAACATGTTCTATTTCTATATGACTTAGATGGTGATAGCTTCCAGCTTCAGATATATCTGAAACATACTAGTTTTCTGGATGCTTTTGAATTATTAGGTTTTTAGCTTGCTTGTTTGTTTATTACATTTTTATCCAACCTTCATTACTTTATGAATAACTCTCAATGAGGCAAGCATACATGATAATCCTTCCTCCTCCTATCTTTCTCACAACACTGTCAAATGGGTTAGATTAAGAGACAGTGATTGGCCTGGCTCAATCATAGTTCGTTCACACTGCTCCTGACGGGTTTTTTAATTTTGTGACTTTGGGAATTTTATTAGGGGATTTTAAATTGTGTTTTAACTGTTTTTTATTCATCTTCCTACCTCCTCCATGTACATGTACATGTATTCGTTTATTTTGTTTGTGTATTGTCCATACTGTTCTTATGTGTTTTATTGTACGCCGCCCCGAGTCCTTCGGGAGAGGGTGCGGCTAAGAAATAAATTTTATTATTATTATTATTATTATTATTATTATTATTATTATTATTATTATTATTATTATTATTATTATTATCACACAGCCAGCTTTCATGCTTAAGGTGGAACTAGAAGGCACACTATTCTGGTTTCTACTACAATCACTGGGCCCAACTGGCAATCAATATGGTACTGAAATAACTTTGATTAACTTGGTGGAGTTTCTGAGTTTCATTCTCAGAAACTGAATGTAGAATGTGCAACTCTTCTAGTTTGGCTAGATCTTTTGGAAATATGAGCACCATCAACTATGATGTTCTCAATCACCTAGTGAGATTGGGATTTTACAGTGGTTCTAGTCTTTATTTTGGGGCTATATCCAAAGGATAATGCTGGTGGGCTACTGTTTGATGCTTAGTTCCCTGACAAGTCACATATTAAAGTTTTGTTTGGCCCTTTCAGCTGTTTAGCAGCTACATGACAGATATATTGGTTACCTTATTACAAAATCTAAAATGGCTGCCAAGAAATCTTGCATTGCAGTGTGTTGGATACTTTATCTTGCATGCATCAAATTATTTCCTTCATCTTATTTCGTCTTCAAAGTGGACAAGGAATTATCTGGTATCTTACTGTTCATCTCTATTCTTCTATCATTATATACAAAGGGTTAAAGCTGAAATAACACAAAGCCACTCTATGTAGGCCTATCCATGCCAATTAGACAATATTGGACTAATGGTTAAGGCATCAGACTAGAAAACAGAAGATTGTGAGTTCAGTTCTAAGCTTAGGCATGAAAGCCAGCTAGGTGACTTTGGACCAGTCACTTTCTCTCAGCTCAGCTCACCTCACAGGGTTGTTGTAGGAAAAAGAAGAGGAGGAAGGTGTGTTGAATATGTTCACCACTTTGAGTATTTGTAGAAATAATGCAAGAGAAAATCAAAGGATTTGGAAAGTCATACTTTTTAAAGGGATATAGAAGGGACACGGTGGCTTAATGGCTAAGATGCTGAACTTGTCGATCAGAAAGGTCGGCAGTTCAGTGGTTCAAATCCCTAGTGCTGCATAACGGAATAAGCTCCTGTTACTTGTCCCAGCTTCTGCCAGCCTAGCAGTTCAAAACCATGTAAAAATGCAAGTAGAAAAATAGGAACCACCTTTGGTGGGAAGGTAACAGCGTTCTGTGTGCCTTTGGCATCTAGTCATGCCAGCCACATGACCACGGAGACGTCTTCGGACAGCACTGACTCTTCAGCTTTGAAACAGATGAGCACTGCCCCTAGATTCAGGAACGACTAGCACATATGTGTGAGGGGAACCTTTACCATTACTTTATACATTTTGATATGTAAATATAAAAATGTAATGTAAATTTTTCTAGATGTTTACGTCTTTGTACGGTTTTCCTCAGCCTTTTATCATTTTTTTGTCTTTTAATTTGCTAATATTTAATAAATAAACACTTTATTTAATTATAAATATTTTTTAAAATATTTAAGTGAGTGGTGTATTTCTGCTTCCTCTGATCTGTACACAGGGATTAACTGGGAATCTGTTGGCAACTAAAGTGGAAATTACCACCAGTAAGTTTCCAACAATATATCCTTTGTCAGGGAATAGCTTTTTATAAAAAATAGATATTTGAGCCTTAATTTATGACAATCTGCCTCATCCTGGAACACTTAAAGTTGAGTTTATATTTTAAATCACTCTATTTCCTAAATGTTTAAACTTAACTTCTTGTTGAATTCATATATGTAACAAAACTGTGGAGGTCAATTTTATCTTGACAAAGAAATAAAGAGTAAGGGAGGGGAATACTTGTCCTTATTTACTCCCCCTTTTCCCCATGTTTCTTTATGCCCATATGTATATATATTGCTGATAAGAATGTTTAATATTTCACTGACTCTCGCTAGAGAAACTACTTCCCATAGTCCAATTTACAACAAAATTGAGATGGCCAGACAGATCATTTCCCCCCAGGATATTAAAATGTCCTTTTTGTTATTACAGAGGACGTCATTCCTGAACTGAACTCATTTCAGATGGATGTCAAAATTGTGCCCTCCAAACATTCCAGGAGTGTTCTAGCTGAAACTTTGCTTATCAGAAAAAAATATCCCAAAGAATATATATGTGTATATATTTCAAAATGAAGTACATCACACCAAGTTCTTCAGCAGAACTAATTTTAAATTTCTAGGCATGAGAGATGAATTACTGGATGTCCCAGTGAGAGTCACAGTATGACACTAAAATAATATAATGTAAGATCACCCTAACCGTAAAACAAGCTGCTTCTTCAGGACAAACTCTTTGAAAACCTAGTGTTCCTCTTCAGTGGAAACCAGAAGTTTGATATTTGGCCATTGCTGTGCTTCTGCTAAGCCAGTGGTTCTCAACCTTCCTAATGCCGTGACACTTTAATACAGTTCCTCATGTTGTGGTGACAAATTTCTTCTTCTTCTTCCCTTCTCTTTCCTCCCCTCCGCCTCTCTTCTCCTCCCTCTTGCCCTCTCTCCTACTCTTGATTCCGCTCCTTTGCTCCCTCTCCTTTACCCTTTCTTCCTTTCCCTCTTCATTTTTCCTCCTTTCCGTTGTTGCCCTTGTTTATTTACTTTCTCTAATGGGTTCTCAGGGTGGCATTTCAGGAAACTTTATATTTCCATACATATCATTTTCTCTGTAACATTTTATAATTCTATTTGTATCATTTTTTAAATTGTTATCTTGCATTGCATTTTTTTTTTGCTCTTTTCCTTTGTGCATTGTTTATGGTACTTTTAGCAAGCCGGTTTTCATTGTGTGAATGGGGCCAATTTGGGCTCCTGAGCTTGGCTCTTGATGACAGGTCTGGTTGTGGATTTAGATATAGTTAAAAGTACCTGGCAGCGGCGTGGAAAACATAGTCGCATGCACGCGCCGCACAATTACAGCCCGGAGCAGGACCTAAGACCCTTCCTCTCCCGCAGGAACACTTTCCTCCATTACAAAGTCTCTGAGGCTAATTGTATGGAGTGTGCATGCACACCTATGTTTTTTATGGCGTGGAGCCGCGGCGATGCTCTGCGCAGCCACTCTGGAGCCCATCCGCAGGGATTTCAAGGAACGCGAGGCAGAGTCTAAACTTTAGAGTTGCTCTGGTCCCAGCGACCCCTGTGAAACGGTCGTTCGACCCCAAAAGGGGCCGTGACCCATAGGTTGAGAACCACTGTGCTAAGCGGATTTGCAGCTGATGATCACACATACAGGAAGTCCTTGATTTATGATCATAATTGAGCCCAAAATTTCTGTTGTTAAGTGAAACATTTGTTCTGAGTTTGGCCCCATTTTACAAACTTTCTTGTCGCACCTGTTCGGTGAATCACTGTAGTTGATAAGTTAATAACCTGGTTATTAGGTGAATCTTGTTTCCCTGCTGACTTCGCTTGTCAGAAGGTTGCAAAAGCGGATCACATGACCTTGGGACACAGCAACAATCATATATATGAACCTGTTGCCAATCATCTGAATTTTGATCACATAGGTTGTAACTGTGACTTGTCACTCTTTTCACTGCTGCTGTAACTTTGAATGGTCACTAAATGAACTTTTGTGAGTCAAGGAAAGACGACCTGTAGTTGGCACTTAAATGTAAATTTGTTTTAATATTTTAGCAAAGGCTGTTGAACTTTGCAGTACTGTAATGGCCTTTGGTGGGCATGTGCAGACAGAGAGGAAAGCAAAATCCAAAATGAGTTTGGATAAGTTTTGCTTTTCCTATGGAAGTCTGGTCAAATGTGATTATTCTACTTGTCCAAGTGGGATGAAGAGATGATTTAAGATGAATACATTTAAATAATATATAATTCACAAAAACATCACATGATTTTACTTATGTATTCATTTTGCTAAATATACATTTTGTATATATATATTTTATCTTGCTGATTACCCCATGGGTCATATCAAAATACAGAACAAAACACGACACAATTGAATCATATGTAAAAGTGGACTATAAGAAACAGTTTAAATTGAAAGGATAAAGTAGTGTGTGTGTGTGTGTATGTGTGTGTGTGTGAGACAGAGAGAGAGAGAGAAAGTGTATTGTACATTCTTTATCTTTTATTTTATTTTATTGATGAAATTTTAGTTTAAATATCTTTTTTTTAAAAATAAGGGTAAATGGATTTTAGCTATCCTTATGTAGAAAACGATAACACATTAGAAAAAATTATTTAAAAGTGGAAAAAGTGGAAGAAATTTACATTTTAATAAAGTAAAACAGGGAAATATACTCCCTCCATATATAAAAATGACTAATTACTAATGTATTTGCCACTGCATTCTTCTTCCATTCTTTACAAACCTGAATGTATTCATAAAATATGTGCATATTATGCTATTTTTTTTCAAGGTAAGCAACTTGTTCTTCAGAACATAGATAGGAATAGAAAATAGTAATCCAAAGGGATTAAAAGCATGAAATAAGAAAAAGGAAGTGAAACTTAACTGAAGCCAATGTTACCAGTGGTGGGATTCAATTTTTTTTACTACCGGTTCTGTGGGTATGACTTGGTGGGTGTGGCTTGATGGATATGGCAGGGGAAGGATACTGTAAAATCTCCATTCCCTCCCCACCCCAGGGGAAAGTTACTGCAAAATCCCTCGCGATCAGCTGGGACTCAGGAGGCAGAGAATAGATGGGGACAGGGCCAGTCAGAGGTGGCATTTACCGGTTCTCCAAACTACTCAAAATTTCCGCTATCGGTTCTCCAGAACTGGTCAGAACCTGCTGAGTACCACCTCTGACTGTTATTCTCCCAAAAGTTTGTCTTTGCAAACTATCCTTGCTTCCATGGACATCCTCAAGGTAGGGAGAGGACTTAAATAATGAAAAAAATGTCATGATATTGCAATGCAAACACCCACCCTTTTATGTATGCATCACAACAATACAGTATATATGAGTATAAAAGGCTGATACTTTCAATGTGATCGCACAATCCGTATGTATGTATGTATGTATGTATGTATGTATGTATGTATGTAAGTATGTATGCATGCATGCATGCATCAGTGGTGGAATACGACCTTTACGTTCCGGTACACGTACCGGTGCCTGCTGGGAGCACCAGGTACCGTTCCGGTATGGTGCTCCAGAGGGCCCACCCGCCTGCCCACTCTCCTTACCGCTATTTAAGCCAATCAGGGCATTTGCGCACTCGCATGGAGCATATGGAGCCTGCATGATGCTCCGCTGAGCAGCTAGAGTGTCGCAGGCAGTGGGTATATATGCGCATGCTGTGCCCAGCCCCGTTGCACCGTACTGGTTGCACCGGGATCCAGAACCCACTACTGATATGTATGTATGTATTCCATTTCTATAGCTATCCAATTCAACCAAGTGACTCTGAGCAACTTACAATTCTAAAATCACAAAACAATTATAATTCCTTCCTTCCACTGTGTTCATATACTGCTTCATAAACTGCCATTTGTTCTTTAAAGTTCTCATCTTTGTCGTTTTCAAGATTTTATCATCTTTCTTGCATTGCTTTTTCACTCAGCTCATTAAGTCTTCATTCATAAATGCAACTTAATTCTCATTGATTCTATGTGCATATTTTAGGTTGATCATTCAGTTCTTTATTTAGTCCATATTCATTCAAACCCATTTGTTCTTGATTCTCTCACTTATTTTATTATACACTTTTATGCATTATCTGCAGAAAAGTACATAGATAATCACATTTAAAATACTTCCAATAGCAACACAAGCATCCTTTATAGAGCTACCATAAAACATTAAGCTATGAAGGAGAAATAACTCATCCTTGTCTTAGTCTTGCTCAATAATGAGTTTTTCATGAATGATTTCATTTATTCACTTGTAAGGTTAATTTTCATCATCTACCACTCTTATTGTATTCAACAACCAAATGTCAAGTAATGATTTATGCAAAGCATTTAATAATTCAAGGCTATTCACTTTATCATATGCATTCTCTAAATCAATAAATATGCAATATATATTCCTTTCCATGGTCACACAATTCTCAGTTACTTCTGAATCACAAAAATCCTGTCTGGATTTTTCCTGCCTAATAAAAAAGTACTGTGTTCTATTTTTTTTCATTTATTAGATTTATATCCCACTGCAAATATAAGAAGAGTCTGGGTGGCTCACAATAATAAATAAAACACAACAATACTGTAGAGAATCCCAGAGATGACATTGGAAAATACAATGTGATTGGGCAGGAACAAAACATTTTTTTTTTGTTTTGCTTTCTTTGAGCTTGGATGTTTGCTTGCAGATGCTTCATTACCCAACCAGATAACATCATCAGTGAAAATTATTGTGAGGTTTACTGCCTGTTTATATAGAGTAGCCTGCCCTGCCAGTTTTGATAGCGGTGTTGGTTTTCCTCTTGATTATTCCTTGATCAGTTTGGTGCTGATTCCACTTCTCTGCTTGTTGGCTGTTGAAGGAAATGTGTTCTAGTATTTTGGATTCCTTCCTAGGTTCCTTTCTCTTTTGAATGATATGCAAATTTGGTTTATTTCTGTTTACTGATGGCTGAATTTCAAGTTTCCAGGAATTCCCTAGCACTTTTTGGATTTGGCTTGATCTCAAATGCAAATAGTTTCATACTTGAAACTGTGGTTGAGTCTATCCCTGTGTTGTAAAGATTAAGGAATTTTTGTCAAACTCCTTGACTGCTAGTTCCTATTCATGGATGAAATCTACAAATTTACTGCTTGCCTGTCCAACATAGTGACTGTTACAATCCTTGCATTGAATGTGGTAGATAACTCCTGGGGTTTTTTTCCCTCCCTTTTGCTAGGCTATTGTGCCTTTTGGTTTGTTTAAGATACTTTAGAAAGTTTTATTTTCTCTTCAAAAGATTCCACAAGAAATTCTCTGCTCCTTATGCCAGTGAGAATTTTTGTATCCACAAATGTTATCTTTTCATTTCTTTAGGGGAAATAATGACAGTCTTCTAATCAGTAGACACACAGATGCTATCTTCAATCCATATTGCACAGAACTACCTAAGCAAATAATTTAGTTTATCATCCCTTATCCTCATGTAGCAATTACACTTTGAAAAACTCCCAGTGATGCAGCCCAATAATGCCAAATTGTTCTTATTGTCACAGAATACCAAGCTCTGGATAGAAAAAGTATCTTACATTTTCAAATATCAATCCTTATACATTTTGATTTAGAAAAGAATTTCTTTTAGGTATTCTTTCCAGAGAGAAGAAAATTATAGACAAGTCACTACTGGTGAGCAGGACGTTCTTGTACTTATTTAACAAGAGGTTGCCAAGGAAAGTTATTCTATTTTGCCTTGTTTGATAACCATACTGTAGTTGCTAAGGAGATGTTCTGCCCTTAAGAAATATGTTGGAGAATTTTTTCTTTTTCTCTGGAGGAGTTTGGAGAAATAATCAACCCTATTTCTCTCTCTCAAAATCTGGGAAATTTTTTTTTAAAAAAATATATGTACTCCGATCAAATAGGATTTCTAATTTCAAGAATTATGACAGCAGGTAATTTTTTTTCTGTCTGCAGCTACTCTGGTTGACCACTGTTTTGCAGACTCAATCCTATCTATTATATTTTCTTTCTACTGCCCGTAGATGCAAATACACACAAACTTTTAAAAAGCCCAATATGTATTTAAGGGATATTCTGAGCAGTGAATGTTTCAGTTTAAATATTTAGGGCTTTATAGAAATTTGAAATGGCACTTAGTTCAACAAAGCTTTGATCAAAGCATCCTTTCAGAGCAAAGTGGTAATTGAAGTGACCTTTTCTTTGACGTGCAAAATCAGAGCAACCACTTCATTTCAATCCAGACACTTAAAAGGAGCTTCTTTCCATATGTTCAGCCAGCACAAGCCCCCCTCTTCCATGAGGTCATAATGCCAGCTGAATTGAGCAGGCCCACTGCTACCCTTTGATTTTCCAGATCAAGGTGTCACCTTGGATTTATTCACTACAACAATGTAGATTGAGAAGGTGTTTTGCAGAAAATAGACCATTTTTGCCCATCTCTTTGCTTACATTATTCTATTACATTTATAGCCTATCTTCATAAATAATTTTGCAATGTTATTCTACTGGTCACAATTTTATTTGGCTGGGTGTCAACATAAAGAAGAAAAATTAGCTGAAAAATTACATAATACAAAATTAGGCTCTACATTATATGAAAAGCCAGCACCCTGAAATCAGTGGAAACTGTCAAATCTATAGATGTTTCCAGACTGTTTATCTGTTTTAATATCATTTGTACTGCCATGAAACTTCATATCTTTTCCTAAAATTGCAGTTGGATGTCTCTAAAGTAACTAATAGCCCTTTGTTTACAGAGCTATTGTTCCTTTCATTCAAATGCATTCAACTACAAGACTTCTTCTCATACAGGATTTGCTCAGAATTACCCACTATTTTATCCTAAATATGGACTCTATGTTTGGTTTACCAGATAAACAATGAATAGTTATCCCTGTTAAGTGGGCAAGTGAGCAAGTAGTGTAACTGGGAATATTAAATGCTTTTCTTTACTGGAAAACCTCACTGCAACAATTGCTTTCCCACAGAATATTATTTGCTTTAACGGACTTGAATCATGCGTAAGAATATTTAAACCAAAATTTTACTTTTCAAAAGGACCACTTTAGAGTCCAACTGAGCCACCATTAGGTTCTGACAACTTTGGGACAGGTTGTTGCTGCTACTGCTGCTACTGCATCACGGCATCCGATTTTGAATAATGTCAGCTAAGCATCACAATTTTTAGAAGCTCAGCTCAACTCCAAAACTGTAACTGTAATTCAAAGGAACTTTACATTTGCTTTATGTTCTGTCTCCAGAGAATGTAACAAATTTGGCAAAAATGATGGGCAGACGTTAATTCTCTCTACTTTATCAAAATGTAGGTTGTGAGTTGCTAAGTGGTTCCATAAAAAGATACACAGTGGGAAGTAGATTCCTGGAAGTTTTCTTCCTGTTCCTGTCCTTGAATATTATAGCCACTTTCTCTTCCATCAGAAATTATTGTTACATGACAGGAGGAAAAAAACTAAAGTAGAAGAACTTTCTATTCACAGGTTATTCTGAACCAGACTCTTTCATCTGCTTCTTCCTTCCCTTTGCTCTTTCCTCAGGGAGTCCATCACCTACATGGAAGGATCTTCACTAAGTAATGTCACACAGCTGGGGACAGAAAAGAAGCAAAAGGTTGGAAGTTAAAAAAACTCAACAACTATACCTCTAAAACAACTAAACAACTATACCTCTAAAAAAAGCACCATGTTTCTTCCCCAGTCATCACCTCCATCCTCATCATATTTGACATTTCCATCTTTAATTTGGGCCAAAAATATTCTTGTAATTTATCTCATCTCTTGATTTGAATGGTGAAAATGTAAACTATATACCATTAGCTAGCCTGGAGGATGTGAAGGCATTGGATGTCTCTGAAGGAAGTGGTTCAAGCAAACATGAGGTCTCTTCGTGAGGTAAAGTTTTTTTGTGAAAGGCAGAAGATCTTTCTAACTTACCTATTTTACATTTAGTCCTTCTATGTAGCTTAAGTACCTGGAGAAAAAGCAACTGCCCCGCATGGAAGTGGTGAATGAGATAACAGAGGTGACAGACTAATAAATTTTGCTGAAGACAGGAAGTATCGAGTGCAATAAAATCAATGAAAAATGGCAAAGCTTCAGGAAATGACTGTTATATTTGAAATGCTGAAATCTGGTACTCACAGTTCACACAAAATACTAGCCAAACTATGTTCGAGATGCCTCAGAGAAGAAAAAATACCCAATGCATGGAAAACTGCAAAAGTGATTCTTATACACAAGAAAGGGGCCTAAGATTATTTAAAGAACTGTCACCCTATAAGGCTTATTTCAATCATCTACAAGGTTTTACCAAAAAGAATATTAAGAACATTAAATGATGCATAGCTAAAGTAGCAAGCAGGTTCAGAAGTGGCTACAGCACAATGGATCACATCCAGGTTGTTTAGCAAGTCATTGAGAGGCACAAAGAGTACACCGTGCTTCTGTACATGGCTTTCATTGACTACAAAAAAGGCATTTGACTCGGTATTCCAGCAAGCGATAATTAATTCATTGCTTAACCAAGCCATACACACTGCTTACATAAGCATGCTACAATAAATATATGAAAAAACAATGGTGACAATTTGCCTTAATGATCTTACAGTGGAAATCAACATACATGTTGAATGAAGTCTATAACAAGGTGATATAATATGACCTAATCCTTTCTGAGCCTGCTTTGAAGAAGTATTTTGGAAATTTGACTGGGCAAAAGATGTAATAAAAATCAAAACTCCCCATCTTCATGCTGGTGTTTTCAGCTTAAAGTGTGGTTGGAGCTGCCGTCTTTCTATAAATCTTGGTGGGGGGGATGTGGAGTGCTGGTTTTGTTTCAGTAAGTGGATTGATTGGATATGTGGTTGTATCATGATTGGTAGATTGGTGCTGATTGGTGTTGGCTGCATGTCCATTGTTGTTTTGTGTTGTAACGGCCTGGGTGGTGGCTGGGGCTCATTTGTTGACTAGGGCTGGTTTCCAGATGTCTGGTAGGTGGGAGGTATCATCATGTTTATTCATGTTGTGGGGGTGTTTCTCTATTTCGATAGCTTCCATAATTATTCTCTTGTTGAAGTGTTCAGTTTTGGAGATTAATTTGGTTCCTTCAAAATTAATTTCATGTCCTGTAGCTGGCATCCTGGGAGACGACACGAGGCTGGCTTCTGGGCCTGGTGAACGCTTTGTTTGGTGAGGGATCCTTGCCAACTGCCTTGAAAGAGGCGGTGGTGAGGCCCCTGCTCAAGAAGCCTTCACTGGATCCAACGGAACTAGCTAATTACCGTCCAGTCTCCAACCTTCCCTTTTTGGTGAAGGTTGTTGAGAATGTGGTGGCGCAGCAATTTCCGCGACACCTCGACGAATCCAAATATCTAGACTCACGCCAGTCCGGTTTCCGACCCGGGCACAGCACGGAGACAGCCTTGGTCGCGTTGGTTGATGATCTCTGGAGGGCCAGAGATAGAGGTTGTTCCTCTATCCTGGTCCTATTAGACCTCTCAGCAGCTTTTGATACCATCGACCATGGTATCCTATTGCGCCGGCTGGGGGGGATGGGAGTCGGAGGCACCGTTCTAAGGTGGTTCGGCTCCTACCTCTCTGACCGGACGCAATGTGTGTTGACAGGGGGGCAGAGGTCGACCCTGAGGCCACTCTCTTGTGGGGTGCCGCAGGGGTTGGTCCTCTCGCCCCTCCTGTTCAACGCATATGTGAAGCCGCTGGGGGAGATCATCCGTGGTTTTGGGGTTGAATACCATCTGTACGCTGATGATATGCAGCTGTACATCTCAACCCCAAACCACCCCAACGAGGCTGTCGAAGTGATGTCCCGGTGTTTGGAAGCCGTCGGGGTCTGGATAGGGGACAACAGACTCAAACTCAACCCCTCCAAGACTGAGTGGCTGTGGCTACCAGCACCCCGGTTCAGCCAGCTAACTCCATCGCTGGCCATAGGGGGTGAACAACTCCTCCCTGTGGAGCGGGCGTGCAATTTGGGCGTCCTCCTAGATGCCTGGCTGTCTATGGATGACCATGTGGCAGCCGTGGCAAGGGGGGCGTTCCACCAGGTTCGCCTGGT
Source organism: Natrix helvetica (assembly GCF_964273705.1). Taxonomy (NCBI): domain Eukaryota; kingdom Metazoa; phylum Chordata; class Lepidosauria; order Squamata; family Natricidae; genus Natrix; species Natrix helvetica. The sequence goes on along the minus strand of NC_138549.1, from coordinate 96,188,092 downwards.
GCGTCAATTGCGCCCCCTACTGGACCGGGATGCCCTACGCATGGTCACTCATGCGCTGGTGACGTCTCGCCTGGACTACTGCAATGCCCTCTACATGGGGCTTCCCTTGGGATGCATCCGAAGACTACAGCTAGTCCAGAACGCAGCCGCGCGGGTGATTATGGGGAGCTCAAGATACTCCCACGTGACACCTCTCTTGCACGAGCTGCACTGGCTACCTGTGGTTTTTCGGGTGCGTTTCAAGGTATTGATTACCATCTTTAAAGCGCTCCATGGCACAGGACCCAGTTACCTGCGGGATCGTATCCTCCCGCACACATCCCTACGACCAATCCGCTGTCACAGGGAGGGACTACTACTGGTGCCGTCCACTAGGCAGTGCCAGCGGGTGACGCCTAGGGGTAGGACCTTCTCTGTGATGGGCCCAACCCTCTGGAATGACCTCCCCCCGACATTCGAACTACCACTGACTTCCGTTCCTTCCGTCAAAAATTAAATACTCACCTGTTTTGATTAGCTGGCCTGGCACATTCTTAGTTTTTACCTCCCGGTGGATATATTTTAATGGGTAATTTTGGGTAATTATTTTAACTCCTGGGTTATTAGAGTTTTTAATGTTCTATATTTATTATTCTATATACAGTCTTGCAACCTCCTCCACCTACGTATTTAATTATTTAACTGTTTTATGTATGTATTTTATAACGCATTTTAGTGACTGTACACCGCCCCGAGTCCCTTTCGGGAGAGGGGGCGGTCTATAAATGCGAATAATAAATAAATAAATAAATAAATAAGGTACTGGAAAAGGGAGGAAGTTTTTTTCTTTTTTTTCTAACTGCGTTCTTGTGTTCTGCGATGCGTGCATTTATTCTCCTGTTCATTTGTCCTATGTATGTTGCAGGGCAGATTTTGCATGGTATTTCGTAAACTCCTTGGTTTTCTAGCTGGATTTTGTCTTTGGGGTTTCTAAGATGTTGGCTATTTTTTGGTAAGTGTTGAAGTCTGTCTTGATATTGTGTTTGTGGAGAATTTTGCTGATTTTATCTGTGGTGCCTTTGATGTAAGGGAGGAGGGTGATGCCGTTGTCCTTTTCTGTGTCTCGGTTTTTGGGGGCAGCCCCCCTTTGGATTAGGTTGGTAATTGTTTTTCTTTTGAATCCATTGGTGATTAATACGTTTGTGAGAGCGTGTAATTCAATTTTCAGGTGGTCTTTGTCAGCTAGATGTTTGGTTCTGGAGATGAGAGTCTTGGCTACAGAGTTCAGGGTGGTGATGGGATTGTGCGTTTAAGTAGCAGTTGGTGTGTTTTTTTCCGGTAGATGGTGTGTCCTAGGGAGCCATTGGGCTTTTTGTAGATTAGGACGTCCAGAAAGGGAAGTTGTTTGTTTGCTTCTGTTTCCATAGTGAATTGTATTTTGGGGTTTAGGCTGTTGAGATGTGTGAGGAAGTTGTCCAGTTTTTCTTTCCCGTGTGGCCAGATTACGAAAATGTCATCTACATATCTAAGCCAGAGTTTGGGTTTGTGTTCAGATTTATCTAAGGCGTTAGTTTCAAAATGTTCCATGTATAAGTTTGTGATGACGGGTGAGAGGGGTGATCCCATGGGTGCTCCTTCTATCTGTTTGTATCTTTGTCCATTATAGATGAAGTATGTGTTGGTTAGGCAGTGGTTGGTCAGGTCCAGGATGTGTTTAGAAGGGTTGTGTTTGTTCTGGATATCTGTCAAGTCTTCTTTTTTCTAGGCACTTGGGTGAAGAGGGATATAACATCGAAGCTCACGAGTGGGTTGTAGGTTTGGTTCTTTATTGTTTCTATGAAGTAGAGTGAATTTTGTACATGTGAGGTGATGGATTCTGTGTACGGTTGGAATTGTTTGGCGAGGAATTTGGGAAGATTCTGTAGAGGTGAGCCTATGGAGCTGACTATGGGTCTGAGTAGTGTTCCTTCTTTGTATATCTTGGGGAGGCCATAGAGTTTGGGACATCTGGAAGATTTCTCTCTGGGGAAATGCACGTATCGCAGAACACAAGAATGCAGTAAGAAAAAAAGAAAAAAAAAACTTCCTCCCTTTTCCAGCACCATAAAGCTACAGGACATGAAATTAATTTTAAAGGAACCAAATTAATCTCCAAAACTGAACACTTCAGCAAGAGAATAATTATGGAATCTATCGAAATAGAGAAACACCCCCACAACATGAATAAACGTGATGATACCTCCTGCCTACCAGACATCTGGAAACCAGCCCTAGTCAACAAACGAGCCCCACCCACCACCGAGGCCATTACAACACAAAACAACAATGGATACACAGCCAGCACCAATGCTCTAACATATGCTGGTGAAACATGGACACTAATCTCACATACAAAAGCTATGAGTGGCGCAAAGAGCCATGGAAAGAGACATGCTCGGCATTACAAGACAACATAGAAAGACCTGCAGATGGATTAGAGAACAAGCTGAAAGTGTGCAATATCATGAAGAGAATAAAAGAATTGAAATTGAAGTAGGCTGGTCGCATAGCAAGAAGAACTGATGGCAGGTGGACAAGGCAGCCATAAAATGGATCCCACTTGGTAAAAAAGAGAACTAAAACAAGATGGATTGATGACATCAGCAAGTTTTATGGGCCCAATTGGCAAAATAAAGTTCAGGACCATCTAGGTTGGAAGAAGAGGCCTTCATCCTGCAGAGGCTAGACAATGGCTAAAATGATGATGTAGATTAACACAGTTGCTATACATTTGATGTGATCTATACAAATAAAATGGCAGTGTTAGTTTATCATGAAGAAATGGAGTGTGCAGAGTGAGATCAAAAGAGGCTGAGTCTGCTTTGAAAATGAGGAAGGATGGAATCTTGCATGAGCAACGCACTTCTTTGTTATCCATTTCAGCATATAAGCACTCATTATGTGATCTTTTTCTACAATCTATGCATTTTCCTATTATTTTAAAAGCAATTTTTAAATAAAAGATATACTGAAAAAGAGTCTATGACTTTTCCCAAACCTGAAAAAGAAAAGTATCTGCCATAAGGTTCTTTCATTACATTTAATTTCTTTTTCAGGCACATATAGAAGCTTGCATGTAATCCAAAGCACTTCTTCCAAATCACTTCTGAAATGCACATAGTCCACAGAAGATCAGAGGAAAATTGTTCATTGGTCAGATCTGAGATGCAAAAATCTAGAAAAATTCGAGGTGGCAGCATAGATTTACCTGTCTCTTTGCTGTCATCTTTTGGTTGATAGTTTGGCAACCCAGATCAAATAGTCCTATTGTCAGAATATGACAGGAGTAGTTTTGACAAATCATATTGGATTCCAATATTTCCTTCCTTCTTTCCTCCCTCCCTCCCCCACTTCCTCCCCCTTTCTCATTTCATTTCATCTTTACAAATAACTCAAGGTGGCAAACATAAGTAATATTCTCACTTCCCATTTTCTCCACAATGATAATCCTGTTTTATGAGTTGGTCTGTAAGTGTTATGTAAAATATTACATAAAAAATACAGTTTTTACTCTAAATGAGAGAAAAACAGTCAAAGCAAGTTCACCTTTGCTATATTTATAGTGTTTTTCTATAAACGGATAATTCATTTTTAAATTATTCCTCTGGTCCTCTGCATAAGATAGCAGAGTTTTGTCTGCAATTTACTTATTTACCATAGCCTGCATTTAGGTCAATTGCAATGATCTGTTAGATTTATAGAATTACATATTTTAAAATATCATTATATATTTTTTATTTCAGAGTTTTAAGTACAACACGTGTTTTGTGCGTAGTGTGTGTAGCTCTGTCTATGTATGTATTTTCAAAAATAAATTTAGTTTATGTATTAATACTATAAGACACAAAAATACAAAGAAATAGTAGGAAAGAGAGGGGAGGGAAAAGGAAAGGGGAAAGTGTGGGAAAAGGGGGCAGAAAGAAAGAAAAGGTGTTGACTTCTGATTTCCTTTAGTGCGGAAGAATAACATAATAACATCAAGTCTCAACATTTTACTTTTACATAGTAGTAAAAACTAGCTATTTCTATAACAAAAAACTATTGTGTCTGATCAGTAAAACCCAAAGTCAAAGTTTCATTTTTTTCTCTACCTTGAGCATGAAGTTCAGAAGTGGCTTACAAGTAGAAACAGAACTACTTGTATTTTTGTCTTTAATCAAAGCAGTTAGTATAGCCATCTCTGCTAACTCCATCAACTTCAGCAGCCATTTATCCATTGTGGGAATCAAAATGTCCTTCAATTTTTATATATAGAACATTCTCATTCATTCATTCTTTCTTTCTTTCTTTCTTTCTTTCTTTCTTTCTTTCTTTCTTTCTTTCTTTCTTTCTTTCTCTCTCTCTCTCTCTCTCTCTCTCTCTCTCTCTCTCTCTCTCTCCCCCCTGAAGAATCAGTTAAACAATCTATGATCCTTGACTCGCTCCTTCCTATCATTATTTGTTTGTCTCTTAATAGAACGGAATATATAATGCTTAGTGCTGCAAACAGCTGTTTTAGTTCCTTTTTGCACAATGCATATTTTAAATATGTGGTTGAGTTTTCACTCAGAAATCATATTATTGGTGGCTGGAAGAACAGCAGGTGGAAAAAAAAGTGATATTCCAGATGACAAGCAGGACTTGAAGGGAGGACATTGGATGTCCTTGAAACGGAACTGGATGCAGCTTGTCCCAACTATGAGGGTATGTCCAAGCATGAAGTTTAACCTGGAGATAATGGATGTATAAACCTGAGATTTTCTGCACACAAAGCATATGAGTGCCACTGAGCAATTGTCCTTACCTACCCACAGTATTTAAGAATTCTAGGAACTGGGAAGGCCTTATAATTACTCCATTTTATCTGTACTTCCTCAGAATATCATCAGGATAATAGAATAACAGAGTTAGAAGAGACTTTGGGGAGTGTTCTAGTCCAACACCTTGATCAGCAGGAAACCCTATATCATTTCAGACAAGTGGTTGCCCAATCTCTTCTTAAAAACTTCAAGTGTTGGATAACCCACAACGTCTGGAGGCAAGTTGTTTCACTGATTAACTGTTCTAACTGTTAGGACATTTCTCTTGAGTAAGGGTGGCTTCCCTCTTTGATTAATTTCTATCCATACCTTCTAGTCCTGCCTTTGGCTGCTTTGGATAATAGGTTGATTCGCTCTTCCTTATGGCAACCTCTTAGATATTGGAAAACTCCCATCAGGTCAGTTATCAGTTATGGGGCTGCTATTAGTTATGGGACTTTCCATTCCCTCTTTACCATAAAATTGGAATGAAATTGGAATGAAATTGGATTGAGACATGAGATAAAGGCCCTCTTACAAATTTATTGAGTTATCTTGGAATTTATTGCTCCTTGTCCCAAAATATAGGCACTATACATGAGATTTTCCCCCCCTCTGCTATTGTAGGATAAGGGTTTTTCCAAGCACACACATACACAAACAAATACCTGAATTCAAGACCATATTAAAATGACCTCTGGCTTCAAATATCATCAAGCAAATTATCTTTTATGTTTTATTGTGATGATCTTCAGGGATTTGCCCTTCATATTAAGTTTACTAACCTCTGGGGCAAACCAATTTTATGTTAGAATAAGGAAGGGACAAAGAAAAAAAAGTTTTCATATGAAATCTGGTTATTGTTTTGACACTACATATATATGTGTATTCCCTAAAGAGGGGTCTTTTTCATCCTGAAAGCTTCTGTAACATAACATGCTAGCTGGCCCAGTAAATGATATAAAAGTCTATCTTGCTAAGTTTATTTTAGAACTTTAATTCACACTGAGCTTAGTGCTTCATTTTGTCCCAGGGGGGTAAGCTTTATTTTTAAACCCCTTCTCTCACACTTATTAATATAATTCCCTACACAGCAAGAAACCAGCCTTAGGGAAGCCCAGTTCTTTTGCTAATAATTTTGTCTTTTGCAGTTCTTAAACAAGTTCTGAATTACAATTCACTGCTAAAGAGCTTACATTTGTACACTGAAAAAAAAATGCAAAATGTTGCATTAAAGGGAAATGAAGTTGTTAAATATTATCCATCTAAGATATACTGGATAAATAATGTAACAATTTACGTTATTGACATTTAAACCATATTATATGAAGATTTATCAGTATTTACACAGAAAGGGTTTAAATATATAAATAGTAATATCCAGGTAATAAGTTTAGTACAAAAAAGCATTTTAGTCAATCTTCTCTTTACTTATATTTCTATCTTAATTTAGCCTATAGTAAAATTAACTTATGTAAGTGGGAAAGGTTTTCCCTGTCCAATCATGTCTGCCTCTAGGGGGCAGCTTCATCTCCATTTCCTAACTGAGGGAGCCAACGTTGTCGAAAGACACTTCTATGGTCACTGGGCCAGCATGACTATGTATACGCCACGGTGAACCGAATGCTGTTACCTTCCCACCAAAGTGGTACCTATTTATCTACTTGCATTTGAATGCTTTCAAACTGCTAGGTTGGCAGGAGCTGGAGCAAGAACAGAAGCTCACCTCTCAAACTGTCAACCTTCTGGTCGACATGCCAAGCATCTTAATTGCTAGACCGCTATGCCCCCTTTTAATTTAACATGTAAGTATTCTCAAATGTATACTTATATGAATAATTTTTTTTATAAATACCAACTGAAACTATAAGTCACTGGGATAACCCTGTGCATAAAAAACTGGGTTGGGTGGGAAAAATGCTGAAACTTAACAGTGAAGTGTAATAGTTTAATAAAAGATAAGTTTAAATGTGTCATGAGAGAAAATAAGATGCTGATGTGGCTTTACCACTTTTCAAAGACCTTCCACATTTCTCTTTCTTGAACCTTGTTTATTTTGAGCTGCTCACCCACTGTTAGAGCTAAGTTTAAGTTCAAATTCACCCCATCCAAAATAATTTACATTTAGGCTCCATTTTATTTTAATAATAAAAGCCAGATGTATTAGATTCATAAAAACTTATTGCCAAAGCAAAAGTGGCAACATCTCCAGCCACTTTTGCTAATACATCTTCATTTTTAAAAAATGTAGGCGAGGGAAATCCTCGCACTGCAAAAATATTAGTCAAGGACTACCTTTTTTGGAAAAATGAACAGAAGGAAATATTACTGCTTTAAATTAAGTTTATATCAGAGCAGTCTGTATTGGAAAAGCCTGTTTAAAGAACATTTATGCAGTAAAGAAGAAAGAAATGGAAAATTCAAAGAAATATATAAAAAGAAAGGTTGGTGAGGCAATTAAAAGCAACAAAAAATCCCTAGAAATTATATCCCTTGAATTTTTAGTAACAATTCTAAGTGTGGCCATAGTTACTTGTTTGCTTATTCATTTTATAGCAGAGGAGATTATTAGATGTTCTTCTTTCCATCTAAATATCCTCATCTAAAAGCATGGACTACTGAAGGCACTCATGTATTCAATGGTTATAGGTTCCAGATGTGTGTGTCAGGGATAATATTACACATAGAAACTGGATGAATTTTGATAGAAATACAGGTCATTTTTTTTCTTGAGTCATTAACTACAATTTGTCCTTTATTCCAGCCAGTTTTTGTCCTTTTTCGTTTTAGATGAAAAATTAAGGTCCATGCGGAAGAGAACCATGGAGGAAAATAATAAGTTTTACCTCAGGTTTTATTACTTCCTTAAGGTTAAAAAATACTATAGAACAGTCAAACAGTATCTTGGAGTCAAATCTGGAACAGAAATCCAGTTTCCAGTCATTCGTAACTAGTGTTGGCTGTTAATCACTGTCCCTATCATTTACCTTTCCCAGATCATAATGTTGAAACATTATATGGTTTTTATGCTAGCATAATTTAATGTTCTGCCTTCACTGCTAATATCAAAAGAAACCAGTTAAGCGATTTTTTTTCCATGACTGGTGAGGTGGAGATGGTGAATCATGTCCTCTTTTCTATTTTTTAAAGCTATTTATGGACATGCACACGCTTAAAGTTGTTTTTCATATATTTCTTATTTATATTTCTTATTCCCTAGCAACAAAAGTGAACATTTCTAGCAGCATGGCAAAATTTTATACCATAACTTGGTTAATAGGTTGCCATTTAGTTAAAAGATTTAAAGTGCTATTTTTTTTTAAAAAAATTAAGCTTTACATCCCCTTTTATCTTTCATTTTAGATTATAAAAATATGTTCATGTTATTTTATTTTATTCTGCTGTTTTGACACATTTTTGTTAGTTGGTCTTTTGACCATAACAATAAATTAAATTGGTCTATTTTCTGTAAATTTTAATTATGTACTAAAATAAGAATGAAAGTTGAATGCTTTTTTCAAATGCTTTTTCAATGCTTTTTTATATGTTGACTTTAAAAAATACATGGGACAAAAGACAGGTGAAGAATAATGAAAAATATTTGTATATTTCATTGTGCAACCCAATGTTTTCCATTTACACTTTGAAACATTAAGTGATTCCGTAAAAACCTCACTTTCAAATATTGCAGTGTGATCAAATAATGCTTCTTAAATTGAGTGAAAGTGTAGGTCCATTCTGAAGTTCTTTATTCCAGATCACAACTAAACCTAGAATAAATAACCCAATGCAAAACTGGGCACACAGATCAGTATATAACATATTTTCCATATTCTGGACAGCTGTTCTTCCCAAACAAATTTATTCAATATGCTATAACTTCATGTCAAATGATGTGATAAAAGCAAATTATTGGCTTCATTGAAACACCTATACCAATGACACAATGTGCATATTTCTTCTGCTAAAATATGTTTTATGTTTAGGTAATTAATTTAATTTAATTTAGTTGTTTATTCTTCAATACTCATTGCCATAGACTTTGAATTGTGTAGAAATAATAAATTAAAACAAGCAATACCAACCAAATAGCACTTAAAATCTTCATTCTGCTAAAAAAGAATGGTCTTACAAAATGTCAGAAGGGTAGGAGTAGCATGCTACAAAATGAAGAAACCACTAACAAAAGGGTCTCCCTTCTGTCCCATAGCACACTCATGTCTTACAGAGGAAAGATTCTGTTACATAAACCAGAGTCAGTTTGTCTATTGGTTAAGACACCAAACTAGAAACCAGGAGAATGTGAGTTCTAGTTCCACTTTAGTTATAAAAGCCACCCGGGTGACCTTGGGCCAGTCACCCTCTCTCAGTCCAACTCATCTCAGAAGCTTGTTATTATGGGGAAAATAGGAGGATGAAAGTATGTTGGATATATTCACTCTCTTGCGTTATTTGTAAAAAATAATAAAGGCAGGAAATTAAAATAAAATAAAATAAAATAATAAAATGAAATGAAATGAAATAAAATAAAATATAAAATAATAAAATAAAATAAAATAATATAACATAATAAAATAAAATAAAGAAATAAAATAATATAATATAATATAATAAAATAATATAACATAACATAATAACATAATAAAATAATAAAATAAAATAAAATAAAATAATAAAATAAAATAAAATAAAATAAAATAATAAAATAAAATAATATAAAATAAAATAGTAAAGTAAAACATTTTTTTTAAATGGCTTATTGAACTTTTAATAATTGTAAGCCTTTGGTTTACAACTATTTGTATAGATTCCGTTTCAAGTTATAACACTGAAAATAATGGCTTATGACTCTTCCTTCAACTTATGACCGTTGCAGCATCCCCATGGCCACATGATCAAAATTTGGGTATTTGGCAACTGGCATGTATTTATGATGGTTGTAGCATCCCAGAGTTATATGGTCACCATTTGCAACTTTCCAGTTTCTGACAAAGTCAATGGGAGAAGTTGGATTCACTTAATGACTGTGTTATTTGCTTAATGAGTCTAGTGATTTACTTAACAAGTGTGGCTAAAAGGTCATAAAATTAGAGACAGCTCATTTAATAACCACCTGCTTAGCAACAGAAATTCTCTACCTAGTTAAGGTCAAAAATGAATGGCTGCCTGTATAGTTTTATGAAATTGATTTCATGGCTATATTATTTCAAATTAATAATCTGAACATTCATTTTAGGCACTATTCCAAGTTTTAATTGGAAATTATAGACTTCCAAAAAAATCTCCTTTTTTGGTCCCATGATTTCTACTTCTATATCTTTCTGAAAATGGAATAGAGCAAAGATAATGCAGTAGAATATTGCACAACACATTCTAAGAAGTAACCTTGAAAACACAACACATTTAGATTTCCAGTCTCCCCTTTCTCCCTAATTTATCCATGTAAAAGTTAATTGGGTTCATTATTTTGTTTCTATTTTAGCAAAATTAATTTGGAAATATGTAGCTTCATGTTACTCCATAAATATTTTTAGATTCTATGTTATCCTTTATTATATGAGACAATACACTTGTTTCAAGTCTATTTATTTTGCAAAAAATATATTCATGACTTCTTTAGCTCAGATGTCTTTCCTATTTAAAAATCATTATGGATTCTATATTTTTTATGTTCCATCCCAGTTAGTCTGTGGGTCACCAATACCTTAACATAAAAAAACAATGTCATGTTTTAAATGGCTGACCTTCAGTACCTATTTAGTACAATGACATGACAGCCTATTGCATTCCATTCTTTTATTCCCTGCCTTCTGCTGTAATTGCTTTCCCTTGTTCACAATTTGGTAAATAATATATGTTCACATTAGAGTATTCATCCCTCTGGGATAAACTTTCATTCACCTCATTCTTTTCCTTCTTCTCCTCCTCCAACCTGCCACTGTGTTTGACACTATGAGCTAAAGAGAGTAAACACACTAATTTCAGCTTGAATGAGTGTGAATGCTCTTAATTCTATGTGCATTCTTGCTTCCTGGAAAACCAAGATGACCTCAGTCTGAACTACTTAATAATAATGATACCGTATTCTCATTCACAAAACATTATAAACGTGTTGCACTAGGTGCTTGCTTGCATTTTACATACAGGGATGGTAAATTCCATGAAGGTAAATTCCATGAAAGAAAATGTAGTCTGTCCATACTGTTTGTAATCTTGAAACTGACTGATTGATTGTGTTCCATCAAGTTGATAGCCCTGTGGAATGACCTCCCCCCGGATATTAGGACTACTACTGACCTCCGCTCCTTCCGTGTCAAGCTCAAGACCCACCTTTTCCAAATAGCTGGCCTGGCTCGACCATAACTTAGTAACGCTCCTGATGGGTTTTTTAATTTGGTAATTTTATTAGGGGATTTTAAATTGTATTTTTAACTGTCTTTCACTTAAGTCCATCCTCCTCCATGCACATATGTATATGTCTCTGTTCTTTTGTATATATGTTTGTCTTATGTGTATTTTTTATCTGTTTGATTGTACGCCGCCCCGAGTTCTTCGGGAGAGGGTTGCGGCTAATCAAATAAAATTATTATTATTATTATTATTATAACTCTTAGTGACACATGGATAATTGTTTATAGAATGCCGTTTCCTTAGCCTGGCCCTTTTTCTCTAATTGAATGTATCCCAGGTGCTGCTCATCATCCTGTCCTCTTTTCTTTCACCTTTCTCAGCATTATGGCCTTCTCAAAGAAACTGGTTCCTCACAAAATATGCTAATTATAGTATACCCCAATGAAGGAACTACCAACTCAGACAAACAATCAAACTGTCAATCCTGAAGCCATTTTGGAAGCATCTTCAGGGCTGCCACAGCTACGCTGGTTGGAGCTATGGCAACGGGAGGGGGTGCAAAGACAGCTGGGGATCTGTAGCCAAATTAAATTCTTTATCCTGAGAATCAAGGACACTCTCACCAGGTGCTGGGGTGGCATGGACTGAAACCAACTGGAGTTTGGGATGTGACCAGATTGGACCCTGTGATGGACATGTGGATTGGGGGAAAGAACTTTGACTTTTAAATTGGGTGGGGGAAACTGTGGGACGTTCAGAGTTGGGTTTTTACCAGATGTGTTAATATGACATGCCTAATCAATCTGTATTTTGAGGAACACCTAGGACTCAAAAGTTTGATTACATTGGGTCTGTTACTTGGAACACTGATACAAACAGTAAAGAACCTAATCAAGAAACTACCAAGAAGAAAACAATTGTCCCACCAATGCTAATAGGGCAAACAACTATATATAAGCACAGAGAAAAACCCCTTCCTTCTAGCTCTGAATATGTTACCTAGTTGAGTAATGAAACACCTCTAAGGAATCAACTGAGCTGAGAGAGCACCAAGGACTCCACAATACAAGTAAATTTTAATTAAACAACAAAGATTAATCTTATGCTACTAGCAGTTATAATTCATAGTAGCTTTAAAAAAGATTACCTAGACAATTCAAGATTTGTTAAAGGCAAAATCTTAATTTAACAAATCAATACAAAAAGCCCTTTCAGTTTTGCTTTAATAGTATTCTTTAGAGAAATATAACAAATATTTTAACTATAATTTATCAAATATTTCAACTACCATTTCCTTTCCAAACCAAAAATGAACAGTTGATTTCAGTAAATTATCAAGAGGTCCTGTTCTAAAACACACATTTAATCCTTTCCTACATGCTGATTTGGGAAATGGTAGTTGGGAAAAATCAGCAGATAAGAAAGGACAAGAAAAGCATAAAAAATGCAATTAAAAATTCAATCACGGTGTGCTACTTAAAGTGCACCAATGAGAACTCATCAAAGATTCCCACTTCACAAAAAATGACAACACAATATTTTTCATCACAACTTCTCATCAGCTGGTTGAAAAAAAAATAGTTGCTAAAAGCATGTCACAACTTCTAGTGCAGCAGTACCCAAACTGTATGTTGTGACAGGCCAACAGGGGAGGGGAGAGGAGAACCAGCCCACGCAAGGGACAGGCCAGTGCACATATGCACACTGACGCGCTACTTATGTAAGTCAAACTGCGTGCTTGCATGCCGGCCTAGTTCCAAACAGGCCATGGCCCATTAATGGTCTGTGGTCTGGGGGTTGATGACCCCTGTTCTAGTCCATTAGGATTGCCATCTGTTGGAGACACTATTTATTCAGTCCTTGTAAATAAATACAAAATGCAGATGTTTGTGGACCATTATTATTTTTATTATCCTCCAAACATCCTGATTTTTTTTGGTGCAATTGTTTGGCAAGATGCATTTCTCTAGTTGTTTCAATGTTCACCGTAGACTTCCCATTCATTCAGTCCATTAACACATTTAAAATACATTAAGTTTGATTGACAAGTGTTATTAAACAGCGACCACAAGAAAGTTTGGTTATATGCAGCCCACATAATGCAACAGTGCAAAACTCAAAATTATATTTGCATTGTGTCATTTACGTGGTATGATGTTCCCATACACATGGACCTGTGAACAATTGGAAGGGCTGCTGAAAACTGCATAATTAACATTTAAGACTGTTAATTGTTTTTGTTACAAATTATTATATTGCTTCCTTGTTGTCAGTGATTTATTCCCAGTCAAGTTCTGTTTCACCCTGTGTGCTTAGGGACTGTCTGTTTCACAAATAACTTTTGCAGCAACCATCAACAAGGTTAAGAATTAATTATAATGTATTACACTGACATACAACAGAACAAGAAGCTTGGATAACTTTATTACATGGCCAGAATTTGTAACAACATTGAGCAGTGCACCTGGTTCCTCAGTAAAATAAGGAAGAAAGGAATCCTTCATCCTCATCTCGGGTTTATTATCTTCTCTGAAGAGGAAAGAGCTTCTTCTAAAGGACATGTTTAGAAAACTAAACTTTCAGTCACTGGAATTTCTAGATAAAGCTAGAATCCAGTATGTAACCCTGGAGATTTTTTTAGAATAGAATGGAATAGAATTCTTTATTGTCCAAGTGTGATTGGACAGACAAGGAATTTGTCTTTGGTGCATATGCTCTCAGTGTACATAAAAAGACAAGATGCATCCATAAAGAATCATAAGGTACAACACAATGATAATCATAGGGTAATTTACTATCAATCGGTGTGGACAATGTTGGTCTGATGGATTAATGATGGATTAATTATAGATGACACCTTTTGTGCCTAAGAATCTACTTCCATCATGAAACAGTTGTTTTCCACCTCCAGATTTGGTTTGGTATGTGATAGCCTTTTGTATGCTTATGATAGTATCAAAATAAATATTATTCAGAGTAATTCTCACAAAACTACCATCAGCCTTGCCAGATGGACCAGAATGGAAACACAGCTAAATCTATTATAAGGCTACATTAACAGAATCTTGAAAATCTGAAAGTACAATTCTCCCCCCTCCTTCACACCATGAAAAATTAGGAGGGTCTTTTCTGAGCTTCTTGCCCAAATCAGTATTCAGCTGCAGACCATGCTATGTCTTATCTGACTGTTCCCTGGGTAGCATCTCTAGGCCCGGGCTCCCAAAGTCATTCCCACATATCATTACATGTACTCTTTATCAGTGAATGTCAGTTATTTCAGATTTGCTTTTGGGGTTTCTTGCTCCTACAGTCCCTGTCAGATTCAGAATAGATGGGTATTTAATTGAAATAAGCAAGATTTTTTTTTTCATTTCTGAAAAATGAACATCTCAACTATTGTTCAAGAGATAATGCTTTCTCTTTACAGGCAGACATCCGACAACTCATCCAAAATTGAAAGGAAAAGGAATCTGCTTTCATCTTTATGTATTTGTTGTAGCTTCTTTGTTTATGAAATTGAAATATAACCTTTCAAAATGTGTTTCCCAAGAAAAGCATACTGCCAAATATCATGGTGGGTTGTGTGTCTGGATCATGAGCAATGTGTGCCTTTGTGTCTCTGTATATATCAGCATAAATCAGGCTGGTAAAATAGTTAAATTATATAAAGAAGCAAAGAATTAATTCAAACAATCAGTTTAAATTATAGCACAATTACAACTATTTGAATGAAAATACCTTGTTTTCTCTCAAGCTCAAGACAAAACTCCTTGTTTGATGATATTTCCAATATCTCGTAATTGGATTGTTCTTTCTGATGATGTTTTCCTCTATGTTTGGGAAACTATGTTAGTCACTAAAACACCAGGCATCAATTCCAACTATTCTGCTGTTGAGTAGTGTGGTAGAAGGGAAAAGATCCTTATGTACAGGCTGAGAAGCTGAGACGTTTAGACTACTGCTGCTTGGAGGGATATCACACTTGGACCTAGAAACTTCGGAATCATTGGTGTGCAACTCACCTAATATCACTGTTCTGGAGTATTTTAATTGGTTTTAATTATTAGTTAATTTATGATTACTGTACAGACTCTTTGTTGAATTTATTTGTCTGGGGTTTTGTATTTCTGTTGTTTATTGTGTATTTTATTTCTGTCTGTACACCGCCCCGAGTCCCCTTGGGGAGAGGGGGCGGTTTATAAATTTAATAAACTGAACTGAAACTGAAGCAATACAATAGTAGAGTTGGAAGGGACCTTGGAGGTCTTCTAGTCCAACCCCCTGCCTAGGCAGGAAACCCTATACCGTTTCAGACAAATAGCTATCCAACATCTTCTTAAAGACTTCCAGTGTTGGGGCATTCACAACTTCTGGAGGCAAGCTGTTCCACTGATTCATTGTTCTAACTGTCAGGAAGTTTCTCCTCAGTTCTAAGTTGCTTCTCTCCTTGATTAGTTTCCACCCATTGCTTCTTGTTCTACCCTCAGGTGCTTTGGAGAATAGTTTGACTCCCTCTTCTTTGTGGCAACCCTTGGGATATTGGAACACTGCTATCTGTCTCCCTTAGTCCTTCTTTTCTGATGGGTGCAATTAACTTTGGGTGCATGAATGACCAATGATGCAAAGTGATTCTATGTAACAAAGCCTAAATTACTAAATTACTAGGATAGTAGAGATTTGAAAAGATAAAAAAGGAAGTAGAGAGAGTACCATGTCTACATAAAGTTTGTTAAAATAACTAGGCCTCCTCAAGCATCTATATTTAAGTAACATAAAACAGAATGTATCTGTAGAATTGAGCCAACATCTCAAGATGGGAATTTTGCAACTACCCATTTTAATATGTGTATAGCATACATGTTCAAAAAGATTAGCATATGTACATGATGTTCAAACTGCCATATTACCCATTTTAATATAAAATTATATTTACACACACAAACATATAATGTAAAAATACTCACAACTAATTTATGCATTTTTTATTTACAGCATTCAAATTACAATTCATCACTAGTAAATTGTGTTTTTTTCAGTGTATTCAAAAATGTAGTATATTCAAAATAATGAATTATTAGCATTCTGAAATTACAGGTGCACTACTGTATTTTTCAGATATTTCCATTTTGATTTATACAATATTATTATTTGAGGAAGCATATTAAAAGAGTTATTGTCAAAGTGCACAATAACTGATAAAAGCAAATATCAAATATTTCAAATATTCTCCTCTTTCTTCTCTTGAAACTCTAAGAATTTAGAAATACATTTTAAAGAACATTTTAAAAAGGATTGTATTCCCAAATCATTTCTCTTGTGATTTTAAAGAAAAGGTCATTTTTATATATAACAGTATTTAGATTTTGTCCAAGAATAGAAACAAACTCCATAATTAAGTATCACCTACATCAGTACTAATCAAAATAGTACAAAACACCTACAAGATTGAATTTTTCTACAAGTCTCATTTACTTTTATTCTGAGGAGTTCTGGAGGACGTAGCTGCATGGACGTTATTTTGATCATAATAATGATGTTCTAAATACCTATTGTGATCTATCTATTGAATATTCCTTCAAATATTTCATTTTTAGTCTTAGATATTTCAGTGATAGCTCAGTGACAACCACTTCTGTGTTCCCAAATTATGTTATGTTATGTTATGTTATGTTAGGTATATTGCAAATATGTGGGGACCTTCATACTCTCGAAGATTAATGGTTTCCTTGCAGACATTTCTTTACCAAACTAGGTAAAGTAATCAGTGCACAATCTTACTTTTGGTAAGGAAACATCTGCAAGAAAGCCACCAAACGCAGAAAACACCAAGGTCCCAACAGTTAAACTCTGAGCTACAAATATCTCTTCTATTCTATATCTTATCTATTCTATATCTTATCTATTGCAAATATTAAGAACTGCATTGAGAGAGGCCCTATAAAAATTAGGCAAGCACCATAATAGAAGCAGTCAGATCCCGTCATCAATTGGGATAGTCACTAAGGAGAACAAGAAAAGCATCTGGCAAAAATTAAGAGTTTACTGACACTCTGCAGAGAAAAGAATTTAAGAAAGGAGGCGCTTCATATAGTAAACTTTATGTTTTGCTGCATTTCAATCCATCCTACTTTTTGAAGTTCTTCCTCTCTTTTTTGGCTTCCAATATTTCATTCATTGGAACTCAACAAAAACTCTGTTGGACTATCAATCCCACAATCCATATCTGCAATGATTATCACCAGATGTTTCTCTATTTATCTTCTCTCTTTTGAAACATCAGCTCCCTGAGGATTGCAACAATTAATGAAAGCCTATAAAAAATCTCTCTTTTTCATTTTCTAATAGCATCGTTCCGATTATTTTAACTACACTTCTTTTGCAATTCTTATTCACTTTGACAGTAAAAAATATTTTTCCATCCCAAAGGGAAAAAAAAATACCTTAGTAAAATTCTCATAGGTACAGTCCAGGCCTGCTTAAGATGTAAAAATAATAATAATAAAAAATAGAACAAACCTTTTCACAACCATTTATTTTCCAATGACCTGCTAAGGCAGGGGTATCAAACTGAATTTCTCTGAAGACTGGATTAGCATTGCAGCTCCCCTCCACGGGCCACCAGGAGGCAAAGATGGGACAGATTTGTGGCGCCCTGCCAGCCAAAACAGTGCACCCGGGACACATACAGCTTCCTCATGCCCCAATTAGGCTGCCAGAGGCACCACGGGCCAGGCCTTTGTTATTCCCAGGCCAGCCCCTCAGGCCAGATTTAAGCACCTCATAGGCCAGATCCGGCCCACAGGCCTTGAGTTTGACACCCCTGTGGTAAGGAACAAAAATCTAGTCTGCATAGCTCATAATTAGCATAAAACAATTCTGCAAATGTTTCTCTTCTCTTCTCTGCTTCTTCTCAGCCTAACAAGTCCTTGTATACTTGCAACTACTTGTGTATGTAAATTTCACATTTTTTGATCCTTATTTTTTTCACAATGATGCTCTTACATTGTCCTTGTCCAGAGTTCTTTCATTCTACCAGGTATTTCTCCTCACATCTCCCTTTATTGTAATTCTATGCATTTATAAGGCATTTCCAAAAGTTTCTGTCTCTGTCAGACTGGCCCTAGATTTTCTCCTAAGAAAGAATGTCCCTTGACTCCAAACAGGTTAGAGAAAAGGTACTTTTACTAGAGAACTGGGTGCAGCCCAAGTGAGGCACGCTGTGAGGAATTCCACATGAAAATCACACATTGAAAGCAATCCACATGCCCCATATCCCTCCCTTCTTGAAAGCAGTCCAATCAGGTATTCTGATGTTTTGTGAACCAGGTGTCTCTGGTAGGGTTGTTCAAGGGTTGGTGTCGTTGAACGCAGGAAGATGGCTTTGTTTGACACCTCTAGTTTCTGTTAGTGTCCATACTTCCTTATTTCCCACAACATTCCTTCACATCTCCATCTCTTTTCCCCCTTCCCTCTGGCTATGGCAGTTGCTAGTGAGCTTCAAAAAAAGTAAAGATAGGCATCTGACAATCCCATTATCCTTCCTTATTTTGACTTTTCATCATTCTGTTGGAAGAGTCATCTATTTTCTACTAAAGTTTTTATACAGGGCTTATAATTTTCCCTCTTAAATAATCAATCCACTTTCATTACAATTTCTTTTATTCCTTCTTTTTGTCCCTCTGTGTCAATTTTTCCTAAAGCCTGTTTCAAATGGCACTCACAACTATATCTGGACAAAGCCCTCTTTGCCACGGCTGCCATCTTACTCCTTGAGCAGGAACTATGAGTCAAAGAGAACCACAAAGAGATTGTGTTTGCTGCCTTTGTAAAGTAATACAGGCAGGATAAAAATCAAACAAATAAAATAATACTGTTTGTAATAGAAGCCCATCCTCTTTTACACATTTTTATTATGTCACTCACGCATCAAAAATGGCAGAGGTAATGTGTAGTGCTGATTTAGATTTGTGATTTAGAGGCAACCTGTTGTTGCTCACCACTTATCAACTATGCAATATATTGGCATCCAGAATATATCAGAACACAGATCTCTCTCTCTCTCTCCCTCTCCCTCCCTCCCTCCCTCCCTCCCTCTCTCTCTCTCTCTCTCTCTCTCACACACACACACACACACACAGAGAGAGAGAGAGAGAGAGAGAGAGAGAGAGAGAGAGAGAGAAAGGGGGGACTTGGAACTAGTTCCACAAACACTGCATTTTTAATACAACATTGTTCAGTAGATGTTATTGCATTGTAAAGGGCACATAGTATTTCTGTACAAGGCAAGAGAGTCTACATATTTTCTAGTAGCTCCCTGACCTTGCAGCTTCATTACCTATTTTCAGCACAACTGTGAAAAAAGACAAAAAGAGGATGTAAGAATAAAAGAAATAAAAAGGAGCACATAATCTAAACTGGGATGTCTATTGCAGAATTTGAGAACATTCAGAAATGATACGATTGGCCTACAATTATGAGTACTTTAAAGAAATGTTTTATTTTGTGATGTGCACATTCAGTACAATCTTTTCACCTTTATAAACTGGAAATTATAACGCAACCTACATGGAGAGCATTACAGTGGGAATGGTCTACCTTCCAGCAAGTTTAAGTAAAATTAAATGCTCAAATAATCCCCCCAAAGTTAAAATCTGATGATTTAAATAAGCAAATAAATAGTAATTTAATATCATACTTCATTCATTAATACAGATTGTCAGTAATGATTCTCCAGATATTTCAATACTTACAAATTATATGAATAAGCAAAATTCAATAGATAAACAGATAGAATACTGTGTACTGTGCACATTTTTTAATTCAGCAAATATTGGTCTAATAAATATTTGCTATTCTCTTTCTCTTTATTTTTTACATAGAACCCAGAATATAAGTTTTCTCCTCCTAATTCTTTGCCTGAAAATGCCTACAAGCAATGTCTCAACCAACAGCTAGCTAGGCAATAGTTTATTTTGGATTTCTTCTGATAGCTTTGAGCCATGCCTATGTACTTACATATATCCGACAATTATATATATATTTTGCCTTACTAAGTGTTGTAATTCTTTTTTTTAAGAGTAAACATATCCACAATAGGAAAAAAACCCAAGCCCATTGGAAAAAAATAAAATAAAGATGATGATGATGATGATGATTAATCTTTTATTCATTAAACATGAAACTCAGTCAATTGAACATTTAAAAATGTAGCACAAATATTATTGACTAGCATTGATAGTTGATACGGGTTGCTGCCAGCATCCTAGGTATCAACCAAATACCTTCTTAAAGTGTATGATGATCTGAGTAACATAGTTTTTGCGGGAAACTGTAATTTATTGATGTATTTTGCAAAATTCTTGAACATTGTACCCAATGACAATGGGTATCACTGTTACATGTTTCTTCCATAATCACATAGTTTTGATGGCCAGGTATTTCGTGATTTTTTTCCAGTTCTTTTTCTTCAACTCTGACATCTCCTGGTACAGTGATATCAATAAGTTACTGTTGTTGTTGTTGTTGTTGTTGTTGTTATTGTTCTTGTTGTTGTTACTTCTGACTACCTTATGAAATTATTAATGATTTCATTTATGTCTAAGGAGGATTCTGCATAAAGAGTAATACAAATGAAATACAATTTGTACAGTGTCAATAGTAAGCTGGTTATGGTATAACTACTTGTTACATAGATACAGTAGATAACAAAATAAGAAAATCTGAGATTCTCCAGATACTGTTTGCTTCAAAATTTGCTTCAGCAGTTATGGCCCAGGGCAGGCATGTGATCTGGAAATCACAGGGCCTTAAATAAAGATTCTGTTGTGTTAAGCGCAACTCCTGTCATTGAATGGACATATCCATTAAGTTTTCTTGTGAGCTGCATAAAAGTTGTTTGCAACTGTCATTTTTCCAGAATGTTTCTTCCAACTTCCCGTTCTGTTCTAAACAGAGTTTTTCTTTTCCAGCCAATTTAGCTTTATGAGATCAACAAAAGTCAGGCATAGGCTGCCATAAAGCACCAAAAATGGTTTACAGCTGCATGGATAACTTTTTGCATGGCCATTTTTTTTCCATGTTTGCTATATTCAAGTGGTTTCAGTAGCAGAAAAAGAAATATTTTGTTACATGCCATGAATAACCAGTTAAGATCAAAACAAGAAAGTACAGAAAACATTGTTCTGGACACTTGAAGAACCAAGAATTCATGAGAATGATGATTGTTTGGTGACTATTTCTTAGATATCTTAGATTTTTTAAATAGACCTTTGATGTGGCTAGCAGGTATTACAGTATTTATTATCACTATCAAAGTTTTAAAACTGAAGAAAGAAAATAAATGTGAAGAAAAACACGAGCTATGCCTAAAATTTCAGGGGCATCCTAGGAAAATAATTGTTTTTTATTATGAGTTTACAAAATTGGAAGGAAGTAGCAATCTATTGTGACACACACTGGCAACCCTTTGCTAACATTCCTCTTGCTCTGCTTTTTCAGTTACGAATACAATGAGTGATCTGCGTGAACTGAATAATTCCAATCATTCACATATGGAAGTTGTTGCTGTTTTTTTGCAGACATTGGCATGAAAAAGCGAGAAGGATAAAGCACCAGACCTTGCCATATGCCCAGCATCTATCATTGATGACAACTTCTTGATTTTCATTTACTGAATGCTCAGTTGCAAAGTAGCTACTGATAGTCCTCGACTTATGCCCACAATAGAGCCCAACAGTTATGTTGCTAAGTGAGACATTTGTTAATGATGTTTCATGCCACATTTGTTAAGTGAATCACTGCAGTTGTTAAATTAGTAACACGGTTGTTAAGTGAATCTGGTTTCCCCATTGACTTTGCTTGTCAGGGGGTCGCAAAAGGTGATCACATGACCCTGGGACACTGCAGTCATCATAAATTTGAGTCAGTTGTTAAGCATCCGATTCGGGGAGCGGTTTCCAGTACTCCTTTGTCTTTTTCCATAATTTCTTCATCTGAATCAAGCGTATGTAGAAACGCAGGTAAGATTAGCTGCCCTATGCACAACTAAACTAGACAATGTCTATGGAGATATCGGTTATCCAGGTCATGGTTGTCCCAAGAAGCTAAAAAAGCTTCTTGGATGAGACGTGAAACATCTTCAAAGAAAAACCAGAAAGTCCAGTTGCCTCTTGAAAAAGCACTTTTGGAATAAACTAGACAATGTATAAATAATATCATATTCCAATCCAAGTGTTTATTTGTAATAGATTAGGTGTCTAGGATCCAGAGATGGTATTCTACCAGTTGAGACCGTATCGCCCAAACCAATAGTGAAAATCGGGGGTGGCTCTGCCCATCCATTGCCAGCTCAATGACATTTCCATTTCCATGCGTGGAAGGATCTGTACATGCACGGAGGTGGTGCCTACGCTCATATTTGCAAACCAGTAGGGAAGGTAATTGTATACCACCCTTGTTAGGATCTATTACTTGGAACCCTGACATTAGGATTCAGTCAGGCTTACCCCATGGGATAAATGTAACCTTTTCCCCTCCATTGTCTCCATTGGGACTAAATTAAATTAAATTAAGCTCACATTAAATATTAAATGGTATGCTATGCCCTCAGTTATGCATACAACAAAGCTTACCATTAGGCTTCTACTGTACTTCAAGGTGCTGATTGCCAAAAATAAAGCCTTTCATGGAACAGAACCTAGTTATTTATGGGACCATCTTTCCTGCATAATGTCTTAAGATCTGAGTAAGTCAGTATATTTTGAGCAACGTCTATCAAACAATGGCATCTCATGGGACCCAGGAGAAAGGCCCCCTCTATTGCACCATTTGTGATCTGGAAGAGGACCACCCACCAGAGATCAAAGGAACCACAATTTTAAGTTACCTTAAGTATCTTGGTCTTCTCTCAAATGTTTGGCTAAAAAATATTGTGGGCTGGTGGTTTGGTTATTATAATGTTTATAGTCTCTCCTTTTTTATGGTTTTGATTGTTGTTTAAGTCTTTAAATTTTTAATCTGTACACTGATTATATGTTGTTCAGGGCTGAACTGGGTGGGCTTTGGTGCTGTCTGAGCTTGGTAGGAAGTGGGTTTTTTTGCAGAAGTTTCATTAGCAGACTAGGTAACATCATCAGTGTTAGCATGTCTGCAAGAAAACTAGCTAGTTCGGAGAACACCAAGGATCTCACAAGGATCTGTATTCTGCCAAGGATGCTGTATCAAACCATTTGATAAACATTAAAGGATCAAACTAAGACAAAGCAGTATATATAATTCAAGACAGGTATAAAGAGGTGAGCATGGCAATATGATAGATTTGGTTCTTACATATATATAAAAATAAAAGGCTATGTTTGCTAGTTGAAGTCTCTTGGGCTCCCACTTCTGGAAACTGCTTTATTCTTTGAAAGGATATGTTGTTAATAACCTGATAATATAAAACTACCCTGTATAATCTAATAGTGCCATCTATTAGTGCAGAGATATTGAAAGGTGTGTATGGCAGAATATTATAAGCAAGGCTTCCAAGGAGATTAATTTTGCTCCTATCCAAATTGCATTAAAATATTCTATTATAATATGCATTGTGTGAATAATGATGAGCCAATTTCAATTTCATTTTCTCTTTAGAAGACAGCTTTAACTCCACATATTATGACTTTATCTCCTTAAAAAGTATATTGAGGTCTTTATCAAAAGCAGCTGAAAGAAACTCAGTCATCTCTTTCTGATATTCCTTAAAAGACTGCCCACTCCAGGTGTGTGCATTTTAAAGACAATTAGGAGTGGTGAGATGCTGAAGGGATCACAACACATAGTTTATTGGGAAATTCACATTTTTATTTGCAAACTATCTGGAAACAGATCGTATTAGGGTTTTTTTTCAATTTTTTATTTGTAATTACTCATGAATAATTTTCCTTCTGAGTAATTCTTTGGTCTTACATTATTTATGAAGAGATTATTGTGAAGAAATGTGGCTTAAGATTAGCATTGTATAAGTGAACTTCTGGATAATTTGAACTCCAAAGTAATTCCCTAATTTTGTTGTTTGGAGTACTATATACCGACCAAGTTTTGTGTAAGACTTCTAAATGAAGGTACCCCAAAGTTACAATATGGTGATGATGACAATGACTACCTGTATCTTATCCAGCATTGTTAAACTACATTTTTGAATCTTTTGACACTTAATTTATTAAGTGAGATCTTCAAGAAATGTTTTAGAACACATATAGATTTATTTATGTAGCATAGGAATATTTTCTTGTACAGGGGTGTTAATGGTAAAAGCCACATGCACACTTTATTGTAAGCCATTTTACAATTAGTGAGGCTTTTCCTTGAGTAGACCCAAATAGGACAACATTATGAACAATGTACAGCATAATATAGAAATGATAAATATTATATTTTTGATAAAGTGTATTAAACACAGTGAAACATGCTGCTATAGATAACCAATGCATGCATTTTGTTTGAATAGTGTTTAATTACAATATGTCTCTTGTTCTTTTATATATGGGATTTTTCTGTATTTGTTCTTCTTAAACTTCTATTAATTAGACAGAGAAATAGACTAAGAAGAGATGCAAGCAGAGTTAACTCACCCACTGAAGCGCTCACATACAACTTCAGATTCAGATCATTCTGGGTTTTGTAGGCGAGAGGAGCCCTGGACACCTGTTCTTTAATAACTCACTGTGTTATAAGCCAGTGGTCCCCTGCGACCGCTGTGGTCTGCGAGAAAATTTTGATGGTCCACAGAGAAAATTTTGATGGTCCACAGAGAAATCTTTGATTTCTCTCGAGGAGTCCAGCTAAAGTTTCCCCCGCTGCTCGTGCTTCAGCACTTTGACTCCCAGGGACAGGATGGGGTCATTCAGGCAGTTAGCTTGGCTGCACCTTCCAGCCATTGCCACTACTGCTTTAGCCCACTTCTGTCCCCCCTGCTGCAACAGCACCATTACCTCATTCCGGCCTGCAAGGGCTGCACTCCTTTTTCAAAGTTGCACCACCTGCAAACTTGCACACTGCATGTGCCACCCCCTATGGTGGAAATTTCCAGTCCCACCATGGATCAATCCCATATTCCAGAGCTGTAGTAGTCAGAGGATTGGTCCTTTGGTCATCCCGGAGCAGCTCTGTAGGCCAGTCCACCCTCTGCAGGCCAGTACACCCGAGTGAAGGAACTGCTCTGGGATCATCAAAGGACCAGTCCTGTGACTACTTCAG
Organism: Natrix helvetica; assembly: GCF_964273705.1. Lineage (NCBI taxonomy): Eukaryota > Metazoa > Chordata > Lepidosauria > Squamata > Natricidae > Natrix > Natrix helvetica. Next base: position 96,162,710 of record NC_138549.1, on the reverse strand, counting down.
CTCTGGAATATGGGACTGAGTTTCCCACCAACGTCAGCAAGCCACCATCAGTCTCCCCATCTTCATTTTCTTTCAGATTGACTAAGCTTCTTGAGAGAAGGAACAATCGGATGCCTCACAGAAGCAGACAGATAGGCCTGAAAGGCAGCTGAGCCTCCCCCACCATATTCTGTGGGATTTAAAAGTATGAATTTGGTGGTCCATGAGGTCCAAAAGGTTGGAGACTCCTACTATAAGCAGCACAGTGCTTATAGTAGGAGGTAAGGGAACCCTCATAGGTAAGGGAAGCCTCAATCCTTAAAGCTGCAGTGCTAATGCAGAAATTACTGGAAAAGCTGCAACTATGGTCAAAATGAGGACAGGGAGGGATAAACCAACTCAGGAGGGGGCTAATCCTATTCAACAAGTTGTAAAGAATAAGAACCCTCCTTTCAAAGGAGAAAGCTGCCTACAGAAGAATTCAGGAAGAAGAAGAAAATGTCCATTTGGACATGTTCTGTGGGATACACAATCTAAAATACAACCAGAAAGCTGCTTTTAAGACCTTTCTCATCAACCTGGAGATGGGTCATTTACTCTGTTTTTGACTTTGAGTTTACCCTATTGAGATGAATAGAACTATGTAATAGGACTTTCTCCTTAGTGTAACCTGTATTGCTAGACTTTATTAAAGCATAGGCAACCAAGTCTTTTATTCTCCCTTCTCTGGTTACATCCAACCATAATGCAGCCTCAATAGTTGTAAAATGGATCCATCATGGTTTTACGACTTTTTTTTTGCAGCAGTCATTAAACATACCCATTGTTTGCTATGGTGTGATTTTGTTGAAAATGAGAAGTGATGGTTTTTGACAAAACTATAGTGGAACACTGCAAATGTAGCTATTTTTCTGAATACCTGAAATGTAGTCACACAACTGTGTGTGTGTGTGTGTGTGTGTGTGTGTGAGAGAGAGAGAGAGAGAGAGAGGGAGGGAGGGAGGGAGGGAGGGAGAGGGAGGGAGAGAGAGAGGGGGGGGAGAGAGAGAGAGAGAGAGAGAGAGGGAGAGAGAGAGAGGGAGAGGGAGAGAGAGAGAACCATTGGAACTTCAGATCCACATTTTAAATCCACTTTTTCAGGTATGTAGTTACTTCAAATGGTTGCTAACTGAACGGACATAAGTTGAGGACTACCTGTACAACCAAAGACAAACCACTTTGTCTCCTATGGGGCAAATGCTAGACACAAATGCTTCCTGACTCCACCAAAGCCTTTAGCAGCAAGGTCTTATGTGAGATTGGTTTTTCTAAGACACTTAAGAAATATAAGGGCCAACATTTGATCATGTTGCATGCTCTACGCACTTTTGGGTACAGATTGCCTATTTAGTTATCAGCTGTTTGAAATAATTAAATCTTTCTTGCACAGTGTGAATGAATTGATGAAGTATCTATTTTGACACTAACCATATATGGGATTTAAGTACATGCAGGACCGAATCTATAATTTGATATGCTACGCTCACATTTTTTCCCCATTTCCCTATTTGGTCCTATCGTCCAGATCTCAGTAAAATCTAGGTATACATCATCTACAGGATATGTCACAGTTAGACTGCCACAACTTTTTTTTAAATTATCAATCTACTCTAGGTCACCCACTACTTCCTAAATTTACAACATCCGTTTTGGAAAGTTTATTAGGAGGGAAGAGCAGGTACATATTCACAGCTAGATCACTTGCAAATGCAGTCCTGCTGGCTTACTAGTGAAATATTGGTGATCAAACATTGGTGTAGCTGATTTGTGGCATAAAAATCTATGGAATTCAAAACCGACATTACCAATTATGAGAAAAATAGGGCAGTAAAGAAATGACATTGTGACATTTTCCAGAGAAAATGTTGCCATGCAGTGCTATTGTTGTTGGGCTCTGTTTCATTGAAACTCCGAAGGCTGAATTTCATTTTGTTTCAACGATCTTTTGAATAGATTCTTGTTTTCAACTCAAAGGTATCAGGTGGCCTGAATTTGCATGGAATAATTTTAAGATGATGAGTGCACTTTCTGATTAAATAGGCTTATCTGCATAATCATGTGATCTTTCTTTGAGAGGAAAACATAGACATATTTCAGTAATGGAAAAAGAACAGCAGGAGTGCCATGCCAAGAACCACAATATCTTCAAATGTTTAGATGGAATAAATCAGCAAGGCTTGTAATCAGTGATGGAGAGGCTTATAGTTGCCTTGAGATAATTATTTTGCATGGTGGAAAATGCAATCCTAAGAATATTTCGCCTAATATACTGAAATTCATTACTTTCCCTTTAATGGAAGCCTGTGGTTCCTGGGAAAACATCCCAAAGGGCAGATATTGTTTTGTTGTGCTTTTCTCTCTCTGAGAAGGGAGACAGAAATTCAGCAACGGAAAAGAAAATCTAGATTTATTTACCAATCTCCATGATCAGACTTTCTGATTTGGGGGAAATTCAATCTAGAAAGAATAGGGCATGATTAAGGAAAACAGTTCCTCCCTAGAAATAAAAGAAAGCCTTAGGCAGGATTTTAGTCAATTTAATTAGTTCTGGATTATTATTAAAAAAAGTTTTGGAGGGGAATGTAGTCTCTGGTACAATTGTCAGCATTGTTACCCCTGAAGGGCCATTCATTTCTCTGTAGTTAATGAATTGTTGAGATTAGTGAGAAAGTAAACACTCCAGTATCATTCCCACTAGGTAGACCAGATCAGAAAATCAATTCAATTGGAAGGCTACAATGTTTTTATTGACATGGGCTATGATAACAGGAGAGCAACTTGGTGCCTAGACCTAAAGAAGCTAACTTCCCACTCAGAAGGTTGAGACACTCAGAGTTTTGAGGCAGTGCCAGATGTTTCTCTCCCCTAGAGTGCAAAGATGAAATATCTGCTGTGAACCTGTGTAGGCATCAGGAAGGGCATCCAGCCAGTAAACATTCAGTTCCATCTAGTCGCCCTGCTCTACCCCAAATTGGGACCACGGAGTGGTAATAAGGGAGCAGAGTATGATATCAGAATATTGCAAGCCTGGCTTCTTTTTATTTCTGTATTATACTCAATGAATTAGGACGGTATCTTTTCAGCTGTCTCCTTGCTTCCCAGGACTTAAATAATGTTTCAGCCTTCCTTTTCTAGGTAATGGTTCTTGCACATGTCCATCCAGTTAATTTCCTTTATCTGCCAAGCCAAATGGACACAAGGACTCAAAGTGACATTCTATATGAGATGGGCAGCAAATAAATTTAATAAATAAGTAGAACCTGTAACAGGGAAATATGCTGAGAGCCCATTTAGATTTGTTTAAATTATAAAATGGATGGAATTTGGAGAAACGTTCAAGCTGGCCAGTATGGTCAGGGAAAAACCAAAGACTAAACTGAGAACTACAGAAGTTCTCAATCATCCAAGTCAACACGGCAACATGATTTTTCTTGAGGACATTTTGCTTCACATCCAAGATCCTTTTTCAGTTCTAAATAACTGGTGAGAAATAATAGAGTGTTAATGACCGGCTGACTGCAAAGAGTATAAATTCTTCTATCCTCACCAGTTAATTAGAACTGAAGAAGCTTTTTGGATGAGAAGTGAAATGTCTTCAAGAAAAAAAACAAGAAAATCCAGTTGCCATTTGGGACAACTGAATTAATGATATATGGATTTATTTTAAATTATGAAATGTGTTAAAGAGGAAAGGGAAAAAATAAGAGATCAATTACTCAGCAGAAGGAAAGGTGCAAGTCATAATACTTTTTTCTTCATTTCTTTTCTTACTTTCTATACTCTTATTGTTATACTTTTATTATATTGAAAATGTGTTTTGTATATAACATACACACATATGCATGTACCAGGGGTGGGTTCCTGCCAGTTCTAACCTCTTCTATAGAAGAGGTTCCACAAATCTACAGTGCCATTTAGAACCGGTTCCAGCTCCCTCCCCCCACCCATCCACACGTCATCAAGATGAAGAGCGAGAGGAGGAATCCTGGGAGTTGGTCCACAAGTCTTAAAGCTGTCAAGTTTGAACACCCCTGGGTTTTTTTTTAAGGGTTAGGGATGCAAGGGTCTTGCAACTTGACAGCTTTAAGACTTGCACACTTCAATGCCAGAGTTTCTGAGCCAACATGACTGGAGGAGGAATTCTGGGAGTTGAAGTCCACAAATCTTAAAGCTGTCAAGTTTGAACACTCCTGGATTTTTTTTCTAAAGGGTTAGGGGTGCAAAAGTCATGCAACTTGACAGCTTTAAGACTTGCGTGCTTCAAATGCCAGAGTTTCACATTTGGCTAAGCAAGAGCGTTTGTCAGGGCAGCCTCCATCAGTAACCAAGAAAGAAACCACTCAACTCCATTTTTCAGAATTAAGAGTACTTTTTATTGGTTATGAGTAGAAAGCAGCTAGCAAAGCAAGATCTGAGGCAAAAGCGTGCACAATCATAGATATCAATATGTGACCCAACTCCCTCCCCCTAGTAATCCCAACCCCCAGTCCAATCCCCACACCCGAAAGGTGTCATGTGGGCTGCAGCTTCAAAACCCATCATCAGGTTGGTATGCCGGACGGTTGGCCTTGGCGGCAATTCCACTATCTGCAGCATGCGCAGTAGATGGTGAGAAAATCACTCCCTTCTTCATTCATTCCTGTGCTTAAGCTTCCCCTCCCAAATACCATATTATCTCCCCCCCTCCCCGTTTCAATGGCAGCCGAAAGCAAGCAGCAAAGGAGAAGCTGACAGCATTGTTAAGTGAGTTTCACCACATTTTACAAGCCCACCCAGTCTCATGGCTGGCAAGCCACTCCCACCTGCTCACATGGCCGGCAAACCACTCCCACCCAGTCATGGCCAGCAAGCCACTCCCACCCAGTCACATGGCCAGTAAGCCACTCCCACAAAGCAGGCTCTAAAATAAATTTGAAACCCACCACTGGCATGTACCCATAAAAGGAAAATGTGCTGGGAAGTTGAATTTGCAATGGGAGGCAGTTGAAAAAAAACCAACCCTGATTTTGATATCCGTCTTAGAAAAATAAAAAATAAAAGTTGCTATCCCATTACTGATGATGGAGCAACCAGGCACGTCACATAAATCTTACGTCATCTGAGATTAAAAGCATTTATTTAAATCAAGATAGTAATCATCAATATAAGGAGATAAGTTTAGCATAGTAGAACTTTTAAGAGAAGATAAAAGCTTAGAAACAAAAGACATATAAGTGGGTTCATTTTATAGATATATAAAATTATACATGATGTAGCTAAGAGCCCCCCCCCACTTTTTTTTCTTTTTTGTTTTTTTTGCCTTTGAAGGCTTGAAATGACCTTCTGAAACTCTATAATAGAGATGGGCGAATAAAAGACATGTGTAGGCAGCACCTTGTTCCAGCTACTACAGACATAGGGGAAGCCAGTGGGGGGCGGGGGAAAGCTGTTGTCTTCAATGAGGTAAATTGCAGTGTTTCTGTATCTCAGTGACCCTGTGTTTATTCATTTTGCATTTACTAGAGTTATTTGTCAAATTTATATGACTGTCCATCTCGCACAAGATGATTCTGGGTGCTGTACAATACAATTAAAATAAAATCTATATATGAAGGTCTTAATGTGGTTTCTTTTAAATATACTTTAAGCTTAATTATAATTACTGTATATATGCCAAATATATTGATTTAAATTACATAATCAAATTACTTGGGTAACAATCCATATGTTTGATAATGTATGCACAAATACAATTTTAGTAATGGTTTAAAATTTGATGATATTATCTAGATGAGATTTTTAACTTTGTGTACATTAAGAAAACACAGTAATTCATTAAAAAGAAATAAAACCCAGCATGATACCAGTTTTGCATTTACTTTTATTTTCTTTATCAGAATAACTATGGAAACAACATTTTAAGCAATACTTTTAAATAATAATAATATATAATTAAGATGTTTTACAGATAGATATAGATATATACACTTAGGTAACATATGTAATGTAACAATGTCATATATCATCTATTTACATACACACAATCACACTTTTCTGTGAATAAAATGAATGTATTATTTATTTATTTGTATTTATTTGTTCATTCATTATTATTTTTTATTTATTGAAATTTACCAAAGTCAAAACACTAAATTTAACCTTATGGTTGCTTTACAAACTAGCTTAGTATCTATTATATCTTTTATATCTGAAGTTCTACTTTGTCAAATAATTCACTATGACAGAAACAAAAACTACAATTTTATTAGAAGCAGCATTTGTAAATTTGCGAACATTCTTTTTTTCCCCATGACTTATGTTAAGTTCAGTGACTTGCCATTATGCTATCTAGCCTACTACCAAAGTTACATGTAGTATGGGTACCATCAATTGTGAATCATCAACTTCTACATTAACTATCTAATAAACTCAGCTGATTGATTTAATAAAAAATGTTTTGTTAAAATTGAAAAAAGGGCAACACTATTTGGATGTTAAGAGAATAATGAAAACAGGAAATTTTGAAGGAATCTAAAAATATGAGTGTAACCTTTTGCCTCCGAAGAATGGCATTGTTTAACTAAATAATACAACTGTGGCTCATAAATTAAAATAAATTACACACAGTTTAGCTGTGTAACACAGCATATCTGTTCAATTACAAATGAAGGCATGCTTTATTTCTTGCATTTAAGACATACTTCTAACAGAAGGTTAGTGCCTAGAACCTTTCACAGTGATTCATGAGTGCCCATTATGGGTTATTTTCAAATCAGAAGCTCAAACCCTTCATGGAAGAATGATTATAGCTAATTTCACATTTAAATGGATAGATTCAATTAAATCCTCTCCCAAAAAAGAAAAAAAGAAAAGAAACAGAAGAAAAGTGGACATCATTGGTTATGAATGTATCAACAACAGAGACAATTGACAAATTCCAGAAGCCAGCTCTTGATGATACTCCCTAGGTCTGTGTCAAAATTATTTCCCTTTTTTTCATTTTCTAAATAGACAAAGAATAATTGGAAAGCTGCAAAAATCAAACACAATTTGGTTAAAAGACTATTAGGGCAACATATTAATCTCTAAGACATGTCTCTATTTCATAGCTATTTCAAATGGCAAGTAAGCACATTTCTGCTTATGTAATAGGACTTACCATTGCTGTCCTATCACATATTTCTTCATAAATCAGTTCTGGTTCTTTGAATCAGATTTGGAGAATATATAATATAGAAGTTATTAATTCCTTATCTATTAATTGATCCAAGTCATAATGGAGCTTACTGTATTTCATTTTGCCCTTCCTCTCTGAAACTGAGCTTGAAAAGAAACTCTAAGCTGACACTACCAACACTGAATTTATATATATATATGAGAACTGGAAGCAATAAGGGTTGACATCAAACATAATTTAATTTGTAAAAACATAATTTAGAAATTATATTACAATATTTACTAGATTATTCTCATTTTTAACACATAATGTGGTTGACCTGACTGATCTATTCCTATGTGAAAATGTGCTTTTGATTAGATGTTCATTCTCTTTCTATTTTTTAGATGACCAGCAAAAAATGTAAAATATGAAGAGGTTGGGCAACCTGATGCTCTCTAAAGCAGGGGTGTCAAACTCATGGCCATGGGTCGGATGCATCATGTGCTAGCCACCCCCACCCCTGGTTTGGCAAAGGGGAAAAAAGTCACGATCCATCACATGACAATGATGTGATGGTGCGAGTTTGACATCCTCACTCTAGAGGATTTGGATGACAACTCACCTCATTTCTTCCCATTGCCATGCTTATGGAGAGATTTGATCCACGATGTTTGGAAAGAACTCTTTCTACTGAACAACGGTGATTTCTGGTACTGTAAACAATGCTCATAACACAGGGGGGGGGGGGATTCTGTAAGGAAATCAATAACAATCCACATTATGATTTCAGTGATGACCCGAGGCATGGCACAAAGGCAACACAGCCAGAGAACTGGTATGAGTCCCATTATTAACACCAGCTGTACTCCAACATCCCTTTCAACTCTTCGGGCTGGAGAAAAGCTCTTCCACAAACCTGTAACAGCCTTTGGCTGAATATACTCCAGTCCAAACCTTGTAAGCACAAAGCTTCCAACTATAAATCCAACAAAGCAATATAAGGAGTTCCAGAAGTGAAGTAGCACGGCAGTAATTCAAACCAATTGGGAGGATGACAGAAACTCAGATAAGCAGTTAACACCAGATGAACTCAGTGTTTGTTCTCGACAACCGTCCCTCCCATTTGCCTCTCCTTTAAACTCCATCCCCAGGTGTGCCTTGTGAAGGGGATCAGGACCCTTTCCTTTCTCATAAACCATGCAACCCACATTTCTCTCTTCTCTTCATGCCCTAGGATGAGGAGAGGCTGGACCTTCATCTGAACCCCCTCTCCCTTGTTCTACCTTTCCCCTGCTCTGCCCAGCCTAAACTTGCCCTTCCCCAGTTTCCTCCACAGCCAATGGATCCACTCTCCCGCTCTCTGTCAGCTGTTCATCTTCCTCCTCAGATTCAGACTTTGATGGGGACATGACAGATTTCCCTCACTGTTATACAAATCTTGAAAGGAATACTACAAGTGGGTGACTGCATTCCCTGGGCTAGCAGGGTTGAAAAGGGAATTTCTAGGAAGTTATACTGGGAATAGATCAGCTATATCTACCTAACCAAATATGAGTGATGCCACCAAATATCCCTATGTACCATATGCTTTTCTTTTGTTGGTGTTATCTTCACTTAACAAGATTTCTAAGTAGGTTTTAAAATATTTCCAGGATGGAAAAAAAAAAACATAAAATGTTTTTTTTTTACAACCCATTAGGGTATTTTACATAATCTGATGTAATCTTTTGCCTATCAGAAACAAAGACAGCTCTTAAAATCATTTCAACACATTGTATAGTCATTTCTATTTAGTTGTGGATAATCCTAACAACTGCTATGAAATTCACCATTCTGTAATTTTTACGGAAAACATTATTCCCAACAGCAGATGTACCCAGAAACAGAATATTACTGATTGAGATCTGTTGATATCAATTTTTAAAAGAAAGACAGTAAATAAAAGATTTTTTTTAAAAAAATCTTGTATATATTTACAGGAACAAAAAGAACATTTAAATGTAAATTGCAATGATAAATATTGATCTACCTTTAAAAAAGTGAATAGCATTTTGTTATAACTTATGGAATTGAACAATCTAAAGCAAAATTTTCTATAGCTAATCCTCAACAGAAAAAAAATCCATTAGAAGTAAAATTACAGCTTTTAATGTTCTTCCCAAAGCTTCCTGAATAAAATTAAATATCAGCTTTTACATTGAATTTTTCTGTAATCTAGCTGTTCATAGTGGAGTTGTACGTCTTAATTGCCATTCAAACAAAATGTTTCACATGCTGGAAAAAAAAACCCTTATCTTCAAGTTCTTGCTGATCACTTAGTTTCATGAGCCCCCTTTCTGTAAATTAAAATAGAAACTCTGAATGCTACCCTTTCATTTCTGAATTTTTTTCTTTGATTTCCTTAGTACACAGCTTTTATTGCTCACTCAATAGAAATAATGTGCTGGTTTGCACATTTTATATGCCTAAAGCATTTGATGATCCTTGACAACTATTTTTTTCCCTGAAATATAGAAACATCATACTTCTGGGAGCTTTTTATTCCCCGCTGATGAGCCTTACTTTAATATCTGTATTGGTGAGAACTAACCCTTCCCAACTCTCGGGATTGTCATGTAATTTATTTGAGTATTGTGAGTCATCCAGAGTCAATGAATGTCAGATAATGTACAAGTTTTATAAAATTATTACAGTTGGCCCCACGGTCAGCCAGATATTTAGAATGGCTTGGCATTTTTGTCCACCTATTAAGTCACTTCCAGGGACCTGGGATAGGCAGCTATTGTTTGATAGTGTTAAAGGTATCGGTCACAGGATGTAAGCTGTTCCAAGGAAAGCTGTATTTTGCAATTGACTGATGGTGATTTTGTCAATGCCAATAGTGTTCAGGTGGTGCTCCAGATGTTTGGGGATTCTACACAAAGCACCTATCACTACAGTTACTATCTTTGCTTCCTTTTGCCACAGTCATTCACAAAGTACAAAGACCTGCAAATAAAAGTAGAACTCTACTTTGCCTTTCTCCTTTACGTTATCTTCTCTTCTACTGTCTCCAAATTCTGCAATGCCCTGATATTTTTGTCTTTCTTATCAACCATTGTTAAGTTTGGGGTGTTGTGTGATAGGTGCTTGTCTGTTTGAATTGACTCAAAACACTTTAGCTTCTTTATTTTCTCTTACTAAATTTTTTCCCCACCAGTTCTTCCTGGCAGGCAAATGGTATTTCTTGTATATACAGTATTCCAATGTAGTATTGTTACTATATGTCATTGTTTGTGGTCAATCTATGTCATCTTCTTGCAGCAGCTAACTAGGTGATCTACTGTGTTTTCAGCTTCTTTGTATACATTTGTTCTTAAGGCTATATGTGAGGGACTGCAAACTTCCTGACAAAACTGAAAGTTATTAATAGTCTCATCAGAATGCACTGACCTGAATATCATGGATGTTGAAACCCTGTAGACCAACATCCCATACAATGAAGTATTACAAATAATCACCAATTCTATTTCTGATGATATTACAGCACAGCAGGTTTCCAACTTCTGCTGCTATGTACTGAATCTACATCATGACCAGGATCATGTTGCACACTTCTTTCTTGTCCTTCATTTTAGAAGGCAAAACAACTGAAGAGGAAAGCTGAGTTATCAACTTCAGAATTATTGAAAATTAGCACAGTCAACAACTCTGCATCTCTTTCAGATGTGTAAAGTCACATCTCCTGTTATTAAATATTTCACTCATAAAGATCTCTGCCATAGATACATAGACACTCAAAGACTGGATGTACATAGACACTCAAAGACTGGATGGGCTAAGGAGCAGGTGCTAGTTGGGTCAAGGAAGAGTCAACTATTGGTGGCTAAATAAGGCAACAAGGAAAGCCAAGGCATTTCAATTCAAAACTTTATTGTCACTGCACAACCTGTATACAACGAGATTGGATGAGCCTCCCTTACTGCAGCCCCACCAGACACAAAATACATCTGAATAATTCATAAGTGAAGAAAGAAAATCCCAACCCAGTAAATCAACCTAACAGGCACATGATCCTATATACATATATGTGCATAACATTGCATTACGTTATATTACACAAGTGTGAACATGTTGCATGTTGTGCTGGCCCTGCAAGTCTATTATACTAAATAGTTATGGTGTTGTGTTGCATTCAGGAGTCTGACAGCCCATGGATAGAAGCTATTTTTCAGGCTGTTCATTTGACTGGATATGCTTCTGTATATCCTGCACGATGGTAGGAGAGTAAAGAAGCGCTGACCAGGTGTGACTCATCCCTGAGGATTTTCCTTACCCTGCCAGGACAGTGAGTCCTAGCAATTTCATCTAGTGGAGTCAGGGGACATGCCATGACATTTTGTGCTGTACTCATCACCCTTTGTAGTGTCTTTCTATCCGCTGCTGTCAAGCCAGCATACTATACCATAAGACAATATGTGAGGATGCTTTCTATCATAGACCAGTAGCAGGAGGTCATCAGTTGTTGTTCTACCTTGCTTTTCTGCAAGACCCAAAGGAAATGAAGTCTCTGTTGAGCCTTCTTGGCCACCTGGATCGTATTGGAAAGATAGTGTTTCTTTCCATTCCTTCTGTTGCCTGAATGGAACCTTGTTAGATTGTTCTGTTCTACTAAGTCCAATTTCTAATTCTATTCTGTTCTTATGGCTCGCAGAACTATATTTTATGGATCTAACTATGCTTTAATATTATTCATATGATAGTTGTATGTGTATTATGTTGTTGCTGTAGGAAATAATAGCTCAACCTATTTTCATTTTGGGGGGAAAAGGTGTCTCCAGATCAGTGAAATACAAACAGTGATTCAGTCCTGCCATCACAAACCACTTCTCTACCTTTGATTTATTGATGCTACCTTTATAATCTGGATCCTGAGACAAGAAGCTTTTACAAGTTCCATCAGTATCTCAATTAAGGTTCACATTGACCCAAAGTTATTTCAATCTATGTAACAAGTTAATTATCTGCCCACTGCTGTTGAAACTAACAAATGGGTATGTCATCATTGTATTTTACAGGAAAATAGGTGACCATGATAGATATATACGTGCTGCAAACTTCCATTCAGAACATACTGCAAAATCTATTTTATATTGATAAGTGCCACAATACATCCACAATTCTGAATATTTGCCTGCTAAACAAATACAATAATTGGGGTTTAAATTAGGCATTTGTGTAATTACAGTACTAATAAAAAACCAATCAACAGAACCTTGCCAATACACAGAAATAAACTAGAAGATGGATCCAGAAAGAAGTCTATAGGAGGCAATTCATTTAATATCTACAACTCCTAATTATACCTGGAGAGTGACACTTCCCTTTCACAACATAGTGAAAGTTTTTCACTTGTTTATAGATGATAACAGGCCCTGGAAATAAAGAAAAACACATTGTGATTCTTCCAAGCAGATTTCTTTATTGTTCATCATTTAAAGACATTATCCTGACAACTAAAGCATATCAACCACTCTATAAAACATGTCCCCTGGGAGCTATGAGGGAGGAGCATTCTTCATCCTTTTTCTTCCACACTAACTAACTGAGCTGAGTTGTCTCTTGCTCTCCTGGAATGCACTCCCTCTTTCCTGGGAATCCGGACAATATTCCATCACAAATAGCCATGTTATCTGAAATGGCTACATCAGAGATAACGACCTATGACACAATGATACAGGTGGAACAATGATAACACGGATTGCCAACTCTGTCCTCATACCTGCTACGGCAATGTTCTCATCCTCTTGCATTACCACAATAATGTGGGGAAACTTAACATTAGCTATATTATCTATATATTTGTTTATTATCAAATCTATATGGCTGGCCATCTCACAAGAAGTGACTTTGGGTGGCATACAACAGTCAAATAAAACAACAAATATATAAAACAATAATTATAAAAATATAAAATAATCCTTATTGAAGATTAAAATATTATTAAAAATTAAAATATACAAATCACAAGGAGAGAGTGAACCACAATAGTGAAACCATCTTAGAATATTATTGTTGTCCTGGGACTTTCAGGCTTGATAATATACTCAAGGAACTTTCAGAACATGAACAGGCATGGAACTTACTTAATTTCAGGGATAGGGAGATATTCCAAAATAAATGGCAGGGAAGACACATCTTTGGTGACCCACCAGATGGTAGCCATAACATGCCTTCTCTGCCAGATCTAATGGGATGATTGATATAATTTGACAGTGTTAGCCCCTCAGCTAATCCAAATAAATGATATGAAGGGCTTAAAGATTAAAACCCATCCTGAAATTGATCCAGAAACTGCAGTTTCTACACACACACACATTCCCCATAAAATTCCTCTGGGTCCATCAGTCATTGGAAGCAGACCAATTTAATGGCTTCAACATCCTTTCACTGGCTATTGGCACTAGGGAATCCCATTGAAACCAGTCAGATCACATCCTAAGAACTACCCTAATTTCAGATTTCATATCTGCTGCTCTGATAGGAACATCAGTTCTAGTGTATGGCCATCTTTCTATTGAACTCTATATGATTTGAGATAGGCCAATGGTCATCATAGTGGCCATGATCTCCTTGGCCATCTCAGACCCCATTTCTAGAGAAAGTAGGTTAAAGTCCTCCATAAATCTGGATGTCAACCTAAATGTCAACCTAAAAGTGAAGTCAAGGAGCTCAGAAAGGAAGGTTGTTCTATAGCAGGAAGGCATTTCACCAGCAACAATTACAGTTGATCCCTAGAGCCAAAGTTAATGAACCTATGGTGCAGTATGCTGAAAAATTGTAAGAGATTCCCAGATGACAATTGCCACACATTAATTATTTTCCATATGATCCATGCTATTGACCTATCAGCCATGCTTTACATTGGGGAAACTGACCAAGCTTTATTAAAAGTTAAACAAGCACAAATCAGAAATGGTTAACTCCTGAAACAATTTCAATTGTGCATGTTATCTTTTACTTCACAAAAATAATAAAAACAATCCATAAAATATAGTTCAAGAAATAGCAAAACAACAATTAAAAAAGGTTACATTTCATTTTTCATAGTTTGAACAAGGATCAAGGTTTCCAGGCCCATTACAGTTGGTAATTATATATTGTATTTTCCAGAGTATAAGACACACCTTTATCCCTCACAAAAAGAGGCTGAAAATCTGGGTGTGTCTTATACACTGAATACAGCATTTTTTTTTTGCCTCCCGAAACACTACCCCCTTTGCAAAAATGGTCATGCATAGCTTTTAGGAGGCTTCCAGAGTGCTCCTGGGGTACAGGGAGGGCATAAATGAGAGAAAATTTTTGCCCCCCCCCCTCCTCCCAGCCCTCAGGACCACTCAATAAACCTCCTAAAGGTTATGCATGCCCTTTTTTTTGACAAAAAAACCAGGCCCGTTTTTGTGAAAAACTGATCATTTTTGTGAGGTCTGCAGAGTGCAAAAACTTTTTAAGTTGCCAGTTCAAAATCTTGGTGCGTCTTATACTCCAGTGTGTCTTATACTCCAGAAAATATAGTATATAAAATACCAACCACTTTGTTAAATATAATTATGTTATAGTGGGTCAGAACAAAACAAAACAAACTCCATTTTTTTCTTCTTCTTCCTGTTGTTTCTATCTCTAAACTATAGCCATGACATAAATATAAAACCGACTCAGGACAATAAATCTCACGAGATAAGGAAGTTGTGAGGCCTATGATAGATCACAAAGCTCTTTGTTGATTTTGCTGCATGAGACTGACAAGGACAAATATCATCACTTTATTTGCAACCATTAATCTAAGCTACTTTTTGTGTCATCTGAACCTCCCTGCAAGCAGTTCTGCTTCTTTTCACAATCCCTTTCCTTACTCCCAACAACTGTATGTACTTAGAAAATGTGTCTCACAGAGAAAGGGCACACGTGCTGTCCTTTTCAGTGCATCCTTAAAAGATGATGCTTCTTTTCTTGGTATAACCTGGTAGCCGTATGATTCCAGGAAAACACATGTTCAACTAAAAGGATGCAGACAGAGTGTAAGAGGGTTATTACAGATTGAGTGTGGGCTCACTGTTGGTGCCTTCTTAACTTAAAT
Organism: Natrix helvetica; assembly: GCF_964273705.1. NCBI lineage: Eukaryota > Metazoa > Chordata > Lepidosauria > Squamata > Natricidae > Natrix > Natrix helvetica. The sequence goes on along the minus strand of NC_138549.1, from coordinate 96,147,438 downwards.
GGCTCAGAAGAAGATTGTGAGAGATATTTTAAGAAGCTGCTGACAGGTGCAGTGTCCATGTTAATGATTACTCAGAAGCACCCATTTTCTTTTGGACCTGAAGTATAATACATTCCTATAAGAAAGCAACTGTCAATATCGGGCTGCCTCAGAGCTACTGTTATCCTGAATGGGAGGGAGTGAAGAAGAGGGAGAGATGCTTTAACTTCCTTCAACAGTTGAAATTTAAGATTTTCCAATGAGCCTGTGATGTGAATGCAGGAACTGTCCGAAAGCAAAATTTCTGACAATTTTTATGATTTTTCAGCATCTGGCTCAATACTAACTGCTTTCAACAGAGGTTTTTCCAGCAAGCAATGTCAATTCAGAAGATTCTGGTGCTGTGGGCCATGCTTTAATGAGAGGGTTCAAAGATTGAATAAGGAAAAAAAGGAAGGATCGCATCTTTGAGTATTGGAATGATAGGGGAAGGGAGGAGAAAAGGACTAAAATAGAGGTAAAAATAAGAGGGGGGAAATGGTAAAAAGAGATGTTAAGATGATATAACATATGGCAGAACTATGAGAAGGTTTAGAATTGAAGGAAGGTAGTAGAAGTTATGTGTTAGTAAAAATAAAAATGAAATGCAATTATTAGAAATAATACTGTTATGGTGTTTTGTTTTGTTTTGTATTGAACTGTATGACACCCAGGAATCAAACCATTCACACAAGGAGATATATAAAAATAAAAAATAAAAAAACTTGGAAAAAATGAGAGGGTTCAATCGAATCCACCTTCATGTGTTCAAATTTGATTTTTATTTTTATTTTTTGCTTTTTGCTTGTCTTTCCTAATGTTACTTGAGACATATTAAGAAATCAATGAGGGATTGCCCACTGGTAAGGATCAATCTTATTGCTATTACTTTGCACCATAAATAGTGAAGTCTCCACTGTACTACATCTTAATAGCAATAGCATTTAGGCTTATGTTCCACCCCATAGCATTCTCTGGATGATTTACAATGTTAAAAGCCTTATTTGCATATTGCCCCCAACAATTTGGCTCCTCATTTTACTGACTTTGGATGGATAGAAGAGTGAGTCAACCTTGAATCCCATCAGGATCAAACTCTTCTCTTGGAGCTTTTTTCATGCTGTTGTGGAGCAACTTTCTCTAGTTTGGTGATACCTGCAGTAAATGCATTGCACTAAATATAAAGCATCTATCACTTATGATAAGCCCTTTTACAACTGGCTTGCATTTGGTAAACACTATCAAATTCAGATTCATGGACTGCATTTGCATTTTACTCTATTGCACAGGTACCTAGGAAAAACGTTGCAGCAGGTTTTCAGACTGGCATGAGCCTAGTTCAATTTGGTGTAAGGCAGTGTTGGCTTACGGGATAAAATTCAAAAGAGTGGAAAAGGGTAACTAATCTTCCCTCTTTTACACAGCACCCTGAGATTAAAAAGTTAAATGCCTCTGAAACCTACACGAAGAGCTTAACAATGCCAAGTAAGTTTTAACTCTGAACTCTAAGCCTTTGTATATTAGGCAAGCATGAAACCAGGACTACTCAACACACTGTAGTGCTGCAAAATTCCCTAGAGATACAGAGTTACAGGATTACTTGATGAAAGACTCGAGATCTGCCACAGGAACTGCTAAAGCTGAGAAATCCCTTAGAGTTTCATCACATGCTGGGAGCTGCTTCATGAAGTTATGCTTGTAAGAAACGGTTCAACCTCTTGTCAGTTAAACATTTCAGCATGAGAAAGTTGTCTCCATAAGCCTGTAAAGGCAGAACCGTAAAGCAAAATCTGAAAGAACATATGACTTGGTTTCTTGGAGAATTCAGGTATCCCCATGGAGTTCTGTAAGAAACGAGAATGTTTTCTTTTTCTTTTTTTAAAGGAAAATAAAAGCTAATGCAAACTAATAGAAAGTAAGAGAAAGAAATGAAAAAAGAAATGAAAAAGAAAGGTAAAAGTTAAAGATAGAGGAAAAAAAGATTAAAATAAAAATGTAAAAGAAAGAAAAATGTTTCCAATTTTCCTTCATGCAAAATCAGTACAATTATGCTTTTACTCCTTATACTATGATTACAGCACAGCTCTCTTCTTTCTATAATCTTTCTGGTCTAATCATAAAAACCATAAACCCTACATTCTTATTTTTTGTTTCACACAAAATATTTATAAGGGACTTTCAGCAAAATAATGTGGCTGTCTTTCTCTTATGAACGAACGAAATAAGCTTAGTCATCTCAACCAGTTGTATCATCTTCACCAACCATTACTCCATTGTGGGTAATGCAAATCTTCCCCTCTTTGTGCATACAATAATCTTGCTGCAACTATCATACAAAAAACAAATGTAACTTCTGATGAAGATTCATGGCAAACTAACCCTAACCCTAACCCTAAACCCTAACCCTAACCCTAAACCCTAACCCTAACCCTAAACCCTAACCCTAACCCTAACCCTAACCCTAAACCCTAACCCTAACCCTAATCAGTGAAGGAATAGTGGAGATGACAAATTTTCTCCAGAAAAAGGAGAGTGAATGAGATTATCCACTTGAACTCCAGACAGAACAAGTGAAATAATGTATGATAAAAAGACCAATATGTTTTATTATAATATACAGATGGAATAATGAAAAAAATGTGTGGCTGAGAGATTTGGTATTTGCATCATGTTATTATCTTAAAGACTATTTTTATTAAATGCTGTGCCATTTGTGCTAAAAAAAATATCTAGGAACTTAAAATTTATGTAGGGAATATGAACAGAAAGAAGGAACATTTTATTATGTTTGGTAGACATGTAAATTCTGGATTAAAAACAGACTGAATCAGAGGTTTTTAAAGATTAATATACAAGTGAGACCAGAAACTTTCCTTCTGTAATTGATGTACAAACAGTTGGAACTAAAATATTTCTCAAAACATCAGTCACCTTTCATTGGAATTACAACTGTTTCCATTTGGGAATTTTAAACAATGTTTTCTTTTAGCAAATGGGCAGAAGGTGCTGGGAACAAAAAAATTAGGCTTCCCAATGTCTGCAAACCTGGCCCCAATTGAGATCTGATCACCATATGGTTACATTTAAGTAAATAAAAAAAAAAACCAGGTAGGCTAGTTATCAAATTTTTTAATCATCAAGTTTCATATGAAAAATCAGAGACAGAAGGGAAGTGTGTATATGTTAGCAAACGCTAATTCTGAAAAAAACTTTTTCCAAACTAAATGCTATTCATCATGCATTAAATCATGTTCACTGAATGAGAATGAGTAGGTACTGCATAAGGCTAGGGTTACTAAGTTCAAAAGATTAAGTGGCACACAACGAGGTGAAGTCTACTACTCATATATTGTGTCCTGTTCTATGCTTTTGATCTTCAAAAGAATGCTTGATCTATCCTGAAATCCATCTAGGATTACCACCTACTTTCCACAGTAACTACAGTTAGTCCTCAAATTACAACCAGTTTGGGGGGGGCATGGCAGGCATAGGTCGCCGCCAGTTCCAGTGACCCAGGCTACTAAACCACTACCGGTTCGGCTGAACCGGTCTGAACCGGTAGGAACCCACCACTATTATAACCATTGCAACTTCTCCATGTCCAAGTGATTAAAGTTTGAACTCTTGAAAATTGGTATGAATTAATGATGCTTGCAACATCTGGGGTAATGTGATCACCATTTCCAACTTCCCCAGTCGGTTTCCAATAAGCAAAATCAGTGGAGAATGCTTAACAAATGTGTGATTCACTTAGCAACCTGAGTGATTCACTTAACAGCTGTAGCAAAAAAAGGTAAAGTTGGGCACAACTCATTTAACAACTGCCTGGCTGGTCCCAATTGTGGTCATAAATCAAGTCTATCTTAATTGTAATTTCTCCTAAAAAAATAAATTCTTCCTGTATTTCTAGAATTTCTAGAAGTCTCTATGTATTTCTGCAGCACCATTATGAAGAATAAATATCTAATCATTTTTTTAAAATCCCTGGTTTTTTATTATTATTATTCTTAGGCAATATAAACATACATATTTGATTCAGGGTTGATTCAGCCTTCCATCCTTCCGAGGCCAATAAAATAAGGGCCTAGACTGATGAGGCAAATATGCTGGCTCTGTAAACTGCTTAAAGAGGCTGTAAAGCACCACAAAGAGGTACACAACTCTAAGTGCTATTGCTATTCTTGATCGTTATCAAACTTATGTATTATGCTGCATTTTTCTTGATGTGTCAGCCATTAGAGCTGTTTGGGGGAGACAGGAAAAAGGCACAATAATACTAAAATCTCAACTTGAGAATGTAATGATTCGTTAATATATTTCCCACAGACTTTATTTCAAAATATCATATTTATTAATAGCAGGTTAATTAATTAATTAATTAAGAAACAATTAAGAAGGAAAGAAGCAACCGAGAATTAAGGAGGAATTTCCTAACAGTGAGACCAATCAACCAATGAAACAGCTCTCCTTCAGAAGTTGTGGGTGCTCGCTCCATTACTGGAGGTTTTCAAAAAGAGACCGGACAATCATTTGTCTTAAATGGCATAGGGTCTCCTATCACGCTTCAGGGTTGGATTAGAAAACCTCTGAGTTTCCTTCCAACTCTGTTATTCTATGCTCTAAATATGACTTAGGTAGATGATACAAAAACATGGTAAAAGCACTGCTATTTCAAAAAAAAATACATAATATATAAATATATAATATATAAATATAATATATAAAAGCAATTTCGAAGAAGTTCTTCAGACCTTACAAAATTGTAAGCAAGTCACCTCTCTGTTACTAATTAAAGCGTGAAGCGTGGATTTGCAGATACTGTTAAGTCATCAATTCATTAAAGCAACTCTTAAATAAGCAGCATTTGCCCACATTTGCACTGAAACTATGATTGCTTTAATAAAGTGATCATGTGTTGGCTGGAGCATTTCTTCCAAACCATATTTTAAAAGTACAAAGCTGCTCTATGTATTTAGTGGAAGATGCCTTACTTTTGAGAAAATCTTTTATCTGGAACTAAAACATCTTTTATATTGTTGGTTGGAACTAAAACATCTTTTATATTGTTGGGTGGACTAGAATCAAAGAAGAGAAAAATAGACTCAGTGAGATTTTATTTTACTAAGAAACATTCATTGCATAAACTAGCCACAAGTCTCTCCCTCAGTCTTGTCACTTTATTCTCTTGTGAAGGCTTGAATAACAAAAGAAAAATGGAATTCTGTTTATAAGGGTAAAATTCACCAAACATGTACCTCATAATATTAAGTTGCAACTGATTGTCACTATATTCTGAAAGAGGCATATTTATCATCTGTCAAACACAATACTTAGTGAAGAAGTAGGGTGTATGTTAGGTTTAGTATCTATTAGTACCTCAGATGAAGCAGTCTGCAGCAAATACTATTAGGAAAAGATAAGGATATGTTTTTTTTTAAAAAAAGGGGGGGAGGCATAGAGATTCTCAGGCCTCATTTGCTAAATTCAGTGAACATATTTTTAACATTATTGCCAAATAATGTTGTTATAAACTCTGTGATTGATGTTCTATACAGTTTTAGAAATAGGCAGAATCTGTATAAACACTCAAGTTAAGCTGATACGTTTTGGAATGAAATATATGCTGCTGACTGAGATTAATAGATTTTCAGAAATGGAGTTCTAGGCTACTATTGACCTGGTTTTGCTACTCTAATCCTTAGCCACACAGCTTTGTTTGCATGTATTTTATACAATCATGTAAGAACTGATGGGCTATGTATTCTATCACTCAACTAATTCAATATCAAGGTTGAAGAGTGTATATGTACAGAGTATAGCTGTATTCCAGATAGAGATATAGTCTGAATTCCAAGGTGGATTGGGAATCATTCATAATACATTGTCATTTTTCAAAATGAAGGAATGTATTTAACTCATCCTTTTCTGAATGAACATTTAAAGTCCCAGACAGTATTTCTTGTTACAGTGGTCTGCAAATCGTAGGGATAAAGCAACTGTTCCAAAACCATCATGGGGGGGGGGGGGAACTTTATTGAAAATTTTGTAGTAGGAGAAGATTAGATTAAGTGATTGACAGGTCTGTTCTCATATTAGAATAATATCTACAACCATACTACCATTTGCTGTTTCAGTCATAGAGTCCTTGAAAAGAGCCACGATTAAGAATATGAATCGTTGCAGCATTCATTGGATGGCAATGGACCACGTAGAAATATTGAAGAGGGACAAGGAATGGTCAGGTTTCAGTTAAACTGCAAATTCAAAGGTTTGTTAGGAGTTCAGACAATGTTCTGGCAGTAGTCTGTACTGAACTGTTGCCAAAAATCTGAGGATGAAAACAAACAAAACAAGCATAACGTTTCCAAAATGAATTATGTAAGGTTCTGGTCCAGTAGGAAGACAGTGGCATCCAAACTGTCAGAAAAAAATGTCAGAAGAGTCAAAATAATGCTGGACTCTTATCTCTCCGCAAATGACCAACATATTTCCACTTTTTAGACAGTTGGTCTGACAGCAATTTCACAGTTCCTGTTAATTATTTTTGCTATCCTTCTCTACTAATTCTAAGTATATGGAGTCTCTTGGGAGAAAATGTTAAATCCTGTCAGGATTGGAGTGAAATCCTGTCAGGATTGGAGTGAAATCCTGTCAGGATTGCAGTGAAATCCTGTCAGGATTGCAGTGAAAGGGATTGTAATGGATTAATTGAGGGTTATTATTTTCACAATTAAAGAAATATACCCAGAAATAATGCAATTTTTAAACAATACAGAGAGAATCATTAAAAAAAACTATAGCTCTATTATTTTAAAATTGCATTCTATATTTTAGAAATAAATTGGATGAAACAAGTTCTAAAGCATCTTCAAACCAAATTGGATTATTCCTGCAAGATTAGATCTAGTCCTTTAGCAGATCAGATCTCT